>NC_141419.1:42363703-43565851 GCF_034619465.1 Leptosomus discolor | reverse complement strand
TCCAGACTCCCAAGCACCTGCGTAGGCTTGTCCAAGCCCTTCGAGCAGCCACCAGGCTGCGGGTCCCAAAGACCTGCGCGTCTCCCAGCTGCCATGGGCGCACGCCATGCTGACGGCCCGAGCCTGGGCGGGTCCTTCTTCCCATGCGTCCGCACCCAGATGTTCCCACTCGTCCTCCAGTCACACCAGAGGCTTTTCCTCTCCCTCCTCTAAAATAGCAGCCTGACTCTTCCAGCTGAAGACCCCATTGCTGTGCTTTGCTTTGCCTTTCTCTTGATACGCTGGCTGGGTAGCTACACCCACACCAGGAGAACGAAGCCCTCTTGCAATGCACATGTCTTGGCTTGATCTCTGTCAGGAGAGCACAGCTCCAGCCCTCAAGCCTCCCAGGGTCCAGGGGTAGCCCAGAAGCAGGCTGCAATGCAGGCACGGCACAGTTTGGCCACAGGCAGAAGCACTGCAGGAATGCGCATTCGGGAGCAGCACCTGAGAGCTTGTGTTGACGGGGAAGTATGGACAGCCTCTTTCCAAAAAGGAGCCCCTGGCAAGTCCCCAGGAAGTAGCTTTGGCCAATCACGCTCTTGTCAGAAGTCACACTCATGTGCAGAGTTGCTGAATAGCCCTGTGCAATAAAAGGTATGTATCCGCAAACGCTCCAGACCTCCTTGCTGCTGCTTCCTTGAGCAAGAGGTTATACAGAGGACATCCTGGCATCCTTTCCAACCTGGATTTTCCTACGGGCTCATCATTTTCCACCTCTGTTCCACGCTGCTTCCTACCGCACCAGGCAAGGAGGGGAGGGCACGGGGGCAGGGGCTGCCGGTGGAGGCAGAGGGTGGCTGCTTTCTACTGCAGTGGGACATGCAGACAGGGAAGCCAAGTTGCTTTTACTCAGAATTTGATCAGTGAATATTTTTAGTTTCAATGTATTTTGAGTAATTCCATTCTCAGAATTTGAACTAACATAGAACTCACAGTATTACTCAGGAGGAGAGATGTTAAATCACTTTTTAAAATAGAGTTTTGATAAATTTTAGATAATTTTTTTGAAAGTTGCTTTATTTTCCAGCACATTTTACTGGACGTCACAACATTTGATATTATCGTTAGATTACTTTCAGTTTCCCCGTGTTCCTGTCCTTGTCGAGATCCCCCTCCTTTTTTTTTTTTCAGTGATTTTAAAAGCTAAATTTCATTTATTATCCTTTGTATTAAAAGTAGATAAAACTGGTTTAGTACTAATCAAATTAAATTAGCTTCTTTACAATGTCGATGTCCCTTGAGATTTCTATTATCATTCTTCAAGTGTAAAATGCAAAGGTATCGCTATGATTACCAATAAAATTGATGTAGGAATGAAAAGTGTGCTAAGCATAATAACAACTATGTGACTATGTGACTATAATAACAATTCTATGTGACTATGCAGAAAGTAATGACTATTTCAATTAAATCAACAGATGGATGGTTAGGATTTTAGGCCTTTAATTTAAAGACACATTGTGGATTTTTTTTTTAACTGTATACGCCTAAAATTTGGTTTTATCTGCCACCAGTAGCCTTGTCTCAATGGGTCCTGAGCATCTGTGGTAGTCATTGGAGTTGAATGTTGATGGAAGGCTTGCCTTTTTCTCTGGTGATATCAAAGCAAGCTGCAGTTGCCCAACAGAGCTGATAATCTGGCCATTCACTTTAAGATCACTTTTAGGCTTTACAATTTTGGCTTGCATGCTTGCTAATGCATGTCTTACTACACACTGCATAAACAGCCCTTACCAGACAACCCCTCTGTCTTGCCAAATGTATCAGTATTGTAACTTCTGATATTCTTAAACCCCTGTAATTTTCAAGTACGAATGTAGATACATAATGATTTTTGTAAAACAGTTAAGCAGCAGAATTCCCTGCTACAGGGTTCGCTTATAAGTGATTTTAAAGGATATAAACAAGGAATTGTCAGTTTTGAGTCAGAAGGTTAAACATCTTGAAACTCCTACAGTGACTGAGGAATCATTGTCTTAATTTGTTTTTCTGACAAATCACTGCATAACTATGCATATTTCACATGTCTTCTGAAGTAACTTGTGCAAGATATGGTCAGGTGCTGGACCCGGGCTCGTGGTTTGAGCCTACCCAGCTGGCAACAAAAGCACCAGGCAGCTGCTCGCTCATCCCTACTCCATCCACTGAGAGATGGGGAGAAGAAAATGCAACCAAAAGTGCTTGAGGGTCGAGACAAAGGACAGGGAGGGCTCACTCACCAGTTATGGTCACGGGCAACAGACAGACTCAACTTGAGGATAACAACATACATTTAATACAACCACCCACCGCCATCAAGGACTACGAGAGCTACAACCAGGTCTTAAATACAACACCCCTTCCCCCGCCACCCCTCCCGTCTCCCTGGGCTCAGCTCTGCTCTCTTGCACAAGGTGTCCCCGTTGTTCCTTCCCCCTCAGGGAGAGGGGCCCTCGCAGCCCTCCCCTGCCCCACCGCGGGGTCCCTCTCCCGGCAGACAGCCCTCCAGGAACTGCCCCAACGCGAGTCGTTCCCGCGGGGCCGCAGCTCCCCAGAACCCCTCAGCGCGGGGCCCTCCCGGGGTTGCCGCCCTCCCACCGACGGGCGGCTCCAGCGCGGCCGCAGTCGCGCTCTGCTCCGGGCCCGGGCCCTGCTCCTCCGGCCCGGGGCCCTCCGCGGGCTGCAGGGCGACCTCTGGGCCACCGCTGGGCTCCAGGGGCTGCAGGGGCTCAGCCGCCACCCCACCGCGGGCCGCAGGGGAACCTCTGCAGCGGCACAGCTCCCCCTCCCCTGCCTCACCGACCGGGTGTCCGCAGGGCTGTCTCTCTCCCATCCCCCTTCGCTCACCAACACAAACACACAAAACAAAGACAGACAGCAATCAAGCCCTTCTTTCACTCTTAAATAGTTATTTGCAGAGGCGCCATTGGCCTGGCCTTGGCCAGAGGCAGGTCCGAAGTTGGAGATGGGGGAGATTCTCGAAGCCTGTTACGGGATCCACCTCTGTAGCCCCCTCCCCTGATACCAGAACCATGCCAAAACCCCTCCAGACGCCAAGCCACCACATCTGATTATCCTTAAAAGTAATTAAATACATTTAACTAAATAATAAATAACTAAATAGTAATAAAAAAGATAACGTAACTGGGCACAGTTATTTTTAAATTAAATGAAAAAAAAACCAAAACCTGGGCACACATCTCTTATTATTGATTTCCCGTGATACTAGTATTCCAAATTGGAGTATAATTTGTGACTGTATTAAAAAGTAGGCATTTTTCATTGTTATATATAGATTTTGAGGTAAACCAAAACTAGGCTGGATAGGAAACAGGATTTTCTTTTTAAAAGAGACATAGAAATGAATGGTGCACCCTGATCTGACGTACAAATGTTAAATATCATATGGGGTACCATAATGTATATGTATGTAAAAGTACATGTCGTTCTTCTACTGTCTGTGGTTTTTGTGAAGTTTATTCACAACTGCTTTTACTTCCTCTATAATATGGGTTTGTGGAGAAATGTCTCTATGGAAAGGGTAAGACAATAAAGCATGGAATGGTCACTTTTCCACAGCAAAGCACATTTTCACTCAGTTACACAAAGCATTCCTGAATTCCACTCCTCTCTTGGATTCCAGGAGGAGGGGTCTCTATTATTCTTGCACTGGTGGAGTTTGCAGCCCTGAGGGATACGGGTCAGGCGAAGAGTAAAGTCAGGACCCTGAATTTTAGGAAACCAAACTTCCAGCTCTTCAGGGAGTTAGTCAATAGGACCTCCATGGACAAGTGAGCAGAACAGAGCTGACAGATCTTTAAGGACACTTTCCATAGAGCATGAGAGCTCTTGATCTCCAGGTGTAAGAAATCAGGAAAGGGTGGCAAGAGACCAGCACGGCTGAGTGGAGATCTGCTGGTCAAACTGAAGGGCAAGAAGAAAATGCACAGGCAGTGGAAGCAGGAACAGGTATCCTGGGAAGAGTATAGGGACGCTGCCCGGTTGTGTAGGGATGGGGTGAGGAAGGCCAAGGCGCAGCTGAAGCTGCACTTGGCAAGGGATGCAAGAATAATAGGAAGGGCTTCTATAGGTATGCCAACCAAAAAAGGAAGGTTAAAGAAAGCGTACCCCCACCGGTGAGCAAGACTGGCAAACTGGTATCAATGGATGATGAGAAGACTGAGGTACTCAACAACATTTTTGCCTCAGTCTTCACTGGCAGCCTCTCTTCCCACACTTCTCCAGCGGTCGGGCCACAAGACGGGGACTGGGAGAAGGAAGTCCCTCCCACTGCAAGAGAAGATCAGCTTTATGAGCACCTGAGGAGCCTGAACATGCATAAGTCTGTGGGACCTGATGAGATGCATCCCAGAGTCCTGAGGGAACTGGCTGATGTAGTTGCCAAGACACTCTCCATGATATTTGAAAAGTCATGGCAGCAGGTGACTGGAAAACAGGGAAACATTGCAGCCACCTTTAAAAATGGTAAAAAGGGAGACCCTGGGAACTACCAACCTCTCAGCCTTCCCTTTCTATCTGGGAAGATCATGGAACAGATCCTCCTAGAAGCTGTGCTAAGGTACATGGAGGGCAGCATGGCTTCAGCAAGAGGAAGTCCTGCCTGACCAACCTAGTGGCCTTCTGTGGTAGAGTGACTACGTCAGTGGACAAGGGAATAGCTACAGATGTCATCTATCTGGACTTCTGTAAGGCCTTTGACACAGTCTCCCACAACATCCTTCTCTCTAAATTGGAGAGATATGGATTTGATGGATGCGTTGTTTGGTGGATGAGGAATTGGTTGGATGGTCACATCCAGAAAGTAGTGGTCAAGGGCAAAATGTCCAGATGGAGATCAGTGACGAGTGGTGTCCCTCAGGGGTCCGTACTGGCACCAGTACTGTTTAATAATTAATCAATGACATAGACAGTGGGATCGAGTGCACTCTCAGCAAGTTTGGAGATGAAATGAAGATGAGTGGTGCAGTTGACAAACCTGAGGGATGGGATGCCATCCAGAGGGACCTGGACAAGCTCAAGAAGTGGGCGCATGTGAATCTCATGAGGTTCAACCAGGCCAAGTGCAAGGTCCTGCACATAGGCTGGGGCAACTGCTGGCTGAACAACCCCACCTGAAGTCCTGTGTCCATGTCTGGGGCTTTCAGCATAGAAAAGACATGGACTTGTTGGAGCGAGTTCAGAGGAGGGCCAGAAAAATGATCAGAGGGACGGGACACCTCTTTTATGAGGACAGGCTGAGAGAGTTGGGGTTGTTGAGCCTGGAGAAGGCTCCGGGGAGACCTTATTGTGGCCTTGGAGTACTTAAGGGGGCCTATAAGAAAGATGGGGACAAACAAAACAACAATTTTAGCAGGGCCTGTTGCAATAGGACCAGGGGTAATGTTTTTAAACTAAAAGAGCATAGATTGAGATTAGATACGAGGAGAAATTTTTTTACAATGAGGGTGGTGAAACACTGGAACAGGTTTCCCAGAGAAGTGGCAGAAGCCCCATCTCTGGAAACATATAAGGTCAGGTTGGACAGGGATCTGAGCAACCTGATCCAGCTGAAGATGTCCCTGCTCACTGCAGGGGGGTTGGACTAGACGACCTTTAAGGGTCCCTTCCAATCCAGCTACTCTGTGATTCTTGCATTTTGAATGAATTACAGAGGTTACGTTAGTAGCTCTGTCAAGTTGACGTGTCTCTAATTAACATTAAGTGTAGCTATCGTGTATCCTCCATTTTGAAATACAGAGTTGCTCTATTAAGAAACTGTTTTATAACTGATATGGAAATTGAAATAGGAAATACCACAGAGAAAAATGTTAACGCTCACCTACCTGTTCCCTAGTCCCTTCCCCTGCTATAAGGTAATTTCACAACAAGCAGCAGAGAAAAAAATCAAGCCAAATAGTTATTACAATTCATTAGCAAAATTATTTTTGAAAACATCTACATGTTAATCTCGAAGGTCTTCTCTGACTACACTAACAACTCAACAATAACACTTGCTGCTCACTAGCAATGACATTTTTACAGTTCTTACAAGGATATTTACCTAAGTTTTATTAAATTAGTTATTTTCATGTACTTAACAATAAAGCAACATGTAAAGAAGTAACCCAAGACTGCTTTGAGGAGAAAACCTAAATTGATGTCTAAAATTGGATGTATTTCAATAAAAAAAGGTAAAAGGTGCACAAAACCTTCATCAGTTCACAGTAACTGATACTTTGTCCCTGAAGGATAAATTACAACAGTATTTCGTATGGGCAACCGATGGAGACGGAGAATGGCTGCTTTCTACTGCAGTGGGTCACGCAGACAGGGAAGCCAACAGGGAACGACGGAATATTCCTGTTCTTTCGCTTCTCTGCCACGGCGCTGCACAGTTCTCAAGGACCTCACAGGACAGATAAGGCAGCATCAATCCCTAGCAAAGTGGTGGTCTTCCAGGGATCCCCAGAGCCGCGGGCAAAGGGACCCCTGTGCCCATTTTCAGCTGATGCCATGGGACTGAGCTCCTGGCACTAGCTCTAGGGATGGAGTGGACATGCCACAGTGGGCAGAATGTTCAGGGTGGCAGAGGAGCAGCCAGGTGAGATGGGGAAGGGAGGGGAGGGCATGGACTGCCCATGGTGGTGGAGGGTGGCTGCTTTATACCGCAGCTGGATGAACGGACAGGGAAGCCACAAGGCCAGGGCACACTCCTGTCCTCTCCTTCCTCTGCCACTGAGCTGTACAGTCGCCAACAATCTACAGGACACATCAGGCGGCACCAACCCCTGTTCCCCCACGGTGGTCTTTGAAGGAGCTGGCAGCTCCCCCAGCTGTTGGCAAAGGGACCGCTGTGCCCTTTTTCACTGGGTACCCTGGGGCTGAGCTCCTGCCGCTAGCCCTAGTGATGAAGCGTCTGTGGCACAGGGCGGCTGCTGCTTTCCAGCCCCCGAGGACAGCCTTCAGGAGGCCTGCAGCTCCCCTCTCCCACAGCTTCCCGGGCCTTTCTTTGCTCTTCCGCTGCCAGCGCCACAAAAGCTCTAGCACTTCGCCCGTCTCTCTCGGCAGAACAGGGCATCAGGCAGCAAGGAAGACCTGGAGGGGAGCAGCTCTGCTGCGAGGGACGGCGGCACGAGCCGGCTGCCACCGGCAGGGCCGGACGAGGCAGCAGAACGCTCCCGGTGCCCCATCTGCCTGGGAGACATCGAGGACGCAGCCTACGTGGCCTTCTGCCTCCACCAGTTCTGCTTTGCCTGCACCCTTTGGCAATGGTGGCCACCAGTGGCCGGGACTGCCTTAGGAATGAGGAGTGCTGCCCGCATTTTGAGGGAGCAGACCCTTCCCCTCTCCTCAGCGCCGGTGAGGCCACCGCTGGCATACTGTGCCCGCTTCTGGGCTCCCTACTGCAAGAGAGACGCGGGTCTACTGGAGAGCACCTGGCCAAGGGCTGGACAAAGATGATGAAGGGACTGCAGCATCTCCCATAAGAGGAACGGTGGAGAGAGCTCATCGGCCGAGCCTGGAGAAGAGAAGGCTCGGGGAAATTCATCGAGGTCTCCGGCTACCTGAAGGAAGGGTGTAGAGATGATGGAGCCAGGCACTGGCCAGCGGTGCCCGGTGACAGAGCAAAAGCAACGGGCACAAGCTGAAACACAGCAGGTTCCTCCTCAACATGAGGAGATACTTTTTATTGTGACGGTGACTGAGCACAGCAACAGGTTGCCCAGAGAGCTGGTGGACTCTCCCTCCTTGGAGACCTTCAGAAGCCCCCTGGACAGGGTCCTGGGCAACCTGCTCTACATGAACACGCTTGAGCGGGAACACTGGACATGGGGACCTCCAGAGGTCCCTTCCAGCCTCAACCGTTCCGCTGTCTTGGGGGTTTTCCCTACGGTGAAAAGGGGCAGTTCCTTCTCCCCAGAGAGAGGCCCTTGGAGGAGCCTGGTCGGGGCACTCCACTGGCACCCAGGAGTCACCAGGGTTAACCCCCTGCCCACTGCCAGGTCTTTGCGCTTGCGGCAACGGCCTCTCATCACAGGACGCGACAAGCCTGGGGTTGAAACCCGCTTGCAAGGCCACGAGAAGGTGAGGTCTTCCGGAGCAGGCTCTCCGCCTTTGAAAGGGCGTTAGCCTTCCTAGCTGGATGGTTGTTAGGGGGCACCTCTGGGGTGTCACCGGGGGGGAGTGGCTGTGACTGCCTGTGACCTCACTGCTTTTCAGCAGCAGCAGGCTCTACCCCAGCGCATTTTGTCCAGAGCTCCTGCGGGCACACACGCAAGGCGTGCAGGCTCCTGCAGGACCTTTGGCTTGCTCTTTGGGCTTTGGTGTGGGCGCGACAAGCAGCAGCTGTGGGCGCTGAGCAAGGCAGCCCCTTCCAGCACTCCTCTCTCCTCTGCCCGGCTGAGCAGTGCTGTGGGGCCCATCGGTGCCTGTCCCGGGACTGCGGGTGCGGCGCGAGTGCCAGGGACATCGGCAGCGGTGAAGATCCCCTCGAGTTCCTGCGCCTTCCCTGACCGCCTCCTGCAGGTGCCCTGTGCTAACCTGGTGGTGTCTGGGGGGGGAGTGCGGGGGGCTTTGGGGGCTCGGGTGATCCAGCGCTTCCCCCAGGGCCCCCCGACAGCTGGCGAGAGCCCAACCCAGGGGTCTTGCCCCAGGCGCCTTGAGCACTGCCAAGGAGATCCCAGCAGGCTTTTCCCCTCCTGCCCTCCATCCGTCCCTCCCTGGAGCCCACCTCCAAGGGGGTGCAGACATAGGGGCAAATCCTGGCCCAGCCCCACATCTCTCTGCCCTGCCCAGATCCTGCCGAGCTCCAGCTGGAGCCTCTCCCACCCATAGCCACACACACGCCCCCTGCCCAGGGCCCTTTGCCCAAGCCTGCCTTCCCCTGGCACCTCTCCGTCCAGTGCAGGCAGCCTGCCTGGGGAAGGCAGGGTTGCAGGGCAGCCCCTGTGGCTGGCCGGCCGGCCCACAGGGCGGCTGCTGCTGCTGCTTTCCAGGCCCCGAGGACAGCCTTCAGGAGGCCTGCAGCTCCCTTCTCCCACAGCTTCCCGGGCCTTTCTTTGCTCTTCCACTGCCAGCGCCACAAAAGCTCCAGCACTTCGCCCGTCTCTCTCGGCAGGACATGGCGTCAGGCAGCAAGGAAGACCTGGGGGAGAGCAGCTCTGCTGCGAGGGACGGCGGCACGAGCCGGCTGCCACCGGCAGGGCCGGACGAGGCAGCAGAACGCTCCCAGTGCCCCATCTGCCTGGGAGACATCGAGGACGCAGCCTACGTGGCCTTCTGCCTCCACCAGTTCTGCTTTGCCTGCATCAAGCAATGGGCCAGAAGGAGAGCTAGTTGCCCACTCTGCAGGCAGCATTTCCACATGGTCCTGCACTCGGTGCAAGCGGACAACGACCACAAGGTGTACGTTGTCCCCTCGTTCAACCGCCGCCGGAGGCACGTGGTCAGAGAGAGGGCCCGGAGCAGATCCCCACAGCGGCACAACAACCCGCACAGCTCTGCCACTGACGACGCCCCCTCCGCGGGCAGAAGGGGGCCTGTGGGCAACCAGCAGGCAGAGGGACACGGCGCAGCTCCGGGGCCCTCCTCCCAGCAGGCTCCCGCACGCCATGCTTCTCAGCAGCAAACCCCGCCGAGCGCAGGGCAGCACTCACTCGGCCCTGCAGCTGCAGCCTACGAGCGGCTCAGCAGAGCGGTGCGCCGAGCTCGGCCTTTTGCCTCCTGTTGCATCCAGTAAACATCCAGATGCTTTCCAGGGCCTGGTTTTTCCCAAAGCCAAAGAGCTGCCCACCGTAGGGAATGCTTCCCAACGCTGTCTCAGCAGTGCAGGAAAGCCAAGCGGAGAATTTCTTGGGGGGTGGGTTTGTTTAACGTCAGTGTAACATCTTTGGTTCACTTGTTGGTTTGCTGCAACCAGAGCAGCAACATTTGTTCGTTCGCCGCTAGAGGGAATCTTTCCCCCTTGCTCTCCCAGACTCCCAAGCACCTGCGTAGGCTTGTCCAAGCCCTTCGAGCAGCCACCAGGCTGCGGGTCCCAAAGACCTGCGCGTCTCCCAGCTGCCATGGGCGCACGCCATGCTGACGGCCCGAGCCTGGGCGGGTCCTTCTTCCCATGCGTCCGCACCCAGATGTTCCCACTCGTCCTCCAGTCACACCAGAGGCTTTTCCTCTCCCTCCTCTAAAATAGCAGCCTGACTCTTCCAGCTGAAGACCCCATTGCTGTGCTTTGCTTTGCCTTTCTCTTGATACGCTGGCTGGGTAGCTACACCCACACCAGGAGAACGAAGCCCTCTTGCAATGCACATGTCTTGGCTTGATCTCTGTCAGGAGAGCACAGCTCCAGCCCTCAAGCCTCCCAGGGTCCAGGGGTAGCCCAGAAGCAGGCTGCAATGCAGGCACGGCACAGTTTGGCCACAGGCAGAAGCACTGCAGGAATGCGCATTCGGGAGCAGCACCTGAGAGCTTGTGTTGACGGGGAAGTATGGACAGCCTCTTTCCAAAAAGGAGCCCCTGGCAAGTCCCCAGGAAGTAGCTTTGGCCAATCACGCTCTTGTCAGAAGTCACACTCATGTGCAGAGTTGCTGAATAGCCCTGTGCAATAAAAGGTATGTATCCGCAAACGCTCCAGACCTCCTTGCTGCTGCTTCCTTGAGCAAGAGGTTATACAGAGGACATCCTGGCATCCTTTCCAACCTGGATTTTCCTACGGGCTCATCATTTTCCACCTCTGTTCCACGCTGCTTCCTACCGCACCAGGCAAGGAGGGGAGGGCACGGGGGCAGGGGCTGCCGGTGGAGGCAGAGGGTGGCTGCTTTCTACTGCAGTGGGACATGCAGACAGGGAAGCCAAGTTGCTTTTACTCAGAATTTGATCAGTGAATATTTTTAGTTTCAATGTATTTTGAGTAATTCCATTCTCAGAATTTGAACTAACATAGAACTCACAGTATTACTCAGGAGGAGAGATGTTAAATCACTTTTTAAATTAGAGTTTTGATAAATTTTAGATAATTTTTTTGAAAGTTGCTTTATTTTCCAGCACATTTTACTGGACGTCACAACATTTGATATTATCGTTAGATTACTTTCAGTTTCCCCGTGTTCCTGTCCTTGTCGAGATCCCCCTCCTTTTTTTTTTTTCAGTGATTTTAAAAGCTAAATTTCATTTATTATCCTTTGTATTAAAAGTAGATAAAACTGGTTTAGTACTAATCAAATTAAATTAGCTTCTTTACAATGTCGATGTCCCTTGAGATTTCTATTATCATTCTTCAAGTGTAAAATGCAAAGGTATCGCTATGATTACCAATAAAATTGATGTAGGAATGAAAAGTGTGCTAAGCATAATAACAACTATGTGACTATGTGACTATAATAACAATTCTATGTGACTATGCAGAAAGTAATGACTATTTCAATTAAATCAACAGATGGATGGTTAGGATTTTAGGCCTTTAATTTAAAGACACATTGTGGATTTTTTTTTTAACTGTATACGCCTAAAATTTGGTTTTATCTGCCACCAGTAGCCTTGTCTCAATGGGTCCTGAGCATCTGTGGTAGTCATTGGAGTTGAATGTTGATGGAAGGCTTGCCTTTTTCTCTGGTGATATCAAAGCAAGCTGCAGTTGCCCAACAGAGCTGATAATCTGGCCATTCACTTTAAGATCACTTTTAGGCTTTACAATTTTGGCTTGCATGCTTGCTAATGCATGTCTTACTACACACTGCATAAACAGCCCTTACCAGACAACCCCTCTGTCTTGCCAAATGTATCAGTATTGTAACTTCTGATATTCTTAAACCCCTGTAATTTTCAAGTACGAATGTAGATACATAATGATTTTTGTAAAACAGTTAAGCAGCAGAATTCCCTGCTACAGGGTTCGCTTATAAGTGATTTTAAAGGATATAAACAAGGAATTGTCAGTTTTGAGTCAGAAGGTTAAACATCTTGAAACTCCTACAGTGACTGAGGAATCATTGTCTTAATTTGTTTTTCTGACAAATCACTGCATAACTATGCATATTTCACATGTCTTCTGAAGTAACTTGTGCAAGATATGGTCAGGTGCTGGACCCGGGCTCGTGGTTTGAGCCTACCCAGCTGGCAACAAAAGCACCAGGCAGCTGCTCGCTCATCCCTACTCCATCCACTGAGAGATGGGGAGAAGAAAATGCAACCAAAAGTGCTTGAGGGTCGAGACAAAGGACAGGGAGGGCTCACTCACCAGTTATGGTCACGGGCAACAGACAGACTCAACTTGAGGATAACAACATACATTTAATACAACCACCCACCGCCATCAAGGACTACGAGAGCTACAACCAGGTCTTAAATACAACACCCCTTCCCCCGCCACCCCTCCCGTCTCCCTGGGCTCAGCTCTGCTCTCTTGCACAAGGTGTCCCCGTTGTTCCTTCCCCCTCAGGGAGAGGGGCCCTCGCAGCCCTCCCCTGCCCCACCGCGGGGTCCCTCTCCCGGCAGACAGCCCTCCAGGAACTGCCCCAACGCGAGTCGTTCCCGCGGGGCCGCAGCTCCCCAGAACCCCTCAGCGCGGGGCCCTCCCGGGGTTGCCGCCCTCCCACCGACGGGCGGCTCCAGCGCGGCCGCAGTCGCGCTCTGCTCCGGGCCCGGGCCCTGCTCCTCCGGCCCGGGGCCCTCCGCGGGCTGCAGGGCGACCTCTGGGCCACCGCTGGGCTCCAGGGGCTGCAGGGGCTCAGCCGCCACCCCACCGCGGGCCGCAGGGGAACCTCTGCAGCGGCACAGCTCCCCCTCCCCTGCCTCACCGACCGGGTGTCCGCAGGGCTGTCTCTCTCCCATCCCCCTTCGCTCACCAACACAAACACACAAAACAAAGACAGACAGCAATCAAGCCCTTCTTTCACTCTTAAATAGTTATTTGCAGAGGCGCCATTGGCCTGGCCTTGGCCAGAGGCAGGTCCGAAGTTGGAGATGGGGGAGATTCTCGAAGCCTGTTACGGGATCCACCTCTGTAGCCCCCTCCCCTGATACCAGAACCATGCCAAAACCCCTCCAGACGCCAAGCCACCACATCTGATTATCCTTAAAAGTAATTAAATACATTTAACTAAATAATAAATAACTAAATAGTAATAAAAAAGATAACGTAACTGGGCACAGTTATTTTTAAATTAAATGAAAAAAAAACCAAAACCTGGGCACACATCTCTTATTATTGATTTCCCGTGATACTAGTATTCCAAATTGGAGTATAATTTGTGACTGTATTAAAAAGTAGGCATTTTTCATTGTTATGTATAGATTTTGAGGTAAACCAAAACTAGGCTGGATAGGAAACAGGATTTTCTTTTTAAAAGAGACATAGAAATGAATGGTGCACCCTGATCTGACGTACAAATGTTAAATATCATATGGGGTACCATAATGTATATGTATGTAAAAGTACATGTCGTTCTTCTACTGTCTGTGGTTTTTGTGAAGTTTATTCACAACTGCTTTTACTTCCTCTATAATATGGGTTTGTGGAGAAATGTCTCTATGGAAAGGGTAAGACAATAAAGCATGGAATGGTCACTTTTCCACAGCAAAGCACATTTTCACTCAGTTACACAAAGCATTCCTGAATTCCACTCCTCTCTTGGATTCCAGGAGGAGGGGTCTCTATTATTCTTGCACTGGTGGAGTTTGCAGCCCTGAGGGATACGGGTCAGGCGAAGAGTAAAGTCAGGACCCTGAATTTTAGGAAACCAAACTTCCAGCTCTTCAGGGAGTTAGTCAATAGGACCTCCATGGACAAGTGAGCAGAACAGAGCTGACAGATCTTTAAGGACACTTTCCATAGAGCATGAGAGCTCTTGATCTCCAGGTGTAAGAAATCAGGAAAGGGTGGCAAGAGACCAGCACGGCTGAGTGGAGATCTGCTGGTCAAACTGAAGGGCAAGAAGAAAATGCACAGGCAGTGGAAGCAGGAACAGGTATCCTGGGAAGAGTATAGGGACGCTGCCCGGTTGTGTAGGGATGGGGTGAGGAAGGCCAAGGCGCAGCTGAAGCTGCACTTGGCAAGGGATGCAAGAATAATAGGAAGGGCTTCTATAGGTATGCCAACCAAAAAAGGAAGGTTAAAGAAAGCGTACCCCCACCGGTGAGCAAGACTGGCAAACTGGTATCAATGGATGATGAGAAGACTGAGGTACTCAACAACATTTTTGCCTCAGTCTTCACTGGCAGCCTCTCTTCCCACACTTCTCCAGCGGTCGGGCCACAAGACGGGGACTGGGAGAAGGAAGTCCCTCCCACTGCAAGAGAAGATCAGCTTTATGAGCACCTGAGGAGCCTGAACATGCATAAGTCTGTGGGACCTGATGAGATGCATCCCAGAGTCCTGAGGGAACTGGCTGATGTAGTTGCCAAGACACTCTCCATGATATTTGAAAAGTCATGGCAGCAGGTGACTGGAAAACAGGGAAACATTGCAGCCACCTTTAAAAATGGTAAAAAGGGAGACCCTGGGAACTACCAACCTCTCAGCCTTCCCTTTCTATCTGGGAAGATCATGGAACAGATCCTCCTAGAAGCTGTGCTAAGGTACATGGAGGGCAGCATGGCTTCAGCAAGAGGAAGTCCTGCCTGACCAACCTAGTGGCCTTCTGTGGTAGAGTGACTACGTCAGTGGACAAGGGAATAGCTACAGATGTCATCTATCTGGACTTCTGTAAGGCCTTTGACACAGTCTCCCACAACATCCTTCTCTCTAAATTGGAGAGATATGGATTTGATGGATGCGTTGTTTGGTGGATGAGGAATTGGTTGGATGGTCACATCCAGAAAGTAGTGGTCAAGGGCAAAATGTCCAGATGGAGATCAGTGACGAGTGGTGTCCCTCAGGGGTCCGTACTGGCACCAGTACTGTTTAATAATTAATCAATGACATAGACAGTGGGATCGAGTGCACTCTCAGCAAGTTTGGAGATGAAATGAAGATGAGTGGTGCAGTTGACAAACCTGAGGGATGGGATGCCATCCAGAGGGACCTGGACAAGCTCAAGAAGTGGGCGCATGTGAATCTCATGAGGTTCAACCAGGCCAAGTGCAAGGTCCTGCACATAGGCTGGGGCAACTGCTGGCTGAACAACCCCACCTGAAGTCCTGTGTCCATGTCTGGGGCTTTCAGCATAGAAAAGACATGGACTTGTTGGAGCGAGTTCAGAGGAGGGCCACAAAAATGATCAGAGGGACGGGACACCTCTTTTATGAGGACAGGCTGAGAGAGTTGGGGTTGTTGAGCCTGGAGAAGGCTCCGGGGAGACCTTATTGTGGCCTTGGAGTACTTAAGGGGGCCTATAAGAAAGATGGGGACAAACAAAACAACAATTTTAGCAGGGCCTGTTGCAATAGGACCAGGGGTAATGTTTTTAAACTAAAAGAGCATAGATTGAGATTAGATACGAGGAGAAATTTTTTTACAATGAGGGTGGTGAAACACTGGAACAGGTTTCCCAGAGAAGTGGCAGAAGCCCCATCTCTGGAAACATATAAGGTCAGGTTGGACAGGGATCTGAGCAACCTGATCCAGCTGAAGATGTCCCTGCTCACTGCAGGGGGGTTGGACTAGACGACCTTTAAGGGTCCCTTCCAATCCAGCTACTCTGTGATTCTTGCATTTTGAATGAATTACAGAGGTTACGTTAGTAGCTCTGTCAAGTTGACGTGTCTCTAATTAACATTAAGTGTAGCTATCGTGTATCCTCCATTTTGAAATACAGAGTTGCTCTATTAAGAAACTGTTTTATAACTGATATGGAAATTGAAATAGGAAATACCACAGAGAAAAATGTTAACGCTCACCTAACTGTTCCCTAGTCCCTTCCCCTGCTATAAGGTAATTTCACAACAAGCAGCAGAGAAAAAAATCAAGCCAAATAGTTATTACAATTCATTAGCAAAATTATTTTTGAAAACATCTACATGTTAATCTCGAAGGTCTTCTCTGACTACACTAACAACTCAACAATAACACTTGCTGCTCACTAGCAATGACATTTTTACAGTTCTTACAAGGATATTTACCTAAGTTTTATTAAATTAGTTATTTTCATGTACTTAACAATAAAGCAACATGTAAAGAAGTAACCCAAGACTGCTTTGAGGAGAAAACCTAAATTGATGTCTAAAATTGGATGTATTTCAATAAAAAAAGGTAAAAGGTGCACAAAACCTTCATCAGTTCACAGTAACTGATACTTTGTCCCTGAAGGATAAATTACAACAGTATTTCGTATGGGCAACCGATGGAGACGGAGAATGGCTGCTTTCTACTGCAGTGGGTCACGCAGACAGGGAAGCCAACAGGGAACGACGGAATATTCCTGTTCTTTCGCTTCTCTGCCACGGCGCTGCACAGTTCTCAAGGACCTCACAGGACAGATAAGGCAGCATCAATCCCTAGCAAAGTGGTGGTCTTCCAGGGATCCCCAGAGCCGCGGGCAAAGGGACCCCTGTGCCCATTTTCAGCTGATGCCATGGGACTGAGCTCCTGGCACTAGCTCTAGGGATGGAGTGGACATGCCACAGTGGGCAGAATGTTCAGGGTGGCAGAGGAGCAGCCAGGTGAGATGGGGAAGGGAGGGGAGGGCATGGACTGCCCATGGTGGTGGAGGGTGGCTGCTTTATACCGCAGCTGGATGAACGGACAGGGAAGCCACAAGGCCAGGGCACACTCCTGTCCTCTCCTTCCTCTGCCACTGAGCTGTACAGTCGCCAACAATCTACAGGACACATCAGGCGGCACCAACCCCTGTTCCCCCACGGTGGTCTTTGAAGGAGCTGGCAGCTCCCCCAGCTGTTGGCAAAGGGACCGCTGTGCCCTTTTTCACTGGGTACCCTGGGGCTGAGCTCCTGCCGCTAGCCCTAGTGATGAAGCGTCTGTGGCACAGGGCGGCTGCTGCTTTCCAGCCCCCGAGGACAGCCTTCAGGAGGCCTGCAGCTCCCCTCTCCCACAGCTTCCCGGGCCTTTCTTTGCTCTTCCGCTGCCAGCGCCACAAAAGCTCTAGCACTTCGCCCGTCTCTCTCGGCAGAACAGGGCATCAGGCAGCAAGGAAGACCTGGAGGGGAGCAGCTCTGCTGCGAGGGACGGCGGCACGAGCCGGCTGCCACCGGCAGGGCCGGACGAGGCAGCAGAACGCTCCCGGTGCCCCATCTGCCTGGGAGACATCGAGGACGCAGCCTACGTGGCCTTCTGCCTCCACCAGTTCTGCTTTGCCTGCACCCTTTGGCAATGGTGGCCACCAGTGGCCGGGACTGCCTTAGGAATGAGGAGTGCTGCCCGCATTTTGAGGGAGCAGACCCTTCCCCTCTCCTCAGCGCCGGTGAGGCCACCGCTGGCATACTGTGCCCGCTTCTGGGCTCCCTACTGCAAGAGAGACGCGGGTCTACTGGAGAGCACCTGGCCAAGGGCTGGACAAAGATGATGAAGGGACTGCAGCATCTCCCATAAGAGGAACGGTGGAGAGAGCTCATCGGCCGAGCCTGGAGAAGAGAAGGCTCGGGGAAATTCATCGAGGTCTCCGGCTACCTGAAGGAAGGGTGTAGAGATGATGGAGCCAGGCACTGGCCAGCGGTGCCCGGTGACAGAGCAAAAGCAACGGGCACAAGCTGAAACACAGCAGGTTCCTCCTCAACATGAGGAGATACTTTTTATTGTGACGGTGACTGAGCACAGCAACAGGTTGCCCAGAGAGCTGGTGGACTCTCCCTCCTTGGAGACCTTCAGAAGCCCCCTGGACAGGGTCCTGGGCAACCTGCTCTACATGAACACGCTTGAGCGGGAACACTGGACATGGGGACCTCCAGAGGTCCCTTCCAGCCTCAACCGTTCCGCTGTCTTGGGGGTTTTCCCTACGGTGAAAAGGGGCAGTTCCTTCTCCCCAGAGAGAGGCCCTTGGAGGAGCCTGGTCGGGGCACTCCACTGGCACCCAGGAGTCACCAGGGTTAACCCCCTGCCCACTGCCAGGTCTTTGCGCTTGCGGCAACGGCCTCTCATCACAGGACGCGACAAGCCTGGGGTTGAAACCCGCTTGCAAGGCCACGAGAAGGTGAGGTCTTCCGGAGCAGGCTCTCCGCCTTTGAAAGGGCGTTAGCCTTCCTAGCTGGATGGTTGTTAGGGGGCACCTCTGGGGTGTCACCGGGGGGGAGTGGCTGTGACTGCCTGTGACCTCACTGCTTTTCAGCAGCAGCAGGCTCTACCCCAGCGCATTTTGTCCAGAGCTCCTGCGGGCACACACGCAAGGCGTGCAGGCTCCTGCAGGACCTTTGGCTTGCTCTTTGGGCTTTGGTGTGGGCGCGACAAGCAGCAGCTGTGGGCGCTGAGCAAGGCAGCCCCTTCCAGCACTCCTCTCTCCTCTGCCCGGCTGAGCAGTGCTGTGGGGCCCATCGGTGCCTGTCCCGGGACTGCGGGTGCGGCGCGAGTGCCAGGGACATCGGCAGCGGTGAAGATCCCCTCGAGTTCCTGCGCCTTCCCTGACCGCCTCCTGCAGGTGCCCTGTGCTAACCTGGTGGTGTCTGGGGGGGGAGTGCGGGGGGCTTTGGGGGCTCGGGTGATCCAGCGCTTCCCCCAGGGCCCCCCGACAGCTGGCGAGAGCCCAACCCAGGGGTCTTGCCCCAGGCGCCTTGAGCACTGCCAAGGAGATCCCAGCAGGCTTTTCCCCTCCTGCCCTCCATCCGTCCCTCCCTGGAGCCCACCTCCAAGGGGGTGCAGACATAGGGGCAAATCCTGGCCCAGCCCCACATCTCTCTGCCCTGCCCAGATCCTGCCGAGCTCCAGCTGGAGCCTCTCCCACCCATAGCCACACACACGCCCCCTGCCCAGGGCCTTTTGCCCAAGCCTGCCTTCCCCTGGCACCTCTCCGTCCAGTGCAGGCAGCCTGCCTGGGGAAGGCAGGGTTGCAGGGCAGCCCCTGTGGCTGGCCGGCCGGCCCACAGGGCGGCTGCTGCTGCTGCTTTCCAGGCCCCGAGGACAGCCTTCAGGAGGCCTGCAGCTCCCTTCTCCCACAGCTTCCCGGGCCTTTCTTTGCTCTTCCACTGCCAGCGCCACAAAAGCTCCAGCACTTCGCCCGTCTCTCTCGGCAGGACATGGCGTCAGGCAGCAAGGAAGACCTGGGGGAGAGCAGCTCTGCTGCGAGGGACGGCGGCACGAGCCGGCTGCCACCGGCAGGGCCGGACGAGGCAGCAGAACGCTCCCAGTGCCCCATCTGCCTGGGAGACATCGAGGACGCAGCCTACGTGGCCTTCTGCCTCCACCAGTTCTGCTTTGCCTGCATCAAGCAATGGGCCAGAAGGAGAGCTAGTTGCCCACTCTGCAGGCAGCATTTCCACATGGTCCTGCACTCGGTGCAAGCGGACAACGACCACAAGGTGTACGTTGTCCCCTCGTTCAACCGCCGCCGGAGGCACGTGGTCAGAGAGAGGGCCCGGAGCAGATCCCCACAGCGGCACAACAACCCGCACAGCTCTGCCACTGACGACGCCCCCTCCGCGGGCAGAAGGGGGCCTGTGGGCAACCAGCAGGCAGAGGGACACGGCGCAGCTCCGGGGCCCTCCTCCCAGCAGGCTCCCGCACGCCATGCTTCTCAGCAGCAAACCCCGCCGAGCGCAGGGCAGCACTCACTCGGCCCTGCAGCTGCAGCCTACGAGCGGCTCAGCAGAGCGGTGCGCCGAGCTCGGCCTTTTGCCTCCTGTTGCATCCAGTAAACATCCAGATGCTTTCCAGGGCCTGGTTTTTCCCAAAGCCAAAGAGCTGCCCACCGTAGGGAATGCTTCCCAACGCTGTCTCAGCAGTGCAGGAAAGCCAAGCGGAGAATTTCTTGGGGGGTGGGTTTGTTTAACGTCAGTGTAACATCTTTGGTTCACTTGTTGGTTTGCTGCAACCAGAGCAGCAACGTTTGTTCGTTCGCCGCTAGAGGGAATCTTTCCCCCTTGCTCTCCCAGACTCCCAAGCACCTGCGTAGGCTTGTCGAAGCCCTTCGAGCAGCCACCAGGCTGCGGGTCCCAAAGACCTGCGCGTCTCCCAGCTGCCATGGGCGCACGCCATGCTGACGGCCCGAGCCTGGGCGGGTCCTTCTTCCCATGCGTCCGCACCCAGATGTTCCCACTCGTCCTCCAGTCACACCAGAGGCTTTTCCTCTCCCTCCTCTAAAATAGCAGCCTGACTCTTCCAGCTGAAGACCCATTGCTGTGCTTTGCTTTGCCTTTCTCTTGATACGCTGGCTGGGTAGCTACACCCACACAGGAGAACGAAGCCCTCTTGCAATGCACATGTCTTGGCTTGATCTCTGTCAGGAGAGCACAGCTCCAGCCCTCAAGCCTCCCAGGGTCCAGGGGTAGCCCAGAAGCAGGCTGCAATGCAGGCACGGCACAGTTTGGCCACAGGCAGAAGCACTGCAGGAATGCGCATTCGGGAGCAGCACCTGAGAGCTTGTGTTGACGGGGAAGTATGGACAGCCTCTTTCCAAAAAGGAGCCCCTGGCAAGTCCCCAGGAAGTAGCTTTGGCCAATCACGCTCTTGTCAGAAGTCACACTCATGTGCAGAGTTGCTGAATAGCCCTGTGCAATAAAAGGTATGTATCCGCAAACGCTCCAGACCTCCTTGCTGCTGCTTCCTTGAGCAAGAGGTTATACAGAGGACATCCTGGCATCCTTTCAACCTGGATTTTCCTACGGGCTCATCATTTTCCACCTCTGTTCCACGCTGCTTCCTACCGCACCAGGCAAGGAGGGGAGGGCACGGGGGCAGGGGCTGCCGGTGGAGGCAGAGGGTGGCTGCTTTCTACTGCAGTGGGACATGCAGACAGGGAAGCCAAGTTGCTTTTACTCAGAATTTGATCAGTGAATATTTTTAGTTTCAATGTATTTTGAGTAATTCCATTCTCAGAATTTGAACTAACATAGAACTCACAGTATTACTCAGGAGGAGAGATGTTAAATCACTTTTTAAATTAGAGTTTTGATAAATTTTAGATAATTTTTTTGAAAGTTGCTTTATTTTCCAGCACATTTTACTGGACGTCACAACATTTGATATTATCGTTAGATTACTTTCAGTTTCCCGTGTTCCTGTCCTTGTCGAGATCCCCCTCCTTTTTTTTTTTTCAGTGATTTTAAAAGCTAAATTTCATTTATTATCCTTTGTATTAAAAGTAGATAAAACTGGTTTAGTACTAATCAAATTAAATTAGCTTCTTTACAATGTCGATGTCCCTTGAGATTTCTATTATCATTCTTCAAGTGTAAAATGCAAAGGTATCGCTATGATTACCAATAAAATTGATGTAGGAATGAAAAGTGTGCTAAGCATAATAACAACTATGTGACTATGTGACTATAATAACAATTCTATGTGACTATGCAGAAAGTAATGACTATTTCAATTAAATCAACAGATGGATGGTTAGGATTTTAGGCCTTTAATTTAAAGACACATTGTGGATTTTTTTTTTTAACTGTATACGCCTAAAATTTGGTTTTATCTGCCACCAGTAGCCTTGTCTCAATGGGTCCTGAGCATCTGTGGTAGTCATTGGAGTTGAATGTTGATGGAAGGCTTGCCTTTTTCTCTGGTGATATCAAAGCAAGCTGCAGTTGCCCAACAGAGCTGATAATCTGGCCATTCACTTTAAGATCACTTTAGGCTTTACAATTTTGGCTTGCATGCTTGCTAATGCATGTCTTACTACACACTGCATAAACAGCCCTTACCAGACAACCCCTCTGTCTTGCCAAATGTATCAGTATTGTAACTTCTGATATTCTTAAACCCCTGTAATTTTCAAGTACGAATGTAGATACATAATGATTTTTGTAAAACAGTTAAGCAGCAGAATTCCCTGCTACAGGGTTCGCTTATAAGTGATTTTAAAGGATATAAACAAGGAATTGTCAGTTTTGAGTCAGAAGGTTAAACATCTTGAAACTCCTACAGTGACTGAGGAATCATTGTCTTAATTTGTTTTTCTGACAAATCACTGCATAACTATGCATATTTCACATGTCTTCTGAAGTAACTTGTGCAAGATATGGTCAGGTGCTGGACCCGGGCTCGTGGTTTGAGCCTACCCAGCTGGCAACAAAAGCACCAGGCAGCTGCTCGCTCATCCCTACTCCATCCACTGAGAGATGGGGAGAAGAAAATGCAACCAAAAGTGCTTGAGGGTCGAGACAAAGGACAGGGAGGGCTCACTCACCAGTTATGGTCACGGGCAACAGACAGACTCAACTTGAGGATAACAACATACATTTAATACAACCACCCACCGCCATCAAGGACTACGAGAGCTACAACCAGGTCTTAAATACAACACCCCTTCCCCCGCCACCCCTCCCGTCTCCCTGGGCTCAGCTCTGCTCTCTTGCACAAGGTGTCCCCGTTGTTCCTTCCCCCTCAGGGAGAGGGGCCCTCGCAGCCCTCCCCTGCCCCACCGCGGGGTCCCTCTCCCGGCAGACAGCCCTCCAGGAACTGCCCCAACGCGAGTCGTTCCCGCGGGGCCGCAGCTCCCCAGAACCCCTCAGCGCGGGGCCCTCCCGGGGTTGCCGCCCTCCCACCGACGGGCGGCTCCAGCGCGGCCGCAGTCGCGCTCTGCTCCGGGCCCGGGCCCTGCTCCTCCGGCCCGGGGCCCTCCGCGGGCTGCAGGGCGACCTCTGGGCCACCGCTGGGCTCCAGGGGCTGCAGGGGCTCAGCCGCCACCCCACCGCGGGCCGCAGGGAACCTCTGCAGCGGCACAGCTCCCCCTCCCCTGCCTCACCGACCGGGTGTCCGCAGGGCTGTCTCTCTCCCATCCCCCTTCGCTCACCAACACAAACACACAAAACAAAGACAGACAGCAATCAAGCCCTTCTTTCACTCTTAAATAGTTATTTGCAGAGGCGCCATTGGCCTGGCCTTGGCCAGAGGCAGGTCCGAAGTTGGAGATGGGGGAGATTCTCGAAGCCTGTTACGGATCCACCTCTGTAGCCCCCTCCCTGATACCAGAACCATGCCAAAACCCCTCCAGACGCCAAGCCACCACATCTGATTATCCTTAAAAGTAATTAAATACATTTAACTAAATAATAAATAACTAAATAGTAATAAAAAAGATAACGTAACTGGGCACAGTTATTTTTAAATTAAATGAAAAAAAAACCAAAACCTGGGCACACATCTCTTATTATTGATTTCCCGTGATACTAGTATTCCAAATTGGAGTATAATTTGTGACTGTATTAAAAAGTAGGCATTTTTCATTGTTATGTATAGATTTTGAGGTAAACCAAAACTAGGCTGGATAGGAAACAGGATTTTCTTTTTAAAAGAGACATAGAAATGAATGGTGCACCCTGATCTGACGTACAAATGTTAAATATCATATGGGGTACCATAATGTATATGTATGTAAAAGTACATGTCGTTCTTCTACTGTCTGTGGTTTTTGTGAAGTTTATTCACAACTGCTTTACTTCCTCTATAATATGGGTTTGTGGAGAAATGTCTCTATGGAAAGGGTAAGACAATAAAGCATGGAATGGTCACTTTTCCACAGCAAAGCACATTTTCACTCAGTTACACAAAGCATTCCTGAATTCCACTCCTCTCTTGGATTCCAGGAGGAGGGGTCTCTATTATTCTTGCACTGGTGGAGTTTGCAGCCCTGAGGGATACGGGTCAGGCGAAGAGTAAAGTCAGGACCCTGAATTTTAGGAAACCAAACTTCCAGCTCTTCAGGGAGTTAGTCAATAGGACCTCCATGGACAAGTGAGCAGAACAGAGCTGACAGATCTTTAAGGACACTTTCCATAGAGCATGAGAGCTCTTGATCTCCAGGTGTAAGAAATCAGGAAAGGGTGGCAAGAGACCAGCACGGCTGAGTGGAGATCTGCTGGTCAAACTGAAGGGCAAGAAGAAAATGCACAGGCAGTGGAAGCAGGAACAGGTATCCTGGGAAGAGTATAGGGACGCTGCCCGGTTGTGTAGGGATGGGGTGAGGAAGGCCAAGGCGCAGCTGAAGCTGCACTTGGCAAGGGATGCAAGAATAATAGGAAGGGCTTCTATAGGTATGCCAACCAAAAAGGAAGGTTAAAGAAAGCGTACCCCCACCGGTGAGCAAGACTGGCAAACTGGACTGGTATCAATGGATGATGAGAAGACTGAGGTACTCAACAACATTTTTGCCTCAGTCTTCACTGGCAGCCTCTCTTCCCACACTTCTCCAGCGGTCGGGCCACAAGACGGGGACTGGGAGAAGGAAGTCCCTCCCACTGCAAGAGAAGATCAGCTTTATGAGCACCTGAGGAGCCTGAACATGCATAAGTCTGTGGGACCTGATGAGATGCATCCCAGAGTCCTGAGGGAACTGGCTGATGTAGTTGCCAAGACACTCTCCATGATATTTGAAAAGTCATGGCAGCAGGTGACTGGAAAACAGGGAAACATTGCAGCCACCTTTAAAAATGGTAAAAAGGGAGACCCTGGGAACTACCAACCTCTCAGCCTTCCCTTTCTATCTGGGAAGATCATGGAACAGATCCTCCTAGAAGCTGTGCTAAGGTACATGGAGGGCAGCATGGCTTCAGCAAGAGGAAGTCCTGCCTGACCAACCTAGTGGCCTTCTGTGGTAGAGTGACTACGTCAGTGGACAAGGGAATAGCTACAGATGTCATCTATCTGGACTTCTGTAAAGCCTTTGACACAGTCTCCCACAACATCCTTCTCTCTAAATTGGAGAGATATGGATTTGATGGATGCGTTGTTTGGTGGATGAGGAATTGGTTGGATGGTCACATCCAGAAAGTAGTGGTCAAGGGCAAAATGTCCAGATGGAGATCAGTGACGAGTGGTGTCCCTCAGGGGTCCGTACTGGCACCAGTACTGTTTAATAATTAATCAATGACATAGACAGTGGGATCGAGTGCACTCTCAGCAAGTTTGGAGATGAAATGAAGATGAGTGGTGCAGTTGACAAACCTGAGGGATGGGATGCCATCCAGAGGGACCTGGACAAGCTCAAGAAGTGGGCACATGTGAATCTCATGAGGTTCAACCAGGCCAAGTGCAAGGTCCTGCACATAGGCTGGGGCAACTGCTGGCTGAACAACCCCACCTGAAGTCCTGTGTCCATGTCTGGGGCTTTCAGCATAGAAAAGACATGGACTTGTTGGAGCGAGTTCAGAGGAGGGCCACAAAAATGATCAGAGGGACGGGACACCTCTTTTATGAGGACAGGCTGAGAGAGTTGGGGTTGTTGAGCCTGGAGAAGGCTCCGGGGAGACCTTATTGTGGCCTTGGAGTACTTAAGGGGGCCTATAAGAAAGATGGGGACAAACAAAACAACAATTTTAGCAGGGCCTGTTGCAATAGGACCAGGGGTAATGTTTTTAAACTAAAAGAGCATAGATTGAGATTAGATACGAGGAGAAATTTTTTTACAATGAGGGTGGTGAAACACTGGAACAGGTTTCCCAGAGAAGTGGCAGAAGCCCCATCTCTGGAAACATATAAGGTCAGGTTGGACAGGGATCTGAGCAACCTGATCCAGCTGAAGATGTCCCTGCTCACTGCAGGGGGGTTGGACTAGACGACCTTTAAGGGTCCCTTCCAATCCAGCTACTCTGTGATTCTTGCATTTTGAATGAATTACAGAGGTTACGTTAGTAGCTCTGTCAAGTTGACGTGTCTCTAATTAACATTAAGTGTAGCTATCGTGTATCCTCCATTTTGAAATACAGAGTTGCTCTATTAAGAAACTGTTTTATAACTGATATGGAAATTGAAATAGGAAATACCACAGAGAAAAATGTTAACGCTCACCTAACTGTTCCCTAGTCCCTTCCCCTGCTATAAGGTAATTTCACAACAAGCAGCAGAGAAAAAAATCAAGCCAAATAGTTATTACAATTCATTAGCAAAATTATTTTTGAAAACATCTACATGTTAATCTCGAAGGTCTTCTCTGACTACACTAACAACTCAACAATAACACTTGCTGCTCACTAGCAATGACATTTTTACAGTTCTTACAAGGATATTTACCTAAGTTTTATTAAATTAGTTATTTTCATGTACTTAACAATAAAGCAACATGTAAAGAAGTAACCCAAGACTGCTTTGAGGAGAAAACCTAAATTGATGTCTAAAATTGGATGTATTTCAATAAAAAAAGGTAAAAGGTGCACAAAACCTTCATCAGTTCACAGTAACTGATACTTTGTCCCTGAAGGATAAATTACAACAGTATTTCGTATGGGCAACCGATGGAGACGGAGAATGGCTGCTTTCTACTGCAGTGGGTCACGCAGACAGGGAAGCCAACAGGGGACGACGGAATATTCCTGTTCTTTCGCTTCTCTGCCACGGCGCTGCACAGTTCTCAAGGACCTCACAGGACAGATAAGGCAGCATCAATCCCTAGCAAAGTGGTGGTCTTCCAGGGATCCCCAGAGCCGCGGGCAAAGGGACCCCTGTGCCCATTTTCAGCTGATGCCATGGGACTGAGCTCCTGGCACTAGCTCTAGGGATGGAGTGGACATGCCACAGTGGGCAGAATGTTCAGGGTGGCAGAGGAGCAGCCAGGTGAGATGGGGAAGGGAGGGGAGGGCATGGACTGCCCATGGTGGTGGAGGGTGGCTGCTTTATACCGCAGCTGGATGAACGGACAGGGAAGCCACAAGGCCAGGGCACACTCCTGTCCTCTCCTTCCTCTGCCACTGAGCTGTACAGTCGCCAACAATCTACAGGACACATCAGGCGGCACCAACCCCTGTTCCCCCACGGTGGTCTTTGAAGGAGCTGGCAGCTCCCCCAGCTGTTGGCAAAGGGACCGCTGTGCCCTTTTTCACTGGGTACCCTGGGGCTGAGCTCCTGCCGCTAGCCCTAGTGATGAAGCGTCTGTGGCACAGGGCGGCTGCTGCTTTCCAGCCCCCGAGGACAGCCTTCAGGAGGCCTGCAGCTCCCCTCTCCCACAGCTTCCCGGGCCTTTCTTTGCTCTTCCGCTGCCAGCGCCACAAAAGCTCTAGCACTTCGCCCGTCTCTCTCGGCAGAACAGGGCATCAGGCAGCAAGGAAGACCTGGAGGGGAGCAGCTCTGCTGCGAGGGACGGCGGCACGAGCCGGCTGCCACCGGCAGGGCCGGACGAGGCAGCAGAACGCTCCCGGTGCCCCATCTGCCTGGGAGACATCGAGGACGCAGCCTACGTGGCCTTCTGCCTCCACCAGTTCTGCTTTGCCTGCACCCTTTGGCAATGGTGGCCACCAGTGGCCGGGACTGCCTTAGGAATGAGGAGTGCTGCCCGCATTTTGAGGGAGCAGACCCTTCCCCTCTCCTCAGCGCCGGTGAGGCCACCGCTGGCATACTGTGCCCGCTTCTGGGCTCCCTACTGCAAGAGAGACGCGGGTCTACTGGAGAGCACCTGGCCAAGGGCTGGACAAAGATGATGAAGGGACTGCAGCATCTCCCATAAGAGGAACGGTGGAGAGAGCTCATCGGCCGAGCCTGGAGAAGAGAAGGCTCGGGGAAATTCATCGAGGTCTCCGGCTACCTGAAGGAAGGGTGTAGAGATGATGGAGCCAGGCACTGGCCAGCGGTGCCCGGTGACAGAGCAAAAGCAACGGGCACAAGCTGAAACACAGCAGGTTCCTCCTCAACATGAGGAGATACTTTTTATTGTGACGGTGACTGAGCACAGCAACAGGTTGCCCAGAGAGCTGGTGGACTCTCCCTCCTTGGAGACCTTCAGAAGCCCCCTGGACAGGGTCCTGGGCAACCTGCTCTACATGAACACGCTTGAGCGGGAACACTGGACATGGGGACCTCCAGAGGTCCCTTCCAGCCTCAACCGTTCCGCTGTCTTGGGGGTTTTCCCTACGGTGAAAAGGGGCAGTTCCTTCTCCCCAGAGAGAGGCCCTTGGAGGAGCCTGGTCGGGGCACTCCACTGGCACCCAGGAGTCACCAGGGTTAACCCCCTGCCCACTGCCAGGTCTTTGCGCTTGCGGCAACGGCCTCTCATCACAGGACGCGACAAGCCTGGGGTTGAAACCCGCTTGCAAGGCCACGAGAAGGTGAGGTCTTCCGGAGCAGGCTCTCCGCCTTTGAAAGGGCGTTAGCCTTCCTAGCTGGATGGTTGTTAGGGGGCACCTCTGGGGTGTCACCGGGGGGGAGTGGCTGTGACTGCCTGTGACCTCACTGCTTTTCAGCAGCAGCAGGCTCTACCCCAGCGCATTTTGTCCAGAGCTCCTGCGGGCACACACGCAAGGCGTGCAGGCTCCTGCAGGACCTTTGGCTTGCTCTTTGGGCTTTGGTGTGGGCGCGACAAGCAGCAGCTGTGGGCGCTGAGCAAGGCAGCCCCTTCCAGCACTCCTCTCTCCTCTGCCCGGCTGAGCAGTGCTGTGGGGCCCATCGGTGCCTGTCCCGGGACTGCGGGTGCGGCGCGAGTGCCAGGGACATCGGCAGCGGTGAAGATCCCCTCGAGTTCCTGCGCCTTCCCTGACCGCCTCCTGCAGGTGCCCTGTGCTAACCTGGTGGTGTCTGGGGGGGGAGTGCGGGGGGCTTTGGGGGCTCGGGTGATCCAGCGCTTCCCCCAGGGCCCCCCGACAGCTGGCGAGAGCCCAACCCAGGGGTCTTACCCCAGGTGCCTTGAGCACTGCCAAGGAGATCCCAGCAGGCTTTTCCCCTCCTGCCCTCCATCCGTCCCTCCCTGGAGCCCACCTCCAAGGGGGTGCAGACATAGGGGCAAATCCTGGCCCAGCCCCACATCTCTCTGCCCTGCCCAGATCCTGCCGAGCTCCAGCTGGAGCCTCTCCCACCCATAGCCACACACACGCCCCCTGCCCAGGGCCCTTTGCCCAAGCCTGCCTTCCCCTGGCACCTCTCCGTCCAGTGCAGGCAGCCTGCCTGGGGAAGGCAGGGTTGCAGGGCAGCCCCTGTGGCTGGCCGGCCGGCCCACAGGGCGGCTGCTGCTGCTGCTTTCCAGGCCCCGAGGACAGCCTTCAGGAGGCCTGCAGCTCCCTTCTCCCACAGCTTCCCGGGCCTTTCTTTGCTCTTCCACTGCCAGCGCCACAAAAGCTCCAGCACTTCGCCCGTCTCTCTCGGCAGGACATGGCGTCAGGCAGCAAGGAAGACCTGGGGGAGAGCAGCTCTGCTGCGAGGGACGGCGGCACGAGCCGGCTGCCACCGGCA
Source organism: Leptosomus discolor (assembly GCF_034619465.1). Taxonomy (NCBI): domain Eukaryota; kingdom Metazoa; phylum Chordata; class Aves; order Leptosomiformes; family Leptosomidae; genus Leptosomus; species Leptosomus discolor. The sequence goes on along the minus strand of NC_141419.1, from coordinate 43,536,648 downwards.
GGGCCGGACGAGGCAGCAGAACGCTCCCAGTGCCCCATCTGCCTGGGAGACATCGAGGACGCAGCCTACGTGGCCTTCTGCCTCCACCAGTTCTGCTTTGCCTGCATCAAGCAATGGGCCAGAAGGAGAGCTAGTTGCCCACTCTGCAGGCAGCGTTTCCACATGGTCCTGCACTCGGTGCAAGCGGACAACGACCACAAGGTGTACGTTGTCCCCTCGTTCAACCGCCGCCGGAGGCACGTGGTCAGAGAGAGGGCCCGGAGCAGATCCCCACAGCGGCACAACAACCCGCACAGCTCTGCCACTGACGACGCCCCCTCCGCGGGCAGAAGGGGGCCTGTGGGCAACCAGCAGGCAGAGGGACACGGCGCAGCTCCGGGGCCCTCCTCCCAGCAGGCTCCCGCACGCCATGCTTCTCAGCAGCAAACCCCGCCGAGCGCAGGGCAGCACTCACTCGGCCCTGCAGCTGCAGCCTACGAGCGGCTCAGCAGAGCGGTGCGCCGAGCTCGGCCTTTTGCCTCCTGTTGCATCCAGTAAACATCCAGATGCTTTCCAGGGCCTGGTTTTTCCCAAAGCCAAAGAGCTGCCCACCGTAGGGAATGCTTCCCAACGCTGTCTCAGCAGTGCAGGAAAGCCAAGCGGAGAATTTCTTGGGGGGTGGGTTTGTTTAACGTCAGTGTAACATCTTTGGTTCACTTGTTGGTTTGCTGCAACCAGAGCAGCAACATTTGTTCGTTCGCCGCTAGAGGGAATCTTTCCCCCGTGCTCTCCCAGACTCCCAAGCACCTGCGTAGGCTTGTCCAAGCCCTTCGAGCAGCCACCAGGCTGCGGGTCCCAAAGACCTGCGCGTCTCCCAGCTGCCATGGGCGCACGCCATGCTGACGGCCCGAGCCTGGGCGGGTCCTTCTTCCCATGCGTCCGCACCCAGATGTTCCCACTCGTCCTCCAGTCACACCAGAGGCTTTTCCTCTCCCTCCTCTAAAATAGCAGCCTGACTCTTCCAGCTGAAGACCCCATTGCTGTGCTTTGCTTTGCCTTTCTCTTGATACGCTGGCTGGGTAGCTACACCCACACCAGGAGAACGAAGCCCTCTTGCAATGCACATGTCTTGGCTTGATCTCTGTCAGGAGAGCACAGCTCCAGCCCTCAAGCCTCCCAGGGTCCAGGGGTAGCCCAGAAGCAGGCTGCAATGCAGGCACGGCACAGTTTGGCCACAGGCAGAAGCACTGCAGGAATGCGCATTCGGGAGCAGCACCTGAGAGCTTGTGTTGACGGGGAAGTATGGACAGCCTCTTTCCAAAAAGGAGCCCCTGGCAAGTCCCCAGGAAGTAGCTTTGGCCAATCACGCTCTTGTCAGAAGTCACACTCATGTGCAGAGTTGCTGAATAGCCCTGTGCAATAAAAGGTATGTATCCGCAAACGCTCCAGACCTCCTTGCTGCTGCTTCCTTGAGCAAGAGGTTATACAGAGGACATCCTGGCATCCTTTCCAACCTGGATTTTCCTACGGGCTCATCATTTTCCACCTCTGTTCCACGCTGCTTCCTACCGCATCAGGCAAGGAGGGGAGGGCACGGGGGCAGGGGCTGCCGGTGGAGGCAGAGGGTGGCTGCTTTCTACTGCAGTGGGACATGCAGACAGGGAAGCCAAGTTGCTTTTACTCAGAATTTGATCAGTGAATATTTTTAGTTTCAATGTATTTTGAGTAATTCCATTCTCAGAATTTGAACTAACATAGAACTCACAGTATTACTCAGGAGGAGAGATGTTAAATCACTTTTTAAATTAGAGTTTTGATAAATTTTAGATAATTTTTTTGAAAGTTGCTTTATTTTCCAGCACATTTTACTGGACGTCACAACATTTGATATTATCGTTAGATTACTTTCAGTTTCCCCGTGTTCCTGTCCTTGTCGAGATCCCCCTCCTTTTTTTTTTTTTCAGTGATTTTAAAAGCTAAATTTCATTTATTATCCTTTGTATTAAAAGTAGATAAAACTGGTTTAGTACTAATCAAATTAAATTAGCTTCTTTACAATGTCGATGTCCCTTGAGATTTCTATTATCATTCTTCAAGTGTAAAATGCAAAGGTATCGCTATGATTACCAATAAAATTGATGTAGGAATGAAAAGTGTGCTAAGCATAATAACAACAAATATGGTATCAGAATGTTAATATAGTTTTAAAATAACTACAAATCAGGCAATGTCAAAAATTTATTTTACCCATTTATCTCAATTTGTTTTCACTGCATTCAGGTGTATGCTTTCTTCCTTTTAGTTATTACTACATTTAGTTAATTCTCATTTGATAAAATCCTTTGAAATCTGAGCAGTAAACAGGGGTCTAAGAACATGATTATTACTTACATTCAATGTAATTATTTAGTATTTGCCTTCAGGTGAATTTGAACCCAGTCATAGGGCAACCCTATGCTAACCAGTCTTCCTTCACAAAAACGAATAAATGAATAAAACCTCTCTTTCAAATGACTCATAGATCATGGCACCAACAGTGTTAGTAATTCCATATTAAGATGGTTTGTGCCAGAGTTTTTTTCTGTAATTGCTATATGGTAGCACATAAAACGGTAGTGCAGCAGTGCTAGGGATAGAGAAGAAAAGAACAAACAAAAATGTAACAGTTTTTCACCCACTGGAATCACTAAGAACAGTGGTAACAGTGCCCCAAACACATCAATAATTTACTCAGATAAAGGTATGGTAGCTTGTGCTGAATGTAAGAATGGTCAAAAAAATCTACTGGTGAACTGAAGAGATGAAGAGAATATAGTCTAACTGCATAGAATTATGTAGGTAACTTGAACAAAATAAGAAGCAAAAAAATGCGTGTCCTCAAACCGCCTTAGCAAATACTCTTCCTTTGAAACTATAACCCCATCTAGTGGGACTCCTTTTTCATAGCTGACAGGATTTGATCGGTTCCTATGACTTTTGAGTACTTTGTTTTAGTAAAGACCATCAAATAAAAGCGGGAGATTCCTAGGTTTTGCCTACACCAGATTTCTCCTTAAAGTACACTATCTTTGCTACTGTTATGATTACTTTATCAGTAACAAAGGGTTGATGCATGCAGGGAACTGTCTACTGTATTATCTGGATGAGCTTGATAATTGAAATCTTTAGGGTTGCAATTGTCAATTAACTTAAGGAACAAAAATAAATAATTGATGTAAATCAGCTGGGTAAACAGTTCTTGGCAAGACAATGAGGTAGAAGGAACAAATGGACCTAAAACCAAGAACAAGAAACTTTAGTGGACCGATTGCCCAAGAAATCTGGCCAAATTGCATGCATCAGCTGAAATCTTGCCCTCTAGTTGAACTTAGCTGACTATAATATGAAAACCACACCTCCAGAAGTTAGGATACCCTGCTCCGCTTGGAGACCCTCACCCACTGAGCTTGTGCAGTAGCATTAAAAATTACTGTATCTTTAAATGAAGGCGAAAGTATTTTACACCAATCAGCTTTAACTGAAGGAACTATAAGCACCAATGAAAAAGTGGTAAACAATTAATATATTGTTTATGCTAATTTACAATGACTGTTTCAATGCTATGTGTGCTAGCTTTGCAGAAACATCCCCTAGCACCTCCTTCTGCAGAGAACTGCCAACAAACAGCTAGTACCTTCACTCTGTGTGTTACCCGCTTGCACATCAAGTAAAAAAAATCCCATGAGTTTTGGAACAAGACGCTCTGAAAAAGCTTAGAGTAACATTATGGAAAAAAATATAAGTATCCAGTTTTACAAGATGTAAGTGATGGTAGGCAGAAAAGTACAATGTAGAAATAGTGTTGGTCAGTTGTCCCTGTAGTACCCATGCTGCATGGATTTCCTTCAAAGTTGTCTGTGGTCATAGGAAATTAATTACAAGGGGTTCCAAGAGCACAAAAGAAAGTAATCTTACTGTAGTGAATGTTGGGGACTATGCAACAATGAATTCTGGCAGTGTACACAGCTAAATTGCAGTATCAGCACATTCCACTGGTTTTGTTCTTCTTGCCTTTAATGACAGAAAGAAATTGAAGAGGAAAGATGGCTAGTCAGTTCTAAACTCTTCACACCAAGAACTGTGATGTATAGAGCAAGGAGAGGTTGGAGGGTGGTCCTGGTTCATAACACCTGTATCTCACATTATTGTTACACATAGCTCAGACTGAATGCAGAAGCTACAGCAAATGTGCACCCTGCAGAGTGAACTGGCCCACCTCTTGCACATGCTATTGCTTCACTGATAGGAGCCTTCAAGTTATTTTTATTGACAGCTCACCGAGTAAGAGGACCTTCATCAGCACCCTGCCAAGACAGAGCATTGTCACAAGCTACAGCGATTGCTTTCCAAAGCTCCGCCTAGCTGGGCCCAACAAACAACATCACCTTCTATGTTCAAATGATTCTGTAATCTTTGATAATTCTTTGATCAGTAGTAATGGTTACCAGCACCAAATACAAATAATCATCAATTTTCTAGAGAGTGTACACCCAGTAACTTCTGTCAGACCAGCTGCTGAATACTTGCAAAGTTGGTCAGACAGTGCTGTTGTTGTTTCTGTCTCAAAGACTCTGAGTCTGTAAGACTGCCAAGACTCAAGCCTTAAAATAAAAGAGCAGATATGCAGACCTACACCAAAATTCCACCTATACTGGTTCTGAGGCATTAGTGTATGCTTATGGAAAGAGTGGAAAATATGGCAACAGCAGAGGGATCTTCCAACTAAACTCAGCCACCTTCATGCAGCCAGCAGCTTAGGGACTTTCTATTGCTTAACACCCCTTAATGGAGTTTTATTCCACAGATTTGTGTAATTGACTTTTAATCTACTTGTACTTTTGAACCAAAATATCCTGTGGAAATGAGTTCCATGATTCAGTGACAATTTGCCTGGAAAAACACTTGCTTGCTTTAAATTTGTTGTCTGATCATTCTGTTTAGTTCCCCCTCTTCCTGCATTACAAGAGAATATCAAACAACGATTACAGACACTTTCTCCACACCAGTTAGGATTCTATACTGTCGTATCGTTCCCTTCCCTCAGTTATCTCTCAATACCGAAGTCATTCCCTGACTCTGCTCATCCTGGTCTCCATGTTCTACTATAATTTTTTTTTTTTGTAATTACTTCCTTTTTGAGATAGGGATGAGAACAGCATAGAGACTTCATGGACTCATGATATGTTGACATAGTAATTTCAACTTTTTTCTCATCAAGTTATTTCCTAATATTTTCAAAATTTTGGTTTTCCTTTTTAACCACTTCTGACCATTCAGAAAACTATCTATACACTTTCTAGTATCTTTCCTAAGTAGAAATAGCTAACTCAGAGATCTATAAACCCATAATTCAGAGATCTATAAACCCAAAGACTAATTAGAATTCTTTTCCCCTAGATGACCTATCTTCATTCACCAGCACTTTCAGCTGACATTTTAGCATTCACTCAAGTTCATTATATTCTTTTACAACTCTTGTTTTGATCATGCTGAATAGCATTCTGCAATAAACTTTATATCTTCATTATTACTCTCCCTTCCAGATAGTTCAAAAATATTGCTTAGGAATATTCTAAGAAGCATAGAGCACGGAATTGAGAGGAACTGTACTAGTAATGTCTTTTCATAAACTGAGTATTTATTCCTTCTTTTTGTTTCCAGTTATTTGGTTAATCTGTTCTTAATAAATATTATACCTAGCTCAGCTTGTGAACAAAACCCTTCTAACTTCAAATTCATACGAGAAAAGGACATAATGACATAAAATTACTAGTAGCTGTCTTTTGAGCCCGAATCAACAGCCATAAAAGTTGATGGAAAACTTTCTATTAAATATATGTGAATTGGATTAAATACCTATGTGATATATGTAAATATTTTAACATTGAAATTTTCAAAATCCAATGAAGATTTCAAGCAACACTTTTTACACCAATCCAATGTGGTAGCCAGAAACCTGTCTACCTACAAAAACTGATATAATAACCTTATATATTCATCTTTCTAACTGAGGAAGCTGTTTGAATTTAAAAAAATTCTCACTATTTTGAAGCCTGTTAATTAAAAAAATCCCCAAACACCCAAAACTGTAAGGGATGAAGTCCCTTCAGTTTTCAAGCCAACAGGAAAATGGCCAAGCCTTCAAAGGAGCAAAAATATTATAAATTTCATAGTGGTGACTACTTTTGGAGAAATGAATGGTTCTGTAAGAGCTTCTAGGCTACCAGAACAAAAAAAGTGGAAAGAAAGCATGCAATTGTACACACAATTGGCTTGGGCTGGCTAGGAAAAGTAATTTTAAAGAACATGTGTGATTACTAATCCATATGTAATAAAAAAGATAATTTTGTGTATCTATTTAGTTCACGGTATCCTCTTAAATGTTCCTCTTAAAATGCTTATGCCTACTTCAAGCAAAACAAAGCTTCAAAAAAAGTCATATAAAGAAATTCTTTCAAGTCAACACGTGCTACTTTGGTAAAAGAGAACACTTGTTAAATTGCTGTGTAATGTATCATAGAAGATAAATTTCACAATGCTGTATTTAGCAAGTATATAGCTTGTTATACACTGATGACATAGCTACACAGCAGACAGAAAATGGAATTTTAAATTAACATTTATTATTCTAGCAAACTGAAAAGTTCTGATCCTGTAAACAGCTTGGTACTTAGCAGAGAACATCTGAGTTACCAGGGTAAACAATGGCTTGACCCCAGTAACATATCAAGACGGAAGGAAGTGTTTGCAGGATGAAAGCCTCTCAGCATTGGCCATACACCGATGTGTTGAGCTCCCTGGTGAACAGCTTATTCTGGACAGGCTGACTGGCCTGCTGTAGCGATTTTTCATAGTCTGTTAGTAGTCATAATCTCTGCTGTCAGCAGTACATTATCTCAAAGTACTCCGTTTGTGCATGTTTGGTGAATTGAGAGGTAAGCAGCTCTACTTCTTATGATAATCTGTGGTACTTCTTGGGGAATAAAGAAGAGGAGTTGGAGATGTGTGTACACCTGCAGGACTATGATCTCATTGACATCACAGAGACCTGGTGGGATGGTTTCTATGACTGGAGTGTTGGAATCGAAGGGTACAGGCTCTTTAGTACGGACAGGCAGGGGAGACAATAAGGGGGTGACACCCTCCATGCCAGTGACCAGCTGGAGAGCATGGAGCACTGCCTGGAGATGGATGAGGAGCCAACCGAGAGCTTAGGGGTCAGGATTAAAGGGTGGGCAGGGACAGGTGACATTCTAGTGGGGCTACAGGCAGTCCAACCAGGAAGACTGAGCGGATGAGGCCCTCTATAAAGATAGGAGCAGCCTCATGATCACAAGTGCTGGTCCTTGGGGACTTCAGCCACCCCAATATCTGTTGGAGGGACAACACATCAGGGCACAAGCAATCTAGGAGGGTCCTAGAATGCCTTGATGATAACTTCTCCAAATGATGGAGGAGCCAACCAGGAGAGGAGCTATGCTGGACCTTGTTCTTGCCAACAAGGAGGGGCTGGTGGGAAATGTGAAGCTCAAGGGCAGCCTTGCCTGTAGTGACCATGAGATGGTGGAGTTCAAGTAAGGACTGCACACAGCAAGCTCGCTAGCCTGGAGTTCAGGAAAGAAGACTTTGGCCTCTTCAGGGAACTGATCAGCAGAGTACTTTGGGATAGAGCCCTGGAGGGGATAAAGCCCTGGATGGAAGAGGGGCTCAGGATAGCTGGTCAATATTCAAGGATCACCTCCAAGCTCAGGAGCTAAGCATCCCAATAAGTCAGGCAAAAATGCCAGGAGGCCTGCATGGATGAAGAAGGAGCTCCTGGGCAAACTCAAACAAAAAAAAGGAAGTCTACAGAAGGTGGGAGCAAGGACAGGTAGCCTGAGAGGAATACAGAGAAATTGTCTGTGCAGCCAGGGATCTAGTTAGGATATCCAAGGCCCTGAGAGAATTAAATCTGGCCAGGGACATCAAGGGCAACAAGAAAAACTTCTATAGATAAGTCAGTGACAAAAGGAAGACCAGAGATCATGTGAGCCCTCTCTGGAAGGAAACAGGAGACCTGGTTACCCGAGATATGGAGAAGGCTGAGGTACTCAACAACCTTTTCGCCTCAGTCTTCACAGGCAAGTGCTGCAGCCACACTACACAAGTTGCAAGAGGTGGGCCTGTGCAAACCTCATGAAGTTCAACAAGGCCAAGTGCAAGGTCCTGCACCTGGGTCAGGGCAATCCCAAGCACAAATACAAACTGTACGAGTGGATTGAGAGCAGCCCTTCGGAGAAGGACTTGGGGGTGATGGTGGGTGAAAAACTGAATATGAGCCAGGAATGTGCGCTTGCAGCCCAGAAAGCCAATCACATCCTGGGTTGCATCAGAAGAGATGTGGCCAGCAGGTCGAGGGAAGGGATTCTGCCCTTTTACTCTGCTCTGGCAAGACTCCACCTGCAGTGCTGTGTTCAGCTCTGGGTCCCCCAGCACAAGAAAGACACAGACCTGCTCGAGCAGGTCCAGAGAAGGGCCATGAAGATGATCAGGAGGCTGGAGCACCTCCTCCACAAGGACAGGCTGAGAGAGTTGGCACTGTTCAGCCTGGAGAAGGCTCTGGGGAGACCTTTTAGCAACCTTCCAGCACTTCAAGAGGCCTACAGGAAAGGTGGGGAGAGACTTTTTACCGGGGTGGGTAGTGATAGGATGAGGCCTAACAGTTTCAAACTGTTAGGTGGATTTAGATCAGATGCGAGGAAGAAGTTCTTTCCTGTGAAGGTGGTAAGACACTGGCATAGGTTGCCCAGAGAAGCTGTGGCTGCCCCCTCCCTGGCAGTGTTCAAGGCCAGGTTGGATGGGGCTTTGAGCAACCTCGTCTAGTGGGAGGTGTCCTTGCCCATGGCAGGGGAGTTGGAACTAGATGATCTTTAAGGTCCTTTCCATCCCAAACCATTCCATGACTCTTATGATAACTGGCTGGCCAGTGAGTGAAAACCAAGTTTGCTATCACACCTTCCCAGTGATGAAGGGCCAAAGTGCCCAGCAAGGTTTAAGGAAGCCACACAGCGCGCTAGTTCGGAGCACATTCACTTTCCTGGAGGGTGGCGGGGAGCCGTTACGGTCCGTACCCCTGCCGGGCAGGGCAGGGCGGCCGGCGGCGCCTCAGCCGTTAACAGCCCCGCCGCGCACGCACCCCCTCGAGCCCGCCAGAAGGGCGAGCACGCAGCTTCCGGCCGGCTGGGAGCAGTTCCGCGGAGGGGGCGGGGTGCCGCCGGCGGCTCACGTGATCGCGCAGCTCTGCCCCGCCCCGCCCCATCGGCGCGGCGGAGGCGGCTGCTGCGGGCAGGGGCGGGGGCGGGAGGCCGCCCTCATCCCGCGCAGCAGCCGCTGTTCGTCCGGCCCGGCCTCTCCGGGAGGATGGTGCGAGCGAGATGAGCCTCGAGCCGGAGCCACCACCAGCCCCGGCCCGGGAGGGAGAGGGAGAGGAGGGAGAGGCGCCGCCGCCGCCGCCGAGGGAGGGCGGCGGCGCCCGGCGGAGCGGCTGCATCATGCTGGTGAAGAGGGTCGGCCTGAAGGCGGGCGGCGGCGGTGCGGTGAGTGCGGGTCGGGGCTGGGCGGCGCTGGGCTCCCCAGGGGTCGGCGGCGGCACGGCGGTGCGGGTCGCGCCGAGCCGGGGGTCCCGTGGCAGCCAGCTCCCGCCCCGCCGCCCGGCCCTTCAGGGGCCGGCTGCCCCCAGAGCGCCCTCCGGCTGCCCCCGCGGCCCTGGAGGCTTTCTGGAAGTTGGGGTGCGGCGGGGTGCCGCCAGCCGCTCCTCAGACCGGCCCGGGCGTCCCGCCGGCCGTGCCGCCTCGTCTGTGTTAGCCCCGGGTCTCTGCCGGCCCCGGAGTGTTCGGTACCAGTTTATCCTGGTCAGAGGCGACACCTGTAAGCAAATGGTTGTAAATAAGTTGTTTATTTTTTTTTTTTAATTATATAAATGCGAGGTCACTTGATGTAAAGCTTAGTTTTCCTTTTGAGTTCTAGGAGGCGCGTCTTGGTGAAACGAAACCGAAGAGTTACCGTGCAGTTTTAATAACTTACTACTCTTTCTGTTTCATCTCTTCCCACTACATTAAGCTATCTTTGTGAAAATAAAAGGAGCTGGAAAGGCGTGGTCTGTGCGCTTTGTTGAAAGCATCTCTAGGATAAAGTTGTGTGGCAGTGGTGCGTAATTACTTGCCAGCAGAAACGTCTTTCGAGTGAATTAAGCCTTTCACTTTCTATATGCATGCTCACAAAATGCCTTAGAAGCAGATCTGAGGTGACACTTCCTGAGCCTTCTGCATTAGGTGGGGACCGGTGACTTTTTTTCAGGCGGGATGGTCTCGGCTGAGATGATACAGCCCATCCTGTTTTGTTGGCAGTGAGCCCAGAGCATAAGATGGGAGTAGAGGAATCCAGAGGAACACACAGAATAACAAAACAGATGATCCTGTCTTGATGGTTTTTGAAGGGGTACAGATTCAATACTAAAGCAAAGTCTTGCCATGATAAGTCTCTTGGCAAGTTGCAATAACGTAAATTTTATTTGCAACCTGACTTAGTAGCTATTAATACTTTTTTAGATTCTATTCGTGTTTGGGTGTTTCTGAATAATGTTTTTAATATTAGTTTACTCAAAATTAGATATGCTGAAGGCATTCCTTATGTCAAAAGTTCTAAAACAATGTTAAGTTTGTGTCAGGGAGACAACATCTGGTAAATGTGTCACCTATCCTACCACAGATAAGCCTCTTTACTATGGGAGAGAGGATAGTTTACTGTTTTACGTTGATGTGAAGTGAATGAACTTGTAATATCTTTAGCGGAGCATTAATAGTGTAGCATTAATGTGGTGTCATGGATAGAGCTCAAGAATGTAAAAACGAAAATAATCCTAAGGCATGAATTCTGTGAAACCATCTGTTTGGTATCAGTAGGTTCTTTGTCCCTTACTCACACCTGATGAAGGTGTTAAGGTACTTTTAAGATGTGATTAACACAGAGAAGATGTTAAAAAAAAAAAAAAAGTTCTTCTATGGAATTCATTAGTCAAATAAGTTATTTTATGTAAGGTAGTTCTGAAGTGACTGCTTAACACTTCCTGTAACTGATCACTTCTGTATTCGAGTCTTTCAGTTGTCTTTTAGAAATGGTTATGTCTTCCAAACAGCAGGTTGGACTCATTCAAGAAGTGCAACTGATGTCTGCTGTATGATCTATTTGCTGTCCGACATTTGTGTACAGCAGCTCTTGTTTAGGGCTCTAGCTACATATATATGATGCAGTACCCCAATCTGAAGACAGAATACAAAAGTAACTCTAGAAGGGGCCTGTTAAGTTTTTAGTGAAGAAATACAAGCTTTTAGTTTTATCAGCACAGATGTGGTGAAAGAAATAAGGGATGCTGTCATTATATAGAAGAAAACCAGATGAATTTATTTAAATATGAACAGAGAGTAGGAAATGGAGGGTATAGGTAGGAAAATTTAAGAAAAAATAAAAGAACTTCTATTTCGTTAACTCTGAAGAAGAGTAAAATTCAAATGGAAGATAAATCCATAACTGACAAAGGCACTAACCTTTTTTAAATTATTTGAATGGAAACAATTTTTTATTAATAGATGGAATGTTTGTTAAAGTTGGATTAAGGATTACTTAAAGTATGCTGTTTTATCAATTTGAAAATGTAGCTTCTAAATGACATAAATTCTTAATTTATAAAATGACCTCAGGTTTTGCTTTGTGGGTGGTGGGTTTTGTTCCCTCCCTCCTAGTTGTGCCCTTAAGGGACTTTGTGTCCCTTTAATGCATTTCCTACAAGAGAGAAAGACATGGGCTCTAGTCTTATCTTCTGTATGTTGGTATAGCAGTGATGCAATTATACCTACATCAGCTTAGGGCCTGCTTCAGAATTCCTGACTGAACAGTCTGTTTCCTGCTTTGTTACTGCACTTTCTGCGCCTCCCTGTGATTGTCATGTGGCTGTCATACTGCTAGAACTCCCTCTGCCTAGACTTTGTTGAAAGAGATTATTCAGACTAAATATGAGGGGCTGGATCATGGCTTTAGATGTAATTGCAGAGATCTCTTTGATATCAGTGGGAGTGCATCCCTGACATTTGAAAGTGGAAGCTTGCCCTTTGGGCTGCTGACAAAGAAGTAAACACGGAAATGAAATTTTGGTGAGCTGCTTCTTTGGTCTGTGAAGGATGTTTTAATTTTAATTTTTAGTCTGATTCTTTTGTCACATCAAATTGGTAGGACAAAGTGAAAGAGTATGACTAAGTCTGTCAGGTTGTGCAAGGCTTTCTCCTTTTACTGCTCCAGCTTGGGAGTAACAAGCTTCTGGTTTTTGATTTCTGTGTAACTAACTTCACCCTGTTGAATGCATAGGCTTCACTGATTTGGAGAACTAAAATATAAATGCTGAACAAATTACTTTTTATGAAGTGAATTCCTCGCTCAAAACTAAGAACAACAATAGTATGTTTAAGTAAATTCCACTGGAATTAAGTCAGTTTCCTTGGGCAGTATTACCCAGATTTCAGTGAGAAATTGAAGTAAATGATGCCATGGACATTTTGTTGATGGTTATGCAATCTTGTTCCATCTGAATTATGAACACTGATAGTATAAAACTTAGCATAACATTCAGAATATTCATACCATGTACTACTTTTCTGTGCAACCTGTTGTCAGTAAAATAGTGCCACACTAAGGAAGCTTTTCAGCAAAATACAGTACTTTATTGTCTAAATAAAGTGCTCTTACGGGAGAAGTCCCCAAATGGGATATCTAAGGAGAAAACTCACCTATGTACCTCTTTGAGAATTAATCATACATTATTTTCATGTTTTTGGATGCTATAAAATGCTTCAGCTATTGTGAAGCCCAAGACCTCTGTGTGTTTTAGAGGTTAAAACTGTACATCTCAGAAGTTTGCCAGGCTTTACTCATTAAACTGTTTTCCAGAGCAAAGCACAACTGGTATATACCCAAAGGATTACAGCGTTTTACCTTACTGCTAGCATCTTTCTGTTTAATACTTCATAAAAAACAGCGTGGTGAAACTGAGGGAGCATGTTTAAGTCTTATGAGTCTTCATTGAAAGAACTTTCAGTCCAGTAAGCAGTTTCCTTAAATTTCTCGCTTGGAGGATTTAAACTGAATTGCTAGTAGTAAGCACATTGTTCAAATGGACAGTTTGGGTATTTAGTCCTTTGTGAAGCACTGTTTTCTCCCCCACAAAAATAATTTTTCGTCTTAAATCTGAAAAATTAGAGATAAATGCCTTTTTGAGACTGCCAATGTCATTCCGAATCTTCCCATCATGTTAAATTAACACTGAGTCTGAACTATTAGGAGTGATTAGCTGTTGTCTTTAAAAACAAATATTTCTTGCTTATATTTATGCTGAGAGGGCACTTTGGCTGTTCTGAGTTTGCTGTTACTGATCCTCCAGGTTCTAGCAATGTAGAAGGTTTTGTGTTCAGAGAGAAGTATGCTAGGCTAGAGAAATAGGAAGTTAATTGTATAAGAAAGACCTGATATTTTAGTACTGAATATCCAAACTTAACCATGGGCAATGAGCTTGAGTGATTGTGTATCCCATGGAGAAGCATGTGAATTAACTAAACAATCTGTGCTTTTTAGGGGGACTTCTCAGTGTCATACATCTTTTTATGTTTTAGGAAGAAAACCGTAGCAGTGAATAAATCAGCATGCAATTAGGTGTGACATAATATGCTGGTTATATATTAGGTCTTTAAGAAGTAATTTAATTAGACAACGCAGTACTGTCTAAAGCTGAGCTTTCAGAACGTAGCAGGGCATATGGTGATTGTTCCCTTGGATGCTCTTCTTGCCCTCAATGGCCTCAGCCTCAAAGAGTGAACCAGAAATGGTGTTTCCATGTTTTGCGCTCCTCAGAAGGTTCCTGCTTCATAAGCTTTTCCAGTCTAAACTTAAACAGGAATGTGCTCCCAGCAGAAAAAATGATGTGGCAAGATATTTTAGACCCTGAGAGTAAATTGTGTGAAGTGCCATGCAATTTAAACTTGCTGTCTTGAGTCCTGCTTTACTTATTTTCCTGTATTTTAATGTAAGACGGCAGTGACATTTGTTTTCTCTTCACACCCTTCATGTCACTCCAGTTCAATAAATGCCAATTGTATCTTTCTGGAGATGTTTTGACTGCAGCTTGAAGGAACCTACTTCAGCATTCCTCCCTACCTTTGACAGTGTTCTTTGTCCTTCTGTGGGCCTCTTTCACTTGTGCTTCTGTAAAATAGACTGTTCATCAATGTGTATTGCTTAAAGCTTCTGAACAAAACAATCAGTCCTGGGTTAAGTGAGAGGATCTTTACATAGATCTAATAAAAATGGTCAGAACACCAGGAGGAGAGGGTTAGCAAGGCAGGAACATCACATGTTTATGTAGTAATATAATACTAACTTTTTCCTAACAGGAGTGCACTTTGAATACACTGCTGTAAACCACTGCTGAATGCTAAACTGGTGTCTTGCATGGAACTGTTCTCTCCAGGATCACATTCCTAAGTAGTAGTCATCCTATATGTGGAATTAAAATTGGGGGTTTTTTTATGTTTGTGTTGGTTAGTTTATTTACATTAATCTGCCATTTAATTTGTTTTACTGATTCCATCAACTTCTGATGTTCTTCTTCACCATTGCCCCCTAACTTTTCTAACATTAAGTGAACTTAGTTGCTTGCTTTCACCCTTTTAACTGCTCGGTTATGAATGTGTTGGACTACATAGGCCCTAGGACAGAGCACTGGGACTCATCTGGTAACTTCCCTCTGCTCTGAAAACAGATTGTTGGTAGTTTTTTTTTAATTTTATCCTATTTCTCTTTTACTTTTTTTTGATTTTACTTCTTAATTCCTGTGAAAAGTTTGCACGCTTTTTTGCTTGCTTTGAGAGCCTTTGGAATGGTCTTCAAAAATGCTTATTTGAATTTTAGGCGTCTTGTTAATGTCATCTCCCGTATCCATACATGTTCCTTTGAGAACTCCAGGAATTTTTTAGGGCACTATTTCTGTTTACATAATCTGTGGAGGCTTTTTCATTTTGAAGGAGTTGTGGTTCTGACCTGTGGAATATGATTTAGCCTAGCTTTTTCTTGACAGAATGCATTATGATCTTACTGTCCAGATAGATATCTGCTTAAGGTGTTTCTTTTGCAACTGAAATACAGGTTTGGACAAGCTATAAGCTGAATTAGTTGTGATTTATATTCCCACTCGTGAGGTTCATCTGAAGTGCTAAAGGCTGTGTTGGATTGGAAGGTACTTTCGCTTGTGTTCGGTGTATTTTTGAAGTGGATACAAGTTACGTATCTTAGACTGGGGTTTGTGCACATAATCACTTGGTGATTGCTTCACGTGACAAAGGCAGCTAAGGTCTTCAGGGTGCCTTTTGCACTTGAGTGAATTCTTGCCACTTCCAAGAAATGGGGAATTTATGGGGAGCAGTTGCAATTAAGGTGGTTCCTAACTATTTGTTTGAAAATTAAAGACAATAGGCACTAGAAAGACGTAAACATGCAATATGTCTAGAGAGCTACCTGGGTAATATGCATGTAGAAAAGAGTATCCGTAATGTAGTGAGGTTGGTCACATAATATTTGTGCTAGAATAAGCTAAAATGATTAACTAGTGATTTAGTGAAGCCTACCAGGAAAAGTTTGCATTTGAAATGGTTGAATTTTGGGGGGAACTAAGAAAATAGCAGTGAAGATAAATGTGGAAAGGGAATGAGTTTTATACTTTGGCGTGAACTTCAAGGTCTGAATGATTTATACATGAAAGCATGTTTCTCAAAATGTTTCACTGATTCTGTTAGTTCATTTCTTTGTTTTCTTGAAAACATGAGAGTTGACGTAGTGGGTTGCAGTGCAGGTGGTTTAAAAAAAATGTAGCAGTTAATTTTTGTAGAGGGAGAATGTTTCTGTATACATTTTTTTTTAAAAGGTCAGAAAACTCTTTGTACTAATGCACTTGGATGTTGGTTTACATGCTACAGAAGGACAGTGGGTGCTGTTTGCAAAGTCATTTCTGTACTGGAAGCAGAACCAGCAACTAGCAGGCTTTTCTGAGAGACTCTCATGCTTGGTGGGAAAGAATTTCCTGGAGGAGGGTGTGGGGGGAGAAAGGCAAGTTCCTGTGATTGTCCGTTCAGAAGTTGGGCTTGAGTTGGTTGTTACCTGCCTGAGAAATAACAAGATTATTTAACTGGAAAGGCAGGGACATCTTATCCTCCTCAGGGCAGGATCAGCTGAGCAGGTTGCCTAGGGCTTTTCCAGTTGGGTGTTGAAACACTTTGAGGAGAGAGAACCTGTGTCCAGCTCTATGGACAATGGAGTCTGCTGCTTCATCCTCATGAGAGGAAAAAAGCATGCTGCATCTATCTTAATCTGCCTAGCAGGACTATATGACCCTCATCAAAAGGTGAGAAGTTTGAAAGGGTGATCTGGAGGACTTCAGGATTGATTTTGTCCTGAGATAAGCACGTTGCTTAAGAGAAACAAACAGTTAAGCATGTTTGAAATTGGATGCTAAGGTGCTTTTGCAGCCTTTTGAATAGTTTTAATTGTTAAATTACAGACTTGGATTAACAGATATAAACAGTTACCTGAAAGTTGTGTGAATAATGAATATTGTCAATTCTAGCTTTGCTCTGAAGATCTGGGTCTGGCTATAAAATTGTGTCTTGCTGTGGAGTATTTTAGGGTGAACTGTACTAGCTCTCCTTCAAAATGTCTGAGATAAGGTAGTCTTACTGATGCTATAATGCATTTTTCCCCTTTTCTATGAGCCATTACTCACCAGCTGGATTTATGATCTTGACACCGTCTTGTGGGTTTATTAATGTTCGACAGCTGTGTTCTGCTTCTAAAAAAACCCTGATGTTGTATTGCATCCCAGTAGTTCTCTTTCTTGTCTTCAAATCAACTTTTGGATTTATTCTGCCTTCAATAACGTCAGAAGAAAAAATGTTGTTTAAAATTGAATATAGGCAAAAAGAAGCATAGAAGGAGCAGAAGTGTAAAATTGGAGAAATAGTAGACATTTTGGTAGAACTTTAGATTTTATAATGATGGGCTTAAACTTTTATTGTTAGTCATTTGAAGTTATGTAATGTTTTGCTCAATATTGATTGTGCAAGTGTAATAGCTTGTTCAGCAGCTGCATTTGAGAGCAATCGTGATGTTGATACATAGTTTGTCAGCCCACACACTGGGCAGTCGCATGAAGATCTGTGTGAATAGAAAATAGGCCCGTAACAGATTTTAAGACTTTCCTGAGGGCACTTAATTTTTGATATTAGCGCTTTAAAATTTTGGGGTGGGGGATGATGAAAGCAACCTGTATGTTGGCTGTATCTGCGCTATTCCTAAAATTCCATTTAAAACTTTTTAACCATAAAGAATTCAGTAGGTTATCTCCATTTTGTCTAGTTCAAGAATCCTAAAGCCCTTTGAGCTTCAAGTTTATAATATTTTTTTTTTGCATGTGTGTCTTGGGTTCATTCTTTATGTAAATTGCATGCAGTTGTGTTCTGTTGCAAAGTATTTTGTCGATGCAGAAATGAACCACACCCATTATTTCTGGGGTAGCTTCATCTTAAAAGCAAGTGTGAAGTGTTTTTAGAAAGCTCTTTGATTTCAAAATGAGTGAAGGGTTTTTGTTGCTTTTTGATCAGTAGTCCAGGCTGTGTATGTGATCAATCATAAGCTACTTTCTTTTCTTGAAAACAACTTCATGCTTGATTAAAAATTGAAAGCTTTTGTGATAAGAGTTTTTAGGACCTACAGAAAAGATGGGCATCTAGAAGTAACTGTCTGCATTGGTCCATGTGACAATGTCAGTGAATTTTCCTGTTTGCGTGATTTTAGTTTCCTGATACAGCCATTTGCACAAGTGTTCTTGAATTAATCTAGATACTTAGGGCTCTCTAAAGAAAACTGATTCATCTGCAGTCTATGTGGGTCACAGATCTGTAGCTATTAGTATATCTTGTATGGAATGCTTAACTTCATTTTGATGGGTGCATGTTCCTTTCAGGATTTAAATTCTACTTTTCCAGGTTATGTCTTGAATCCAAAAGATTTCTGGGTTTCTTTTGTAGTTCAGCGCAACTATCTGTAAGCTGCATGATACTGCCAAAAATGATTTGCAGACTATTTTATTCTCCAGGAGATATTCATTTACGCTCAGTACAGCAAAATACTGTTCTTTCACAGAAGTTTTAAAATTATTTCTGAAAAAAAAAAAAACAGGCATGTTTGTTTGAATATGTATGTATGTCATCTTTCTGGTAAACCATGTAAATCTCAGATCAAATTTGTATGTACTAAAAACATTATAAAAAAAATCAAACAGTCCAAAATTTCATTTTTAGTGGCATTGGAACTGTTTGCTGAATGCAAACCAGAGGTTTATGGTCCAACATCATGCTTAGTGATACAAGTAAGCAGTGGGAGGAGAAAGGCTGGGGAGGCCTTTACCTACTCTTTACTGTAAAATTTGCCTTTTCCACAGGAAAACACTGTGGAAGGGATCTCCAGGCTTCAGTGTAATCTGTGTTAAGTGCTAGTCTGACTAACATACATCTTGGCAAAAAAACCCTCTTAAAATTGTTACCCTATTACATTATGTAGAAGTGTTTGCAGACTTCTCATATCAGGAAGATATTTTCCTCCACATAATCTTTGGAATCTGCTATTTAGAGATCAAAAATTGCATGGTTACCTAAGGGGAAATGTTTACAATCCTTGAACGTTATCAGCCTCCTAGAGATAATATTTTATCTATGGTGTTATCATATTATTTCCCATGAGAGAGAGAACTGTTTTCTTCAAATCCTCAAGCTTTGAAGCAAGCTGCAATGTTGACAATAATCTGAATCTTACTAGCTAGAAAAAATGCTGTCTGGATTACTTTTAGTTTACTGTTACAGGTTTTGATAAACTCAGATTTAATAATTCTTAGAGATCTGGGCACTTAGACTGTCCAGGCGGTAGGGATTTCTTTAAAAATCTTTACTCTAAGCAGTTAGCCTAAATGAATCTTGTAATACAAGTGTTTCCTAAACCTGTGATTCCAACCAATCTAGATGAATGTTATTGAGCAGGGGAAAAACACCAAATATGTCTGTTTCACCTTCATTGCAGGCTGTCTTGACTTTTTTGGGGTTCAGTGGGAGACCCTGAGTTTCATGTTCTTCCTACTCTCCGCCTGCTGAAATGACACATTCTGATTGTCACTAGATAATGTCTCTTCAACTGAATCTTGCATTATTAGTTTGCGCAGTGCGAAGAGAAGTGTCCTTTTATATTTTGGGTAGACTTTAGCTATGTATGGGAGTACCAGATGAGAGCGCTGTACTGGTCCTTTCTAAGAATTGCTAGTCTTGTGGGAGTGTAATGGCTTTGGATTGGCTAGAAACACCGAAAAAACAATCTTCTACAGGACAAGTGTTAGGGGAAAGGGAAAGAGTGATTTTAGAACCCAAAAACTTTGTAGAAGAGTTACTATGGCAAGGGGCACATGGAATTGGAAGCAAGGAGCAGTTCTTGCTAAATCCGCTTTACCCAAAGGTTCTGCCTGCTTCATGTAAATGAAAAGACTCCAGATCTCTCATCTGGGATCCAGTCCTTTGGTCTTGAATGTCATCAGTTTCACAGGATCGTTAGCACTCCTGTAGTTTGATATTTCTTCCTGGGACTACTTGTTGACTACTAGAATAACTCCTGGGTCTCTCCTCCATGGGCAAACATGAGCATGAAATCAGTTGGTCAGAAGTCACAGAAAGTAGTTGTACAGATGGTATAAGGTGCTGCTCCATTTTCTCATACTTTGGGAGTTTCAAATACAAAAATCGGCGCTCTTCTGATTATGTACATTGCCACTTTGTTGTAATGGTGATGTGATCTTCATAAAGGATCTGTTTCGTTGTCACTTGTGTAGGTAGCAGGGAGAGTTACATCCTTTGTCACCCTGCTGTGGAAGGGTTGTGAGTAGTGCTTAAGGGGGAGGATGCCTAAATGCACACTGGAGCTGAGAGCAGTACAGGGCAACGTCAGGAATGGGGAAAATAGTTTTATTCAGTCAGCAAGAGTTTCAGGGAACAAACTTTCTCAAGTTCCATGGACATCTTAGTTGTTTTGTAATAACTTTTCTCCACCCTTGTTTGGCTTATTATTGTTCCCAAGGGCTTGGTAGTAGGTCATCCTGAAAACCGGTTGTGCTCAAAATATGTTTGTAAGAGCTCTTTGCACATGTAATGAACTGGCTGTGTACAACCACTGCTTGTGTTTTTCTTTCTTAGCAACAAGGTATTGGTCGGCCAAGTGTATACCATGCCGTGGTGGTCATATTTCTAGAATTCTTTGCCTGGGGGCTCTTAACAACTCCAATGCTAACGGTAAGTATCACTGACCAGCTGTTGTCTTCGCAGTAATTACAAAAGTTCGTTTGCTGATTCGTGGGGATCAGGGTTTTAATTTGTTTTACACTTCCTGTTTACCTGTTTACCTCATTAACTGAATTCCAGGAGTCTTAACATTCAACACTGCACAATAGTAGTATACTACAGGTTAGATCTGGAATGCTGAAAGACTGAAAGATAGTGAAAAATAAACTAGCAAAATGCTGTACTACTCTAACTTTTATTTGCCTTTTAGAGTAAGATCAGTTTAGTGTCTTGATGACAGTCTCTTTGGAAATTCTTTTTTTTTTTTTTCTTTTTTAGACTTCATAGTTCAATTCATCTTCCAGTCATAACAATTGAATAAACTATGCAGCCGATAGTAAACTTTGCATGCTATTGTGGGCTGGCTGTTTTGCTAGCATGTAACTTGTAGTAAAATGTAAAGGCTTTTATGTAAAAAATGGATTTTATAAGTATTTAATCTGTCCCGGAATGCAGTTAGTTTCCAGATGAATAGATAATCTGAGTGTTTGGTAATAGAATATGAAGCCTTTCATATGAAGGCATGGGTTTTATTCATTGAAATCAGACCTGCCTGAGAGAAGTCATCAAAAATTTATTTGTTCGGCTTTTCATTAGATAATATCTGAGAGTGCGCGCTTTTTGCATACATGACAAGCGAGATTTTCTGGCACTGAAAGACCTTGGAGTTAATTATTTTCTTTCCTGAAACTCCAAATAAAATAATCTACATAATTTTTGTAAGCTGTTTGTCTAATCTTCCAGACAATCACTGATCTTTTTAACATAGCTTAATAAAAAGAAGGTCCATATAAACAGTTAAGATTTTGATAAGTTAGATATCTCAATAAATGACCTTCCTGTCATGCTGTCTTGTCAATGTCAAAATATGGGGAAGCTTACTAGATGATCTTTCTTTTTTCTTTTCTTTCCCCTTTTTTTTTTTTTTCCTTAACCAAAATGCTCTACTTCAAGTTGCCCAAGCTTGGATTTCTCATTTGAAGGGATAATGTGGAAATAGTTAACCCCCACTTTAATAAAACTGTATGTTAGGTGGTTTTTCAATAGTTTCTGAATAGTGTACTCCAGTTGAAATAGTTCCGTATGAATGTTTACTCTTAGTCACATGCAGCTGCAATGTTCTTGAAATTAGTATGTATCATTGCACTGTGTCTAATGGGAGTGCTGTGAAATGCTTCTAATATAAAGCTAAATTCTTGTTTTGACTGAAGTATGTGGATTCAGTACGATCGTGGTCTTGAATGTCTTGTATTTTGAATGTTCTCTTAGATTGTCTTGAATACTTAGGAGGCTGTTGCGTTGGATTAAAATCTTAAAGCACTGAGTTACATATAATAATGTAACTTATACAGGTGTAAATGACTTCTGTGTTCTTGGGGGTGATCACCTTTATTTGTAGTCAGCTTTGCATACACTGAAAGGCTGATGTTTGTTTTAAATAATATAAAATCTGATTTGATACTCTGCACCCTTCTGTCTTGTAACGTATTTATGGTAACTTGGCCTGCTGATCAGCCAGCAGTATTAGAAGTCATGTAGAGCTTTCTTATGAGCAAAGTTCAGCCTTTGAACTGCCAGCTGCCCACTTTTGCTCAAGCAGGTTAGTCTGGTAGGGAGGGCAGAAAAGGAAATGTCTGGCCTGTTGATTAGAGCTCATGATCATTCAGATTTTTGTGTTCGTGTTGTGATTCTCCTGGTCTTTGTCCACATTCAGTCAGATTAAAATGTTGTGTTGTGTATTATCAAAATAAATTTTGTGTTCTATGATAGCTGAGATTATTTAAAGTTCATTTTTTAGATGACTTTTTCTTTTGATATCTGTCAGCAAAGCTGTAGTGCTTGTTACATGACACTATACTTAGAGAGAAAAAGATTTGACATGCTTATAAAGCACAGAAAAGCTGTGTTGCTCACAGACTGCTCAAAGCTTATTTATGGACTTGTAAGCCAATATTAGTAAATTACCATAAGCAATATTAGTCACTTAATGGGATATTATGTCTTCAATATAATATTTTTTTGACTATGTAAATATTTGTATTGGTAGAACTTGAGTAAGGCAGTTCCATCTACCACTTTGTCAACTTGCATTTCTCTTGTCTATAAAGTAACAGAAATTAATCTCAAAAGCTTGAACCAGTATAACTGGTGGTTGCCTCCCAGAAAAATACTGGAAGCACTTTACAGAAAGATAATTAGATTTGACTCTGTGACAGCTTCCTGTTTTTTTTTTTTTTTTTTTTACTTGGAAGACATCTGCTTTCGCATTTTTCTCTGTTCCTATCATAAGATCGATGGTCAAACAGGTGCAAAACCATTTTAAATATCTAAACAGAAGATGAGACCAGAAGGACAAAGGGGTGTGAATAAGCAGAATTATCTGACCAGTAGTTAACATGGGAACAACCACCTTTATGAAACCTATGATTTGAGAATCTCAGTCATCCTTGAAAAATGATGCTGATACTTTTCAGTGACACCAAAGTTTTGTGTTTCTTGAGGCTAGTGGCTTTCTCAATATGCATATAAATAGTGTTTGTAGTTGTTGGCACTTATCTGTAGATAAAACCAGCAAATTAATTTGAAGCGTGTGTGCATACATGCTTTGATCATTGCAATAACTTTTTTAATAGACACAGTACCACCTGTGAGGCCTTTTAACTCTCTTGGATATATATGGTAAATCTGTTTAATATAGATTAACATGCTTGCCCTTGAATTAAGACTGGTGGTAAAGCACCTTAAATGAATTCATAGCTGCACTTAAAGGATACGTGAAAAACTCAGAACTGTTGCTAGTAGTTAGAAGTATCTACCTATTCATCAGAAGTGTTTCAAACTGTATGATTATTGAATATCTGCAATTCGTTCAGAAAGTTTGCACAGAGCATTTCTGGGCAGTTGTGAATATAGAGCTGTTTTTTCTTAACAGAGTAAGTTAGCTGAATCTCATTTTCACTCCTAATTAGTAACAATGAATGGAGTAAACCTTTTGAAGGAAATCCTTCTCAAATGTTCTGTGATTTGTACCACATAGAGGTGCTTTTTGCTTACATTGATGCCCTTTCTGAGCAAAGTACTGTAAACAAACCTCCACAGTACAGTGCAGGCTGTGCCAGCAGAGGAATTTATGCCAATAAATTTATATTAAACTTTGCCACTATTTTCTCATGAAGACAAGAAGAGTATAATTCTGGGATAAGATTCTTTATTTAACAAGTCCCCATAGAGCTATCCTGTTTTACAAATCAAGTTTAAACTTTGAACCAACTTTCTTCTGTATCTCCTGATTCAAATAATGGTTTTTTTCCTTGTTAGGTCTTACATGAAACTTTTCCCCATCATACATTTTTAATGAATGGTCTTATTCAAGGTGTTAAGGTAAGATTTTTTTTTTAAAAAAAACTGATCTAAATAATTCTGTGTGTTCCTGTATTGTAATTTGTCTCTCTGTCATTCTTCATAAGAACATAAAAATACTGAGAATGTAATTAATTCTTAAACCATTTTTTCATTATAATGGTTGTGTACTTCATGTCAGTGTAAGGTTTACTGCTGAACGGTAGCATCTTGAAACAAGTGGAATATTTCTCAGAAGTTTAAATTCCTCTCATTTGAATAGGTACGAGTTGAGCTATTATAATCTTGATAAGGATCCTTCTATGAATGGAGCTAGGCTTTTAATGTCTGCTTCCTAATGTTAGATGTTTTATATCAAAAGCAGATTAATGCAGCCATGATAATACCATTGAGATAAAAAATTAAGGACTTCAACACTGTGGTTTTTGTCCAAGATGTGGTATTAAAGCTAATTTTCAGCAGGGTGGTTCGTTATTTTTTTTCCTGGTCGTCTTTGTATCAGTTTTTGAGTGTTCTGTGATGGTCAAGATATTCAGGGCAGCTTATAGCTTACTTATACCACTTCATGCACACAGTGGTCATGCTGGATTGTTCACACAAAAACTTGCAATGTTTCTCTAGAGTAACTGAAACTTGACAGTCTCTTCTTTGCTAACTGTTCTACTGAGAGCCTTCAAAGCTCTTAGGGTAACTTATAACTAAGTTAATTTATAACACCCAGAAATTATTTAGCTTTTTATTCTATAACAAATCTAAAGCATTGTTTTTAGTTGGAAGAATGTAACGTCTTTAGGATGGACTTGCCATCTTGGTATCTGTAATGCTAGATTGGCAGAACATCATGCACTAGGGATGTCAGGATGTCTCAGGCTGAAAGAGGAAGTTAACTTTGCGTTGTTCTCTTAGAAGAACAGAGTTCGTGTTCCTCTTAGTGTTTTCTTTCAACTCTGCTCGTTCACAGTGTGGTGTAACTATTGAGTATCACTCAAAGTAGCAAATGCAGGGTTCCCCATGTATTTTCTACAGAACGTATCTGTAGAAAATTGCATTAATATCATGGTCTAAATGCATGTATTGCTCTAACAGGTGTAGTAAACAGGGGCATAGACCAGAGTGAACCCGGACTTAAGTGTCCAATATTTTCTTTAAAATTTTGCTTATTAAACATCAAAAGTGTTTTGGGTGACAGTTAGCAAAATATGTTAGTTCATATTTACTGAAATCTGACTCTAAGGAGCAAAACTATTAATTTCAACTGAGTAAGGTATCTAACTTTCCGAGAATCTGGTGAGCTGGCTTTGTGGCTTTTGCTCGCAATTTACTTACTGAAATAATTGGAATCAGAGTTGCTTATTGGTGATTTAGTACAGTAGTCTGTACCCATGTTAAACTTGAAGGTGACTATATTTGAATACCAGAGGTTAACTAAAGTTAGCTGGAGTAGACTTCTGGTGTATTGAGGTGCTTATAGTATTTACTAATGTTTGGATTTATGGCAGCGTTGGACTGATGAGGGCTCACTATACTAATTAGGAGGAAGGTGCATCTGTTCTGTAGGTTTCGCAGTTAACAAACCTGTGAAAGGCTTTGCTTATTTTAAATCTTCTGTGTAAGAGAACAGATTTGAGGCCTAGGTTCTAGGACTTTATGCAATGCTGAAAAATCTAGTATTTGTTCCTTAGTCAGTTTTTTCTATGGCAACTATACCTGTAAGTCTGACTTTTGCCACTGGGATATCATCATGGTGTTCCACTGTCTCAAGTTGTCCAGCTTTCTCAAATGGTCCTTACCATTCTTGCAATGTACAAGTGTCCTGTACATGATAAATATGCAGTATAAAGCAATGTGTTCTGTTTAACTTGTTTCAGAGGACAGTTAGGTTCTGTTCGTTGCCCAAAACTCTCCCTTAGGACAGTCCAAATTAGAGGGGAATTTGGGTTTGGGATCTAGCGCTAAGCCTTGCAATAGAGGCTAAGAAGATGTCCTTTGTGAAGCTAGACTGTAGATTTTGGATATTAAGAAGCTTTTGCGGTCTCTGGTACGCCTAGATTTAATCAAATTGATCTTGAAAAAATGTATGCCTTTTTTTTTTAATGCAGTTTGGTTTAATAGATTTGAAACATAATCAGAATCACAGAAAAGTAGACTGTAGAAGAAATTGTGTACAATTTAAGTTATCTACAATTTTGTGTTTGATTTCAAATCAAATTGCAATTTTAGTCCTTTTTTCATATTGTGATTAAAGTGAAACTTATAAATATAGACATTAATTGTTTTTCTCCTGTCACAGGGTTTTTTGTCCTTTCTCAGTGCTCCGCTAATAGGTGCTCTATCAGATGCATGGGGAAGAAAATCTTTCCTCCTCCTTACAGTTTTCTTCACCTGTGCCCCAATTCCATTAATGAGAATAAGTCCATGGTAAGTGGTATGGACTACATTAGCGAGCTTGTTAGTACAGCAGAAATTCATTCAGGGGAATAGCTTGGGGAAGTGGGAGAGGGATAGTAAGACAAGAGGAAAGTCACTTTTTCTCTCAAGACAGGATTGCATTATTCTGGAGCTTTTCTGTTTAAGAGGTGTTAAAACTGTGAATCTTAAAAGTAGAAATTATGGAATGCGATTAATTACTGTATTCACACATGTATAACACTAATTTAAATGGTTTGGTGGCCCTGTCAACTCAGTTTTGAGCTCAGCTGTTATTCCCCCCCCCACCCTTGAGGGCTGACAGTGCTGTGATAAACATATTTTTAAAGCTAAGTGAGCCTTAGAATTTATTGACCACAGAAAAGTATAATTGCTGCAAACAAGATCTTTTAACTCTTTGACCAGGCAACTTTGAAGTCTGAACTGAGTGCAATTGACTTGGTTTCAGTTTCATTTACATTCATTGTGAAACTCAGGAGGATTACAAAAGAATTTTGTGTAAACTGAGTACACTCAGAGTTCAGCTTCTGAAGCATTATATATGATAGTTTTATTCCTTAACTGGTTGACAGTTCCTGATAGATAGTTAATAGTTCCTGCTTCAGCTTTGAGAGTGTGAAAACATACAGGTACCATGTCCTGAAGGGGCCACTTCCTTTAGGCTGATGTAGAGTAAACAGTAGAATATAAAAAAATACTGTTTTCTAGTATTTAAGTGAGACTGCACAATCTTTTCTAGTAAAGCTCTGTGGTAGTTCTTGAGGAACTCTTCTTGTAGCTTAAATACAGACTTGCTTGATTAGTAAGAGAAAAGCAAGAGGTCTTAGCTTAAACTTTCTAATTGTTGCTTTTAAATCATTAGGTGGTACTTCGCAATGATATCGGTATCTGGAATCTTTTCTGTTACCTTTTCTGTAATATTTGCCTATGTAGCTGATGTAACACAAGAACATGAAAGAATTACAGCCTATGGACTGGTAAGATACACTAAACTTGGAAAAAAAAAAAAGATCAGATTATGACCTTCATATTGAACTTGTGTTTTGATGCGCAGTTTGCTTCCTGATGAACGTAATGAAGTTGATGGAGAAAGGAATGAACCATGCATCACAGCACTGCATTAGGATTTGAGAAATCTAATGTAGACTCCTTACTGCTGCGCAGGCTGCTCAGTGCTCGTAGGAACAGAATAAGAATTTGGCAACTTCACCTGCATAGAGGGCATGTGTAACAAGATGTTTTAAGTTTCACGACCAGAACAAGCAATGTTGTTAAAGGCAATGCAGGTTATTTGGTACTTGTTCTGGCAGTATCTTTGCACCACCCAAGAATTGAACTTTCAGTTTATGTGGTGTCTTTTTCATATAGACTGGCATTTTCCATAGTCAATACAGGCAAGAAGGGCAAAAATGCATAATGCAGTATTTTTAATAACTTAATCATGACTTTTCTTAATTAGCAAGAGAAGAGGAAAATAGTTCTGTTAGCACAAACTAGCCTTTCCAGTAGTAATTCCTGCTTACTTTGTTTTCCTGAATATCTGTATTGGTTTAGGTTTTGGAGGCCCATTGGTAGATGCCTTTAAGATGTCATTCACGCCTTCATCCTCTGTGTATCTGTTTTTACTCTACAGATATTCATGGCCTTGATTTTTGGCTGACCGTACTGTTCTTTGAGCTGTTAAGGTTTCCCTTTATTTTGTAGCCTTAGGGACATATGATTCCTCAGATGTTGATTTAACGGTTAAGAAAATAAGGCACTCTGTTCTCTTGAACCAAACTTGTGTGTATTGTTGTAGAAAAGCACAAAACAGGTTTAAAAGTTCTGGACTTCCCACTTTATTTCTCCTGCCCATAAAGAGGGCTTTAAGTATATTTGGGCCATCTATTTGCCTGCCTTCAAGCAGCTTTTTCTTAACAGAAACACCTTGATGTAAAATTCTATAAAGAGACAGACAAAAATGCAGTTGTTTTAATGAGGTCTGTATCTCTTTTGATGACTTTCTTTGGTTTACCTTTTCTTTAGGATTTTTTTTTTTCTAGCTTGGCATGTAGAAAACTAAATTAAATTTCTAGCTCCTGTTCTTACTTATTTTATAGAATAGTTGTGCAGAGTGTTTTTGTTTTGGGGACTGGAAAAGAGTAGTAATTAAAAAACCTGAATGAACTAGCTTTATTCTAACTTTTTCTGATGATTTTTATAGTGAAATTTAACTACAGCACTTGATTTTTCATCATGTTCCACTGTATGTGAATATAGTAAGTGATCTGCTAGTAGCTGTGTGTCACTACAACGTAGTATGAAGCAATACAGTGTTGTTGAAGTTGTTGCCATAGCTAATGATTTCTTAGTTTGCTGTGCTATGCAGTGGTAGCTATGTATTTAAAATGCAGAGCATTATGTATTGCTCTATATGTATTACCCAGAGTGCTGAGGCTTAGTTCATTTAGGCAGGCATTTAAATGTGCTGACAACTTTATCAGTGAAATCTCATCAAATTCATAACTGGAAAACAAAAAACATTTTCATTTGAGCCAAACTTGCTCTTTGAGTGCAAATCCTGTTTCGTGTGGTGGGCTGTGGAGGAGATTGGAGAAACTTTATTTGGAACCATATTTAGTGTCGTAAGTTTTTTGGTTTGTTTTTTTTTTTTTTTTCCCCTTAAATTTTGACCGGTGTTTTTTTAAAAGCACACTTCTGGGGAGGCATGACGGTGTTGAGCAAGTTACTTCATTTTTCTGCAATGGCAGAATAACCATTTTGGCAATTTCGTAAACTCTTCTTGTGCATAGGTATCTGCCACTTTTGCAGCAAGTTTGGTAACTAGTCCTGCCATTGGAGCATACCTGTCTGCCCACTATGGAGATAACCTTGTCGTGCTAGTGGCCACATTGGTGGCTGTTGTGGACATCTGCTTCATCCTGTTAGCTGTGCCAGAATCTCTGCCAGAAAAAATGAGACCTGCTTCATGGGGAGCTTCTATATCATGGGAACAAGCAGACCCTTTTGCAGTAAGATGCACTTCAATAAATAATTAATAAATAATCAATGATTAATAACAAGAATAAGGATAATAAATAAGCATTTTGTAAGCTTGAGAAATCATTAATTGTGTTGGTAGCTTGGCTATTAAGTATACCATAACCTCTGTTCTCTGTTCTTACAGAAAAAGATCTAGCTACATTTAAAAACCAGAATCAAACCAAACTTTGTGGATTAAATGATTCTTGAATTAGAAACCATGTTTGGTGTGAAATTCAAAGGGAGAATGCATTACTTTTCTAACTTACTTTATTTTAAGAGAAATGCTGAATTCTTACACTGCTACAGACCACAAAACCTGATATTGTAAGAGTTTTCTGTATTCATTTTATGCTTTGCACTTTTGGTTGGCCATGTCTTTCTCCGCTTTTGATTCCACTTTTTATTGTATGTGATTTGTTTTTAATACAGAATGGAGCTATCAAGCCTAATTTTTCTACAGACTTATAGGAGAATTACATATCATGCAGTCTTTCTAGTCACGTTTTCACTTATACACACTTGCTCAGCTCATTTGTGTTTGTGTTACACCTTGGTATCTTAAGAGAGGAAAGAGTGATTGTTCTTCATGAAATCCATCCTGCTCAGAACAGTTTGTGAATGTTGAGAGATCAGTAATATGCTTGAAAGACTGCAGTTAAAGAATTTGATTTCTACAATTTATTTTTTACTCAGTGATTCATATTATGGGCAAACAAGTATAAGAAATGTGCAAAGGAAAATACTGTTACTATTTGGGAAAAGGAAACAGTTGTAACGAGGATATATTTTTACTAGCATCTTTCAGAACAGATTATTATGGGGATCAATTAGAAGATATTATGCATATTCCTAAATATTATATGATGCTGTTTTCAGTGAATACTTGTAATTCGGCACTGAGCGATAGCTTCAAAAATCTTAACGGAAACTTTGCAGAAGAATCAGATACCACAAACTTTATATAACGGCGTTGTTTCTAATTTAATGTTCAGCATAACTGTTCCTATGTGTGATTTTTTTTGAGTCATATGCATGGGTAAAGATGGATTTAAAAAAAGTTTCCACCTTCTGCTTTCTTTGTTTTCATTAGAGTTTGTATAAAAGTGCCAATACTTACTTTGTTTCTTTGTTTGGCAGTCTTTGAAGAAGGTTAGAAAAGATTCTACTGTTCTCCCGATCTGCATTACAGTCTTTCTTTCCTATCTGCCTGAGGCTGGCCAGTATTCTAGCTTTTTTCTGTACTTGCGACAGGTAAGTGTTGGCGTCTTCAAATCTAACTAAGGATGTTTAAATAAGTATTCCCTAAGACTTGCTTCTTGTTGAAGACTGCTCAGAAAACTGCTTTCTGGCAAAATGCAGCTTTAAAAAATAAAGATAGGGTACTTTGCTAAGCCAAGAACTGAGTAACACTTGACTCCTGATGCATAAACCCCGCTATGGCTTAAGATATATTCATAAAGTTGAGCAGACGTTTGTTCCATTCAGTGCAGCAGTTTGTATGACTTGGGGTGGGATCTTGTCTGTGGAAGACCTTTGTGTCTGGGAGAAGATAGAGAGCTTCTCTTTCCAGATACATGACTTTGTCTCCTTTTTTTTTAAGACAGTTTGTTGTTTTTTTTTTTCTTCTTGTGTGGATTTCTTGGTAAGCAGTCAAGTTAAGGATTATTTTTGGGAGTGGATGCTTCCTGTATGGATTTAGATTATAAGTAGGGATCAATATTTTCTTTGAAGAAGATACCTCTTTGCTAGTGGTTGTCCTGTATTGTGTTTGGCATTTGTTTTAAGCGTTTTCTACTTCTCTTTAGATTATAGGTTTTGGA
Organism: Leptosomus discolor; assembly: GCF_034619465.1. Taxonomy (NCBI): domain Eukaryota; kingdom Metazoa; phylum Chordata; class Aves; order Leptosomiformes; family Leptosomidae; genus Leptosomus; species Leptosomus discolor. The sequence goes on along the minus strand of NC_141419.1, from coordinate 43,505,498 downwards.
TCTGCTAGCATTGCGACATTTATAGCTGTGGTAGGCATTCTGTCTATAATAGCTCAGGTAAGTTTTATTCCTTTTAGTGTTTTATTAAACAGTACAAACTGAATGCTGAGGCACACTCTTCTGACTATTAAGCTTGTCTATGCACTTCTTACATGCTCTAAAATGCTAGTGTATCTTGCGTGCAGTAAAGGTTGTATTCTTATATAGTCTTTGTAAATGTCTTGCTTTAAATGTGCTTCCTTGGAAATACTGAGCCTGGACATCAGAAAATGAAATTGAAATTTGCTAAGCTTGGATCAGTAAATTTACTTGAATTCTGGCTTTAAATTATTAAAATGAAGTATGAAATTGAGTACTTAATGCAAGGCCTTCTGAAAGGGAAAAGTGTTATTTATTTTGAGCAAAAGTCATGCTACTTGCACCTGTTCAATTGGCTCATGCTATCAAACTTTCATAGAAACAACGTAGGTATGGTCTGTCCAGGGTTACTTAGGCCCAGCATGGATGCCTTGGTGTATTGCTTTCATACCTTTTAATTGGCAACAGTGAGTTGGTTTTTGGACAGGTCCTTTATACCTTTTAGAAATCAAACAGTTTTTGATGATCTTGTGTCTTGATGGATACAGTTTATATTCCTGTTGTGATAACAGCAATGGCTCATACAATGTGCTGTGACCTTGTTGCCATCCTTAGCAGAGTGGAGGTTTAACTGTTTTGATGTAAACAACACAGTCCTCAGCGTTCACCAGTTTTACTGGTGTGAGTTGTGTCCTTCATTATCAATTCATTATTTTAATCCTTGCTGTGTGGTTTGTTCTGATGCAGTGATGTGTGGTCACATTTGTCACTCGTGCATTATTCAGACTGGTATTTTTGCTAAAAAAATCTCTAAAATGGCTGCCTTTCTGGTTCATAATTTTTGATGTTAATATGAGGAAACTCTGCATTGATTTTTGAACTCTTTGAAGAGTGCTGCTTGTCAAGATAAGCTTTGCTTCATAAATACTGATTTGTGTTGGCATGTTCTTCAGAAAGAACTGATCACATGTAGATAGAATTACTGTATTTTTGCTATTTAGCTTTCAAACTAGCTTTGTCTAAGAATGAGAAACAAAAAAACTAGTGTGAGGAAGATGTACATGGGAGAGGAAGTGTGCTCTGCTCTGAAGTCCTTTTGATTCCTTTTCTCTGGCTTTTTAGTGATGCATTGCTAAGTTTCTCATGTTAAAGAAAAACGTGTGCTCTGTTAACTGGGTGAAGTTGTCCCTATGGACTTTTGTCTTGCTAGAAACAGTCTGCTTCTTGCCATGAATGTATTGCTGTCATATCTGAATTGGGACCTCCTTCCCCCACAACAGTAACACTTTTTAACAGATGAAAAACAGTGGTCTTCCTTTAGGATTAGTTTCCATGTGCAAATAAAAGGTCATATCGGCCGTATAAACAGTCAGCAGAAAATGTAATTAAAGGTGCCTAGAAATTGGCCTTGGCCAAATTTCAATGGATGTGGTGAAGTTGGAAAAGCAGCAGGATTTACTTGTTGGTGATAATTGTAAATTTGAATAGTAATGCACCTGACCTGAAGAGATTACTTTTTTCCTGAGCTAACAGGTTTTTTCTCTAGTATTTGTGATACTAGTAAATTAAACCCATATCCAACACCTACTGCCTTCACTTGACACCAGCATTTGTTGTGGAACTCTTGTCTGTAATGAAACAGAACTGCAGAGGTAGAAACAAAAGCCTGTTTACAGTAGAAATAAACACTGAGATACAATGTCCGTAGAAAAGAGCATAAATACACTTCTTGATGTCCTAATTAAACTCTTTAATAGTTAAGAATGTCTGTACATCAAATGTTGGTATGACGAGTCTGCATTTTGGACTTAATAAAGGGGAAGTAAGAGCATGAATAGTGTGAATTTCCTCAGCAGCTGAAATTACTTTGACAACCTGGCTTTTAAAAATAACTTTTGGGTGAACCAATTTCTGTTGCAGACTGTGTTTCTCAGTGTCTTGATGCGGTCTATAGGGAACAAAAATACAGTTCTCCTTGGCCTTGGCTTTCAAATCCTTCAGTTGGCTTGGTATGGTTTTGGATCTCAGTCTTGGTAAGAACACATTTTCATAGGTACATACCTGTTAAGGAACTGAAAATATTTTTCCAAGAAATTCTACCATTTAGTTCTATCATCATGAATATTAAATGTTCTGTGAATTAAGCATTCTCATCTGCATTACACTAGCAAAGTTTGGTTTGTATTTTGCACATGTATGAATGACAGAATTTTCCAGGTGTGTAGTGTAAGTTGCAGACTAACAGCCCTTTTGAAAAAAGAGTCTTTGCACCATTTTGGTTGACTGAGTTTTATGTCTACAAATGTGATTAAAACCTTTTCTTAAACTCACAAGCTAGTAAGTAATATCTTCTCGCCAGTAATTCCACTCGATCCAGTCTATCAGTCCGTTACTGGATTTTTTTTTTTTCTGTCTTTTCTAACATGTCATTCTCTTGCTGTAACCATATTTGGTCTAGAGCTGCTTTTGTTGGAAAAACTGTATGTAAGTAAAGTGAGCTAGAACTATAAGCTGGAAAAGCTTTTTCTTTACAAAGTTTGTCCTGACAGTGATGAAGGCTTGTTCTTTATCAGAGCACTTCCTGGTGAGTTATGTAAGTTAGAAAACTGCCTCACTGGGACACCCTGTGAAATTGTTCCTTTGTACAGCCTTTGGAGAGGGAAAATCTGTGCATCACTTCACTCCCACTCCCCTCTTTTCCTCTGCTGTAATAGCAGAATCAAATGTGCTTCTGTTCCAACAAGCTCAGGGCAATTTGTAGGTGGGGAAGCAGGAAGAAAGCTGTGACCAGGTAATTTCCAGTCTTTAGGTCTTTTAATAAGAGTACTTTTGAAAGAGCATTAAGCCTTAAATGAGGGTACCCTTGTGGCCCTTTTTTTAGGGGGGTGGGGAGTAATTATATGGGCAGTCTAATTTTTAATTCCAATTATTCATTTAATACAGGATGATGTGGACAGCAGGAGCTGTAGCAGCTATGTCAAGCATTACGTTTCCAGCAATCAGTGCTCTGGTTTCACGAAATGCAGAGTCAGATCAACAAGGTGAGTATTGAATTAATTTGTTTCAGCATCAGACTGCTTTCTTGGGTGACTCCTCTGTCTAGAAAGCAGAGCGCTTACCTAGGTGTACTTTTCAAATATGTTGATGAGTAGTGAGTTTCTTTGGTAGTAGCTGTGGAAGTCTGCCAATCTATGTAGAGAGGCAGGAGATACATAGATTTACCAAATTTGCATTGCAAAATACAGTTTCTGTCTGACCAGCTAGTTCTCTTCTAACTTCCTGTAAAAGTACTACAAAAGCAACAAAAACAGATGTGTTAACTTTCATGGGTTTTTTCCTTCCTCTTTTTTATTTAAAAATATTAATTATTTTATTATTTTTTAAAAAAATTAAATTCTCTAAGTAGCTCATGAGGATTAATGTAACAATACCATCTTTTTAATGGAACCTAAACCCACATTTTACCAGATTAAAATAAACCTATACAAGAAGCTCTATTCTGTGTGGAAAAGTTGGCCTTATTTTTATAATACTCCAGATTTTCAAGGCATAAGAGAAGGAAGCTTAAGTAAATACTTGAACTAAGAAGACAGAAAAAATTCATTGGTTTTGATGTGAACAGGAATGAACAATCAGAAAAAACTTTTCATTTAAAATGAAGTGAGGGAAGGAGTCATCACAAAGTATGACACTGGTATGTAATAACTGAATTTAGTGTTCTCTTTTAAAAAAATCATGTACGTATAAATTATAAGTATCATTGTTGCTTTAACATTGTACAACTTGAAGTTAGGTAAGTGCAATTAATATGGGACGTACAAAGGAGGTGCAGTTCTAAGAGGCAGATTTCTATGGAGTTTGAAAGTTGCGAAAGACAGTATTTTATGTGTCTTTTTATCATTCCCTGCTCCTCATTTTCTTTCTAACAGAGACATTTAAAATAATTTTGAAAGACTTGTTTTATGTTTGTCATGAAACAAATAGTTTAGTTAAGTTGATAGAAGTCATTGATCTCTCATTTTATGTTGAGGAAGCTACTGTTAATAGCTCAGGCATGCAGTAGTTTCTAGAGTGTAGTTTTGCCATCTAGTGGCACGAAGATTTTAAGCTTAGATGTCAGTCTATGAAGAAAAAACTTGGACAACTCTTTGGGATGTTTTCTTTCCTTGCATTTTATGAGTTACTGTCTTAAGAATGGAAGGGGTTAATGCAGACTACTGATGTTGTAAAAAGAGGGTTCTGTAGAATCTTAATCTGTAAGATCATCAAAAAACTTCTTACACTGTTGTCACGATCACTTAATGAAGTTGAAACAGAAATACACCCATAGAACTTTGATAAATTAAGATTTCAAAATAATCTAATGCAAACCTGCAGCCAGTCTAGTATTGTGAATTTACTGCAATACTGCTGAATTTAACACCCTAACGCCCCAAATGAGTGACTTGGTACTGCTTTTAAACTGGTGAGGGGAAGAAATCCTTTACAGTTTGTGCATATTTTACCAATAGCAACCCTTAACCCATAGAGATGTTACTCTAAATCTCACTTGAAAATAAATTAGGCAGGTTCCATGTTTAACCTCTGCTTTCTTCATTGTAGGCTTTGGGTGAGGGTGGAAGAATTCAGATCAGAAAATTAGATTTGCATGTCAATTTAGTCACTCATTTTCAAAACTTGTGTCGCTTCCAGTAGCATGCAAGTACAGTGACTGAACTGTCATGCAGAAGATGATTTTAATCCAGTCAAAATACACTGAAATTGTCTTCAGTGTATTTTGTGAAATCTTAATATGTAGAAATAATTGAGGTGTGCTGTTTTAGAATAGCCATTAGAATACAGCCATTAAAAAATTAAAAATATAAATAATTCTATCCTTAGTTTTTTTCTTCATTAGGTGTTGTCCAAGGAATAATAACTGGAATAAGAGGTCTGTGCAATGGCCTGGGACCAGCACTGTATGGCTTTATTTTCTTTCTCTTTCACGTGGAGCTCAATGAATTGCCACCTGATCAGACTTCTGGAAAAAAAGCAATACAAGATCCCAGTGATGAGGCAAGTTTAAAATTTGATGTGAAGTTTGCAGTGTAGAACTCATAAGGATAAAAACCTGTCATTTTTGATTGATTTAAAATCTCGATAGCTAATTCTGAAACTACTTAATTCTCACTTGTCAGCTTTGTTAAACTAATAAGGTAGCTCATAATTTAAATTTGATGGTAAATAATTAGATTTACAGTAGTAGCTTTGGTTTCAGTATTTAATAGAACCAATTAACTTCTTTTGATGTAAATCCACTAAAAACACAGCTGTAATCCTGAATTACAGTGAAACATGAAAATTTGGCAATAGGAAGGTCATTTTTGTTAATTCAGTAGATGCAACAACTTTTATCTTTGAACCTCACAGCAATAGGTTAATTATTCATGCATACAGTAATTCAGTAAACAGTTGAGATGTGTTGTGTTGTGTTTGTTTTTTTTTTTTTTTCAGTGGCAGTAACAATGCTGTTCATCACCTTTCCTTAGCTGTATGAAACTTGGGGGAGAGGGGACAAGTCAATCCTATGCAACATTTTTTTGGAACTCTCTTCAGTCTTTTCTTTTATCCCTGCCATCTTTGTTTCAGGTCTGCGTTTTTGTCTACTTTGTTCTTTCCTATTTGGCTTCCAAAATATCAAATGTATGCTTATCAGAGTTTGGAGAATCTTATGGACCCTTTTTTCTTTTTAGATTGATCACTCTGACCTCCTCAGCTACAATTTCATTGCTTTTTCAAAATCTAAGAATGGTGATCTCTTAGCTTGTCACTAAGTTGGCTAAGAAAGGCAACAGATTAGTTGGATGTGTAAATAACTTGTGGTAGTTTACTGTGGAAACAACTGTTTGTTGTTCATCCCCCAGTCCGTGCGTCTTTCCAGGTATTAACTGTAACCAGTGCTTGAACGTGTTGCTCACTGCAGTACTTATGGTGGGGTGTTCCATAATTTGCTCAAGCAAACCAAGTACAGTTTTAGAGTAAGGGGACAAAGATACTCCTTGTTGTACAAAAAGGAAACTGTAGTAAAAATGGGAAAACCATTATGATAATGATTTCAGGTTTTCAAGAGCTTTGTCATGCTTTCACTAGTTAAAATTTTGATCTTGAACTCTGTTTTTTAAAGCATCGAGTCACATAAGCTTTTCTTGGGGGCACAGTGTTGTGGCTTTTTGACCTTGTACACACGTTTCTGTTACAAGTCCTTTCAGTATGTTCTGTTACTTTAAGAATGTCCATGCGGGTTTTTTGTTGAGGTAGCCCAGATGTATTACAGTGGAGCAACTGGCTGTTCCAGTAAGTTATAACAAGTCAAAACTTCTGTTGTGGAATTTTCTAAGGCTTGTGGTAGAAATTCCTGCACTGAAGCCCGATGTATGAGCTTCCTTATAAAATAATGATTTTTTTCTAAGCTGTAAGTGAAAATTAAACCGTCGTTTCAGACATCCTTGTTTTCTTGAAAACCTACTTAAGAAGTAGACGGTTTTTAGTTAGTAGTACAGCAAAATCAGAAAGTATTTGCATAACTAAGATTGCCTTTTATTCTAATTTCAGTGGGACAGCTCTTATGTTTAATTATGTATGTACTCATAAGCTTTGTTAAATGCCTGTAATTATGTCTCTCCCTGTTAATAGTTACCAGGCACTTAACACATGAAACTATCATTCAAGAAAGTAACAACACAATTTTTGTTCTTATGTTCAAGCCTAACAGTGGAAAAGAACTCTACAGTTTAAATATTATATAGCTTTAAAAACTGATCTAAGTAGAATGAGTGGAAGTGAAAACCAGGGAATGCACCAAGATTAAACAAGGAAATTAGCAAACGCGTACAAGCCTCATTTACAAGACTAGTACCTTGGATTTGCAAGGCCCAAACGCAAGCTAACTGTCTCTCGATTTTGTTCAGTGTTTTAAATTGATAACTAGGAGTTTCTTTACACATATACATAGTCTTAAAAATGTTTTATTTATTTTATTAAATGCTAGTAAATGTTTGGTAAGAAGCGTTTTAATAAGTGTAACAGGTCAACTACCTTGTTTTAAAAAGTTACTGGATGTCTGTGGAACTGCAGATAACTGATATAATGTGTTTTAGTGATAGCACTGTTTTTGGGGTTTTTTTTTGATGATGAAGCTTGTATTCTACCCCTGTTCGTCAAAAGGAACTGAACTGAGAATGCACCATTACTGTGCTGAACCTTGATCAAACCCAGTGTGCTGTTGAGGTGGCTTAAAAACAGTTCATCCTCCTTTGTTTCCACTGCTGTAATACCGGGTGTTACTGTAACTACAGCAAATAGATTTTTAAGTCGTTATCTGAAATAGTTTTTTTATATAGGTATTGTTGAAATTAATCATGTGAAGAATAAAGCTGTTTGGATAACTTTTGACACAATTTACTTTGAAAGCTGTCTTGAAAAACAAAAACATTTAAATTTAACTTAGCTAGTGAAAGCTGATTATTGTAATAACTTAGCATTATACCTTTCAAATATAAAGTCTTCTGTGTTCATTGATAGAGTGCTAAACCAAATTGTTAAATATAATGGTTTTCTAACTCTTCATATTCAAACAGTGGTGACAGGAAGTCCAGATGCAAATTTCAGTTAACATGTAGAGTAAATAGACTAGAATACATCTTAGTGGTCATTTCTGGTGGTTTTTTACACAGCTCAAAATCAATTTTTTTTTCTTTTTTTGACGTGCCTTTAAGTGTTCATATCTTTTACTCTAGATGACTTGAGAATAGGTATTTACCGAGTATCACTTTTTTTTTCTTTCGTGTGGAAGTGGGAGAGTTGCGATGTTACCACAGGTCACAGTTGTGATTCTGTTCTGTCAAAGAAAAGGTCTTACTCAAGAAAGACTGTGCATCTGCTCTGCAGAGCATAAATAGTAAAATTTAAGCAATCTGTCTTAATTCCCATTTAAATGTTTTTAAAACTGGAGAGCCTAAAGAGAAGAGTGAGGTTGCATCATTACAACTATCAACACAGCCCTTACAGCAAACAGTGCAGTCATAGGCTGTGTTTGGAGAGTAATAATAATACTTGGCAATGCAATGAGCAAGGACTGCTCTTCAAAGCTGCTTACTCCCTCCAGTGAAACTGCAGCCGTGGAATATTCAGAAGGTGCTCTGATAAATCCACTGTTATACTACAAATGAGCATATTAATTTATGGAAGTTTATTACATTCCTTAAGTACTTATGGGCTTAGCACCACTTGAAGATTTTAGTAATATTGTTAGTATAAATTATGTTAATATGATTATATAAATTTAGAGACTGTCAGCTGAAAAATTAGGCCTCTACTTGTAACAAGAGTTGAAGGAAGGTAAATACTTTATTACTGTATGCTTAATTTCAGCTGCTTTCCCGCTTCATATTAGAACAACTTCCTTTATTTCATTTCGTAGAAAAAACAGGGGATTGACAAGTTTCATCTTTTGATGTTTATTTAGTTGTAGTTGATAAAAACACAGAAAAGTTGTTTAAGACTAAAACCAAAGAAAATCACTGTATTAATAGCTGACACTTTCTTTTGCAGAGTTTTGTCATAAAACCTGGCTGGTTTAAAATTAGTCTTAACTTTTCTGGGGCTTGTTTTTAATTGTGGTTATGAAATGTAGATAAATTGTATTTTAAATTAAAAAAACCCAGACTGTTTAGAAGCAAGAGAGAATAACTCCAAATACATAGCTTTCATACATGCCAACAACCTGTCTGTGCAGTGAGACCGGTATGTACTGCATAGCCTGCTGTTACTTTCCTCGCTCATGTATTAGTTTTTGGGGATGTTTGTTTGTTTGGCCAGCTTGGTTCTAAAGCATGTCAACCATTGAAGCAAGTGGAAAAAGTGAAGTTAAGTTAAAGATTTATTGAGCATTTGTACTTCTGGATTTTGAAACCTTATCCTACTGATCTTGAGAGGAGTCTTGCTGATTTAACAGGCATGTTGCCTAAAGAAGAAGAAAAAATTACAAAGAAGCATCAGTCAATGTCTGTTCCATCTGCTAGGCAATCCCATTGTCAATTGATAGTTATGTGCATGTTTCTATTTTTTAGCAGACAGATCGAGTGATGAATTCATAGGGACTGTAGATGCAGAAAATTCATGTTGCAGTGCACACATGAACTTGTTTGCGTGAACTTTATCATCACTGTAAATACGTCTCATTATCTCCTGCCTTAGTGGTATAGTTCTTAATGCAGAAGTCAATGTCTAAAACTTTATGAATTCTTTGATATGCTTATTTCCCTGCAGAGAGCAGTTGTTCCTGGGCCACCATTCCTGGTTGGAGCATGCATTGTTCTTCTGGCTTTTCTAGTCGCCTTACTTATTCCTGAGCACAGCAAAGCCAGCAGTACTAGGAAACACAGCAGCAGCAGTACTCTGAGTAACAACTTAGACCGAAGCAGTGAAGAGGACATTGAACCATTGCTGCAAGATAGCAGTGTATGAAGGCTGACTTGTGAGGAGACTATGGAACAAATTCATGCACTGAATTGCGGCTCTGGAAGCTTGGTGGGATGTACGGAGTATCTGGCGTCTGAAAGGAAGGCAGCTGTGTACAGGGGAAGGTCACATGCTGTACGATAGTTGAGGTTGATACCATACTGGCAGGAGAGTTTGTTTAGCGTGGCAGGTCACAACTAGGTGTGATTCTACCTGATATTGGACTGCAAATGCTATGTCAAATCCTGGTATTGGGTGGAAACCCAAATATACAGACATAATGAAATTTTTTTAAAGTTTGAATGTTCATTTCCCAAAGTTACATGCGAAATAATCAGGTTTGAGGCAGAACAGTTTCTGCCACCACTGTTAAAAGTTGTTCTGTGTTTCTTATGCCTTTTGTCTGCATGTATGCCACACGTAGTCCTCACGATGTGAGAGGGACTGATCTATATAGTTCTGGTACCTGAAATAGTGCTTATCAATAAAAGTAATTAAATTTCCTGAAGACACATTCTCAGATATTATTTAGTAATGAGAAGTCCAGTAGTTACCAGAGAGCAATGATGAAACAGATGACTGCTGAGGGTGTGTGATCGCACATGACAGTCATTACCCATAAATGACGGTCTTAAACCCACATTCCAGAACAGTCAGTTCTGAGTGGTTAAAGCAAATCCAGATGGCACCTAAGGGCACTGATCACATTAATATTTTGCTGATAAAAAAATAGAATTTTAATTATAAAATGAGCAGTAAAATGAGCAGTGTCAGAAATACAGACACTCCTGACTTCTGAGGCAGGAAAAATGGTGCCAGAGTAGTTTACATCAAGAAATATGTATATTTATTGCATTTTGTCACTTTATCTGCCGTATGAAATAATCTTTCCTGTTAATTCTTTTCACCCCTGCCTTAACTGCTACTTAGTGTTCAGTTATTAATCATATTTAGCCTTCATATCACTGTCTTACCTGCTGAATCTCATGGGTATATTCATATCACATGTCCTTTCTAAAAGATGCTTTAAAGGAGTTATGAATGGCTGAAAATGTGCTAATTTTTAGAGACATTTTATGAAGAATACACAGATTTATATGTATTTTGCTGCAGTATAAATGGACCATTAAACCCAACTTTAATGAAGTACTCCTATGAATGTTTTATATGTATGCAATATATGTAGATATTTGTAGGGACTTTTACTTTTTCCAGATGGGGAGCTGTGTAAATCATGTATTTATAAATGTAATGAGGGTACTGCAGATATACACTTTTTTAAAGGATTGTGTATTGACTGAACAAATTTTAAAAAATATATATATATTTTGAAACTTGTTCCACATTGAGCAGAGATAACAAACCTTTTGTACTATGCGGTTTGGTTTTTAAGTTAATAAGCTTCCTAATGCATAATAAATCTACATCTTAAGCTTTCTAGGTTTCATGTGTAAGTGTGTGTTCTTCAGAGTTCACTGCTGTACCTTCCCTGCTTCAGAACAGATGTGATGCAGTTCTAGTGCTGGATTACAGTACCTGAATTCCTCTTGTACTATTGTTGTGTGTGTTGTCATCAAGTATGGTGAAAAGCATGCTTTGCTCAGAAGTCGCTTTGGTGTCTGACGTGGTGTCCTCTGCAGTAGAGAAGTGGAAAGAGTGAAAAGGAGTGGGTTAAAAAACAAAGCAAAACAAAAAGGTGTTGCTGATCTGAACAGTACTACAGAATTAAGATGCTTTTTCTGATGAGGCTTAGGTTTTTCTTTTACTTTAAATTCAAGCCTGGGCTTTTATGCTGGATATTTTTTTTGTTTTGTTGCAGGCCAGACTGCGTTCAAGTGGGTTTTGCATGATCCCAGTGTAGAATGTCTTAAACTTGATACAGAAATTAAGAGATCATACAGTATGTTAGTGTTAAAAGCAACAGGTGGCAAATTTATTACTGCTAATAGTATTCCAGCAATGGATCAAATTTAGATTTTTACAGTAGAATCTCAGAATCACAGAAAGATTTGGGTTAGAAGGGACCTTTAAAGATCATGGAGCAGGGACACCTTCCACTACACCAAATTGCTCCAAGCCCCATCCAGCCTGGCCTTGAACACTTCCAAGGAGGCAGCAGCCATAGCTTCTCTGGGAAACCTGTGCCGGTGTCTCACTGCTCTCATCATAAAAAATGTCTTCCTTATGCCCAATCTAAACTTTAAACTTTTCAGTTTAAAACTGTTGCCCCTTGTCCTGTCACTACAGGCCCTGGTAGAATGTGTCTCTCTGTATTATAAGCCTTCTTTATATATTGAAGGGGTCTCCCTGGGGCCTGCTCTCCTGCAGGCTGAACAACCCCAAGCCTCTCAGCCCATCTTTACAGGAGAGGTGTTCCAGACCTCTGATAGTTTTCATGGCCCTCCTTGACCTGCTGTAACAGGTCCATGTCCTTCCTGTGCTGGGAAACCCAAGAGGTAGATGCAAAAAATATTTTGAGCATGCTGTATCTATTTAAAAATTATATACAAGTACTGCTGTACTAATAAAGTTCATTATACAAAATTTTTAAAATGAAAAAAGATGAGACATTAAGTTAGTGTAAAATATTTTTTAGTGGTACGAAATACTTTTTTGCTTTCACTAGAAAATTAGTGACTCTCAAGTGATGCTGTAGAATGTGCTTTTATCTTTGAAAATCTTGGTTTAACACTGTGATACAGAGATTCAAAGGCCTAATTCCAAGCTCAGTTTATTTTGATACTTGGTTTTAATGGTTATCATTGCTGAAAAAGGTGCCTCACAAAGATACATGGAAGTATGTTGCTTCATGTGCTGACTAAATCGTGATGCTCATGTTTCAATCCCATCCACCAGTTATGCAAAGGTGTTCGTTAAAATTCAGCTATCAAGTTTCCATCTTCCCAGACGTCAGTCAGCTGTTCTTGCAAGCTAACTGGAAGGTCTTGAATTTTTTGTGTTTAACAAAAGGATTGAGAACACACTAAACCTCTTCGTTTGGAAGGTTTTTAAACAGGTTAAAAAATTGTTTCCAAGTTCAAGTGAGCAAGTATGAGAGTTTTTATAGGTGACACTTTTGCACTGCTTTTCATAACAAAATCACATGATAGAAACATTCCTAAACTTGTGATTTCAGAATGCTCTCTCCACACAATGAGTTTCTTTAGAAAAGCAGTTACTTTCTCATGCATTGTTAAAATGTCACTTTTACCTTGAAGAGACAGATTAAATGGTTTTATTTTTCTAAACTATCGGCCTAGGTGCCATAGTACTGACAGGCCCTTTTCATCACAGAAAAGGTCAGCGGATTTGGAACACTTGCTTGTCTTTTCTATGAAAGAAAATTGTGTACTCAACTTTGACAGCTCTTTTAAGTACTTTGCCACCAGATAACCAGTGAACCTCTGTGGTACAAAAGACTTCATGGTCACTCGCCATCTCTTTACAAAGTGTTGTAAAGAGTATTGAAAGGTCTTGTTTTTTATAAAATTAACAACGTTGATGACATCTTGTAGTACTTTGTGCACTCCGGGCTCCAACTTACTTGCTGCCCTAGCTTGCCCATGAGTGATCCAGTGAATGAATTTCACTGTAACCTTATCCTGGGATCCTTTTTTTTATTCCAGTCAATGCAGCCACTCTCATCAGTGGTTACACTTGCGGTTTTTCTATCAAACACTTTTATTACAGAGACCCTTTACTGCTGAGAATGTATCTTCTCCAGTACGTCTTTTCTTTAGTGACTGACAAAAGTATTCCGTCATTTAAAAAATGTCATGTATTTCATCATTTAAAAAATCTAGAGAATACCATAAACAGACAAGTTAGAACTCAAGTTAGAGCATGTTTTATTGTAGCGTAAAAATGTGCAATAACAGTAAGACAGTGCCTCACTTCCTCAGGGACGTAATGGGTATGCTTCTTCAGGGCAGCTGCTAGTCTTTGTGTTGAGCTGTGCTTCCCTAATGCAGAGAAACAAAGTTCTAGTTGTTCTGGTGCAATGTATCTTTCTTCTTTTTTTTTCAGGAGAAATCAAACCTAGTCTTGCTCCCACAGAAGTAGAGAAGGGGAGGAGAAAAGGGAGATTAAAGATCTGGAAAACTATGCTCAGGATACTTGTTTCCTTTTCCTCTTCCTCTTTGCAGAGATTTTATGCTGCTGTGTACATGCATTTATCACAAAAATATGATGCCACTGTACTTCGATTTTAACGTACTGGGAGATTATAATAAAACCTTAGATGGCTTAAATAAGTGTGTTAACCAATCTGTTATATATACTGGTGTCAGAATGTCTTAATGAGAAGAGAATTTGATTTAAAAAGTTGTTAAAAAAAAATCTGCTCAGACTTTCCTGTTGATGCAGTCCAAAAGCCTTCACTTATAAGATTTTCCACCCTACTTGGCTAAGCTCAGATACTTCCTAGTGAATCTGAAAATGTTTGGGAGCGAGGATGAGAAGACAAGGGGAATAGCCTATTTTTCATGTGATTGAGGAAAAGGAGCATGGATTGTAGTCCTCTGTTTATTTGCATGCTGTCTCGTGTGTTGTATTTTGTGAGCTTGGTGGTATGGAGATTGACCTAAGAGTAGAGGTAAAGGCTTGAATCCCATGTGTTTAAAAGAAGTATATTAAACCAGTTTTTTATTTCCTAGACAATTTCTCTTGAGTAAGTGTTGCAGAAAAGAAGGTACTACTTGTGTTCTCTCATTGCTTCAAAAGAACAGTCTTGCTCCGTTCTCTAAAGGAACACTTTGCAGTAAGAGCATAGAAGATGTTGGGCAGGTTCAAGATACACTCCAAGGCCTAGTATTGCTACTCCCTGGCCCTTGCATTCTGTTTGTGTTTGTATAATGGTGCCATTATCTTATGTATTGCATATTCAGCATTAGCACCTTAAAGCAAGAGTGTTAAAATCCTTCCTTAATTTGAAAGTAAGTGCTGGATCAGTTGCTGAATTCCTGAGAAGTACACAGCTGGTTAATGCAATCGACTGAATTAGGTCCTAACAATTCTGAAGTCAGAATGTTTTTTTTGTAACCCTTGGTTTTGTTGGTAGGAAATGATGGCCACTTCTAATTGCATACTCAAATGAGAATTTAGGCTTATGGATTTCAGAAAATTGCTTGTATCTGAAGTGTCCTATAATTGCTGCCTTATGTATCCCTTAGTGCTTATGTATCAATGTAATTGTTTAAGAAACAAGCTGTACTGGAAACTGTGCTGCTCCATCTGAATGAAGGCAAAAATCTGCTCAGAAGGACCTGATTTAGTGATGATGCAGCAAAAACTGATACTGAACAAAAAGACAATATCAGCCATGTCAAATGACTATTCTACACATGTGGAAAGTGTTGATGGTCTTGAAAACTTTTCTGTGATTGTATTTTGTCCAGAAAATCTGTCTTACGGGCAGGTTTGGTCTTACAGGCAACTATTTTTCTTATTCTTCTTCCAGTTCTGACGAAGAGTATTTTTAAGAATATTTTTACACTTTGCAGCAAAATACTGCAGTCTTTTCTGAAAGTGATGAGTTCTGTTTTGTTAGAGATACTTAATCATATATGGAGGTATCTGTTGTATTGTATGCAGATAACCACTTTTGGCAACTTGATGCCTTTTCTCAAAGCAGCCATTCAAACATCCCTGTGAAAAATAGTGAAGGAAAAAACCATGACAAAATTTTTCTAGTAACAGACTGAAGTGTTGAACGCTGGAGAAAAAAATGAAACATGCAGGTCTAAGCTGCCTTCCATGTTGCTTAAAACTCCAAAACAGTTTTTTCGTGCTTACTTCTTTATGCCTGCATAATAACTGACATGTCTTTTGTAATCATTGGCTGCATCTGTAACTGGCTTATAAGCAGCTGCAACATCAAACTTCTGTAAGATTGCCCAGCATTGGGAGTTTAATTCAATGCAGCTAGTGATCCCAGAAAGATTTAAACATGCATTTAAGTGCTGATAGAATATTTTAAATACAATATTTTTAAAAGTGGACAAAAGGTGTACATTTTATATGTTTGTTAACACTGAGAGAGAAAAGGTAGATTGAGAAACATACATATTCTCTGTACTATGCCATCTAAAGCAAATTGCATTCTGCAGATCTTTGCCAGGCACGCATTTTGCCCTCTGACAGAGGTTGCAGTCCTTGGAAGCAAAAGCTGTTTACAGAGCTGCTAATTTGCAATCTTAATTGAGTGGTTAAGGATTTTTTGTACTTGGACAATGGATTTCCATTTTTCCTCAAGAAGCAAGCTTTCCCAACCAATGAGTTAGCTTTCATTTTTCAAACATGAAGGCATGTTGGGGCAAATACCTTGGGAAATACAGAGCACTGTGAACTCCTAATGATTATGGAACCAAGAAATCAAAAGTAAATTAAGATATTTTTATTTTTAGTACAAATCACATGAAAACAGAAGATACGGCAAGATCAAGAGAGGAGTTCAATTTTTAGTATTTCAGAATAATTCTGAAATTATTTATCTGTATATTAAATACGTCAGCAGCACCATAGCTGCCCTTCCTGAAGGTGAAAGAAAAGAAAAACCTGATAAAGGTCAGACTGTCAGGCAGCATATTATGGGCAAAGCATTTTCCTAGGATGGAGCCTCACCAAGAGTGGGCTGATGCCACCTTGACATTACAGCATCTGTCAAAAGGAAAAACAACTCATGATGCTAGGCAATAACTGAAGGTAGTAAAAACAACCCATTGCCCTATTTCTCCCATCTCTAGGGGGAAAAAACGTCAAGCTACCATGTAGCAATGATATTAAAATGTTCTGCACAGGTGCCTCAAGCAACTGGTTGAAGTCTCGGTCTTTTATTTTATTAGGAAATACACAAAGGTAAAAGCTTGTCTCTAAGTTTGTGGAAAGAGCACAGAGCAAATATCTTTGAATTTATTTGCTTTTATTCAGTGTTGAATGTAGTTGTATTTGGAAAAGGGACTACAAAAACGGAACAGGAAATATTCCATGTGTACCTTTTCAGGTAACTTTTTAAAATTTTATTTTTAAATAGGTTGTTTATTTTTCCTCAATTGCAAAGACTCCAACCTGAGATTTTCAACTTGTGCTGTTATATTTCTAACACAGTTACCAGAAATGCTGACCTACCTAAGGTGTAGGTAAGTCTGCTAAAAGTGCATTTGAGATAGCATGAAGAGAGAGAAGGAAAGAAAACAGCTTGACTTCCTTAACCAACTGAGTTTTCAAACCTGATAAAAATCTCATGAAGTGAGCAATCTTTATCTGGAAGTTGATACAGTAAAGATTAGTACTGGGTCCAAGAAGTTTTTGTTAAAATCATTTAGTTAAAAAATGCTTTACTTGTAGTATGACCAAGCTTTGAAATTAAATATTTTTGACATCCTGTTGATCCATGACTTTGGCCAAGGTTATATCTGAAATATATCTAGATTTTTTAGAATTAATCCTATGAATCAAAAGCTAGGAGGAAAATCTGCACACCAAACTTGATCTCTGAAAACTGAAAAACTTGGACTTCAAAGAAATAATTCAACCCCATCTCACAGAGCCATTTTCCCATGACACCCTGGGTGCCATAAGCTTTTCCAGTATTCGTTCATCCCTTCCGAGGAAAATTTCCAGCTTCAAGTATCAAGTTCTTTAAAGCTGGGGAAGCCCAACGGCTGCAGTCTCAGGTGTCCATTTTGCAGCTGATTCCAGTAGGATACACTTCCTTAACTCCAGTGCTGTAGAAATGTCTTTTGTTTATTTGCCCATACTCCAATATTTTTCCCCCCCTGGGTTCACAATTTTTTTCTGACTGTGTGACTTTTGAGAAGATTTTTAGTAGTTGGTACATGGCAGAATTTAGCAGCAAATAACCATGCTTGAATCAGAGTGTTCAGATGCTTGATTTCAGACGAATGCTAGTTTAATGCTTTCTTGTGTCCTTTTTGTCCTGCATAGAAAAGATCTACAAGCTAAGGAAAGGGTGACACAGCAGTAGTATTTAGAGCATTGTATGTGCTGGTCATTTAAGCCTTGACTGCATCGTTCCTTTACTAGCCAAGGTTAAGATGATTAATCCCATTTACAGCAGGGACACTGCTAGCTGCGGTGCCTGACACCGCTAGCTGCAGCTGTCTAAAATGCCTAGTGTTAGTAGTAAAAATACCAGGAAATCTTGACTTTTGTTGTCACAGTGTTAGCCTTTACATCCTGGTCTCTGGAGTACTTCAAGGTGTAGGTGTCTTTGTAAAAACATTGTACCACTTTATTCTTAAGTAGAATTAGTCACAGGAGAAAATCTTAGCTGAGGAATTAGTACATCCATCCACAAAACACAGTGTGTTGAGTTAGAAAGTGCCTTAAGGCACTGAGCGTCAAACGCTTGGGTAAAACATCGCACACACTTCTTGGATATTAGTCTGAGACCTTCTTGTCAGATGCATTACGGCAAAAACTATTGATCTAAAAAAAATTGTATCTGGCATGATCATTTAACTCAAAGGACCACAAAAAGCTTTACCAACTAGATGCAAATTTTGTTTCTAATGCTACACAGGACAGTCCCCAGCAAAGGACAGACTGAGGCAGTGAAGAGTTCTTGTTATGTTGACCTCTTTGAAAGTGCCAGTTGTGAAATCTGAGGTCAGTTTCACTAATGCATTCTGTGGGTGAACTGAAAATCATTACCTACTCATACACAAGGCAGTATACTTTCTGTTGTTAATATCTTGCGAAAGTTTTAGTAAGCTTGCATAGTTGTCTTCTGTCTGTTTATATACAGATTAGTCTGGATTTCACTAAACTGAAAAAAAATGAAAATTTTCAAGAATAATCACCCTCTGTGCAGTAAAAATGTATTTGCCGAAGCAGATGACAGAAAGTAGAACGTGTTCCTGTTTTATGATTAAACATGGCAAAATAGCTGAATGTCTTTGGTAAGAGTCAGCTGTTGTATTAAATGATCTTGTGATTGAAAGTAGTCAGACACAGAAGGAGCCGTGCTTCTGTGGGGTTAGATGGCTAAATTACTGAAAAACAAATGGAAACACACTAAGACAATTAACCTAAAGAATGTATAGAGATTTGTACCAAAAATATTAAGACTAGTATGACTGAAGTGTGAAAAGAATAGTATGTTAAATCCTTAGAAACAGCAAAACAAGGTGTCCTGGTTTGGGCTAAATCAGAACTAATTCTGTTTTAGTGCTTTAACTTTTCAGTTAAGTCTCTTCTAACTACCAGCACTTTCTGAAACAGCAGCATGTTTTTCCAGACGGTGACTGCTCCTAGCAATGATAAGGCCTGATGTTTATAGTTCGTACCAAGGAATGGTATGCAGAGAGGCCCTTGCTTATACTTGTTCTTATGGCGACCAAGGTCACTGCTGAATCTTGTACTGCGTGTTGGGGTGCCAGGAGTGAAAAGAGTCGCACCTACAGGGAGGAGCGAACTGGACAGGTGACCCAAACCTGACCAACAGAGTATTCCATCCCATAGACGTCATATTCAGTATAAAGCTGAGAGATCACGAGGGTCTCGCCCCTTCGCTGCCCTTCGCTCTTCTTCGATGGCCGACATCTGAGGAGGACTGATCCGTGCATCCCTGAATCCAGTGCCTGAGTCCAGCTCCTGCATCCCGTCCCTGTCTGCTGCCGAGTCCAGCCTGGGACTGCCCCAGTGCCAGCCCTGCGGTGTGGTGGTGACGTATTGTCATCGGGGGCGGGGGGGGGGAGTTGGGTTCGGTATTGGTTTTGTATGTATTTGTACATACTGTATATATTTCATTTTTTCCTTATTCTTATTATTATCTTTTCTGTTATTGTTATTGTTCCATTAAAGCTGTTTTAGTTTTCTTTTCCAAACCGTAAAGTCTCTCTCCCTTGTTCTCTCTCCTTTTCCCTTTTGGGAGGGGAGAGGGGTTAGTAGAGAGCGTCTGTCATTCGTTAGTGGCCGGCCCAGCCTCAAACCGTGACACAAGGGTATGGTGTGTGTTAATTGCTACAGAACGCTGTACATAATTTCATTCATATGGCTTGATAGCAAGAAGAAAGAACCTGAAATATTTATGCTGTCAAGGTGTGGGGTCTGGAGGCATAAAATACCCATATAGGAAAACAAAAGAACCACAAGCCTTGGGCATTTTGCTTGAGGTTTACAAGGGGTGAGACAAGATACAGAGGTGAAAGGTCCCAAGCAGTGTCTATGCTGAAGGATTATGAAAAGCATATCCACCAGTCATTGTGTCATAGTCAGCCAAAAAGACAGCAAGATGTGTGAGACCTGAGAGGACAGCCTTGCTTGCCCTCCATGTTATATCTAAGCAATCCCGGCCAGACTGCTTAGCTGCATGCCTTGGTGCTTGTTAGTATGCAACTGCATCCACAGTGTATCTGAGATAATTTTGTTAAATGAAATCACCTTCCTTTTCTGTTGAATTTTGCTGTGCTAACTTCCCACAAGCACAGAAGTGAGCTAAAATCCCTGCTGTGACAGACAGCATTTTAGCAGAGTTGGTGGTGGCTGGAGAGTGCTTTGCTCTGCGTCTTCAAAAGCAAGTGGTGCCACCAAGAAAGAAGGCTGTCCAAAGATAATTTGATAGCAATGCTAGTTCTGAAACAGTTTGGTTTCAGTGTCTTTCTATTACCTCAAGCAGATAATCTAATTATGCAACTGCATTACAGAAAATTTAGGAATGCTGCTGTCTGTGCAGAAGCAAAGCCTACATCAAGGAAAGCTCGAAGTATAAAAAAAGAAAGAAAGCCTATGTGTGTGTATTGATGGCACTTGTTGTTGGAAGGAGGAAAATGAGTCCTGATCAGGTATTGGATTGTTTGGGTCAGAGAGTGAAAACTGGAAGTCGAGATAAATGAGCCTTTGGCACTCAAGAGTTTTTATGCTGTAGAGAGTGAAGGCTGTGGAGGGCATTGTATAAAACATTGTAAAAGTTGGCCAGTGCTGGCACAGCACAGTGTGACCCAAAATGTGCTAGTCTTTGTAGAGTCATGGATAGCGCTGGAATGGTGTGACTGTCAGCCTGAAAGCACTCTTCTGAAAGCTGCTGGGAGCTGCACAAGCTGGCAACTACCGTTAGAAAAGTGTTGCCAACATGTTTCAGCAAGCAAATGAAAACATAGACTTCCTGTAATTGAGAATGGGGGAAGAAAACATAAGGCATACAGCTGTATCACAAGAAGACTGATGCCACCGTGTCTGACCCAAGAAGGAAGCTGGAAGTACAGAGCATCCTTGGGCTGGAGGATGTGGGGCACTGATGCAAGTGCCTGAAAAACATAACTTAAAAATAAGCATCTCCCAGCAAATACTTTTGCAAATATTTAAGGAGAATCTGAGAACTTGAATGAGATGAGCTCCACGGTGCGCTGTGATGTTTAGCAAAATCTAAATCATCCCTGGGCACTTGCTGGGATGGCTATGGCCCATCTAGAATTATTAATTTCAGTGCTTGACAATAAGTCTGCTTGTGCTTTGGGAGGCTTACAGATGTAGTTCACAGTACCTGACACTGCTGAAGCTAATTAAATAATCTGCTAAGGAACAATGTTTTTGTGTGTTTGAAGATCTACATTCTGTTAGTGGTGACTAACAATGTAACAGGAGCTTGGCTTTGTGTAGTTTACTCAGTACCTCTTGTTATACCTACATTAGGACATCATTTGCACAGAAGGAGACCGGTAGTTGGAGGCTGGTCCTGGACTTCTGTTTACAGTGGTGTTTCAGGGAATTTATTCTGAATTACAACGTAGCTTGGTCCCCTGGGCCAAAAGTCTCCATCATACAGGTGGTTTGGAGATAGCTAAAAGTAAAGGTTTAGGGGCTGCCTAGATGTTCCTGTGACAGACAGCTGGTACAAGGCTCAGGGAATCTGTTTGGTGTACAGGACAACCACTCTGAGAAAAGAGACTGTTAATTAGAGACAAAACTGCTCCAAATCAAGTTGCTAGTGCAGATGCAGCCTGAAGGGAACAAATTTTCCTTTGCCTACTTTAATTGCTCTCACAGGGTAAAGGGGGAAATCCGCCTTCTTTCCCCTTCTTAAAGACTGTCCTATTTTGGCTAGGACCAAATCACAGCCCAGCCATGCTAGGCAGGCTGTTAGCAGTTTCAAGTCATCCAGGGGAGCTGACCTGAGCTAGCTACAGGTGTAGCCCATCCCATAATGTTGTGGGCATTATAAAGGGGGAAGGTTGGCTGAGGAAGGGGAGCATCTGTGGGGTTCTTGCTGGTGTCTGCTTGGGCCTCCTCTGGCTTTTCCCTGTTCCTGAGGATTGCTCTTCTGTTGATTGTAACTGCTGCATATTCATTTGGCTGAGTATAACTTTCTATAACTTTGTTGGTATTAGTGTTGTTTCATTGAATCTGTTTCCACTTCAACCCATGCGTCTGCTCTCCTTTTTCCTGGTTTCTGTCCCTGGCTGGTGAGGGTTCATCGGGTGATAGAGTGACTGTACAGTTTAGCCCTGGGTACAGGCTAAACGCAGACACAGGTACCTCCTAAATTAGAGCTTCCATCACAGGTAGTGGATAATTTTAAAGGGCTCTGAGTTTAGCACAGATATTCTGTCCTCAGTGGTAGCTCTGTGCCTTTATTGATCTATCTGTTCCTCTAGGCATGCTCCTCATATGAATATTAATGGTAGCACAATTTTCCAGACAGCTGTGGACTTGTCCCTCAGTATCTCGGTTCACACCTCATACTTATCCCAGCTATCAGGATCCTTTGGGAAGATGCCTGCTATGCTTGTATTCATCCATACTGAGTAGTCTTACTGAACTCGGAATAAAATTAGATGGGTATGTAAATTTTTGCAGAATGATGTCCTGAGGCTGGAAGGGCCTGACGCGGACTGTTTTTTAGGGTATGTTTGCCTGGTCCTTTACTGGCAAAACCAGACTGGTCCTGCTGGCACTTCCTGCTAATATGAGCTTGGTGTGTTCCCACTCTGAGCTGACCAGGCCGCATAAACACAGCTAGCTCAGAAATGAAGCCCATGCAATAAATCTGGCTGCGAGACAAGATGAATGAACACAGATTTGTTGCAAGATGATGGTAGCTCCCCATCCTGGTTGATGCAAGTATGAACAGAGCCAGTTTAAACCTGCTTGCAAATGGTGGTGTAGATATACCCTTTAGTGTACTAAGGCAGTATTAATCCCAACAATGCCTTAATAGGAACTGCTTGGTATTAACTGTCGATAGCATCATAGGCTTGCCTTTAAAATTTTGCATTTGTTGTTATTTCTTATGTAATTTCCTGCAAATTCCATTTTTCTTAGTATGATCTGTAGGAAATGTCTGCTTCCAAAATGTATTCTGTTCTATGACCTTTACATCCTGACATGCAAGTGCTGACTGACTTAATTTTTACAAAGGTAGCGTAGCCAGCAACACTATCTATAGAAACAGAGTTAAGCGTATATGGTTTTGCAGGACATGACATTTAGCTTAGGATCCATTCTTTCTGCTCCTTTATTCTCTCTTACTGTGTATTTTGTGCTAGTTGGTGTTCATGTTCCTTTATAACCTACTTCACAAAACAGCCTGTTTGAAGTTAGACCTTAGATTACAGAGAGAATTCAGAAAGAGGCATCATTAATATTGTAAGTGTAATGATTATAAATACATGCCTTATTATAAATGCATGCTCCTGCATTTTTCCCTGCCCCTTTAGTACCCATTTCATGTTTGTTTTGCTAATGTCTGTGCCTTTGTGAGAGTTCACTTTTAATTGATAAATAGTATTTATCAGCAACAATAATTAAAAAAAGTATATTATTATCCAGGTGTCAGTATACATAGCTCAGAGGTGGCACAAACAATAAAATTAAAGAACATTAAGCTATAATACAGTGTCCTGCACTGTGGGTATCAGTGCTGTTATGATCTTAAAATATCCATGTGCTCTTGAATTGGAAAGCTGAACATAAATGCAGGACTAATATTCATGAACTAAATGTTACCTTCATGTGGATTTTTAGGTTCTGCAGCTAAGCTGCTGAAATATGTTTGCGATTTATTTGTCATCTTCTTAAACTACGACTATAAAAGGTTTTATTACATTTCAAAAATATTAAAACTGTGCTAGAATTGAGTTATTGTGCTCTGAAGTCAAGTGACCACTAGCTGGCAATGTTATACAGCTCTTCCTGTTGCAGATTCATTGCATAATATATCATGGTTTGACTCAAGACCTTTAATTTTAAAAATAGAAAAAGAAATTGGATTTCAGTGGGGCTGGGCACTTCTGAATATTTTACTGCTAAGGCTCCAGTGTAGATTAGCAAGAAAATAGGAAGGACAGTGGACAGAAATAGTTTCTGAAGTAATAACCTTTGCTTATAGGATTTCTTTTGTTTCTCCAGTTGTGTGTGTTTAGTTTTAACTTTGATTTTAAATGCCTTTTACTTACCTCAAATGATCCAGTGTGTTGAAAGTGAAGCTTATATAATAATTTCATCTGCCAATAGCCTGGATGATGTTAGCAGCTCTTGGAAATTCCAGTGTAGGTGTCCTTCATTGCACTTATTCAAGTATCTTTCCCTCACCTTCAAATGTCTTAAAACTGTATCCCTTCCTGCCTATCCACTATTGTTTGTTTCCTATGGCATAATTTCATGTCTTTTTCAACATTTAATCAAGGGAGAAAAACAACGGCAGCTGTTCCAGACTTTGGGGCAATGAGGATGGGTACCAATGGCAGAAGCTGGTTACATTTCTATCCTCATGCACTACATACTCCAACTACCATTATTCACTGTACTCTTTTATTGCTAAGAGGTCTCTTACTTGCAAGTGGGTAGAGACTCATGCTTGTATGAAACTCAGTGGTCAGAGTCCATTATTTCTTAATATGAAGAAAAATATAAGAGAATGAAACACTAAGACAAACGAGTTTTAAAAAAAAAATGCAGTATCTTGTACCGTAAACTCATATGTTTTATCCTGGAAAAGACCAGTGTGGGCAACAAAAAGGTGGGATAAAACCCTGCTTTTAATTCTGAAGGGATTCTGGAAAAGAAATCATGCTTATGACTGATTCTTTTATCTACAGTTATTACATGATGTGTATTGAGATTCTTATATCTGTAAGATTTTTGGAAACAGGTTGATTCCCATTTGTTCACTTGGTGAATAGGCTTGTGTACACTCAATTCTCAGTGTTCACTTTTTTTCTCTAGTCAATGCTTTTGTTTGGTCCCTTCAGAAACAAGCAGGAGAAGAACAAGGCCCCGGTGGAGCAAAAACTGTTACAAGGAAAAGAAAATGTGACTAAACAAATTAAACAGAGGCTTTTAGGAGGCAGATGTAGTGAGGGGAGACATCTTGAAGTCAACTTCAGCATGGAATAGGCTCAGCATAGAGACCAATTAATATTTGCTGGTCCAAGGTGGTGGCTGAGCACCCTGTAAATGCGGTGGGAAATCTGGGCTGCGGTGGCTGAAGTCAGCTACTGAAGGGCTTCTCTACACATGAAGAATCCCCTGCTTTGAGAATATTGCAATCGTTGGAGTGAATGGATATTTGAACAGCACAATTGTAGCCTAGATGTAGCATGCTTTATTTAAAAATAAAAAGTGGCTTTCAGCCAGCTGTTTGCCTAGTGGAGTTTGGCCGTGATTGGGATGGTAGCAAAAAGGTAGAGTTTTTGGTATGTAATTACCTACTTCTGTATCTCTTAGGTTTTCACACTATTGATATCTGCCAGCTAGTCTTTAATATGAGAGCTCTTTTGATCATGTACCCTGCTTTGCCTTTCTTTTATCTGAAACATGCTTTCTCTCTTGGGAGAAACTGTTCACTTTAGAAAGGTTAATGAAATGTTTACTTCAGGAAGCTGTTTAGTCAGTAGATGTATGTCTGTGCTGGATGAATTTTCAGAGAGTGCTCACCAGTAAACAAAGTGAGCAAGTTGGTGCTCAAGTCATGTAAAAACTACCCTTGTTTTCCTTCATAAGCATTCATGAAGGAGGGATGCTTTTTAGTGCAGTGATAGAAAAGCTTGCTTACTAATGAAATATAACTCTATTGATAATTTTAAAAATGTCCTTAAATTATAGTAATTACAAAGATTATTCTGGCACCAGGATAACTGAGGAAAAAAAAAATCCTCTCTATCTCAGGTGCTGGGATTTGTCCTATATTTTTTTCTGAGTCTAAGAAGATCTATACTAATGATCTACATCTGTAGCAACACTTAAAATTGAGATGCACCCTCCAGGTTTTTTGACATTAAAAAAAGTCTCTTCTCATGGAACAGGCCACAAACAGATCAAGCCTAAACAACACCTTGCTAAATTACACTCTTGAAGTGATGCACTAGGCAAAAATTGGTATTACAGGCTAGAGGAGATTTATATCATCAGAAAATGACAATTCTATTCATCCTTTGATACCCATTTTCCAACACATGCCTTCTAACTGGCTTCTCTTCAGATCACTGCAGTTGCAAAGAAAATAACCAACGCTAGGCTAGTATGTTATACTTCCATTTTGACTTCTCTGCCGTCTCACTGAGGCAGCATCTTCTCGGAAATGGTGACGTTGGAGCTAATCGAGACAGAGTTTATTAAAAGACTTTGGTTTGATGTGTTACTGAAAGAACGAAGCGTTTGCCAGAGGTAGCTTATCAGAGATGACATGCTCAGTTTTGGCAAAGATCTGGGCCAATAGGTGTGGAAGGATATCTACGAACTAAGGGACATGTGAACAATCCAGCCTTTCCAGAGAACCTGAACTGGGATGTGCCGGAACTGCAGAGAGCATAAACAATTTCTAGATGCAGGACAAGATACAGCCGCCATTAATGATGCAATTTTAATTTCTTGAAGAGATGGGTGTGGACGTGTGTGAACGTGATTCGCGGTATAGTCAACCATGTTGGAGTGTGGTCTGTTGCTTGCCATGTGGCCAATCAGAGCTTACCAGGTGTGGCTGGAGGCTATAAATCACACCGAGTATGCGGAAATAAAGGTTCACTTGTTAGATCACATTGATCGTGTTAGTGGCCTCTTTCATCTCCCGCAAATAGGCACAAATAAATAGGAGAATTATGCGATAAAATGTTGATTGCTAATACATTTATTTATAATAAATGTCTTTTACTATTTTGACACTAATTGTACTGCTCCACTCTTCTGTGGATTCCCACCAGAATTTCTTAAAAAAAAAAAAAAAAAGAAAGAAAAAAAAGATGGAACTGTGGCAATGGGGAACTTTTTAATTTGTCCAAGAATCTGTGGAGAATTGTTTAGCCAGAAACTATCAAAATTGCAGAGAGATGTACTCTATAGCTGCCATTCTGAGAAGAACCCACACTATCAGTCTGGTTCTATTTCCACAATATTTTTGCATTCAATCAGTTTTATTCATTAACTGGGTTTACTATTATTATTGTTCAGTTCATTGTAAGGATTTGCTTGGAAGGGCCAGCGGATGGTAGAATGAAACCAAAAAAGGCAGTTAATTTCTGTGTATACCTCTAACCCTTTGTGTCTTGCTTACTGCAACAAGAATTTAAACAGATGCAAAGATTATGTTGAATGCTAGCTTGCTGGATTTTAATGTGTTGTGAAGCTACATGACTTGATAGAAGACTTTTCTAACAGGAACCAATCTATCTGCACATTTACTTTATTGAGATACAGACCTCAACAGTAGACAGAGGTTACATAAGCAAGCTGGCTCAAATGTACAAAATGATGTTGTGGCTTTCATTTCTCTGAAATACAATTTGTTCAGATGGTCTTCTCATTTTCAAACACTGCTTGACTGCACCTGGTCACTCTCTGAGTAGATTTTAGTAACATAAAATCTTATTTAAAATTTTTCCTTTACATCTCTTCTGCAGTTAAACTGTTTGTTGAATCTGGTGAAGAGGTAAGATTTTTCATGTTGTTTCTGTCTTGAATGTGAAAATGTGATAATTGGAAAGTGTAATTTTCTTGGCTTGAGGCTGAAAACTTACCACCTAATAAATCACTGGAATTTTTTAATGATGTCTTCAGATATGACTACCTAGTCTCTATTTTATTTATTTTTGATCTGTTTACCATCTCAAATTACATAATACTTCCTTCGTGCTTGTGCATTTCTAAGGAATGTTTTGTTTTTCATTTGCAGCTAAGCACTCTGTAAGTAAAACAGTTTTTTCATTACTCTATACAATGTGTTAGATTATCTTGTAAAGGTCAAGAGTCATATTGTATTAATGATAGAGGTGTTTTGAGAATAGCTGATTCATTATGTTCTTAGTGAAATTATTTCCACAAAACCAAGTCTCCAAAGTACTGGGCCTACTTTAAACAGTTTTTTTTTGTCTATTATCTTTTCACTATAATCTGTGAGACTTGAAAATGAACAAGTTATTAGATAATCAGAGTGTAAAACATAATTTTAATACTACCTGTGAAGTACAGTTCATCCTCATTCTGCATCAGATTAGTACTGCCACCTTTGATTGTATTCCCCTAACTATTTGAACTAAAGTATAGAGTATATCAGTGATTTATGAGTAGAAAATCACAAGATAGGTTACTTTTGAATTTGGCTCTAAAGCATCTTTTCTCAGAACCTCAGAACAGTTAAAAAAATAATTTTTAACTGTCCAAAATTTAAGATAAGTTAATAATTCTGAGTAGATTCAGAGAAGAGTCAAGAGAGTGAGGAGTTTGCTGCAGGTTGAGAGACTACAGGAACGATTTGGCTTATCAAGAAAAAGGGAAGGAATTATGTTTTACAGGCATTTGAGAAAGGACAGACATCTGCTAATAAATATGTGAGAAGCAGAAACTGAAGTTACAGATCACAACCCAAAGTCTGGAAATTGAAACTTCCAAAAACTAGTTTCTAGGTGAATTTGGATTTGAAATGAAGACTGTCACCAATGGCAATGAAGTACTGGAACAATGTAATAGATGGTACAGTGGATTTTCTTTTCAGTTTCTTTGAGATTTATGCGTTTTGATGCTCTTTAATGCAGGTAAGAACTTAGGTTCATGGCCTGTGCTGATGTAGAAGGTTAGGTCATAGCAGTACCTTTTTGGTAGTTCCGTCTGCCCATCTACTCTAAAATTTCTCATGAATAAAATCACTACTCCACTCCTAGAGATAAGATTTAATATGCCATTATCTTCTGAATTTTTTGCTATAATACTGCCTATTTAGGGATAAATTTTAAAGGGCTGATATTGATTGCACTTTCAAAAATACATTTCCACATAGTGTGATATACAGAATAAAGAGCCTATAATCTGGCCTGTGTGGGGACAAGATGTATTATGCATTTTACTGAGCTGTGTAATCTTTTTTTGCAGCTTAATTAAAAAGTCTGTGTCAGCAGATTGAGAGTGTAGAGCATAAACCGTATGAACCCAGGAGAACTTATTTCATTATTAAATGTGAGAGTCAGGTTTTTCAGCACCTTTGCTATCATCACATCTGAGTTACGATGAAAGAATGAGTACAGACCTGCAGTGTGCAGGAACAAGCTTCCTTGAAACTGTGTCCACCTGGTGTGTGAGGAGCAGTGGAAGTACCAGGCAACATGTTTTCTCTTAGGCAGATTTTTGGCTTCGTTGATGGGTTCTATGTGAAGTACTGTGTCAGCTTCTAAGTGGAGGAGTTTTCTCTATGTGACCTCCCCCAAGGGCAGAAAATTGCTGAATCCATAAGATCCTTTGCACTGACTGAAGTCTGGTTGTTGGGTTGGATGGCAAAGCCGTCCAACTGTAGGGGCCGATATCCTTGTGTAACGCAAAGCCATAGTTGATAAACCATCAGTTTATTCATAACCTTCCCATTTTGACAAGGAAAATCTGAAGATCTGAGCTTGCTGACAGCCCCGTTCTGAAAGAACAAGGGGTGGGGAGAGGTCTCAAAAATTTTTCACACAGGTAGGGTAAAGATGCAATTCTACATTGTAATGATAAGGAGGGCAAAAAAACCTTCATCTCCTTCTGGAAATGTTAACTTTGGTGGCAAAGGTTTTTTGAAGGTCTGGAAGGGCTTTGTTTCAGATTTATTATTTGCTTGCATCTGTATTACTGCTTAAATTTTATTTGCTGTACTTACTGAAGTGATCAAAAGTAATTTAATTTATGTCTGCAAACAGTCCATTGTTGTTACTTGTAAAATAGGTATTTCTCTTTTTGTTTTGTATTTTCTTTATGCTATTAATCTGCCAAAGATTTCCTGTAATTACTTAAGCGTTATTACTTGTGGAAATCAAATTTTCAGAAGCACTCATTTAAAATTCTTTCTGTGGAAGTCAATAGTGAAAACAGCATTGATTTATCTGGGAGTAACTGGGGAGATATTCAGTACTTTTAATAATCCCAATTAAGTCTGTAATTGGGAAACCCTGGGACACGTGAAATCAGTGCTTATAAAATTCCCAATACTCTTCATGGCCTGTTTTTGAAAGCCAGTTCTTTATTGCACCTGGAAAAATACACACATGCATTCACAGTTGAAACAGAATGCAAGAGGTCACATCTATTTGCCTAATTACTTAAGTGTAAATTTTGTGCAAATGATGTTTTATTGAACTCTTAAACTCTCAGAGTCATTAACTTGAGTGAAAGTATGAATATTTCAGGACTCTTGTCTGTCAGTGTACATCTTTAACCGTTCCAGATGAAAGTTTTATACTGTTCCTCCTAGTACAAGAGATGTACTAAAACGAGAGCAAGGTGGAATTCATCTTGAAATGAAATAGTAAATAGTTTTGTACATATTGATGCATTTTGGTTTTTATTATAACTATGAATATTAATTATCAGATTTTGCATTGTAAAAGTAGTAATTGCTTTGCTTTTGATCTAGTCTTAGGTATTTTTGATAGCTAGAGAGCAAATGTGTTGTTTATTTACAATGCACTATTTTTTTGACATTTCTGTAGGAAGATAGCACTAAAAACTGCCACAGTCATTGCATTCATCCCTTATGTGAAATCAGGGATGAATTTGGTCATTGTGATGGAAATTTTTAAGGCAAAATACAGAGTATA
This sequence comes from Leptosomus discolor, assembly GCF_034619465.1. Lineage (NCBI taxonomy): Eukaryota > Metazoa > Chordata > Aves > Leptosomiformes > Leptosomidae > Leptosomus > Leptosomus discolor. The sequence goes on along the minus strand of NC_141419.1, from coordinate 43,474,911 downwards.
TCTTGTCCCTTTGTCACTTGTAATTTTCTCTTTTAGATGGGCAAAAATATTGTTTTCTTTCTTTCAGTGAAGACAGATTTTCTGTAGAATTTAGAATTGTACTTCTAGGAATTATGATCAATAATCTACAGGGTAGATTGTCTGGTAGTATTGTCATAAGGTATGTGAGAGGTTACTGTCAACATTTAGGACTACAGAAATTGCAAAATAGCTCTTTCTGCCTTCATTAAGGTCTGCTTTGTTCAGCTTGAGCATCATCAAAATTTAGGAAACCCAACTATTCCTTTAGTTTTTCTGTTCAACTTGGAATCTTTGAAAGAACCCAAGACAAGTTGGCTGAAAAGACAGTAAAATCAAAGAACATTTTCTCATGTTTCTAATAACAAAAATAAATTTGTCATAGTTATTTTTTTGGAGGAGTATTTTTTTGGTAAAATAATAAAATACCTAGCCACCGAAATTCATATAAAATAATTTCTTCATCTGGTTTCCCAATTAGAATTTTTCTATAAACTGTATTTTGTATAATATTAACTCAACTGCACAATGATACAAAGCACAGAAAAGAGTTCTTGTTTCCTGCATGTAGTGGAGCACCCTGGTTTGGGCTTAAACAGAACCAATTCTGACTTAGTAATTTTACTTTTCAGTTAAGTCTCTTCTAAGTAACTGCACTTCCTGAAATCAACATCATGTTTTTCCAGACAGTGTCTGCTTCTCATAGTGATAGCGCTGGAGGTTTGTAGTTAATACCAAGGAATGGTGTGCAGAAAGGTTCTCTTATACTTGCTCCCATAGCAACCAAGGTCACTGCTAAATCTTGTACTCCATGTTGGAGTCCCAGAAGTCAAAGGGGTCATAATGAAGAGAAAGGTCGCACCTGCAGGGAGAAGCGAGCCAGACAGGTGACTCAAAACTGACCAACTAAGTATTCCATCCCATGTATGTCATATTCAGTATAAAGATGAGGGATCACGAGGGTCAAGCTCTCTTCTTCGATGGCCGACATCCAAGGAGGACTCTGCTCTGCTGGCTTCGATCCCAGTCCGTGCATTCCTGAGTCCAGCTCCTGCATCCAGTTCCCACCTACTCCCAAGTCCAGCCTGGGACTTCCCCAGTGCCAGCCTGGCAGTGTCACTGGTGACGTATTGTCATCAGAGGGGCTGGGTTCGGTATTGGTTTAGTGTATGTTTGTACATATTTTATAACTTTCTTATTAATATTATTTATCTTTTCTTTTTATTGTTATTGTTTCATTAAAGCTGTTTTAGTTTTCTTTCCAAAAAACCTGGTAAGTCTCTCTCCCTTATTCTCTCTCACTTCACCTTCTGGGAGGGGAGAGGGGTTAATAGAGAGCGTCTGTCATTTGTTAGTGGCCAGCCCAGCCTCAACCCATAACATGGAGAAAATGGTAATTTGACTGACAATAAGAATGACATTGGGGTTTTTGAGATTTTTCCAGGTCCAAACAGACTGTCTTCCAAAGTGACCAATGCACAATACACAGGCATTTGCAAGAATATCAACTGTACTTCTTTACTGCCTGTTTTATTCTTGAAAAAGAGAGAATATATCTGTGAATAAATCTCTCACCAAACCATCAATCTGCACAGTCTTTCCCAGACTGCAGTGTCTTTTGTATTGATTATTTTGTGTCTGATTTCTACAGGAATAAGTTTTTGCTGTAGCTGTGAGAAAATCAAAACTGGTGTGTTTTCCTGTTCTGCTGTGAGTGAATTTGATGGCATTTTTCTTTTTCTGAGACCCAATGCAAATCTAGAGGGTGATTTTCTTATTTGTTCAGAGGATGAGAATTCTGGTTTCATAGCATTTAAGCCAAAAATGAATTTTGGTTAGTGTGCTCTTTCTGGAGGGCTATGACTTTGGAAAGGAGTTGGAGCTGGTTTGAGAAGTGATTAAGAAAGACCCTGTATCTTGGGCTTCCTCTAGCCGCTACCTCTGGAGCAACTGGAGACTGGGAGACCAAATATTTTCTTCACTGACTGTAAGTGGCCTGCTTCCCCACCTGCATCTCAACTTTGATTTCTAGGGCCAGAGTGGCAGTCAGACTGCCTTTCCAAAACAGGAAGGCCATGACCATTTAGCTCTCTGGAGAGACCTGCTCCAAGCAGCTATTGACTTTGTCTGTTGGCAGAGTCTGCTCTGTTGGCTGTAACGTGTGGATGAATCCTTTCCATGAATTCCAGTCCTGGCAGGTAAAGAAGAGCTTAAGGAAAGCAGTCAGCATTTTTCTGTCATCAGAAAGAAAAACAGGAGATCAGCCTTGAGTCTTAACGCCCCTACTAGTTACTAGTTAGAAAAACTGAGTGATTTCTAATTAGTATTTTAACTTTAATAGTAAGGAAATACACAGTTTAAAATCTTTTTTTTTTCCCCTTAGGAATTTCCTTAGGCACATCACTGTGTCATACTTCCCTTTATTTGGTTCTCATGGATTTCATACCACCTTTGTGGAAGACTTTAGACCTGATATTACGGCACTGGGTTTTGATGAGACCGCAACAATCATGTAATCAAGAAGTAAATGGTTTATTCTTGCCTCAGTCTCCTTTTTTTTTTTTTTTTTTTTTGTGGCCAGAATCATTCATAGGGTACGGAAACTGATGTCTCTCAGCTGAAACAGTCTTTCTAGACTCCTTAAAAGATACTGGAACCTAAAAAGTTAAATGCAGAAATTTGAATTTGATCCTGAGGAGGAAAAAACAGGAACATTCTCCATGCACTGACTCTTTTCTGTGTGCTTTCTGGCAAAAATATTGGTCAACTGGACTTCATAGTCTTACTGGAAAGTATCAAATCAGAGGGACCTTTACCATATGAAGAACTTTTTTCTGGCCTTTTATGACAACATTTTTTTGTAGTCAGTTGAAAGCATTTACTTCATTTTGGGAGCACTGTGGTGTTCATAAACTTGGCATGTACTTGTATTCATAGTGTAATTTCCAGTATAATCACATGTTTCCCCCTTGTGTCTGTTTTGGGCTGTTTGACACCTCCTAAAGCTCCCTCTCCTGACTTTCAAATTTTCTTTTTAAAACTTCCAGTTTTATTCAAAGGTGGCTTTATACTTGCAAATGATGCTAAATTTAGAGCGTGAAGAACACTTGAGGGAATGAACATGGACCATTTGTAAGGAAATCATCTGCACTTCAGCAGAACGTGTAAGAGGTTTAGATAATTAACTTGTTTCTAAGGTTTTGCCTCTAATCAGGAAAAGAATTGTAGGAACCCTTTTTTGCTTCTGCTCTTGGGCTGTGGGGGTCTAATATCACATGGTTTGTTATTTCTTAGCATGACTTTCCAAAATCAGCATGAAATACCTCATATAAGTTTCTCTCTAAGTTAAAAGCTTCACATAGTTATCTTTTGTAAGGGAATAGAAAGACTCATTCCCAGGGGTCTCTTCCATATTTCTTTAGCTCTCTAAGAAGAAGCAATCAGCAATACCTAAGTATATCTGCAAGGCACTGAAGGGACAGAAATCTCCATGTTTTTGACCCCATCTTTTAAGTGGAAAATACAGAAGATGGAATTGCTTTAAAGGAATCAGAGAACACCATGTTGGATTTTTCTGTCAGAGTCTTTTTTCCTTCAGTATTTTCACTTAGTGTCAAATCTTGCTCCCAGCATGCATCTTGGGCACTTTTGCGAGGTGTAGCTTAATTGGAGTGCTAGTTGGTTAGGAGTATTTTTGACAAGAAGCATTTTTGTGGGACTGTACCAGATGTGACCAAACTTTCAGAAAGAAATTTCAGTCTCCTGGATGTAGTTTCATATAAAAATCACAAAAAAGACAGATGCAAAGATACTTACTTCATATACAGGGTTCAAGTCCAAATCTCACCTCACTTAAACCATGTGTAGAAGTGAAATGCTTCTAACAAGATGACGTTAAAGAAACTCACTCCAGGATAGATAACACGTGAGAGAACAGGAAGGCCACACTTGAATGGAACTGTCCTAAAGGCCACCTGGATGCTCCAAATGCTGGGATGTGGGCTGTTCTTGCTCACTTTTTAAGAAAATATTTGAAAAGTCTGTTTATTTTGCTGCTGGACAGAGCAGGAAAATTTATGAAATGTCACAGGTTGGGGTGGGCAGATGGATGGTTGTCAGTGAAACAATTTCCCAGGAATCTGCTTGGTAATTTTGGAATTTGGAAAGAAGGGTCTATGGTCTATTCCCAGTGTAAAGGACGAACATCATATATGTACAGCACATACAGCTATGTGCTTGGAGGAATTGAAATATTTGAACACTTGTCTTTGCTGAGAGACCTCTAGAAATCTGCAGAACAACTGCAGATATAGCCTTCCATTTTTCAGTGATCTGTAAATGAAGCTGTGATCTTCAGGCACAGTGAGTTTCAAGCCAGTTCTCTGTTTCCATCACTTGCATGATTGTTAGTGATCTGCTCATGTCTCCTTTTGGGATTTGACTCCTTCTGGCCATTAGACTAACAAGGTACCTGATTACCCAGATGAGTCTTTAGTATGCACTGCATTCAGCTATTTTGCTTGGATATTGTTGTACATGGAACAATCCCATTAAGCAGCAGATAGTTGCATCTTTTCCATCTCTTCTCGCTGTGTCCAGATATTACCCTGGGTTTTATCTGCCTCAGTTTTTATTTCTTGTGCTTTGCTGAAGCTTAGCATAAATGTATACTGCAGAATATGTTGACACAGTCCAGTCCAAAACTAATTTTTCTTGTATCCAGTACCCATGAATTGAGGTTACAGATTATCCGTCTTTCAACTGGGGAGCACAGTAAGTGGCTGCAGCTCACAATGCTTACTGATGGGTAGGATCAGAATTGCTTCTGGACTGGTTCCTGTTCTTCTACATCTGGATTTGTGATAGTGCATAAAAAACTAATACAGAGTTAATAGAGCCTTAAAAGCTTATAAATACAATTATTTTCTTGTAACCTGAATTGCATGCTATCCCTGGGGTTTGTGCTGTCAGCCAAAGTTATGCACATACAAATAATGTATTTACTTTCTGCATATAAAATCATGTGTATGCACAAGTTTGGAAAGCCAGAGTGGTTGAAGTTGAGAAGGATTGTCTTGATTAATTCAGACTATTTTATTTCCAGTGAATTCACAACTGTATCATTCCTTGGGAGACTTGCCAGCCTCAAAGGAAATAGGAAATACTCTATAAACTCCAGTTCTGGGATGACGCATTGGAAGGGCTAACTCCTCCATGTGAAAGAAATTCAAACCAACAAATACTGGAGGTTCTCTAACCCATATAAAACAATAAAGACAAATGCTATAAACTGATCCTAGAAACCATGCCAAACCAATTTTTATACTCTAAGACTGAAACACTTTCATACTGCTCCATAGAATGTTTATCATCTTTTACAAAACCTAGACAGTAAATATTTTTTCTTTCCAACTCCATAAAATCCTGAAATCTGGGATCTTAGGCATTTTACACTGATATAAACCCATGGTTTTCTAAGACCTGCTTTTTTTCTGCAGAAAAACAGAAGGAAAGATGTCTGCAAGAGAGCACTCATGTAGCGTATGAGAAACCCAGGTGTTATTCTGCTCTTCTTGACTGGGGCCAGGAATTCATACTCTGTCCTGCCAAACCCAGGTAGGTGTTCTGACCAGCTGCCTGTTCTGGACTCATGTTCCTGCTTTGATAACCCAACCCATCTTGGATCTCAGCGGTGTTTCCCAGTCAGTTCTGGTCTGCAACCTCCATTTGTATTTTCACATGAAAAAGCAAGTAAAAGAATTCCCAACCAGCTCTATGTGTGATGCTGTTTTGGTTAAGAACGTAACATGCAAAATTTAAACTGGAGTTTTGCAGTTCTGGTGGTTCGGTGTCTGGTGCGGTTTTGGTAGCGGGGGAGGGGGCTACGCAAGTGCCTCCCGTAAGCGGCTTCGAGAAGCTCCCCCGGCTCCAGTTTTGGACCCGCCTCGGGCCAAGGCCAGGCCAATGGCGCCTCTGCGCATAAGTGTTTAAGAGTGAAAGAAGCAGCTGATTGCGTTTCTTTGTTCTGTGTGTGTTGGTGAGCGAAGGGGGATGGGAGGGGTACCGCCCTGCGGACACCCGGGTCAGTGAGGCAGGGGAGGGGGAGCTGTGCCGCTGCAGAGGTTCCCCTGCGGCCCGCGGTGGGGTGGCGGCTGAGCCCCTGCAGCCCCTGGAGCCCAGCGGTGGCCCAGAGGTCGCCCTGCAGCCCGCGGAGGGCCCCGGGCCGGAGGAGCAGGGCCCGGGCCCGGAGCAGAGCGCGACTGCGGCCGCGCTGGAGCCGCCCGTCGGTGGGAGGGCGGCAGCCCCGGGAGGGCCCCGCGCTGGGGGGTTCTGGGGAGCTGCGGCCCCGCGGGAACGACTCGCGTTGGGGCAGTTCCTGGAGGGCTGTCTGCCGGGAGAGGGACCCCGCGGTGGGGCAGGGGAGGGCTGCGAGGGCCCCTCTCCCTGAGGGCGAAGGAGCAGCGGGGACACCTTGTGCCGGCCAGACTGTGACCCCCATTCCCTGCCCCCTGCGCTGCTGGGGGGGAGGAGGGAGCAGAGCTGAGCCCGGGGAGACCGGAGGGTTGCGGGGGAGGTGTGTTGTATTTCAGACCTGGTTGTGTCTCTCATTCTCCTTGATGGTGGTGGTTGTTTGTATTAAATGTGTGTTGTTATCCCCAAGTTGAGTCTGTCTCTTGCCCGTGACCGTAACTGGTGAGTGAGCCCTTCCTGTCCTTTGTCTCGACCCTCAAGCCCTTTTGGTTGCGTTTGCTCCTCCCCATCCCTCAGGGGACATGGCAGGGCTGATCGAGTGACTGCGTGGTGCTTTTGGAGCCAGCTGGGTAGGCTCAAACTACGACACACAGTGCATTAGAAACGTTCTACTGTCATATATAATAAAGATACTGCAGAATGAATGTTATATACTTCACAAACAATATAGTTTATATACTAAACACCTTACAAGCTAGGAGAACCTGGATTGGTGGTGCTCTGGCGGGAACCCTGCCAGGGAAGCACATGGAGGAAAGAAGGGGTGCCAGGAAACTGCTCAGCGGTCAACTTTCCTCATGTTGTCACAACACAAGTTATAATCAAAACCACTGCTGAAAATTGGGTTGCTTTTCTTTCACACAATTTGTGCTCGTTGTGTGAAAGATATAATTACTGTTTGGATTTGGAGACTTCAGCTACCAAAGTTTAATTTTGTAATTTGTTAGTTGGCACGTTAAGGGAGTAATGACCAGTTTGCCATTACGATAGCAACTGGGTTTAGTACTGTCATGAGGGAGCTGGCTGCCAAAGGGTGGGTCGAGGAGTGTGGAGCCGCCAAGTTAGTGGCCTGCCATCACCATCTAAGGACTGGGCAGGTGCTGGATGCCTGGCATGGGCTTGTTACTCCTGACCACACTGCTGCTGACAGTAATTCTTTTTTAAATTTAGAAGGCTTGGTGTTTAAAATAGTAAAAGTTCAGATTGACTCAATTCTTGGTTTGTTTGATTCCTGATGCACCTAATTGAATGTTATGAGAAAAGGAAGTAAAATGTTTAGCAACCTATGGTCTTATGCTTAAATAACCCTACAGAAGGAAAACGTTTTGGGCCAGGTTTCTTGTGCTAGTGAAAGGTGACATAGAATATTGATACAAAATTCGGAGCTTCCAAACCCCCTTGCTTTCTAACACTCCTCACCAAGGTGGGAGGCTAGGTGTGGCTGGGTAAGGATTCCGATATGAAAACTCAATAACAACAGAGTGTTATTAAGCAGGCATTCTTTATTGCAGTGCTGGGCAGCACTGGGGATGCTCCACCATGAGTGCTCCAACGGGTTAGCAAAACACACCGGTTCATATACACAAAAATCATACATATTCATTAGATTTCCTGAGAAGGGCAGTCTTATGGTGATGAGTTCCTGGAATTCATCTACATGGTCCAAGCATGCGCAGTAAATTTAGGGTTAGGGTCCTTTCATCTTCAGGTGGTTGCTCATAGTCTTCCTCATGCTAGTTGAATCTTCCTTCTTGAGCACAAGCCAGGGCCCTTTTTCTGATGCAACCTCCTCTTGTTACAAGCAGCCATGTAGATGTTTGCTGGGCGTTTCCTTAACGTCTGGCACCTGTAGATAGCTTTCTCCTTGGTGTCAGGCAAGATGTTCTCTATTTACCAACTTTGCTCAGCAAATCGCTAAAACCATCCTTGTGGGGGAAGAAAAACTCAGGAAAACAAAGACGCAAGCAAAACTAAACAGATCACAGTGAGGCCTAAGCCAGGGATTGTCAGAGTTTAGCTCGTTCAATATCTCCATGGGGGAGAATTAGCTGCCTAGCTTTTCCGCATATTATGGAAACTAAGTCTTGGTTTACTAGATGTTGAAACAAGCTGTCTTGATAAGATGGCAATTCTTTTCTTGGGGTGGTTTGTCAAGACAAGCTTGGCCCATCCAAATTAAGTGCTGGTGTCAACATTGACAGCTGTGCTGATGCAGTGACTGTATATGCCAGCGATGACATTGTCCTTTCAACTCTGTCATGCCTGCTTGTTGACTTAAAGAAAAAAATTTGGACAGGGGTTGGAAATTTTGCTATAGGGAGAGAATAAATTTTGAATTAACACCACCATGAATAGCATTTCAGCATGGTCCTTCTGTTACAACAGAAGAGAAAGATGAAAACCAGTCTGAGAAAGACTCCAAACCTTTCTATTTTAGACACTAAATAGAACGTAGAAAGTTTTACTATTCTTATTTTTGCTTGCCAAATTGCATCTCTTCTAAGGGTGATTTGAACATTGCCAACTTGAGAAAAAATAATCATGTGCAAAGTGAGATCTGCTATCTGACACCCTTCTTATACAGATACTTTTTGTGCATTTAAGACAGGCCAGATATATGGGAGAAGAAGATACTGAAATAAATAAAAGCAAAGAACAATTCTGCTTTGAAAAGTGACAGTAAACAGTAGGTTTTGTTTCTACCTAATTTCCATATCTAATGTTTTCAATTTACAAGTAAGAAGATGTGGATTTCTTTTCCTCCAGTTCAGCAGTATGTATTTTTACTGCCTACCAAGTTAGTTTCTTTATACCTAGCCACCACATCCGCTTATAAACTGCAGGTAATATAGATAACAGCAACTGTATTAGACCTCGGTTATTGCATTGTAGCTGGGGTCTTTAATATGCTCTTTATGGCACATGCTTAGCCCTTTACTGAGCATGCAATATAATTCACTGGAGTTAGTAAGGCTCAAAGAGGAATAAGTGCCAATGCATATAGCTAGGCTGGCTCTGTGGGGCCTGGTGGAATGAAATGCTTGTAGCCAGTCAGTCCATGCAACCAGCTCCAGTAATATGTGATGTTGAAACACATATTTACGTAGCACAATATGTTTCCCAACCTATTCACCAATAACTGAAATGCAGATTAAAGGAGTTCTGGGAGATTCAGCCTTTTTTTTTTTTTTTTTTAGAAATCTTTTAATTTAACTTTATTAGACAGCTTCTGAAGGCTCATGCCCTGAATTACCAGTTTTTCAGTTTGTCCGTCTCTGTGCAACTTTGCTGCCAGGTAGCTGTAGAGCCCTGGTGGATGCAATCATTCATTTACTTACTGCTTTTTATGCCCAGCTGGCGCTGGCAGTGTGTTGGTGAGCTGCTGTATGTAACACAAAGGAGTGGTGTTTAACAGCTGAACTTCTGCTGCACCGTTTCTTGTTTGAGAGCCTTGCACTCACTGCAGGGAGAGATTGAACAGAGGCATTTAAAGTATTTGCATGTTTCTTCATGTTCTCATTTTCTGCCCTAAATATTTCTTCTTGCCACGTACCTTTAGTCATTGCTTCCAAACCCTGGAGTGCAGCTCCTGAGACCTGGTTTGTTATGCCCATAACCATCTGACAATTTCTCTTGCATTCCTCCCCATTACTTCTCCCACAAACAGTTTGCCTTTTGCACTGAGGAAAAATGGCTTGGGTCAGAAAATTCATGTCTCAAATTTTTGTAATGCAATGTGGATCATTTTTCTTGGAAGTATAGTTTGGGGTTTTGTTTTTTTTTTTTGTGAACATGTTATGTGAAATGGCATCACTGCTATATGGTCTTTAATTTGTTTCTCAAGTGGAATATGGTTTGTCCTTGAAAGGTTTGCGTACACTTCCTCACTCTGTTTTTCTAGGCAATCTAAACTATTATCAGGACAAAAATGGGAAAGCCTTTGTGTGTTTGCTCTTGTGAAATTCCTACTCTGATATGCAAGCAGGTGTATGCCTGAATCCACAATCTGCAGTTTTAACTAAGCAATTTGGACAGTAGCCTCACACGAAATTTGCTCATTTCTACCTTGAACTCATTATGATATAAACTGAAATGTACTTCTCTGCAGGATGTTGCTTAAAAACCTGATTCTAAATGTGCAAACTCATTATAAAGGATTTGCAATCACCAATGTTGCACAATATTTTGCATATGAACAGCTATATAAATTAAATTATCACCTTTATTAAATTTGGATTAAAGGTTAATTACAGCTATTTTAGAAGTGCTGAATGCAGCTGCTTGATTTGGGCAAAACTACACAAAGATACTGTCTGCTGTGATATTTACTCTTCCTTGCTTGTATTTTAAAATTCTTAAATATTGTACTGAAGCATGTTTGACATACAAATATTTTCCAATGAAAAATGCTCAGGAATTAAATTAATTATTTGAAGTGTTATGACACCGATGTGGAGATCATTCAGTCTTTATACCTTATTTAGACTCAATTCCCAGTCCTTGGGCAGTTCTTCAGTATAGCAGACCATTCCAGCAGCTTGTGTATGCCTTTGCTACTGTCAGGCTTAGTTTGAATAGTAACTCGCTTCTCTAGCAAAGCCTGGAGAGTTTGATGCCAAAGCAGAGCATTCACTTCATCCAGCAATCTGAGCAAAGTGCTGTCTTAGCTAAGCAGTAGAGAATGCCAAGGAAGGAATAAAACTGTGATTCCTGTTCTCCACAGATAATTAGGTAGTTAAGCCTAAAATAGAAGGAAACATCCAACACTGCTCTGCTGTAAACACTCTGCTAAAGCTGAGTCAATCCTAGGTAATGGAAAAAAAAAATACAGAGATCATCTGCATTAAACTAGTGGCTAGGACATTCAATGGGGTATATTCTAAAATGCCTTTGTTGTCTGATTTGGAGAAGAGGTCTAATCCAATGCACTATTTTTAGGTACTCCAGGCTTGCGTTTTTCCTCCTGTGAAGTTGCTTAATTTCTTAAATATATTTTATGGAGCTGAGGTGTTCACTAGCTAGGTGAGTAGTGTTCTAACAAGAGGATTTTTCTGTTTCTTCCTACCACTTGTCCTAGTAATATCTCCTTAGCTATATGAATTGGAATGGCTTCAGCTGGAGAAATAGAGAAACAGTAATTCCATGATACTCTGCAATTCAGGCACTGGGCAAGAGTGTGGAAAATTTGTATCCTGATCTGAATGAGACCAAGTGGATGATCAGGTTCATGCTCTGATCTACTGAATATACCTGAAAGCACTTCCTTGTGAAAAGTCTTGGCAATCACTGACTTTTGCCTGAGGTTTTTGCATGCCCTAAAAACACCTTTGTATCAAGATAAGCATGGTGGAGGGATGCATACTAATGTTACTGTATTAGGCATGACTCCTGATAGATCGACAGCATCAGGCTGTAGGTGGTAGCATGCGTAGACTCTTATGCTGAAATTTTATTAGACATGAATATGGTTAAGTGGGAATAGTAAGGCTCGTAAATGGTGGAGTCCTTTACAGATGTAACCTCTACATTACCGAAGATTATTTGGCGATCTGTGCTGTTAATTGCATTTTGCCAGTTGTAATGATTGGAAATTGTGAGTTTTTCCTAAAGATGAAAGATCTGCCTGAGGGTTGGAAGATTCTTTAAAACTGGAACTTTTTAAAAATGAGATTCTTTAAAGTGGGAATGGAATTCCTCCCCTTAAAATGACTTTCTGTAACTCATGCTACAAGTTCAAAATCCTTGGCTTCATCTGTCCTCGGTCTTGCTTGTATCTCTGCTTTCTCTCATTACTTCACTGTCTCTAACTTATCACTAAGCAAGGCACTTAATCATATGCTTAGCAGATGATAAAAGGAACTATGGGCACTAGTGCAAAAATCCCTAAGACAATAGGTACTTTAATACTTATGAAGAGCAGACAGAACCTTGTTTTCTTAAATAGCGGCCACAGCTGTTCAGCTGATGGAGCAGTCACTATGGTTCATGACATCCAGAAAAATATTTATTTTATTGATATTTTGAAGGAACTTCTAAACAATGTGAAGTGCTCTTGCAGGCTTGCAGAAGTAAACTAGATATGAAGATACGTTGACTTAGGCACAGAGTTTTGAAAATAGTTTTCACAACATTTAGATAAAGATAAATGCATAGGAGTTATTAAAAATGGCCAGCAAGTGATTCTCCTTGATTTTAGGGATTTCATATGATTAATTTGTTTTTCTGATTCCCATTGTGCCTATCTATATCTCTGAGTATTAGAATATCTTTAAAATGTGTGATCTCCAACCCATTGATATAGTAATGAAATATGTGCCACTTAATTCTTCCCTTTTATTAAATTCAAATGTACTTCATTTTTCACCTCACACAGTCCTTTCATTACTGTAAATTATTTACGTAAAAAGTCCTAAGTCATGATAGTTAAGTTTAACAAAAAATTTGTTCTGTATTAAAAGAAAATAACTTTTGCCTTATTTCAAGTTAGCTGCAGTCTTTTTTTTTCTCTTCTTGGCCTTAAGAAAAGATTTTCAGCACAGATTTGAGTATCAGCAGATTGAGGGGTGCCATCTGAATAGATAAATAAATATGCTAGATATATTTCCATCCTTGTGTCTCTCTTACCTGCCAGTATCTGGATGATGCAGTTCCATTTAAAGCATCGAGGAGGGACAATGGATCTTGGTTAAGGAACCAGATTAGCACAAAATTAGGGTGCAGTTTACAGTTTTGCTACAAGAACTCTCTGATATTTCAGAAACTGTGGGTAGTGATACTGCTTTTTACATCAAATTATGAACTCACTGGATTGTCAGTTTGCCTTAAACTAAATGTGCTTGCCCAGTATCTAGAATCATGTGTCCTGACCTTGTTTGGAATCTTTAGGCATGTCTGTCATTAAAGTTAATAATGCACAATCATATCAGTCAAGCAGAAATGTATTTACAGTCTGCTTAGGCTTAAGGCTTGTTTCTAAAATAAAATGTACATACTGGAAAGACAGAAAGCACCTCTCTTGTTTGGGCCATAATACTCAGGTTTCTTGTCTTCTGTTGCCCTAAGCCTAGTGCTCTAATAACCTCTCTCTAAAAATCTTGCTGCACTGCTTCAGAAATTACATGGTCCTGACAAGCTAAAATCATTGTTTCATATAAATATTTCCTATGTTGTTACCATAAACTATGTGATCTAAGCTTCTTGCTAAGATGTAAAATAAGCTCCTTTATTCTCATTACTCCATTCAGCACAACTCCTAAGCATTTCTAGGGAGGAGTTACTCTGCTTGTGAGGGCTGAAGGGTGTTTGGAGTGACAAAGTTTTTCTGGACTCCTTCTCAGTCGTTTCATCGTTTGCTGATCTGGTATGCTGCTTCATGGGATTGAATGGCATCTGAGCAGAATGCTCAAGCAAAAGGTTTTAAAGGCACCAGGTGGTCATAAGAGGCTGTGATTTCTTGTTACAGAATGATGACTGCTACATAGTCTTTGCTTTTGATTATCATCACAGATATGTCAAGCCATCCAGAAGTAATTTATATAGTTGGAAAACTCTTCTTTTCCTCTGTAGTTGAAGTATGGAGAAAAAAGCATTTGTTTGTGTCCCAGCCTCTGAAGATGTTAACACAAAATGCTCCCTGTTGGTATCTTCTCCACTAACTTTTGGCAGTTCTGTGTTCAGTCCTGTATTTCCCACTGTGAAGTTCTGATTCAGAGATGTATCTCTGTGCCTTGATGTAGCACAATGGGATACCATGGCCCTCAGAGTAAAGGGCAACACTTAATTTAACACCTTGAAGCTGGGATTGAGCTGGACAATGTGTGCATCCAGACGGCTTGATGGGGGTTGGCTGGCTGGCTGTGGGAAGCAGGTAGTTTTTACAATACAGCAGTGACTTTGGGGGTTCTGCTGTCTGTGCATCTCTCTCTGTTGCATTGGTACTCTTATGTTTTCAAGATTGGTTTCTGTAGAAAGCAACAGAAGTTGATGGACAAAGCACAAAGTTCATAGTGCTTATGTACTTTTTTAAAGGCTTGGAAGAAGGCAGTATGAAAAGACTTGGCTCATCTTTCCTGTTAAAGCAGTGAAGAGACTGTGTCCTGCTTGTCCCATGGAACAGTTGGCTGGGTTTGTGTGACTTTGAAACAGACTCCAAGATGGGCCTTTTTCTGAGTAATCCACATATCAGACAAGAAAACCGCACCCAACTTTTAATGTCTTTTTATAATTCCACCACCATTTTTTTTTTTTTTTTTGTAAATTATAGACGAATAATTAGCTCTCTTAATTAGCCACAGATCCTATTAAGAAGATGGGTTGCACAGAAGTCATTAGGCCAAGAAGGGACGTGTATATTGTCTGCTACTATAAAGTCAACCAGCAGGGGGTACTAATGACTTTCATTGTGACTCTCCTGCTTGTGTAAATGTTAATACATTCAGTGCTGAAATGCATATTTGAAGACAATGGTATACTACCAGTTGTAAACAAAAAGACAAGTTTGTCATCCAGTCTGCATTTTGCTGCCTGTATTTGATTTCCATCTCTTCAGTGGACATTTCAGATGGTCCTGAAAGTGGGGCATGAGTTACCCAAGTTTGTCTAGAGGAGGGAGTGAGTTACCATGTTGGCGCATGCGCACTGGAAGACTACAATCTGAAGGAACATATAAAGAAATGTCCTAATTCACTGTCTATATATGATGTTGTTATTGTACAGGCAAGTGGATGCTTAACCCTTTGGGAAAGCTGCTTGATGTGTACTGTAATTAAAATTATGATTTTATGAGTACCACAGGTGCACTAGACACTAGGAAGGACTAATAAATTTAGGCTTTATTAGCAGTTTTCTTTGAGCTCAGCTCCTTGTGCCTGGGGCTGGGGGGCAGCAAGCCCAGGTGAGTGCCCAGCCAAGGAGCCTGCCAGACGTGACCCACTGCGGGAGTGCAGGGTCCAGCCTGCAAAAGAAAGCAGGGGACATAGGCTGGGCTGGCAGCAGGGCGCCCCCCACTGTGGATTGGGCTGGGCCTTGGGCCAGGCTGTGCCGGGGAGCTTGGCCCGGGTGGCAGTGTTCTAAGTAGGCCAGTCTGGCCATCAGGGACTGCGAGGGCCTATCAGGCCACAACTCGGGACCGTTCTTGCTGCTGAAGCCTGAGCTCCAGCCATGCCAGGCCAGCAGCAATGAGCAGCTTCGTACCTCTGAGGTATTTCTGTGTTGTGCATTTGTTTGTGGTGCACTTGAGCCACACTTTTTTTCCAGAGCTCCCTCTGGCTTGGCTTCCACTTGACATTCAAGTGGCTTTTTGCTGTTTAGATGCTATGGGAAGTGCTATACATGCCCCTCTCCAGGGTGTAGAGTGGGCTAGGCAGCAGGAGGCAATCAAGAGAAAGTGGGCCTCAGTAAATAGATGAAATACCATCAGTAAGGTAATGAACAGTGAGGCGCTGCCCAGCGAGGTCTCCTGGCACCACTAAGACTAAAACCTGTCAGTCGGTGTGTTGTCTGCCGGCAGCCCCTGCGGTTGTCCCAGCCAGAGGCTGTTAGCCTCCTCATTGCCAGCAGTGTACACATCTGTGATGTCAATGGCTTTGAATTTTTTTATATTCATGAGTTTCTTTTATAATTTTTTTTTTGTTGGTGATGCAATTACTGTGTAGAACAGCGTTTTTTAAAATCCAGAATCTGAACTGATGGCACGCACAAAGCAATGCATAAAATGATGGCCCAAAATTTTGAGGCAGATGGAGCTCCATCCTGCCTGCATCTCTGAAACAGCACTGCAGCACTGCTAGGCTGTTTTTGAGATGATGCCTGCTGGGAGGGTCCAAGTGCAGTTTGTCTCCCCGTGTTTTTCTGGAAATGCATGGAACATGACAAGTTTGTGCACAGGCACAGGCTCTGCCTGCTCCATATTTTTGGGGAGCATGCCAGATATGCTAAGTGTTACCAGCGATGGCAGGGACCGTAACTCAATCAGTGTAAGATCCTTCGAATGAATAAGAAAATTCAGGAAAAAACAGAGGTAACCAAAGGATTTTGCAGATACTTTCCAAAATTACCTTTTAATATGAACTCTACAGCCTTAATCTCAGCATCTACAAACATTTGGAGATATCACCTTGGACACCTATATTAAAAAATCTTGCTATACATTTCCTAATACTAGTTATTGTAATAGTATAATGACTTGCTCAGAGATTTTTTTTCTATAGTAAAAGCTTTTAGAAGCCCAGTTTTTTGAAGTTTATACCTTTTCCATAGCAGGGAAGTTTTCTTTAGCTACAAGATACATCTGTACCACTCTGGTATTCAGAAATACAAACTTCAAAACTAAACACAAGCAAAGAGCTCAGTCCTTTTGAAATGTACCCAGACATGGAAACCTTATTTTCTTCTTTACTGCAAGCATTCTTTAACTCAGATGTGATGGGAAGTTCAAGGTCTATTTATTCAATATATTTAATCCAGTAAGGGTATGGTTATAGTTAGATAAAGAAATCCTGAACCATACTTATAAATAGTTACGTATATTTGCAAATCAGACCTGAGAAATGTCAGAGTGCTTGCAAAAGAGCAAAGGCTTTTTTGTTCTGAACTGGAAGGTCTTGCAGTAGTGTTGTACTTTTTGTATATTTTCACAAGGAAGGGTCATGATTTTGCAACAAAAAAAGATTTTACAGCAAATTAACTGTTTTCTACCTTATAAAAATGCTGCTCAGTTATGCAAAACAATCATAGTTAAGGAAGGAAATATGCCATACTTTGTTGACAACTCATAAAAATGTGATTTATTTCCACTACTCATCCTGGGAAGAGAGATTGTAAGACTTTTTGTAAGCAGAGCTTCAAATTTAGTGTTCAATTTTTCCTCCAGATGTGTAAGTCTGCTCTCTACACTTTATAACTCCCTTGGGACAATGTTTCTGTCTTATTTTTTTTTTAATAAGTTGCAGTGTAAAGAAATATTTACTAGTCTGTGTGGGCTCACCCACAGAAAACTAGATTCACTGATGCTGTTGAAAAGTGCATATTGTACTTTCGTATGTCAGTGGGAATACATATGTGCCATGGGATTTATAATTCAGAAAGGAAAGGCAGTGAATGGCTGATTTAAACTGTATCAACTACTCCACAGATTTCTCAGGTAACACACCAAATCTCCTGTTTCTGAGCTAATGTCTCTTTTTTTTTAAAGATGATTCTCATGGGATTTCATTGCCCCACCTTTGTGCTGCGAACAATCTCTTTCATGGCTGACTTCCCACTGGAGTGATGGAGCAGTGGGCTGTGGAGCTTCAGCTTGATTCCTGTAGTAAAGCTACCACATTAATTTTGAAGGAGTGTAATAAAATGGGCATGTGTAAAATTGTCTCACAGAAATTTGCTGAAGGTGTGCATCTCAGCTGACTCAGACTGGCTTTTTCTATCTGCATTATGCAACCACCATGACTTTTCTGGAAGAATAAAAATGTTTGTTGACATGCTGCCCCATGAGAGTATATTAGCCAGCAGATGTATATATATTCCCACTCCGAGGGAATCGTTGGCTGGGAATCCCACCAGCTCAGCGGCTGTGATGAGCACGTGTGCTGAAGGCACAAGGCAGAAGACCACTCCCTATTTTCTTTGCCTCGGTTTTGCTTGCAGGCATTTTGAAACACTGAATCCTAGGAAAAGCTGAATTTCCTCTCAGAGAAGTGACATTTCAGTGCAGACAAGAATTTAAGGAAAAAAAAAACAAACTAATGATGACTCTCGAGTATGCACATAGGACCATCTTGTCCTATTGGCGGCTCTGATGTGACTGAAGTATTAAATACTACCTTTGAGTAAGCATAAGTTCTGGCTTGAACAGAACTAACATTTTCAGGTTTATCTCAGGCAGGATAAAAACTCAGACAGGTTATTGAATTCCTAGAGAAAGCTGGGGCCATTCCATTTTTTTTTTTTTAATCTCTTTTTCAATCTTCTCTCCACTTGTAGCAAGCCTCAAGTGGCCTTTGAGACTTTTAGAAGCCAATTTAGAAATCTGTCTTGAACTTGTTTTCAGGTAGACTGCACAAACTTGTAGACCTGTTTTCTTAAGAAATCCTTAGAAAATCTATTACTGGTTATGAATGTGATTTCATTATTTCATTTTAACTGACTTAATTTTCCAGGGATTTGACAGTTCTTTCTAGTTTCCTGGAAGTTTATTTCACAAATGTTTTAAAATAGTATTTCCAGGTACACACTGAAGCTAAAGAGCCAAATTTGTTGTAATTCGTGATTGTTTGTGGTTTGCCTAATACTTCAGATATTCACATAGTGGTAGACAGATATGAAAAGTTGATCTGGAGTAATGATTTCTTTTTGACATTGGGGTAAATATCATATCTAACAAGCATAATTCAACATGCAAAATGTAGGGTATGACAGATTTGTGGCCCCAGCATATGTTCAATTAACTCACCATAAAGTGAAAAATAAATGTGTGAATGCTTTTCACAACACATGGGCTATGGAAGTGCTAGCTGTGAATATTTAGAAATAATAGAATGAGGGAAAAGAAAACAATAGCAGTGAGCTTAACTGCAGTGGGAGGTAGCTATTTCACCTCACTACCTGCATAAAGGGCTGTTATAACATGTTGAAATGTCACATGATGTGCCCTTGATCAGCTCAACCTGGAATTTTCTCTCCCTCTCTCTCTGCGTGTAAAGGAAAACACAGTTTTTGGATTAAACATTTATTTGCTGGGCTTTCCATTCTTCACTAGTACTATTTCCCTATCTCATCCAAAGTTAAAAACAAAACCTGGGAGGCTGGAAGAAATCATCTCTCACAGAATCAGAGAATGTTAGGGGTTGGAAGGGACCTCGAAAGATCAACTCATTAACTAGTTTGCTTTGCAGGATTACATCCTTCAATTCAGAATAAATGCATTATGCAAAATAAAGCGAGGACTTTTTAGCTGAAATATTTTTTTATTATTCGGGTTGGAAAATTCTCCTCCGTGGAAATGGAAATTTTGGATACTTCATAAGCAAGTTTGTTTGTGGGTTTTTTGTTTTTTTTCCTGTGGTTGTGAGAGGCCTAAGGTCCCTCTGTACTCAGGATAAATCATATCACAAAACTGAAATAACAAGAGCTGGATTACCAGATGATTGGGTATTTGTGAAAAACAGGCACATTTGATTTTTGAAGTAAAATTGTTCAGTCTGGTTGATCACGCTTTGATTTTCTCTCTGCTTTCAGTTGCCAAATCTTGTTAAAGAACTGAAAATTTATTTTTCCCTGATACAGTGTTTCTGTGTAAACTTGTCATGGTTGTTCTAGATAAAATTATTAAATAATAGAAGATGTGATCCTTTGTGGGTCTGGAAGTGTTCTTCACTTATCATGATAGAATTTAAAGATATCATTCATATGTAATGGCAAGATGTGCTTTTAGTGGATTTATGAGTGCTGAAGACAAATCTTTTATGCCACTCATCCTGCTCAGGAGGTCTCTGGGGTTCCAGCACCAAAAGCCTGGGGGGACACGAACTGGGACTGATCATCTAGCTTTTTATTTACCTCAGATACTAAGAGGAATTTAATATAACCCAAAACTGAGTTAATATGTATTTCTTCTTCCCCAAATGTTGGCATTACTCTTTTTTCTTACGGACTTCTAATTAATAGCAGTTAATAGTAAGTGTGTGGCACTGTGGAGGTGAAAATTGGCCAGGCAAAAAAAAAAAATGTTGATTGACATGAATTGTAGGGGGATCCACAAACTAAGCAGCAGGATAAGGACAAGTAGATTATTACAGTTCAGTGCAAATTAAGTCCTGGATAATCCTTTGCTTCCTAAGGCAAAAAGTTTACCCTTTATAAGGGCAAATTCCTCAAGCTTTCAGACAAGTCTTGTTTGAGCTAACAGGCAACTGACATTAGTATCTGTGGAAACGTTAGAAAGTATTTTTCTTGCACAGCTATATAGTGAGAGTTGCAAGTGCTCCTCTCTCTCCAGCTTTAGGGCTAAATTAATTGGTTGTAAAATGGACACATTACATGATAGTAAACTATGATTGCAAGAAGAACCCTTAAACTAATATAGAGTGTATACGTCAGATTTTAGCTGTTAATATCTATTATATTTATTAAAATAAACACATTTATTTGAGTCATAAGGAGGCTTGCAGGAATGCACTTATTCCCCCCAGATAAAAAGGGAGTTATTGCAAGTGTTTATCTTGTATTGCACTTGTTAAATAAACTTAAGGGAGTAGGAAATATGCCACGGAGGCTGATGACATAAATTAAGACAACAAAGCAGATAACATGTTTAAGATGAAAACATGAGTACATGTGAGGCCTCAGAAATAAACAGACCCCTCACTGTCTTGTTCTCACTTGATTAGATCATAAGTTTAAAGATTTGACTTGCCTACTCACAATTAAGGATGTATTTTATAAACAGAATATCTTTCATGTAAAACAAAGTTCTAAATGGAATTGTGATATCGGTGTTTCCCAATTCTATTTTCGCCCTACACTATAAAATTGCAAACCAATAGTAGGATTGTGCTTGCACCTTTTTCAAGATCCATGTGTTATTATAGCGTCAACATATCAAACTGAAAAAATGTCAGGGGACTAATTCAGCTCAAGACAGCAAAAATTTCTTCCTTTGCCCTTGAAAGAGAGCATTTTCCAAGGCAGCTGGTTGGAAGGCGCCTCTTCCTCCCTGCATAGCATGTGAAAGTAGGATATGGCTCAGGGTACAAAGCAAGGCTGCCTTTTTCACCACCTCTTACAATGTCTTACCAGAGAATCTGTCTCCCCTGCATTTGCAGTGTGGTTTTACTGGAGCAAGCTAAAAAGCCAGATGCAGTGTGTAGGAATTTTGATCCCATATGCACTGGACAAGAAACATGAACTGATCTAGCTTTGTCGTGTATTCTGTCAAATAATATTTTCCCCTTTTTTGTAGTATGAGCAGATCTATTTATCTTTCTGTGATGACTCACTTTCTTAAGCAGATACTGTAAGTCACTATCAGAATCAGATTGGATCAACAATGCCAAATGTTATTTTAGTAACCTCTTTCAACTATCTCAAACTTAGAGCCTTGTCTAGAAATTTCCTATAAAATTATAGAAGTTGTCCACTTCAGTACCTGTTACCCTTTATCTGTTCCATGATAAT
Source organism: Leptosomus discolor (assembly GCF_034619465.1). Lineage (NCBI taxonomy): Eukaryota > Metazoa > Chordata > Aves > Leptosomiformes > Leptosomidae > Leptosomus > Leptosomus discolor. The sequence continues at coordinate 43,453,470 of NC_141419.1, read as the reverse complement.
CAGTCATGAAACTCATTAACTAAGGTGAAATGAAATATCAGTTGAGAATTAGTTTACAAGATCATTCACAGTTCAGATTCCAAGTACCACTAAAGTGTCTGGGGGCTCAATCAATGTTTTGACATGGTGAAAGCTACAATGATGGCACTTAACCTGCAGTTAAAATAAGCTCAGAACTCAAGCATACATGGAAACAATTCCCCAGCCAGCGTTTATTTCCCTTAACTCCCACTGTAGATTGTGTAAGTTGGGAGATGTAAAAAATGTTTAGAGACTATGATAGAGACAAGGATTGTAATTTCAAAGGACAGCAGAGATATTTGGGATCCAAGATCGCTAGTCCTGCAGGTAACACCAATACTGAGAGAACACCCATGAGAAATTAAGTGCTTTGACATTCTTGAACTGGATATTATTTAAATACTTTTCTTGCATAAGCAATCTTACAACCTATTAATTTATAAAATTTTTAAACTCTAAATTGCCTTTTGCATGACAATTTTTATAATGTAGGGATCTTGCAGAACATAGTGCAAGTCACATTTGTGAGTGGTTGTAAGTGGGAATTCACAACAAATACAAGTAGATAACGTAACAATGATAACAAGTAATACCATGGTTGGCTTGTGGTGGACATCTCAGATGTGATATTGGAGTAACATGACTGCCAATGCTAGGATAATTATTCCTGAGTTGCCAATGGCAAATGCTACAGAAGGAACACTGTTACTTCACAGGTAGAGCACATAGGAAGAAATTTGTACTAAGTAGAAATTCACTTAGGGTGGCTGCCTGCTGAGAAAAAGAATAAGGATACAACATAATCACAGAATGTTTGGGGCTGGAAGAGACCTCGAAAGATCATCTAGTCCAGCCCTCCTGCCAGAGCAGGACCACCTCGAGTAGGTCACACAGGAACACATCCAGGCGGGTTTTGAATGTCTCCTCCAGAGAAGGAGAATCCACAGCCTCTCTGGGCAGCCTGTTGCAGTGCTCTGTCACCTTCACAGTGAAAAAGTTTTTCCTTACATTAATCTGGAACTTCCTATGCTCCAGCTTGCACCCGTTGCCCCTTGTCCTGTCATTGGCCATCACCGAGAAAAGCCTGACTCCTTCCTCCTGACACTCACCCTTTACTTATTTATAAACATTAATGAGGTCACCCCTCAGCTAAAGAGAACCATCTCCCTCAGCCTTTCATCGTAAGGGAGATGTTCCATGCCCTTAACCATCTTCGTGGCTCTGCGCTGGAATCTTTCAAGCAGTTCCCTCTCCTTCTTGATCTGAGAGGCCCAGAACTGGACACAATATTCCAGATGTGGTCTCACCAGGGCAGAGTAGAGGGGTCATGTTTACTGTGGTCATGTTTGAAGTTGTATGAAAAATTGAGACAAAGCGGGGTGAGTGGGAAAAAGAGTTAGGTAGCCCACCTGAATTAAAACTTCATAGAGAGTACAAGCTTTGGAGAGATTTTGAGACAGGATTCACCTGGTCACACTGTTATTGAACACCATACACTATATGTTTCTCTGTGACAACGTGTAGTTCTCAGCCTGACCTTGGAATTCTTTGGACTTGTGAAGGAGAAGAATGCTTCAAAACACATCAAAGAGAAAAAAAGTTGTAAGAAAAACTATAGCCTTTGAAGAACAGGCACTATTTGGGAACATTTTGTCACAACTTGAAAGATAGTTCATATTGTGGATAGTGAGATCAGACACTGCAGTATTTTCACAAAGTGTAAGACGTATGTGTGTATAAGGGGTATGATATTAAATGCATGTATTCTGCGGAGATCGAGAGTGTTAAAAAACTGTATTACAGAGTTTTGTAGTGAAGATGTGTCACGTACAAGGGCTTGATCAGATGAGCCACATTCCTACAGAATTTAACTACACTCCTTTTGCATAATCATTATTTGAATTCTTTTCTGACATTGCTAGCGCCCTGATGTCACTCAGCAGATTTCAGCAGAATTAATTTTCAGCTATGCAACTATAGTGGCAGAGTGACGTTTTTCACAGATAGTGCTGTGTAATTTATGCAGAGATGACAGGCTGAATGACAGCTGCCTGGCTGGAAACTCTGTGGTGGGGGGGTGGTGTTGGTGTTGCGCGTGTCCCCCAAAGATTTATAACAGGCAGACAAGTGCAGTTGATTATTTAAGATGGTATTAGTCTCACCCGAGTCAGGCTGAAAACATGGCTTCTCATCAGAGGAAGTTGTCTCAACTCCCTCTTCAGTCCATGGAGTAAGTCAGACCCCCTCTGAGGGTAGTTCATCTCATCTCTTTTAGAAACCCATTTTAAAATTGGATAAACTGTCTGCTGAAGAGAGCTCTTTTTCTTCATTGACTAGAGCCTAGATGATGAATGTAGACTAGACACTAAAGTTTTAGATGATTAGTAGTGCGACAAATCTTGCCCCGGGTAGCCACAGGCTCTTATTTAACATTAGAGGCAGGTCTAACCTGAATGTAGGGAAGATTAAGGGGAGTTTAAGAATCAGAGACAGTAACTGGTTTCCTCTCACTTTTTCTTTGCTGAATGAATCTCAGTAGAAGACAGAATTTATCTCTGTTTGGGATAAACTTGCTATTCTATATAATCTACTAATTTACTGGGTAGACTGAGCAAACAATTCCTTGTTACCAGGCAGCACAACGTTTCTTAATTTCAATAGATGGGCTAAGGTAGTTAACCAACTTGCAGTTAAAATAAGCCTCAAAACCGTATATATATATACATATATCAAAACATTTCCACTCTTACTTTTGCTTTATTTACTCTACTCTATATTGTGTACATTTACAATGTACCTTTTGTCTAAATTACTTTAATGGACCCCAAGTCCAGAATGCATATAGTAATATTTGGTACTACATGATAGGTGCACTAAAACTCCAGAGGAAAAGATAGGCTATTTAAGACTGTAGTGGAAATAAGTGTATTTTATACTATTTTCAGTTGCTTGCAATTATGGTGTGTGTCCTATTATGCCTGTAAAGGACAGAAATAATTTCATACTGTACAGCTAAACTTTATGTACCCTTGCTTTGGAACAGATCTGATAGACAATTTTTTTATTAATGGTTTTGCAAATAATAATTGTTTTAAAATAAGCAAGCTGATTATGAATTTTTCTCTCCAGCTGTGTGAGACATATTCTGGTGTAGTCTGCAGTGGTCTCTTTCCACTGCCAGGGCAGTCTTCATACTTTCTTGCTTTCTTTTTTCTTAGCCTGCCTCTCTTTTTCTTCTTAATTAGCTAGTTTCACGTCCCACCTCCTCAAAAGAATTGATGAGTTGGACCAAGGGCACTAACAGAGGAGCAGGAAGCACATATATGTTCGAGGAGTTTTCATGGGACCAGGGAGAGGTTGAGAATTGGAGCGAGAAAAATACTTTTTGTTTTTAAAGAAAATGAAAGCTTGAAACCGGTAATCACCTTTTTAACCTTTTTTTTAACCTTACCATTGTACTGACACTGTGATTATGAGCTGAAGATCACAAGCTGAGGTGCTTTGCCACCTGTTCTTCTTAAACCATAAGACTGCATTAAGAATAGACTCTTGATAAGGCAGTCATAGATTTGACCTTAAAGATTAATGTGATGTTTCATTATGTTAAAAGTTTCAAATTATTTGACTTATTTGCTTAGACAATACTATTGGGGAATTGTCATTAAAGGTCGTAGGGGACCTTTCCATTTACTTTCTCTCAGGAAGACTGCACTGTGGTAGTTCCTTTCTTTCCCACTTCCAAGAGAACATGGAAGAGATGGAGGCAGAGGAAAAGAGCCCCATTGTGCCCCTTGGTTTTAGGTAAGCAGTGCTGAGGTTTTTCTAGTAGCGTAAGTAAAGCATGGCAGTTAAAGTGGTCTTGTAAGGGAGAGTGTATGATCAGGTAGTCTGCAATGCAAAATGCCTTGTTTTGGTATTTCTAGTGTAAAAAGACTATGCAAAGACAACCTTTTCAGTAGAAATAAGAAACATGGTTAGAAGTACAACAGGATACGTGCTTAAAACTGCTCACTTGAAAGCTGATCAATGTGTAGTATTACTTCATGTCCACTGAATTCAGCTTTATATTTTTCTAATATCATGCAAATTAAGTACCATGAGGTAACTGTTCCCACTCTTTCTTGTGATATGCATTTCTACCTCTGTCCTTGCGTTTCTTTTTTTATCCTTAGAGAAGTGTGGGTTTCTAATGCTATAGTTATTACAATTATAACTGACACCTGGAGCAGGCAAATTCCCTGTCAGTGTTCTGAAGCAGCAATTATTCCTATACTAAAAAGCCGTTCCTTGCTAAAAAAAAAAAAAAAAAAAAAAAAAAAAAAAGACCCTATTAATTATCAGCCTCCACTTTTTTGAAAAAGTGTTTTGAAAAGGTCATGGCTGAACACATGTGATTTTATCTTCGTAAAACCCACCTTTATGGAAACTTTCAGTCAGTTCTTGTGCTGCATCAGGGCATTCAGATTATTTTGGCTGATGCTTGAATTGGACGAAGTGTGAATAACATAAATAACAGGTTTTGAATGAGCATCCAAACACTCATTTCTGTTCCCATTTCAGTTTGTTAATTTCTAAAATTGCACTTTAAGCTTCTCAGTGTTGAAAAACAAGTTCAGCATGATTCAGGGTAGTATGGGAAAGATGAAAAATAACAGAATTTTCTATAGAAGTCTCTCCAACTCTATAAGGATTTTGGACTATGTCTATTCTGGACTCCAAATTTGACATTCAGCTTGACTTTCGGTGTTTCATGTAAATTGTTTTCTCTTTTTACTTTTATCTCATAAAAGTTCCCTTCTTACTTGTTGCAGTGTGAGAGAATGTAATTCTTTTCTGGGTTAGTTCTTGAAACTACTCATCACAAAACCGTATCTCATTTTTGTTTCTTTGGGAAGAGGAAATTGGTCCTTTGCTTTTGTGTGACACCATTGTCAGCTTCAAAAACCTTTCAGACCAAGGAGCTGTAGGCACAGGAGTTGAAAGAAAACAGGCTAGTATATTAGGCTGAAGATAAGACCAACAAATACTTATTTAACTGAGAAAACAAGAGTTTTTCTTTCCAAAAATTTTGGCAGACTTCTCAGTGAATCCTCTTACTGCAGTGTGGGAAACAGGGAGGTAGTTATTGTTAGAATATTTTTATACCTGGCAAGGCAATCCCTGCCCCCATTGTTGATGTGATTCTTTAATTGAATAATATTTTCCCTTTACCTGCTGGGGAAGTTCTTTCTCGGACTTGTGTGAGAAGTAAAATGGACTATAGTCTGATGGAAGATGTTTTCTTCACACAGCTAGGGCTGGTGTAATTATCCTTGCAGGATGTAAGTGTCTTGATGTGTTAGGAACACCCTGAAAGACAAAAAAAAAGGGAGCTAGGGAGCTACAAGAACTTGCATGCAAAGAGGAACCTAACTCTCTGATTTAAGCGACGGTCTGATCCTAGTTTTATTTTAAGTGCCTTAAAAAATAAAATATGTGAGAACAGCTATGTGAGAGAAATCCTTCTAGGCAGATGTGAGTGTTGATCTGCTTGAGGGTAGAGAGGCTCTGCAGAGGGATCTGCACAGGCTGGATGGATGGGCTGAGGACAACTGTATGAGGTTTAACAAGGCAAATTGCCAGGTCCTGCACTTGGGTCACAACAACCCCATGCAGCGCTACAGGCTTGGGGATGAGTGGCTGGAAAGCTGCCCGGCAGAAAAGGAGCTGGGGGTGCTGGTCAACAGCCGGCTGAGCATGAGCCGGCAGTGTGCCCAGGTGGCCAAGATGGCCAACAGCATCCTGGCCTGTATCAGAGACAGCGTGGCCAGCAGGAGCAGGGCAGTGATCATGCCCCTGTACATGGCACTGGTGAGACCTTGAGTGCTGTGTCCAGTTTTGAGCGCCACAGTATATAAAATGTTGAGGTGCTGGATCATGTCCAGAGAAGGGAAACGAAGGTGGTGAAGGGTCTGGAGAACATGTCGTATGAGGAGCGCCTGAGGGAACTGGGATTGTTTATCCTGGAGAAGAGGAGGCTGAGAGGAGACCTTGTTGCTCTCAACAGCTATCTAAAAGGAAGTTGTAGTGAGGTGGTGTTGGTCTCTTCTCCCAAGTAACCAATGACAGGACAAGAGGTATGGCCTCAAGCTGTGCCAGGGGAGATTTAGGTTGGACATTAGGTAAAATTTGTTTACTGAAGGAGTGGTTAGACATTGCAACAAGCTGCCCAGGGAGGTGGTGGAGTCACTGTTCAAAAGACGTATAGCTGTGGTGCTTAGGGACATGGTTTAGTGATGGGCTTGGTAGTGTTAGGATAATGGTTGGACCTGATGAACTTAAAGGTCTTTTCCAACCAAAATAATTCTATGATTATATGATCTTGCTGATGTGTATGTGTGGATGGAAACAACTAGTGTAGGTATAAGTGAACTGGTCAAGGATTTATTAACTCTTGAAGTTCAGTTCAGCTCAAGTTGTAATTTATTTAGCTGATAAAGCTTGTAGAGCTTTTTCAGTTTTGCATTAAACTTTCTTTAAGAGCTGAACTGAAAGTTTACAGTGAAGAGGAATCCCCTATCCCCGAAATAGCTGACAAGAACAATTTCTATTCTCCATAGGCTGTTTTAATCTGTTGTATTGGGATGGGGACTCAGCTGAAGGTTAAAGGAACACTGATCTTGTCTTTGAGGGAAATTACATACTTCCATTTCTATAGAATGGCAGTATGTGCCACAAAGAAGGACATTACAGAATTGTGTACTGTAATTGTAATGAAAATTCGACAGCACTTATTTCTCCCACTTTCTAAAACACCTTATCTAAAGTGTCAGAATAATAGCGCATCATAACTCATAAAAACCATCAGCCACCTCTGGCTGGTTTAAAAGGGTCTAAGTGCAGACAGAACAACTCACCTTATTTATCAGATTCTGTCAATAAGTTTCTGGGAAATAGAGGATACATTCTTATCTTTCTTGTGACTCTCTAGCTAAGAAATAATGAGTGGATTTTCATTCACTTGTGTTTTAGATTTAAACCCAGAAGGACCCATCTGAATGGCAGGGTTCATAAATTCTGATTAATGTTAATTCTGAGACCCCAGATGCCCAGGCTAAAGATAATAATAGAGCCATTTTTTAAAAATAATTTTCTTAAGAAACCCAAGGAATATCAACTGCCGAAAAACCATTTAGAATAAAGTTCATCTCACAGAAGGCACTAAACGTGATTGCAATTAATTTAATCAAAGGAACAGCTTTTAGAATTTGCAGATAATCTCTGCAGATCTTGTAAAATTATAGAAAGTTGTAGGAGCTAAAAATTAAGAGATAACATTGGGTGACCAGAAATATATGATTGCCTCATTAGTCATGAAAGTCAAGCACCTGTGGTTTGTAGCAGTCATGCTATTTTTTTCCTTAGTTCCAGATAAAATATTTGTATGCAAGTGTCTTTAGGAACTGTGAAATGTTTTCAGAAGTCCTAGCTAAAAGCTGTTAAGAATAATTTCTGGAATGGGGATCAGAAGTACGAGAACAGTCTCTGTTCCTTATAGAACTGGCTGAACATTGGTCTACTGAAAAATTTACTGCTTTGAGATTAAAACATTCCCCTGGAATATCTGTATTTTACAAAATTTCAAACAGGATAAAAGACATAGAAAAAGTCATTTCAAAGAAGTCCACTGTGAGTTTACTGGAATGTTTTTCAGTTGACTGCTAACATTTATTCATGTTAAAATAATGAAAATGCTAACACCAATTTACTATGGCCTTCTTACAATTAAAATAATGACTAAACATCTAAAATACTTTAAAATTAAAAATAAAACTAAATCAGACTTAGTGCAATATTTCTGTAGGAAACACTGTCTCTCCATTCCCCATTCTCTCCCATGAAATTAAATAAATGTTTAGGTAGTCATGAAGACTGATGAATTTTATTTGATTAAATTAGCAGCGAAAAGCATGTTAAGCATTTTCTAAAATTAGGAAGAATTAAAATTTTATTATTTAAGTATGTGGAAGTAATACTTAAAATACTTGTGATTAAGTAAGAGATCTTAGCTTAAATGATAGCTAAAAATTTGTAACAGTCTCAGCACTTTTCAGTTTGCAAATATACCAACGGACGTGCAACCATCCCTATTGTAACGTACAGCTGGTGAATTAAGCTGGCATAGTGCTGTCATAGATACAGGACACTTCCAGTTAAATTAAAAAAAAAATATTTAAGCAGAGCATTACAGAGATGATGATGACATTATGCCAACACTTTCTATTGGCCTGCAGCTGGGTGACAGTCTGTGATTCTTGGAGCACTAGAGAGAGATTTGATGGATTCTGAGGTCCAGGAGATGGTCTGAATACAACTAGTGACAAGAGCATGGTTCAACGTAATGGCCGTATCTACCTTCTCCTTAAAAAATGTCTGTATTAGACATACATTTTTATTGGGAAATAGCTTGGAGCTACCAATGACACAGCAATACTTGATGAAAAGAAAAATATGAAGGTTTACCTGAAAGGAGACGGTCCTAAGGAGAATTATGAATATCAAAATGTTTAAGACAAAGTGGTTTAATGCTTAAAAGGGCATTCAGACCTCACTAGATGAGAACGTCATTGAATAAACTGATTCAATCTGGCAGAAGAAAGTATTCTGCCGCACTGCTGAACAAACTTTTAAAGAGTAGGATACTTGTATGCCATTAGAGAAATTTAGGCCTAAATGGTCAATGTTTTGGAAACAGACCAGCAAGTGATCTTAATCTCACTGCCATTGTCATCCCATAAATCTCTTGTAGCTTGGAAGCAGCTTTCTTCACAAAAGAAAAAAGTTATGATGATTCAGGCTCTATTGAATGAACCTGTGCTTCAATGTTGAATGTCTAAAAACAATTGATGTCTGAAAAGATAATACTCATTTTGTGTAAAATTTTTTACTTCATGACAGAAACATTGTGTTTACAGTTATTGATGACAGCTGACAAAAGGCTACTGAGAGGTTTTACCTGAGAAGTGGTTAGTCTTGATGGATTTCACTGCAGGAATATTCTAGAAATACATTTTAATGTATTTTTTAATATTCATATTGCTGATTCTTTTTACAACTTACAATAACACTTGCGTGATTTTAAATACCTTCTTATATCCCCATTTTCTATAAGTTATCACATAAAAGCAGCTATTGAAGAGACTATTAAAAATGTATAGAAATGTTTTAATTATTAGACAGCTTTTTGTATGGCTCATCTAGGGTGTGGTTTGTAAAGATGTAGTTATGGGGAGGTCCCACTGTCTGTAGACTGTGCTCACCGTGTACATCAAGTGGTATACATCTTTCTTTCAAGGACATTTATTTCCAAAATGCTTTGTAACCCCAATACCTGCGCTTTTCTAACATCCTACCCCCATCCCCTGCTTAAGTACTATCCCTAGGATATAATTCAGAATTCACCCCATTGCTTCCAGCCACAAAACATTAAATGAGTTTTGTTATTGCTCCGCCTCCCCAAATTTAAACTAAAAGAAACTAACTGCATTATGAGCAGGGTATTTGTTTGAAGGAAGTGAAATGACTCTTCCTTAGGACAAAAATAATTGATCCAGCTATAACAGACTGGAAACAAACTTCAACATCTACTTACTAACTGTGATGACTAGATGAATATTATTCACTCTCTTTTCTCTTATTTTGTCTATCTTGCTTTGTCTGAAAGCAAGACATCTATAGCTCGTTGGAATATTTCTGATTACTTCTTGTACATGAAGAACAAAGAAGGTTTGCCAGAAGTTTGTTGGCTAATTAGTGATTTTTCAGATTTTGAAGCATTCAGCATCCTCACAGATAGTCTGCCTTAGAGCTCTGACCTACCTGGATGAGAATGGGAGCTAGTGATCAAAGGAAGTCCCTTCCTGAAGGCTTAGAGAATAAATGAGGTAAAGTGAGCTTCAGATCTACAACCATTTCATATCCCCTCTACAAATGTTATTAATTGGCTCCACTGTCATACTTCTCTCCAAATGCAGGCCAAGAATTAAGTATGGGTACAGTCTGAATGACCTTTTAGTCTACAGAAGGGCTTAATACCAGTCCAGTCTGAGACCATGTTGCTGCTGTGATCTGAATTGATAAAGAAGTTTAGTGCAGTACCTTTCAAAGCTGAGATATATTCAGTTGAGTCAATCTAACACAGAAAATGCATTTGGTTTTGACTCTTCAGATGGGCATTTACCATTTACCTCTTCAGACATTAATGTCTCTTGACTCCTTGATTTAATAAATATTGTAAAAACAAATTGGGTCTTGTATATATGCCTGCAGCAGTGACATCATATTTAAAATAAAAATACCCCAGGAGGTTTTCTGAGGAACAGAAAATGTTAGAAGCAAAGTTTAATTACCATTTGTTTTCTTTTATGGATGTATCTATGGCTTGAGATTTTTTTTTTGTAGGCTTGAAATTGCTGATTTTATGTGTGTGTTATACATTTATACATATATTTATGTGGAGTTACATTTATTATAATGTGTATATTTATATAAAATGTGCTTTAATTGTTAGCTTTTAAATTGGAAAGACTTAGATTAAGTATATTAAGTTCACCTTAGACTTTTTTGTTCAGCCACAACGAACAGATTTTGGGATTGTGTTCCAAACTGGGTGTGATTCAAGCTTGTTCAATACATCTTGATATAAATAAGAGGCTACTATAAAGTTGAAGATCTATGAGAGGTTTTCTAGAGAATTTGTACTGAATTTAAATTGTCATTTTATTTTACAAGTGACTTTTCAATATTTATTAAATTAAAATGCAGAAATACTCTTACGTTGTGTAAGGAAAACATTCTATGTAATGAAAATCCTGGGTTAAAAAGACTGTCATACAGGCCTTAAAATAGGAACTGTTAATCAGGTGTAATTTCCTTGTACTATTTGCGCTAACTCCAGTCTGGACATGGCAATTAATACGGTTGAACAACAGAAACAGTAGAATTGCATTATGTCCTTGTTTATTCCTGCTGTTTTCCCATGTCAGTAATGCACCAAGGGATGTTAATGAATCTATTCATTTCCTCTCTGGCACTTGCTGCTATTTCCACATGCTTATGGTGTGGAGATCAAATACACCATTCTCTATGCTAAGGTTTGTAATTAGTTTTTTAATAAGTATTGACGTTTCTGCACAAGTTTCTTTTTGACAGACTTGCGAGGGATTTAGGATACAGGCCTGAACAGCTGTCTCAATAATATGCAATGTTTTCTTGTGATAGTGATGGAAACTGGTGATTTTCCTTTTCATAGGTAGTGGAGTGTTTTCACCAAGTTTCCATAATTTTTTGACTAATTTATTTTCAAAAGCCATATTTTTCTCTTTTTTCCACTAGCATTACCTTTTGAGCTTTCTCATTCTGCTCTAGTGTTGTATTGCTTTCTCTCCTAAATTTTGCTGAGGCCTTGATGTTGTGAGGCCTTGCTAGTCTTTGCTATTACTTTTGGCTTTATAGACTTAGAAAGGTTAATTAGGGTAACTTCCTGATGTTTTTCTAAAGTAGCATTGGTTGTCCTTGGATTTCAAGGGCATTTGTTTTGTCATGACTGAGTTTGAGCGAGGTGTGGCATGCTATTTTTACAGGTTATTTGGGATTTTATGAAACTGTTACTCAGTATTGCAGTGTTTAGCTCTTCTAGACAGATTGTATAGAATGTCTAGATATTGCTTGCCTGGAATAGCATTCAAGTGTTTTGCATCATTCAAACTATGGGGCCAAAAAGAGAGTAGAAAGAATGTGGAAAGAATGTGTAGCACCTTTTCACATCCTGCATATCTATCCACCCCATTGGATTTTCTGTTTACAAAACTCTTTCTCTAGCTTTAGGTGGCATTAGTAATATTGGCCACTAGAATTGCTGAATTATGCTGTCTCTTCCACTGCTTTTTTTTCCTGCTGTTGCAGTTTGCCTTCAGTTTCTTTTCCCTATGATAGATGCTTAAACTGTACTTTTGAGTTCAAATCAGAATGTCTCTTTTTTTTCTTTTTTGTTGTTCTCCTTTTTCTGTATTGATTTCTGTTTTGCTGATCTTTCACAGGTATGCCTTTTTTTGTTTGTTTTTCTTATATTGCCAGCACAAGGATTGCAGCCTACTGGTGTAGATTTCTTCAAGTATGTAAGATTTTTTAGAAACTTCCGAAGTATTACATTTTTATATTTTTATTTTTTTTTTCCAGATATTGGGTGAGATCATGTCCGTCTATGCAAATTTTGTAGGTTATTTGTGAGAAAGCTACTTCAGACACCAAGCATATTTCTATGGCTCTTTCTCAACTGTGATAAGCTTCAGATTCTTTCTCTCTTATTTTTTCCATTCATTAGTCATCATGTTATGGTTTGCATTTTTTGCCTTTAAAATCAGATGGCTATCATTTCCTTGTATATAACAAAATACAATTTTGTTTGCTCAAAGCTGTATGTGACTGTTACACATTGCTAACAGTCTACTTTGGGTATCCGGGTATGTGCTACATCTGTTGAAATAGATTTTCGGTCAGTGGAGTGAATTTCCATGAAGCATGCCATAGTGAGGCCTCTTCACCCTACATGCTTATTATCACCAATGCCAGAGTAGACTTTTTTTTGCTTCAAATGCTTCTAATTAGCATGTTTCAGATTGCTCCCATTGATGCTAAGGGTGTCAAGTGGGCAACTGTCTCCTTCCATCATGATTTTTGAGAAGTCATATATTGCTATTATAGCCCAATGACAAAAGTTAAGCTGAATTATTTCTATCAGCCCCAGACTCAGCTTACATCAAACTTTAACACAGAATGAGATTCCAAGAATGTTCTCTGCAAAACAAACATTTTTACTGAAATCTTAGCTTAATCTTGTTTCTCTAGCTGCTATTTCTATGAGGTTAAGTAGACTTCTTGTTACAGGCCTACTTTTTACTGGGCTTGAAATGGGCAACTGTAGTAAAACAGACAGTCTTAAGGAGCTCCAGTTTTGCCAACACAGGAAATGCGCCTTTTGTATTAGAGAGAATATTTGAGGGATGATGGAGGACTGAGTGAAAATAGATGACTGAGATAAGAATAAGAGCCTGAACTGTGCTCTCTTAAGATATATTTTTAGTATGGAGTTGTTTGAGGGACAGGTGTTGGCTTAAAATGCATCTGTAGAAGTCAGTAGATTAATTTAACCTTCTGCACTGTGAGCATGAAAGCAATGGAAGATGGGTTTCTAATCTAAAATGTTCAAAATAACTTTTTTGTCCTTTATATAGAAAATTTAAGGTAGTTTTATTTCTGTTGTAGGGGAGTTATGCTAAATAATGAGAGACTTTTGTTTTCATCATGCAACATGCTCTCTTTAAATTAAACTTTCCCAAAGATGACTATTTCCCTTTCTGAAAATAATGAAGAGGAACTGACATACTTTCAAGTTTCTGGTTTCCAGCTCAATTGGAACAAGGTCATGTTCCTTTCTATTTCTACAAAAATTATTTTCCAAATTCATTTTAATCTGAATTGAAAATGGATTGATATTTAGGTGAAGTTCAATCAGTGTTAAAAGTGTAGTGTTAATTACTTTGATGTGAGTTATTGGATTACAGAATATAATAACATTTTCTTTAGTTATTCAAATGATTGTTCCTCATGGTTCAGAATATTTCCAATCAGACTTTTACAGATAGTGAAGTCCTGGGTCAGCTACTTGTAGTACTTAGCTGAAAGAGCCATATTTCTGATGACCTCTCATGATTAAATGCATGAAAAAAAGCCCATTCAAAACCTCTCTAATTTCTTCCTTTAATTACACTGATTTTTTTCTTAGTTATCAGTTCTAATACATGACTCAATCTGTTCCACTCTTGAAAGTTTCTGCAAGCTTTGAGGAGTGATTTGTCTATCTTCACAAGAACAGGTTGAAGTACTGGAAGAAAAGCAATACTAAGTTTATAAGAAAACCCTTTCTACTTTTGCAGCATTATCAGTCAGAGGATTTACTTGAAGAGAACAATCTAAACAGAGCAAATTAGATTGTCAAGATTAAAAAGAAAAGAAAGAATCACTTGTGTTAATAACAGTAGCAACTGCAATTCTTCTCACTATGATAAAATAAGAATAATTCTCATGATTCAGGGCATAATCTGATCAGTTTAAGTTGGATGGAATTTTTTCCGTTTTATCTTGGTGTAATGACTTAAATTGTTGGAAATCACTTAAATACTTGGAAATTTTTATACTGGTATATATATTTAGTAGTAAGACATCTGTGAAAGCAAGAACCTAGATTAAATGAAATTATTAATATTATTATGAAAAGATTTTTCCTATTTAAGTAGTGTTGATACTTAGCTAATTAAAATACAGATAGTTTTAAAACGTTGTATATAACTAGAAGCTCCCTTGTTCCAGTGTTAGGCACACTGTATATGGAAAAAAACGTTTCTAAACATACTCTTAATTAATAGAAATTGATTAGTAGAAAGGGAGACAAGAACTGGGATAAGGGGAAGAGCCTAAGTATATACTAAAAAAGTACCCTTATTCCAAAAATCAGTTCTAAGTGGAGAAATAAAGTAAAAAAAAAAAAAAAAGGATTGTAAATGACTAGAACATAATGTTATCATTCCCATCATAAAAACAAATGTGAGAAAAATGACAGGAACATGGACAGAAAAAATCTTCCATAGATGATACATGAAATATGGCATATGGAATAGGTAATCAGATAATGAGATTTCATATACTTCAAAAATAAGAATGGGTAAAAGGATACTGCTGGGAGTTAAAAAATAGCAAACCTATCTTTTCCTGCCAGTGAAATGCAAGAGATGTAGAGCCTCTATGCACATAAAGTGCAACACATTTGTTAACAGTAACACTGATCTTTAAAGATCAGATTAAGCCAGATAAACTTGACTTCTTAATTTTGTACTGCAGAAATGAAAGATGAAACAGTAAATAGAGGATGTTCAGATTTTAGTAAAATATTTTGTTCAACATTTCTTGATTTTTATTTCAATCATTAGTTCAAATGGTCTTAAAAAGAAGCATTTTCATAATGTGCTTACAATCTTTTCTTTTAGAAAATTTCTAATATGTGTGTCTCTGGTACCATGCACAGGAACCAATATAAGATTATACTCAGGGTACAAGGACTTTGGGATACATGAATTCAGTTACTGAATTGTAACTACAACTCTTGATTGACACCTAGTTATTGTTGTAAATTGACTGTTACTCAAAAGCATAAATCAAACCACCATAATACTACAGTAATTATGCATATAAGCAATTATCCTAGCTCTCACTGCATTATTATGAAGTTTAAATTTTCAGAATTACGCTCAATTCTGAACACCTATGCTGAAAGAAAAGAAATTGAAAACTGGAGCTCTTTTGCAATAATGTCACATACACACCTGCTGTGTGTTGTATTTGATTTTTCTTGGAAGAGAGCAGCATAATGTGAAGACACTAAATCTCTCTACCTTCTCAGAGAAAAAAAAGTGAGAGACAGTGGGTTCACATCTCTAGCAGTCATTGAAGTAAATGTGTGGTGAGTCAGGCCTCTAAATAAAACCTGGGCTTCAGATATTTTACAGGTAGTTCTCCCACAAGTAGAGTTCTTTTCCAGAGCCTAAACAAAAACTGTAAGAAACCGTATAGGAAAAGATATGATTTATCAGAATATGCCTCCAGTGACTTACGTATATGCTTAAAGACTTGAAGAGACATTTGAACCAAGTGATGGGAAGATTTTATGAAGCTGATGCTGAGCCTTTGGAAGACTAGGTCGTCTGGAATAACCCCATGCAGGCTGGAGACTGACTGGCTGAATATCACCTGCAGAATAAGGTCAGGGGATGGTCTTCTAGCCTGAATGAAGTGTGCAGTTATTGAGGATCTGTCTTTCCAAAAAAAGGAGCTGTGGGAGCAGATCAGCAGATTGCACAGCTCTAGAGATGATGAGCAAGAGGTTGACCAGATCTCTGACATCCTTCAGCTTTAAGAGCCTGAACCTCTAACTGTACCAAGGGAGGGGCAGACAGCATCCAAAAGCTGAAGACTGAAAGCTGGTGACTTCTGGCACAAGAGGGGTGTTCCTGTTCCATGTGAAGATTTGCAATGATGGAAAAGATTCAGTGCCCTCCTAACAGACGAGGGTCTGGGAGCTCTGACAAATGAAGCATCCATGCTGGCTGAGCCTCAGCCGTGGAAGAGCAACAGAAGGAAGCAGTGAGCGTCAGTAGTGGAACTCCTCGCTGGGGGGGCACAGAGGCCCCTGTCTGACCACCTTACCTGTTTTCTGGGGCATTTTCTGCTTGCTGAGACTTATATTCAGGATGTTGTTGAAAGGCTTGTTTGGGCCTCAGTCTCTTACCCGTGGCTGTCCTTACACATGGGCACCCACGATATAGCTAGGAGACATCTACAAAGTATTGGGTGATTACATGGCTCTGGAGACAGTGGTCAAGGCCATGAGAGGTCCAGATAGTTTTATTCTTGATCACTATCCTGCCAGTGATAGGAAGAGTCTTAACGAGGAGGAGATGGATCCCAAGGGTCAAAAATTGATTGCATGGCTGGTGTCAACAACAGGGTTTTGGTGTCTGTGACCATGGGATCATCTTTGAGGATCATGGACCGCTTGGGTCCATTTGACTAAGTGAGACAAATGAATCTTTGCCAACAGTCTGGTCAATCTGATAAGGAGAGCTTTAAATTAGGAATGATGGGGAGAGAGAGGAAGACCAAAAGTCAAACGAGGAAGTGGTAGACTGGGTTGAGCATGCAAATGGTGTATGGTGATATGAGCATTTGTAATCAACAAAACAGGGCTGAAGTGGGGTCACCCCACATCCTGTATGCACAGGACAGAATTTCAAGGAAAGCTCTCATACATTTTCTGGGAGATAAGCATGACTAGGTGTCTGTACACTAATGCACACAACATAAGGAACAAACAGGAGAAATTAGAGGTCTGTGTGCAGTTTCAGGGCTATGATCTCATTGGGATCACAGGTTTATGGTGAGATAGCTTATGACTGGAGTGCTGCAATATATGGATACAGGCACTTCAGGAAAGGCAGACTGCGTAGGAAGGGCTGGGGAGTTGCCCTTTATGTGAAAGCAGTGGGAGTGCATGGAGTTCTGCCTTGGGACAGGTAATGAGTGAATGGAGAGTTTACAGGTGAGGTTTAGCAGGCTGACCAACAGGGATGATTTTTGAGTGTCTGCTACAGACTGCCTGATTAGGGAGAACAATTAGGTAAGTCCACCTTCAGACAACTAAAGTAAGCTTCACATTCATAGGCCCTGCACCTCATGAAGAACTTTTAACGATCACAATACCTGCTAGAGGGGCAATACAGTAGGACACAACCATGACATTTCTGGAGTGCATTAAAAACAGCTTCCTGACATGTGATTGAAAACTTGATGAGGGGTGTTGCTCTGCTGGCACAAGGAAGAATCTGGGGATGCGAAGTTCAGGGACAGTCTTTGCTGTGGTAACTGTGATGTGATGGTGTTCAGGATCCTGAGAGCAGTGAATGAAGCAGAATGCATGATCATAACCCTGGACTTCAGGAGACTTTGGCCTGTTCAGGAATCTGCTTCAGAGAATCCTGTGGGCTATGTTTCTGGAAAGAAGAGGGCTCTGGGAGAACTGGTTGATTGTCGAGAATCACCTCTTCTCAAGCTCAAGAAAGGTCGAGTCCAATGAGGAGCAATGAAGCAAAAGTAGCAAGAGACCTGCATGGATAAACAAGGAGCTCCTGACAAAACTCAGATGTGAAAAGTAAGTGTGCAAGAGGTGGAAAAGGAGAAAAATTAACTGGGAAGAACATAGAGATGCAGTCTGAATATGCTGGGACATGGTTAGCAAAGCAAAGCCCACCTGGAATTGAATCTGCCAAGGGATGTGAAAGGAAACAAAACAGGTTTTTACAAGTATATCAGCAGCAAAAGCAAGACTAAAGAAAATGTTGGTCTGCTTCTGAATAGGGCAGGTTATCTCATGACAAAGGACATAGAAAAAGCTGAAGTAATTAATGCCTTCTTGACCTCTGTCTTCTGGCAAGAGCAGCCTTCAGGAATCTCAGGGGAGTATGGAGCATGGAAGGCTTACCGTTGGTACAGGAGGATCAGGTTAGGGAACATTTAAATAAACTGAATGTACAGAAGTCCATGGGACTTGACAGGATGTGCCCATGAGTGCTGAGGAAGAAAGTGAATGTCAGTCCTATCTTAAAGAAGGTTGAGGACAATCCAGGGAACTACACACCAGTCAGCCTCACCTCAATCCCTGGGAAGGTAATGGTGGAAGTCTTCCTGGAAATTATTTCAAAACACATGAAGCACAAGTTGATCAGAAGTAGTCAGCATGGATTTATGAAGGGGAAACCATGCTTAACCAAACTTGTAGCCTTCTATGCTAAGATAAATAGCTTGATGGATGACAGGAGAGCAGTGGATGTTGGCTGTCGTGACTTCAGCAAGGCTTTCAACACTGCCTTCCATAATATCCTCATAGACACTTATAAGCACAGGCCGTGTAAGTGGACAGTGAGTTGGATTAAAAACTAACTGAATTGCTGGGCTGAAAGACTTTTGTAATCAGTGGTATGAATTCCAGATGACAAGCAGTCACTAGTGGTGGTGTACTGCGAAGGTCAATATAGAGTCAATACTCTTTAACATCTTCATTAATGACCCAGATTCTGGGACAGAGGGCACTCTCAGCAAGTTTACAGGTGATACAAAGCTGGCAGAAGTACTTCATGGGCCAGATGGTTGTGCTGCTATTTGGAGGGACTTTGACAGAGAAGTTAGTAGACGGGAACCTCTAGAAGTTCATCAAGGGAAATGCAAAGTCCTGGGATGAATAAGACCGTGCACCAGTACATGTTAGGGGCCAACAAGCTGGAAAGCAGTTTGGCAGAAAAGGACATGAGGATCCTGCTGAACAACAAGTTGACTGCAAGCCAGCAATGTGCCCTTGTAGCAAAAAAAGATTGACAACATCCTGGGCTCAGTTAGGAAAAATGTCACCAGCAAGTTGAAGTGTGGTGACTGTTCCTCTCTCCTCAGCACTGGAGAGGCCACTTCTGGGTACTGTGTCCAGTTCTGAGCTCTGCAGTGCAAAAGATACATGGACTTACTGGAACAAGTCCAGTGAAGGTCCAAAAAGATGGTTAAAGGATGGTGCATCTGTCATACAAGGAGACGCTGAAAGAGCTGGGGCTGTTTAGCCTGACGGAGAGAAGACTCAGGGGGAATCTTATCAGTGTGTATAAACATCTGATTGCAGAGGATACAAAAGACAAAGCTAGACTCTCAGTGGTGGTCTGTGACAGGACAAGAGAAAAAATTCTACAAGAGTGGTGAAGCAGTGGAACAGGTTGCCCAGAGATGTTGGGGAGTTTGTTCTGAAAGATGATCAAAATTAACTGGAGAAAGTCCTGAATAGCCTGACCTAACTGTAAAGTTATACCCTGTTAGAGCAGAGTGTTAACCGTCCAGATATCTCTCCCAGTCTCTATTATTTTATAACTGTAGTTATTAATATTTGTAGGGTCTGCCTTAGTCTTCTGATATTAAAATTGCAATAATTTCTATGTAAGGAGAGCTAAAAAGTTGGGAATAATGAGACAGAAATATAGATTATATAGACAAAAATACAGAAACTGTTTGTACCATTGAGACCCTTCTTGTATTTCAGACAAGTGATTTTATTTCGCCCTTGTTATTGCCCGTTTCACTTCTTTGCACTGTGACTGTGTACAGAAGATGAGAGATAAAAGCTGATATGTAGGTATCCCAGTTAACTAGCCTAACATGTTGTAATCCAAACCTCACACATCTGCTATGAAATGTGGAGAGTACCTGGAAAATAAGAATTCCAAAAGGAATTACAAAGGGATAAGGTAAATTAAGAAGTTTGCATTAGGGTATGTGGGCACATACCCTCCTCCCAGGGTAACACATCCAACCACTCCCAAAATGTGACTTACAGGGTGTGAGCAGGAGGGGCTGATGCCCAGCCTCTGTTGCACTGCAGAAGTGTAATATGCTGCTTCTTTATGAGACACAAGAGATTATGACCATAACACTGCTTTCCTCCTGGATACATCAGAAATGCACTGAAGTAGCTAGACTGCTTATCTTTTGATGTAAATTGTGTATGTGGGTGGGTAAGTGGATACGTGAAATAAAAGTAAAAATAATAAACTGTAATTCTGTGATCACTTTGTCTATATATTGTATTCTACGCACTCTTCCTTTTTACATATGTTTTTCTTTGCACTGCAAACTCCTTTGGCTGTTTCTAGAGTACATAGGCCTAAATCCTTCATGGAGCTTTTGTGATCCAATTGCAATATTTCTCTTAATGAAAAGTGAGACTTTTGTAAGTGCCTTTAGCAGCACCATTCCTGAGTCAACAAACCAGCAGAGCTGGGTCTCTGAGGTACTCTTGGAGACACTGTCAAAGCACATGCTATCCCTCATATTTAAGAGGAACTTACGGTAGGCTTTTAGAAGTTACCACCTTCTAATTCCTCCTTAAATCACAGTAACTCCAAAGTACATGAAAATAACCAGGCTGTTGCTGTCCCAAGACTCCTGGCTGCTGTACAAAAGTGTTGCTTTTTTATTGTGTTAGTACACTACTGATGACAGTGCAGCCAGCTTTTAAAAATTGTAACAGTGAACCCCAAAGAAGAAGTTCTTTAGCAAGAAAAATCACTTACATTTAGATCAATTGTACAGTAGGGATGGATGGTATTACGTCTTTCCATAGTTGTGTTATTCCAGATTTTAACCTGTTTTCTATGTGCCTCTACTGAAAAACATGGCACCTGAAATATAGATCTGTGTTTGTGACAACTTGTGGTCTCCTCAGTATCTCTGGCAGACTTTGAGAGACTTCTGTCATACAATATTTGTAGATTTCCCTGCACAAGGGACAAATTGTTTTCAGCCAGCTTTATAATGTCTTTTGTGTCTGCATGTCAGTACAAAGAGATGAGGATCCTGAGAATCCAGCACTTTGTGTTGAGTCTCTTCTAACTTCTGAGCTGGAACTAGTGCGAAGTTGCCAGTCAAAGGCAAAGCCAAGGTAGAGAAGCCAACAGTGAAGAGCGACATAAAAGAAGTCTCAAAGCTGCTCAGAAAAGAAGCTGATTAGGGAAATAAGCCCTGCAATTAAGGCCAGGAAGAAATATAAATGACAGACATAACACAAGGGACAAAGAAAAGGGATCTTTAAAGGGAATTGAGGACAAAGAGAGATCAGGGGAAAAGAAGAAAAGACTAGACCAGCTGCTGAAGGACAGAATCAGAGAAAAGAGCACATTTAATTACGTTCAAAACTTGGGATATAAAATATTTATCTAGAAACATCAGGAAAGAGATATTTTAGAAGATGCAATAGGATCACTTTCAGAGTAGTCTGAAATCTTAACAGTTATTAATTAGAAAGGCTGTTATTTAAAAGAAATTCTGGTCCCCATTATTGGCATATTTACCAGCAGAGCCAGAGCACTTTCAGTGATAAATCTTAGTTTGGTTGTGTAGTAACTGTTGTGTGCGGCCATATTTCTCATGAGGGTGAGGATCTTTTTCAAGCACCAGGAACATGAGAATGATGCTCAAATACTACCAAGGAGTCTCATAGCAAAGAGAGAAGAAAGTATTTGTGTAAATTCAGCAGTTTGAGCATGATAGTAAAGTAGGAAACTCTGCTTGTGAACATTTCCAGGCCAAATACAAACAGTTCACCTGTCAAGATTCTAAACATTTTCCTCCCTTTTACAGTGTTGAAACTTCTGACTTTTCTTGAGAATATAGACCCATATTGACATATTCTAAGAGTAACCTCTACTGAGCAGAACCTGTCTTACGGAATGAAAACATCTTGCTCATGAGGTTTCAGTCACTGCAATACTTGACTTCTGCACAACTTTGCTAGTTGGCCTCTGCTTTCTGAAATCTTGTCTGAACTTTCAGACTGAGATTCTCTAGAAAGTTAGTACTTTATTCTTTGTTGTAACATACCATGGGGAATTTGTTGTCTTGTTTTGGGACAAATTCTCCACCTTCAAAAGCACCTAATGTTTCTGAGAGCTTTATAGTGTGGTTAGTCTGAACTATGAAAGATAACACTCACCTGGAGAGAAGCAGGTAATCTGTTAATTAGTCATGAGTTAAAAAGGGGATCTGTTAAGCTGAGAGGCCTTTTACAGTGTCTTTTTTTTTTTTTTCTTTTTCTTTCCCTCACATGTGCTGGGTGGTATGAAAAAGAAAAGATCAGGAAGGTGGAGAATTGGTTGCTCAGTAAAGGTGAAGGAGGAGGATATTGAGTGTGGTGAAATCCCACAAGTTTAAGAGACTGAGTGGTGCGGTGTGGTAGCTGATGCTGATCTGTGTGAGTGGCTATGTTGAGAGTGTGTCATTTATGTTGACACCGCTTTTTCTGATGTTGCTGTGTAAGGATAATTAGACTACATTATAATATACTGCCATGGGTAATCTGAATTTGCTAGGTTGTAATTTATGAGTGTTTAACTCTGCAACATTAGTGAATTACTGAGTGTTTGTATGCATATAAAGAAGAGGTGATATTATACTTTGCTTGTTACATTGAAATATGCTTTAGTGGAAAAAACACAAACATTAAACTTAAGGAGCAATGATTTAAACAAAATCAAAGATGAGTTAGTCATATACAATAATCAAACCAATTGACAGTTTTTATGTTGTTTTTTTTTTTAATTCGAAATACTTTCTTTAATCCTTATATTTTGCATAGGCTTTGGACATACGCATTTAAAGCAAGACAAATAATGATAGTAGTATCTATGCTACTGATACTGGACAATTCTCTTGTTTACTCCTGTAATATTTCAAGAAAACAAAAAACCAACAGAACTTCCCTTGATGTTCGTAATCAAACAAGTGCTGGTTCTTTGAAAATCAGTAAACTTGAACTATGGAAACCTGTTCCATGGAGAAGGAAATACATTACTTCTGAATGATACTGTTCGGTAGAACCAATAGCGATAAAGTGTCTCTGCCATAATTTTGACACATACAGTAGACTTATAAAAGTTTAGCACAAGTACACCGAGCAGTGAAAGGAAGCTACTGCAAGGATAGTTATGGAGTGAGGCAGGCAGCTCAGGGAAAGTAGCAAAGCCCTAAACTCAAAGCGTTTCTTTGACATCCTTCTAGTAGCTGAATGAAAGACAGCTGCATCCAGCTCTGCTAATTTGCTTATCCCTTCTTCCTTCCTTCCAGCCTACCAGTAGATGCTTTTTAGAGTGCTGCCTGCAGACCTAAGCCATGCAGCTGCATTGCCCAAGACACTGCTTATACCAAGAAGGGTCTTGGATAACCTAAGTTGAAACATTTGAGGTTTCTCAGGATGTAATGCTTGAATTCAGATATTAATTCAAATCATCCTCCATCATCTTTGACAGATCATGGAGGACAGGAGAGGTGCCTGAGGACTGGAGGAAAGCCAATGTCACTCTAGTCTTCACAAAGGGGAAGAAGGAGGATCTGGGAAACTACAGACCAGTCAGCCTCACCTCCATCCCTGGAAAGGTGATAGAACAGCTCATTCTGGCTGTTATCTCAAAACAGGTGGAGGAAAAGCGGATTATCTACAGCAGTCAGCATGAATTCACCAAGGGGAAATCATACCTGACCAACCTGATAGCCCTCTCTGATGGCATGACTGGCTGGGTGGACAAGGGGAGAGCAGTGGACGTTGACTACCTCAACTTTAGCAAAGCCTTTGACTCCGTCTCCCACCACATCCTCATAGATAAGCTTAGGAATTGTGGGACAGATGAGAGGACAGTGAACTATATTGAGAACTGGCTGAAGAACAGAGCTCAGAGAGTTGTGATCAGTGGTGCTGAGTCTAGTTGGAGGCCTGTAACTAGCAGTGTTCCCCAGGGGTCAGTACTGGGCCCAGTCTTATGTGATACATTCATCAGTGACCTGGATGAAGCGACAGAGTGTACCCTCAGCAAGTTTGCTGATGACAGAAAACTGGGAGGAGTGACTGACACACCAGAGGGCTGTGCTGCCATTCAGAGAGACCTGGACAGGCTGGAGAGCTGATCAGAGAGGAACCGAATGAGGTTCAATAAGGACAAGTGTAGGGTCCTACCCCTGGGGAAGAATAACTCCGTGCACCAGTACAGGGTAGGGGATGACCTGCTGGAGAGCAGCTCTGCAGAGAAGGACAGTGAGTTGACCATGAGCCACCAATGTGCCAATGTGCCCCTGTGGCCAAGAAGGCCAATGGTGTCCTGAGGTGTGGCTAGCAGGTCAAGGGAGGTTATCCTTAACTCTACCTTGGTGAGGCCACTTCTGGCACACTGTGTCCAGTTCTGGGCCCCCCAGTTCAAGAGAGACATGGAACTACTGGAGAGAGTCCAGTGGAGGGCTACTAAGATGACAAGGGGACTGGACCATCTCCCCTATGAGGAAAGGCTGAGGGACATGGGTCTGTTTAGCCTGAAGAAGACTGAGAAGGGACCTTATCAATGCTTATCAATACCTAAAGGGTGGTTGTTGCTGCTTTCCATTTTTTTGTTTTTATTCTTAATTGATTGTGCTAGGTTCAACCTAAAGCTTGGTTTAGTTTTAAGCTAATTAAGGATAGACTTTTACTTTGTTGGCAGCTTAGAGAAGCCTTTAATAACTCTTCATGACACAGTGGAGTTTGCAATCCACCACTACAGGTACTAGTCTTTGTAACTACATGTTGCCTTTATACAAACAAGAGAACTATCACACTCTTAGGTGCAATAAATCAGCAACTGCTTAAAAAACTGCTAAGTTCATGGCAGGAAATGTAAATTACTCAAGACTTTCCAATGGTGGCTTAAAATGAAAATATCCATATAACCCAGAGATCAAACATCATGCTGAAAAACTGCCTTGGTCTGCCAAAAGGAACTAGATGAAAGAAAGTCTCATAGCTCTGTCAAAATGACTTTGTCAGGCTATACCAGAAGAGATGGTATTCATGAAAAAAAACCACCTACATATAGGGTAGTGTTTTTGTCTGCCTTCTTTATGGTACCTATAACTTTATCATCTTGTCTTTCTATACCCAACACAGAAAATTATATCAAAAACCACTTAGTGTTTAGATATTGACTGCAATAATCTTTTGCTCAATATCAAATGAATATCAGAAAGGGCTGTCACTCTGGTGGGTGTTATCTGGGTGAGTTCGTAGCTTAAAACATCCTGCACCAGTTCCATTTCTTACTGTGTTCACTGCATGGAAAATATATTGCTTTCAACTACAGGGAAAACAGTGCAAAATAGTTTGTTGACTTTTCTTCCTCTCAAGAAAGAAATCTTTTAATTGTAGGGTTTTTACTCTTTTACAAAGGAAATAAGACAAGCAAGAGGGAAAATACAAATGACCAGCTCACTGAATTCTTATATTTTCTTAAGAAAATCATTGAATAGGCTTCATACTCAGAAATTTTCACCAAAGCTTCAAAGACAAATGAAAGAATGCAAATAAGCCCCATTTTTTTTTTTCAGTAGTCTGTCTTGTCTCAGGCCTTGAAATACATCACAAAGGACAGGATGAGATGGTTATTTTTAGAGTATGATCAGCTGTAGCCTGTCACTGAGTCTTAAATTTCTTGAGGAGGTTTGAAAAGTCGCTGAGAAATTAACCCATGTCAACAACTGGCAAACATTTTGACCACCTCCAGACTGGCACAGAAGTGTTCAAGCTGGCTTCTCCTTTGTCTTGTAGAAGAATGTTTGACTGACTGGTGAGAATACACGCAGTTCCAGCAGGTAGGATGTATATGAGAGATTTTGTACGACGATTGTCAATGACATTATAGTGCATTTTGAATTTTTTATGAGTGTCTTTCATGCAACAAATTCACTTGGACAAGGCTCTTTGATTAAAAATAATCCTGGTATCGGAAATATTTTTTTGTAGAATGAAATTGAAAAGGCTACGGTGACTAACTAGCTTTTACGAGTATGAGACTCCTTCTTTCTAGGCTAGGTTAAAATACAAATTTACAGAAAAGGGGAGAAATAACACCGTAACTTGAAGTTACACAGGTGTGTAGTCAACCTGCTTATCTTAATCTTCAGATAAACCTGAATATTTTTGTAATTACAAAATTAACAACCTAATTAGGTTGTTAAGAAAAGTTCCTCGTCGTGAGATATTTGTGCTTCTTAATGAGAATATCTGAAGGTTATGTGGTATATTGATGAGAAAATTCTATGCAGTTTTTGTGTTGTGATGCTTTGTTTCCATCAAACAGTGAAAGGCAGTGGGAAAGAGCAGCTGCATACAAAGGGGAACATACTTTAACATGTTAACATTCCACCATGTGGGGTAGAGATCATCTACTCAGTATGTGTCAAAGATCTTTGTGTACAGACGTATATCAAAGAAGCATGTTACTGAATGCATGTGGTATAAACAGAGGCACTTCAAGAGTACAAAGCAATCTGGAAAGCAACAATGGGACATGTTACAAACTCTAAGAAAGGACAATGACCTGCACAGGTATCATAGCCAGAGGGAGTGCAGGATTGTGTGAATGATGTTTCTGAAGTCTGCCAAAATGCCAGATATCTTCCAGATCTTGGCATCCACATGACTATCTGATCAAGCGCAGAAACAACAGAATAGAAAGGGCCACTGGTTGTTTATATAATCCTGCCCTATGTTCATTACAAATAGTATGTTAACGTTTCCTTAAGGCTTTCCATCTGATCAAAAAAACACTTCGCATATATGAAGCCCATGAATTAAGACTTGGCTTTTTTTGCAGATCAGGAAGGAGAAAAAATAGAAAGGCAAAGTACAGACACTGACACAGAGGCAAATGAATTCATCCTGTATTGCTCAGAATCTTTAAACCCAGATTATTTTTCAGTATGCCTGGACAAGGGAGTTATAATTCCAAATATGAAGAATCAAACTTAAAAATTTAGCCAAGGTCATAAGCTGGACTGTTTGACATGTATTAAGTTAAGCATTGTTATGTATTTTGAAGCTATAAAGTTCTGTAGAACTATTTACTATTTCTTTTCTTTAAGACTGACCATTTTACATGAATCTATATTCAGCTTAAAAAAAATGTACACTGCACTGTTCACATTAGGAAAGTGTTGGGACTATTATACTTGACTGAAAAGTAAATGTTGAGTTCAAGGGAGAAAATAATTACCTTCCAGTTATTGATGAACTTCCAATAATTAGACTTCTAGAAGTTTAATGGCTAGTCTTCGGCTTTACTTTTTTAATGGCTTTAATTTTGTGGTGAAGATTCAGACTTGGAGATCACATGCAAGTTAATATACTTGTATTTGTCTTCTGATTACATTTGTGATCCTTGAAGACAAAGAAGACAGATGCCGAAAATCAAGAGTAGCGTCAGTACAAGTTTTGACAGATGTCCATTACACAGTGGAAGACGACCTTTCCCGTAGGCATTGCTTTCTGTATGACTTTATTTGGCAGAACTGCTATGTATTGTTAAATTCCTTTTGAAGTGTTCTCTTGTGGGATTTTATGCTGTCATACATCAATAATTGTATAGTCCTTTTATTTAAAAGTCAATAAAATGGAAGTTAAAGAGAAACTACTGATAACAAATACATTTTTCAATCAAAGGAAATATAAAGTTCATTTACCTTGCTACATATGGAAGCAATGTATGTAAGGTAGGGCTCTGAGGTTTTTTTTTAAAACAAAGTGAAGTTTTTATGTCAAAGTGTCAGGTCTTTTGTGCAAGACTTTTTACGGCAAATGTTGCTAATAGAGAAGTTTTTAAGAAAGATTGAGCTTGTAAAGGAATAGATCTTTTTGTGAAACTTCTCTGATTCCTCTTGATAAGGTCAAAAGCAATTTAGTTTCTCAAAGATCTTTGCATTTTGCTTTTATCCACATTATCAAAAGATTACCCTAAATTTATCTCTTGATCAAAATCAGAGGGGATGTAAGATGTTTGAATGAAACTATTTTAAAACAGATACATTACAGGCAGACAAAAAACAGTCTAGTGAAGAAACTGTAAAAAAACGTCCTGTCTTGTTGGAAGGGCTCTGTAAAAATATATATATCGTAATGTGTTCCTGAAGCATTTCTCAATAAATTGAAACAGAGTTTAGTGGACAGGCTGTAGTTTGTTCATTATCTTAACCAATGTAAAACAAAGTTCCATATTTAGTGATACTGTGTTATAGTACTGGACTGTGGAAAAACAAAATCTTCTAGTAGATCTGTTAGTTTTGAGTTTTCTGCTAAATGGAAGCTGGTTCCTAAGTGAATGAAGGTCTATGAGACTGTAGGCAGTGACAACTATTTTCTAAGTTCACATCTAGGTATTCTGTAGAAGGTGATTATACAAAACTAGATGATTGTCCATAGCAGCTGGATCCTTCTCTCTTCAAGTGACCTAGATAGGGTAAACACGGAGATGTTTAAACTTGCATGGATGTCTCACTGAATTCATGTTGTGGTGATGCCTTTCTTGGTCAATGGACTTCAAATTTGAAATAGGATAGTCTATGACATCTGAATCCATGTGTTATTTCTTGCTCTGTGAGAATAATGTTTTAGTACATCCACATTACCATTCACGTAACAATCCTTGAATGTAAAGTGCATGCTCATAACAATCAAGGTAAGTAATAGCTGTGTGCAGTCACTTTCCTACTGTGCTGTTGTTTAACACAGCACAATGATTGCCAAGTGAAAACACACCAAGATCTTACCCTTTCAATCCCTCAGCATATTTTCATATTATGAAGTACTGCTGTTGCTGATTTTGATTTCTACTTCAAGCCCTGCATGTAGGACAAATGCATGCTGAGGAAGAGTGAACTCTAAAACAAACTGTTGTGTCCCTGAGTGTCAGGATTGTCTCAAAAAAAAAAAGAAACAAAAAACAACCTGCAAATCTCTTATTGTCCATTGACGTAGCTGCCTCATGCTTATACTTGGTATCTCTTTTTGAGAGCTGATGTAAACAGAGTTTTGTTGTACTTTATTAAGGTAGCTTTGCTCAGTGCAGTCTCCCAGTCAGATTACAGTTCTGCTAAATACATTCTCTTTTCATGTTTTCCTCTCTGTTTTCTAGTGGTTAAGAGATTTAGTGACTATAATCCTGGCATTAGAAGAGATGAATTAAAAGAAGGGAAATAGGGGTGCATTAACATAAACGAGGTGCAAGAAGAAAGGAAAGGCTGTGTACAGCATCAGTACAAGACCAACAGTTTGAGTTAGGAGAAGACTTTGGGTTAAGATCAATACTTACTCTAAACCTTTACCCGTTTTTAATTTTGACTGTATGGATCTCGTGTTTATCGGGTAGCAGTTTTTTCCTTTGACTCTGCTTCTTGAACTGCAGGATGATTACACAGATGATAGAGAGGCTAGGCCTTCCCAGGCCTCAGTTTAGAAGGATAGATTTCCCTGCTGATGTTTGATAGATACCATGCTGTGCAATGAAGTCTTCGTCTTTATTTTATACCAGAAGGCTTAGGAAGAAATTCAGAAGCAGGCTTGGAAGATAATGGGTGATGAACATGTGTTTCTGACCTGATCAATCAGTAGAGGACACATTGCTGGAAATCTGTTCATTTGGTGCTGTGTTTAAACATCTGTACATCTTTCTTTGTGGTAAGAATAGATTATGTGAATATGAGTATTTTAATGATGCAGTGAATATGTGGAAGGATAGTTTATGGAAGGTCCTGTAGCTTTCAGTAGCACTGTTTTTCTTTTAATATTCCTATTCTTATGAGTTTTCTCTTCTAACTCTATTTGATGTCTTTAAGTAATGCTAACACAAAGCTTGCCTAACTTCTTCATGACATTTTGAATAAACAGAGAAACCTTTCTGATAGGCAGGGCTCTGACTGTAGATGTGTATATGCTTTGAATAAAGTTTTCTTCAAATCCCAGATGACTTTGTCATTACACATTATACATATGTCTCTGGATATATGTATATATTTTTTTTTCCAAAGGAATGGTATTAATATAATAATTTATCAAAGCGGGTCCATGATTTTCAGTGATGGAATATCTGTTCTTCAGTGATTAATATCCGGAAAGCTATTTTGTGAAAAATGAATGAGGTATAGGGTTTTTTTTCAGACAAGATATGGCAAAGCCATATAAAGAAATTATTTTTTAACACACATGATGAGGAAAGGAAGGTGAGTTATCTGTGGTTTAAAGACTTTGGTACTATGAAGCAAGAATGACTTTCTTGTTCCTTCATGACTGTTACAGATGGTTCATGTGTTCTCTGACAAAAAGTCTGCTGATCTCTGAAGGAAATGACTATATGGCACAAACGTAGAATAATACTATTCTTAAATTCTTTTCCCAAAGCTGGGTTAGAAAAGATACTGAAATTCAGCTCTACTTTGGAAAACCAAACTAAAGTATTTTGTTGAATTGGATGAGAGCTCTTTTGGTCAGAGGATATAAATGCAGACTACTGCAAGAAAGTTCAATGTAACCTACTCAATAAGCTACACTTGAATTTCAAACACTACAAAACTGCAAACAAAATTGTGGACACCAAAATAACCCCAAATATGTACACCTCTTTTTCAGCTTGCTTTAGAAAGCCACAACAAATAATGTCAGAAGTTTTAACGAGAAAATGCATTGCTCTTGACAGCTCAAAGCTGATTCTAAATATTTTAAGGGGTTGAAGTGAGTGATTCACTGAAGAGTATCTACAAGCAAGTTAAACAGTGCATTTTTTTTTTTTGTTACTAGAAATGGGTATGGGGACTTGCTAGCATTTCAGCTGCTCATGCATTTTATGGGTACACGACAGCTTTCAGCAAACAGATGTGGCTATTTCAGTCTTTGGTCAGTGTGTGCTCTTTCGTGAATGTGGTAGTGGCTCACACTGTATAACAGCTTGTGGTGCAGCAAAGGCTATTCTAGGCTAAGAAAGATGGGTTTCAACTTATCTTCATGAGTTTCTTTCCCAAGACTGCAGGATTATAGTTATGTCTATGAGGGAGAAAATTATTATGGTAGATTTATTTTATTATTAGTGTATTTTGAGTTCAAACTGTGAAATATATGAAGACTTTAACGTTTAAGACCTAAAGTGGAGAAAGAAAAAATAAAAATATTTCTTATTATGTACTTTGACACATTTTTTTTTTAAACTTTAATCTTTTAATGTCTATAGTCATTATTTTATGATCAATGAAACTTCCTATATTTTAGCCTTTTCTTTAAAAAAAAGAACAATCATTATAAAGCTTACCTTAAATGAAAGATTATTTTAATACCAAAAGCTTTAAAAGTTTGGATGAAAGGTCGCAGATGGTCATTGACCCCTCAACATTTATCCTAGCAATTAACCTTTCAAAATGGCATCCATTCTGCCACAGTATCAGTTTGGGATATTCTACTTGAAGCAGAGTTCTGCAATGCATTAAAAGCATAGGGCTTTGAAGTTTGATCCAGCATGGTTTAAAACATCTTTACTACCTACAGACTGAACACACTCCTTTCAAATGCTGTAATCAGCATTAGATGAATAGGAGCAAGGAGAAAAACTTACCCTTCTCTGACAGTTCTGTGAGGGAAAGGACTGGCCTTTGTGTTTCAAGGGAAAAAAGGTATGTTTACTTACCAACAGATGCTATTAAGAGGCTTGCTAATGATGAACTGTGTGAAAAACTTCCCTGCAGACTAAAATAAGGTACTTTGATTCACAAATACACATTTTTTAATGATGGCTAGTTTATGTGGTTTCTGCTCAATGTACTGACTATTGCAAATAGCCAGTTCAGGCTGTTCTGTAGGCTGACAAACCTGCTGCTGCTGTATGTTGTGTAGATGGTATAAATAATCAGTCCTTGTTGGTGATTTCTCTATGGCATCTTTGTGCCTAAATCCCTTTTAGTATTAACATGTTTTAGGTAAGAAAGAGCAAGTGGAATATTATTTCAAGGTTTATTACTACAATACAGTATGCACTGACAAGGTCTTCGGGTAATAGCGAAATTGATCCGGGAATAATGTTGCCTCGTATATTGCCTCAATACTGAGAAACCACCTGTGTTTTATTTCTTTACAGCTGTGCAATGAGAATTATTTACCCTTATGACCTATGGACTGGATTTCTAGAAAATCATAACTAATACAAATTTGGAGAGAAAGGAAAATGAGCTAGTGAATAGCTATCATTTAGAGGCATTTAAATTGTCAGAAAATGAGATGCTGAAATTGAGCAGGATTATCTGAGCCACCCAAACATCACAAAGTATACTCTATTTGGACTGCCTTCATATTCCTCTTTCAGCTTTGCTCAAGCGCTTATTGTGGACATTTGTTCTTTTTTTTTTTTTTTTTTTTTCTCTTGAGAAGTCCTGATGGTTAATATAGCAACACTAAGTTCTGCCTAGAGGGTATTAACAAGTGGCAGATTGTGTTTCAGAGTTAGTGTTTCTCAGCAGGAACCACCCTCAGAGCAAGAAGTTCAGGCAAAGCATTAATAAGGTTTGATGGCCTTTTGCACCAGCACTTCACTCTTTATTATTCATCTAATTTATCTGAAATTGCATTTCATCTCCTTGGCATACAAAGACAAAGCTCTAATTTCCCTGACAGCCTGCTCTAGGATGCAAAAATGGCAGTAGAGAAGAAAGAACAATCTGCTTTCACCTCTAGCAAATTAGCTACAGGTCTAACAGAAACAAATAACAGCACAAGTTGACTGTTTTACAGTAGTTTCTTTATGTGATGCTAGCTTAGATTTGCTGAGCGATAACTATAAAATAAAGTTAAATAAAGAGATCCTATTGTCCCAGAATTTTTCTGCTTGGGCCATTCATCTGTGCTTCACCTACTGGACAATGGCATTACAGTTCTCAGGTGGTTGCCATGTGTGTAGAGGGTTAAGTTGGGAAATTATGTTGCAGTAATCTCTAAAAATTCTGCACGCATCATGTTGGTGCTTGGAAAAACTTTTCTCACATATAAGTAGGCAAACTTTGTGTTCTCCGACAGAGACATCTCTGCCTACCTGCTTGGTACTTGCAGAACCCAAAGCAAGTAGACAAGGTCCTTAGGAGAAGAGTTTGACGAGCAGTGCCAGCCTCCTTGCAGCTTTGTAGCAAAAGCAACCTCTGTGATTACTGTCACAGTAGGGAATATATGCTTGCTTGAATAAGAAGTCATCATATACTGTGATGTAACAGTGATTAGGTGTTTGAAGTACACAAGCAAGTGCAGAACTTTGCATCTGACTTGGTTGTACACAGCAGTGCTGTTGGTTGCTGCAGAGTTCATTCAAGAAAATCTCTAAATACTGTGTATTGACCTTTCACATTATCTTTGTGCGTTTCCCAAATCGGCCCATTCTTTCTATGTGATAAATAGACTTCAGAATGGGCTTTGTTTGATTGCTTTTCTTTCTGAAGGATGTTTTTAGGAAGTTTTGGGGTGCACTGAAGTGTTTGGCACAGTGATCCAACAGAAGCAAGTGTATGATGTAAGGGAAGCGTTTCTTGCAGAGCAGATAGTCTTCACAGGGTTATGAAGCCTCCCAGGTACAAGTCTTTCTATTAATATTTCTACCTTCCATCAAGCTTAAGCGGCGTCCACATATCCAAATCAATCAGAAATAATGTAATCAAATCAGAGCTAAGTTAGAAATCAGGGTGATTCATCATCCTGTCCTAAACAGAGTATGTCTGATTAATGGAGTTTGGCTTTAAGAGCAGCCATGTAGCCTGCATCGCTTCTGAGTTACAGTTTGGTCTGTATCTCAGAGTGTGCATCATTTTGCCCAGAAAGACCCTTCCCTGTGGTGTATTTCAAAGATGGAATGAGTTGCATCTGCTCAATGAATCAGCAGGAGTTGGACAGGGGCGAATGCTAGGTCTTGGCACATGCTGGTGGGAGAGGTTCAGAAAACTTGCTTGCTCTTAGGGCTTACCTGTTTGAGAACAATGCTCTGTGGCTGGCTACCAATGGAGAGATTGTTGTGGCTATTGTTCTTATGACTGTACAGTTGTTATACTATCTGATTTTCTTACATGCAGCATTTGGCACAATCCTGCATTATTTATGCGTAAACTGCTGGACATCAAAAAGCTTATAATGAATATCACATGAAACCTTCAGTGTCTGAGACTGTAAATGAAATGACAATACTTGTTTAATTTTTTCAATCAAACATACTGAAGCTTACCCATTCTGGCTAACTTTTGTGCCTCAAAACTGTAGGTTGTGAAGGCCAGTCACATAAAAATTTCTTTTAGTTAAAACTGTAGTTCAGTTCACTCTGTTTATAGTTATCATCATACATGCTTCTTGATGCATCTTGCGTTTTGTCGAGACATATTTGTACATTATTAATGAATGTTTCTCAGAGATGCTGTTCACAGTATCACATGCAATGCACTGATACTGATAAAAGTGCTAAGGCTAACTCTTAAGTGCTGCCAGAACTGTATGGGGTCTGCAGTGTGTGTAAATTCCAGCTGACTTTGCAAGCCGCTGGTTCTATTTCAAACCTGAGACAAGAAAAAGGGAAAAAAACTCCATCAACCTACAAAAAAAGAGAAATCTTTCCTTGTTTACATTTCCTTGAGTTTTCTTATCTACTTGCTCTGATATGGTTATATGCCAAGAACTGTTTCTGGTTTACGCTGCAATAAAACATTGGCTACTCAAAATATTCAGACATACAGTGAATTATGAACCATGGTGAGGCCTCCTAGCATTTGCTTGTGAAATGAATGTGGTATTTCATTCAGCTCTGCACTGTAGGGATCTAAGTGGGAAGGTCCTTTAATTCATCAAAGCTTTAATATAAAGAGCAACTGAGGAAAAATAGGCCATTGCTTGGGGATTTTGGTATACAGTCCAGAATACAATTTTTGTGTATATGTCACAGTCTCTCTCTTCTTTTTTTAATTTTTAAATTTCTAACTTTGTCAAAAGTAAAATAATTTCAAAAGATGATTCTGACAGAAAAACTGCCAAAGACAATATCTTTGGCAATGATAAGACTCTAGCGAGTGAATAACCTTATGCTCTAGCAAAGGATGGGAGGATGAGAGAGCTCGAGATAGTTTCAAGGTTTGCTCTTGGCACTATCACTGTCCTTGTCATTGTAATAAACTTCTATTTGCCTTCCTCATGGAGGAGCGAAGTATTGCTGATGGTTTTTATGAGCTGCTAGAGATCTGATGGAAAACATTCACTATGCTAAGTATTCCTGAGATTCTCTTTTTCCTCAAAACATCTCTAACACTGGATTCTTTCCCAGAAAGCAGTAAAGCAGCTTTACTATATTCTTAGAAAGGCACAGTATAGGTCTGCAGGTGACAGTGAATTATTGCTAGTTTGCCTTTTACATGTATTCCTAACACAGATCTGTCTGCCAGTCCTCTAGTTATGGGATTCCTTGAAGTTATTGCTGTCAAAGACCACACAGCCTATTGTGATAGGTTTCAGTGAGCACGTTCCCAAGCTGCTGTCATGCTTCTAACAGAGCAGAGCAAGAGAGTACAGAGCACAGGGTGCCAATCCTCTACCTCAGTAATCTTGTCACCAGAGATTGCAGGGCACAGATGTTCTGTCCTTCTTTTTTCTTCCTTTTTTGTGCTTCAGAAAGGACAGGCAGGTTGATTTTTTCTCAGCTGGTGAACTACACAGATTAGACCAATATTCTTTAAATTGTACTCTGTGTATGCCTTTTCATGGCTGGATGATCCAGGGTATGAAGAGGAATGTTTGCTAAGACAAATGCCGCTGTCAGATTCATCAGCTCAATATGGCAATGTTCTTGTTGAACTGCTTGTTATAGAGAGCAGCTCTTGCATGGTCCATTGACTGTTCACCTCCCTCCCCTCATCTTTTAAAATTTGTTGCAGTTTACGCTTGCGTGAAGAGTTTTCTAGATACCTGTCGCAGTTACAGTAACTTTCCTTGAAAGGTCTTTGGAAATGTTGCAGATGGAATAAAAATTGTGACACACACATCCCCTTCTCCTATCCAACAACTTCCTTACATACAGTCAAGAGTTCTGCTGTGACCAGCATGGCAGCATTTCATTGTTCTCTAGACCATGGCTGCAGCTGACACTAACTTGTGGGAAACTTTGAGTTTTGAACTCTGACCGGGGATAACATAGGCCTTGGGTGTAGGAAGAGCTCTCAATACATTTTCTGGTAGAGCTGATTAGCTGCATTTTAGCAACCTGTCTTTGGGGAGATGGCACAACGGGAGAAGACTTCTTTCTCTTTTTGTGCTACATTCTAGACATGAGCTGAAATTAGGTATTAGTTGCAGAAAAGACACATCATTCACTGAAAAATCGTAATCCTTCATTTTTTAATAAGCTACTTAAAGATAAGGAGCTGATCACTATAGACCTAACTTGGTAAAATACTTGCTAAAATCAACTGGGCTGTGCTTTCCTAAATGTGGTAAATTTGGCTTTTACAGGAGAATTTTCCAGACTTTAGACATTGTAAAAATCCTCTGAGAGTGTCAGAACGATCTCTCTCTTTGGCCTGTGGAAAATGTAATGCTTAACAATGATTAAGTGATCCTAGCCTTAAAATGAAGTGTGAATTTGCTGAGAGCATTTCATTGGAATGGTAGAGCTGAGGGCAACTTGGAAGAGACTCAGAAATGAGATGGATAACAGCAGTTACTGCAACTGTCCTAAAGTGAGGTTTAAGGGTGAAAAGGGTAAAAGAACATGGCATGGTGTCTGGTAAAGCCTTGAAATATAAATATCTGTTGTTAAAAGATTGTATGATGAACGACAGATGAATTCTCTTTTTAAACAAGGAAGTGAAATTGCATGGAACTAGGACTTTTATGGAAAAGTGTCATTAAGGCAGCAGGCTACCTTCTTATTCCTCCCAGCCTTTGGTAGAATAGCCTGTTTTATGTCCCAAGTGGGAGTGCCAACAGTGGTATCTCTTGCTTCTCTTTGACTTAATCTCCAGCCTTCAGCTTGTCCATTTTGCACTGAGGTGCTTTACAGCTGAGACTTAGTTTTGTCCTCTTGTACTACCATAACACTGCATGTTACTAATGGACTCCATTGTGGGAAAAAAAAAAAAAAGTACCAGAGGCTTTACAGATCTGCTTGATTAGGGGATAGTTTTGATTCTCAGTGTCTTCAACTTTTAAATTTTATAACTGTGTAACTCTTAACGTATAACACATTTTGCAGAGATGCAAGGAAGAACAAACAAGGCTCCATTTGTGCTCCATTTCATATTTTGAATAACAATCCCTAAGCAATGTTTATGTATAGATCAGTCTATGAACAATAAATTCACCAAATGTGAGAAGGAAAGATGCTCTTAAAAAAATTTAAAGTACATAATAATAACTGTTGGAGACCTACCCTGGCATCTAATGCTGGAAAAACAACTTATTGGAACTGGAAACTAGGATTCCTGAGGAGATGATTAAGGAATATGCATGTTTATCTTCATGTTCAGATGGTTTGTAAGAATGAACAGAGCTACAAATGCAAACCAGTCAATTTTTGGCTGCCATAAGCGCATTTGTCAAAGACCAGTCTGCCTAAGCATGGAATCAGTCCAGTGACCATCCTTGCATTTCTGAGGATGCCGTTTCTAATCACCTTTCTTTCATGTTCAGGGTCCACTGTTAACAGTAGCATTGTGATTGTACTCCATTTTCTGGTGGAACACGGTCAAAAAACCATGCACAAAAAGGAGAGGTAACTGAAGCCTCCAAAGCAGAACTCCCTGCCATTTCAGCTGAAGCAGCAGTTCTGTCTTTTCATGCCAATAACAGCTCAATTACATTTCATAGAGATGGTAAGTGCTCTCAGAATCCTTGGGCCAG
Organism: Leptosomus discolor; assembly: GCF_034619465.1. Taxonomy (NCBI): domain Eukaryota; kingdom Metazoa; phylum Chordata; class Aves; order Leptosomiformes; family Leptosomidae; genus Leptosomus; species Leptosomus discolor. Next base: position 43,415,537 of record NC_141419.1, on the reverse strand, counting down.
TTACACAAATGGTTCCACTGACTTCCATAACATGATTTGTGTATCTGAGATAAGCAGGGTTAGGTTCAAAATATCGGAACAACTCCATGTTGTTTTCAGTATTCTTCTAGCAATGTAGTCAATTTTTTAAAATGTGTGATTAAGTGTAATAAATGACTGACTACATAAACATGTAGGTGAAGAAAGTTATACATCTAAATACACAAACATCAGAAAGGTATTGAATCCTCAACACACTATATGGTTTTTGAAGAACATACATGAATTCGTATGACACGGCACTGTAACTGAAATTGAAATAAAATTGTACATCAAATGAAAGGAAAACTAGTTTTGTGGCTTGTTTAGTGAACTAAGTGTTCACTGCAGGGAGAACAGAAAAAACAACAGATGTTATACATACATGCATGCATGTGCTATACACATGCCTTTGTAGCTATATCTGAATCCGAATGAAGATTAGAGACACTCTGTAAAGGGGAGATAGAGGAAAGATGAAGACAGAGGAGGAATGGTGCAAGGCTGATGATGGACTGAAGTGAGAATAAAGCACAACAAATGAACACTGTATTTTCTTGGTTTTGATTTTTTCCTTCCTGTAACAATATACTTCCTGGTCTTTTAATTTTCATTCTTTGTTGACATCCCATTCCATTTTGCTGGCACTGTTATTTCTCACAGAGCTCAGAAACTGTAGAAATGTTAGTTTCTCTAGTAGGTGTTTGTCTATTTCTCTGACTTCCTGACTGTGACAAAATACAGCCAGTTTGGGCCTACGTACAAACTGGGATGTGGTACATTTTCTGTGGTTGGCTATCAGCATTTCCCAATATTTTGCTATTTTTTAGCCCAAAGTCTTGCTTGTACAGCCTGCGTCCTGCGTGCAACCATGCTTACTGTTTTCCTGCTCAGCAGCTGTTACAAGTTTACCAGATTCTCTATTTACTTGGGGGGATTCCTTAGCATGTAGGTGATGAAAGTTCACTTAGGTTTCTGTGTGCATATAGTATATATTTTCTTTCTTGCTGAACTTCTTAGATAAATTAGGGAGACTATTGCTAAGCTCAGACTTTTGTATTTACAAGAAAGCTTAATACATACAGCAAAGGTAATTAACGTCAGCTTATGACCCGCCCTATGGTTTCCAAAAGAGTCATAAAGTTACTATTGCTTTCAAACAAAAATGCTAAAATTTTCAAGAGGATTTCCTTTGTTGGTTTGGTTTTTTCCCCCCAATAAAATATACCATACATATAAACCCTATGATTTTCATCTTAGCCTTTTTCAACAATCTCATAAGTGACTGAGCAAAAGCCTTTTGCTTCTTCCAGGGTACCTTACGCATAAAAGTAACGTTTATGGACTTAACATGGTTCTCCTGCAGAATGGTAATGTCTCATTATTTTGTGCACATACTGTATTAGAAATTCTCAGGCTGAGTGAAAAGGATGTATTTTTTTTTTTAAAGTACAAGCAGTCGACTATTTAGAACCTACTGTAATGGACATGCAAGAAAGAATGGAATTACCAAACTTGAACATTAAGCCTTTCCACGGGGATTTCCAGAATTCTGAGTCTGTGCTCAGTGCTTTTCTGTGCTTTTGCAGCATTAAAGTGTTGGTAGAAAAATAATGATGGTATAGTTGTCACTATCCTTGGTATGTATATTGCCAAATAATGATTTAGTTTATATGTTACAATAATTGTATTATTTGGCTCACACTTTCACACAATGACATGTAAAATTATTAAAGGACCAATATTTTTTGGAAATTAGGGAGTGTTTGATCCCTGGAGTAGCAGTTTTTTACATCTTGTAAGAGCTGATACCAAGTTTAACCATGCATCCGATGAAATTTGCGTTGTGCTCTTCCAATTATTTAAAATCACCTTGAGACCAATTGCAACTAAAATGTTGACCATTTAAAACATTTTATTTACATTTAGAAGCTAGCATATAGCTCCTCCCAAAGATTATCAGTTGAGCAGGAAGGCAAATGAGACATTTCAATATCAAACAAAAAGCTAATTTTTGAGCCAAAACTGTTACATTGTGGCATGCAAAGGGAAATGGATAGTGTGACAGCTATGGTCTGGTAACTGTACATTGTAAACATCATGTGATGAATTAAAAATCTCATTATATGGAGTTTTGCTTTTCTAATTTTTCAGTGCATTCAAAGTGGGGCCATGTAAGAAGGCAGGAAGAGAACTGAAGGAACCAATTCAAAATTACCAGAATCACACAAAGGACTCTGGAATTATAGAACCATAGAACGGTTTCAGTTGGAAAAGACCTTCAAGATCATCAAGTCCAACATTTGCCCTAGCTCTATCAACACCACTAAACCATGTCCGTGTGGGACTTGGAGCAAGCTATTGAAAAGCAAATTGTAGAGAATCTATGTGTCTATTTTTTTTTGCTGAGATCTATGTGAGCCAGATAGCCTTTCCCAAGGAATTTGCTTATACCTAGTGTCTGTAGTATTTTCCTGGAATTTATTAATCAATGAAACAGAGTGACTTCTCTTCGTGGTCAAGCTTATTGAGTTATTGATGACAGATTTATTTGCTGAGCTTTTTTCTCAAATACATTTTTAATGGCTCTCTTATGTGTTTATTGACTTGCTCAACATTTAAATTACATTTCTTTTTAATTCACAAAAGATACAAACTGACATTTATCAACATTATGGTAACATCTTGGTACATATATTTCTACAACTTAATTGTTTTTGAAAACATAATCCAGGCCAGTCCATACCTTCCTCACATTTCTTTGTATTCAAGTTCAGTTTACACATTTTTCTTGTTTATAAGACCGTGAGATGTTTAAGCAAATGACTGCTACAGAAGATTTGAAAAAATTAAGGCTGCCTTTCAATACCCTTGTTGCTAATTGTACTGCGTCTTATTAGTACAATCATATTTCAAACTTTAAATGTTGTGGATGTTTAGATGCATTTACTCTCACAAATGCATTACTTTAGATTTTAAAACTGAGTTTATTTACTGCAGAGTCTTTTTTTCCTCATCCTATTCTGAGTAGATGACATAAAGTCTAAGTATTAACAGAAAAACTGTTTTGTTATTTGACTTTGACTTCAGTTATAAAGGTTAAGGAAGTAATGCTTTTGAGTGCATTTTTGTATCCCTTAAAGGTTTAACTTCACAGCACAGAGGCAAAGACAGTAGCTGAGCTTTGAAATGACCTTGTCATGTGATACAGGACCTTTCATTAACTGGTTCTGAAGATGGTGAACATGGCAAAGCCTCTTTTCTGTCCATAAAACTTGAGCTACTGTGTCTACCTGAGCTTCTGCCTGACACTTGTTCAAGCTGTTAATTATTTTTTTTCGGTTGCATCAGGATGACTGTAGAAATAACCTAATTTTATTCCAAAATCAAAACAAGAGAAAGGAATAATTGGATGAGGACTGACCATCACTTATACAATTTTTAGAGAGCAGTCTATTCTTTGGGATTTTAGAATGTCCTACCTCACTTTTCAGTTATCCTAAAGTATAACATAAAACAAGACAAGAATTTATAGGTTAAGTTTTAATTCACTGAGGAATATATCCTAATTGTGGGATAAATTCATATCAAAATATTGAGCCAAATCTTGACCTCTTGATAGCGTGGCAGTTCTTTGCTCTGCACTGGGACCTGCTCCCAGAGGTGTGTATTTAGAGATCTTAAACACATGTTGTGTCCTGCATAAGGAGGCTTCCATCAGGTGAGAAATGTAAGGTCCTTTTGACATGAGGTGAGGAAGAAAACTCAGTGATTGTTTTCTTCCAAGCATGTCCTCCAATGCTCTGTTGAGTTAAAAATGGAGTTGATGTTAGCCTGAATGAGCTTCTCACCTCACCCTTCCATTGACACTTTTAATGTCTTCTACCGAATTTCTGTTTACTGGCTCATGTATTAATTCTTCTACAATATTCTAAGATTTGCTACCTTTTTTGTAACCCAGTCACATTATCTTGCAAAATCTTCATTTTCTGCTGCTTAAACACTTGGCCTCTGATGCTTTCAAATTTGACCCCATTTTTGCCATTCGTCTTCTTTCATCTGCAGAGGTATTTATAATAGTTTAAAAAAAAAATTAATTTCTTTAAATATAAAAGCCAGTGCTAGCTGTATTACCATGGTAACTGTCTCCTCTTTCTTGGAAATTAATGAGATTCTTGGTCATTTGGCCCTGCAGGAACATTGATTTCTTTGTCTGTCTTCAAATACCAGTGGCCTGGTTCTCATCTCATATGCATGCTCAGTGACTTAACTTAGCCTGACTTCAGTTGACTTACCTCTGGTTTACAATGGAGAGAGGAAAGGAAAGTAAAAATGTTCAACTATGCACACTTTGGTATTGTTTTAGTAGTGGTTGTTAATGCAGGATTTGGTGATGGGGCCAAGTCACACACAAAAGTCTTGCATCCATAAGAGACAGATTTCTCATTTAGTTTAAAAGATTTCCTCTTGCAGCTCTTCAACAGATTACTTCCTCTAAAGACTTGGGATATTTTTCTTACTGTTATTTTTTCCAATGTTTTGCACCATGAGTTGGAGAGACTGAGACTATGAAAAGAAAAATATGTAAGGAATATATTGGATTTTTATCTCAAACCTAATTAAGGAGAAGAGTGGTATTTTCAAAGTGTGTCCTCAACATGTGAGAGATTCTGAGAAAAAACTAAAGATCAGAATCTCTTTGAACTTTGAGAATATTTTGATCAGGATCTGAACTTCACAACAGTCAGCTGCTGGATTTCTGTAATGGGAAAAGCCAGCCTTGAACACTCAAAGGTTCTCAAACTTCTGAAATTCAATGCTTCATTTTTCTACAAACTCACTCTTCATAATTTGAATCCATTACTACTCAATGTAATTCTAATATAGAAAAGGGCTCTGAATTAATCCTTATAGACTGGAGAGGGATGATCAGTTGAAGTATTTTTTTCCTTTGGCAGAAAGAATACGCATTCTTCACTCAAATGTCAGGATTCTTTTCTATCCTGTGCAAACACGATTCATTTCATGACTCAATTTGCTTTTTGAGAAAGATGTCTGAAGGATCCTAATAGTCTTTTCTGATAGTTTTTCAGAGGGTTTATTTCTTAAAAAATGTGAACATTTTTGCAAACTCCAGTGTTTAAGTTATCTGTGGTTGATTACGTTTTGTTCACAAGGAAGTTTCAAGCTTCCCCTGACCCTCATGTAACGAGTATCATAAAATCATTGAATTATTAGATACAAAAGGATCTTCAAGATCAAGTCCAACCGTTAACCTAGCAGTGCCAAGTCCATCACTAAACTACGTCCTTAAGCATCACATCTACACCTCTTTTAAATACCTCCAAGGATGGTGACCCAATCACTTCCCTGGGCAGTCTGTTCCAATGATTGACAACACTTTTGGTGAAGAATTTTTTCCTAAACCTCCCCTGGCATGACTTGAGGCTGTTTCCTCTTGTCCTATCACTTGTTACTTGGGAGAAGAGACCAACACCTACCTGCCTACAACCTCCTTTCAGGTAGTTGCAGAGAGCGATAAGGTCTCCCCTCAGCCTCCTTTACTCCAGGCTAAACTGCCCCTGTTCCCTCAGCTGCTCCTCACAAGGTTTGTGCTCTAGACCCTTCATCAGCTTCGTTCCTCTTCTTTGGACACACAGATATATTGCTATCCTTTTCCTCATCCCCTACTTTCTTTGCTCGATTGATTTAACAAGGCAGCAAGAATCCTTTTTTAATAGACTTTAACAGCAAACGTTATTTTTATGCTTGCCAAACTTATAAGAATACAGACTATAAATACATCTTGAGTTTTAAGACAGTTTAAAGTACTTCTGTCACCTAATTTTACCCATTCTATATTTCAAAATTGCACTGATTTTGATAAAATGCCAGTGATGAGAGATTTTTTCCCTTTTTCACACTGACCTTAGACACGTTGGAATATAAATCTGTTGTGTTTTTTCTCAAAATGCTTGAGTCTTGAGGAGTGTTTCCCCCTTTTTCTTATTAAGGAGGAGGAAGCAAATGATAGGCATGGTCTGTTTGATCATCATATGGTCTTTTAAAAAGCGCCATTGTGCTGCATGCATCACTGAAGCACTGTCTTATAGAAACACACAACATTTGGCCAGGCTAAGGTTCACTGCTTTAAAAAAATTGTCAATATAATACCAATATTGTTCATAACCTCATGATGAGCTACAGAGGACTTATTAAGAAACACTGTTTTAATTAGAGTGAAACCCTTGGCAAGAAAATAGCTAAAGGAGGTATTAAACTTTTAGCATCATGCACCCATCTGTCATGATGTGAAAAAAAAGGTCTATGTTTGTATACACTAAGATGCTGCTAATATGGATGCTACAGCCAATTATCCATGATAACATGAGTAGCATTTGTTGGGTGGTGAATGTACACTTCCAGTTTGTTCTCAGTGGACTTAAGAAGCTATGATTGAAGGAGAAAATCTGTTGCCACTGAACTTTATGATCCTGCTGCCCATGCTGTGAACAAACCTTCTTGCTATTGCAGCACGCTGGGACATATTCCCCATGTTTTGATTTTTTTTCCTTTTCTGCTTGTGCATTTTCTTACGGAATTCTACACACTTCTTATCCTGTGATATTCTCTAATTGGTTTCTCTGTGTCTTTACCAAACTTCAGTGAAAACAGTTCGCAAATCTCACCGAACAACAAAATATTTTAAAAAAAAAAATCTCTGTGCCATAGCAAATTGGATTAGTTGTACCACAGAGTATGTACGTACATGACTGCGGTGTGCTATGTTGTAAAGGTAACAGGAAAAATCACCCAGTCTGGGGTGCTATGAGACTCTGGCATGGCTGTAAGCATTAATAAGGAGGGATAGCCAAGGGCACTTATATTCAGCTGCATCTCATCCGTTTCATTGGCCTGCTCCCACCACACTTGTACTTGTTAATTCTATTCTGCTATGAGAATTCCCATTTTTTATTCTTATACCTTTTAAAATACAAAGTACAGTGCAAGAAGTTGTAGTGTCTTAAAAGGTACCTAAGTCTGGAGAGAAGCAAGTAAGATAAATTGAACTGACTTGATGGTAGCTGAAGCTTCAAGTGAGAAGAAGCTATTCCCAATACTTAGAACACTTCATCAGGAACATGGTGGCATACACTTTTATTTGTGGTAAAGCCAGGTGCTCTTCTAGGGCAGAAGACAGGTCTGGTTTAGACTGGTCAGTGTGATGTGGGAAGAAAGTGAATCTTTTATTGGTCTGCCTTTATATCATTTAGACTGATATGAGCTCCTGCAGGAGCTCATTCTTGTATTAAATCTTGCAACCTGTATTTAATGGAAGCCTTAATATAAGAGCTCATGTGCAGCCAGCGTGTAATTCTACTGAATAAAGAAACTGTAGTGGCCTTCCCAAATTAGCCTGAGTGATTCCATAGCTCAGTCCCATATGAAGCAAGTGATAGAGGATAAATTGTTTTTGTGTATATATCCATGTATATATCCATTCTATAATGATAAAGGCACTGATACCTTTGGCAGGCTCTGCATCAGAAGGAAAAGCTCAGGTTTTTTTTTCATGAGGATGTGAGATACATTCCATTACATATCAGTCTTTCCATTTATGTCATGGAGCTTTATCAAAAATGTTAGGGGAAAAAATAATATCCCCTTTGACTATGTAGTCATCCATGTGTTCTGGGTTTGGCTAGGATAAGGTTAATTTTGCACCAGAAGCTGGGAGTGGGCACAGCCGGAACAGACAAACTGAATTAGCCAAGGGGTATTGATACCATGCTGATGTCATGCTCAGTATATAAGGGGAAGTGGCGCAGAAAGGCGGACGGTCTGGGCGGTGAAGCATTGTGTTGTGTGTCACTTGCTGTACCTATTATTTCATTAGTATTGTTGTTGTCACCGTTGTTTCTTCTCTCCTTCTGTTGTTCCATTAAACTGTCCTTATCTCAACCCGTGGGGTTTTACCCTTTGCTCCGAAATCTCATTGCCACCCGCCATGGGGGGAGGGTGAGCGAGTGGCTGCCTGGTGTGCTGCTGCTAGCTGGGCCAAACTGCAACACCATGCTACCTGGGTACCCAGAAACAGCCTGTGGTCCCCTCAATGTGCTCCATCTGTTTATACATTGCAGCATCTGTTAAAAACACTAATCTGAATACGTCTGTTTGTCATTATCTTCCTTTTTCCTGCTATGACTCATTCTATGTCCAAGTTCATACTCACACTAATCAAAGATTAATTTACTGCTTTGGGGTTATAATTGAGACCCTCTCAGTCAGTGACTGGTCCATTCTAGTTTTAAGCAGATACCCATTCTGAAGTGCATAATACTAAAGTTTTGTGAATTTCAAAAGTTATTTGTGAGTTTCTGGATGAAATTCAAGGTACTAGCTTGACATTTATATTGTGCATGTAGAACGTACTTTGTTAGAAATACCTATCCATGTTCCTGCATATGGAAGTGTTTAAACTGGAGAAAGGGAAAAGCTTGTGAAGAATTACTCACGAGTGTCCCTCAGTTATGAAATTCTTTCTTTTTGTTTGTCATTTAGAATACTGATCTATTAATGTCCTAGGTACTTTCCAAAGCAGTTTTTTTTGTATTTTCTGCACTTTTTGCTGTACACAGTTATAAACTTTCAGCTGAATTTTAAATGAATATTTTATCATTTGAATCTCAGACTTTTCTGTGGAATAATGGAGAATAATTACTGTTAGGAATTTTTGACAGTGCTGAAAAGGCCCCTTTCAACATTTCCCTCTTGTTCTGCTGTGTTAATTAGGTATACCATCTGCTAATGATCTTCAGCTTGTATCATCATAATATTGAATTTTGAATTTTTGTGCATTGACATGTGCATTTGCACCCTGTCTGGTACTCCAGCAGTGTTTGTTCTGGTCCCTGTTGTGTGTCACTAAGGGCTTCTTTGGAAATCTTCCCTTAATTACCCTCTTCCTTATTCATGCCATATTAACAGAGCAAAAAAAACCCCATATTTTATTTTTATTTTGCCAATAAGCAAAGAGATGTTAAAACGCTGCTTTTTAATTCGGTTAGCTAACATGTTGTTCTTTTCAGGCCAGAAACATTTATTTGTTGTGGCTAATGGCAATGATTTTGGGGGACTGCATAAAAGACCCTGATTTTGAACTTTGTTGCAGTGTGCATGTGGTGATGTGTAGGGGGAATGCTACCTGATGTTTGAGAGTCCTTCCTCCAGTATGAAACACAGAAAACTCTGTTCTGAATGGAGTGGCCATTAGATCTCATAGTCACAAGCTGTTGTATGTATGACATAGAGAAGACTTGATGCCTGTGACATGCTCAATGTTCTGCACATAAATCTGGAGTGTTACTATATCTATTGAGGTGCAGAGTCACAGGAAGAAGCTTATTTGTATACTTGGTTTTATGAAAAGATCAAAAATTTTGAGGGGGTGGCGAAGAAAAAAAGGGCAAAGAATGTCTTTATCTAGAGGGTCTATAAAATCTAATAAATGTGACTTGAAGGTGTTGGTTTGAGGTCCTAAAACACCCAAATAATGTGAAAAAAGCATAAAACTGACTCTACCTAGGAAACAAAGCAATGGTCTGTTTGCCTTTCAGCTCTTACGTTGCTCCTACAGCTCTTTTATAAATGGGGTTTCACCTTATAAAGAGCATAAAATCTTACTAAACTCCCAAAGCCACTGTTCCAGATTTTTTTTTACCGTAATTTCCTCAGATGGTCCCTGAGCTCTTTCAGAAGAGAAATAAGAACCCTATCATACAGGGGGCATACAAAAGCAAAGATCAGTATATCTGATCAGATATCAGTTTTACAAAAATGCCTTGTCTACGGCTAAGAGGAATTCAACAGTAGGTTGGTATTAGACTTACCAGGTATAATTACCTGAATCAAAGTAGTGTCAGTACACTGCAGAATTATTTTTGTTGTATATTTCTGAATGTTTCCTGACACATCTAACCCTATCAATTCTGTCATGGGTTTTACTGAATTCTCACTTAATTGTTCATTTACAGTGCTGTTGTATACAGCTTGCTTTTTGTATTGTTGCAGAAGCTTTCCAGGAGAAGATCGTAATTCTCCGGTGATTACTAGTTTCCTATATTGTTTCTTGGCTATTGTAAATCTAATTAGAATTTTCAGCAAATACTCACTTGATGTCATTCATTAAGAAACATGGAAATCACATATTCAGAGGAAGATCATGTCCTGATGGAAAGGATGACAGTACAGATCACTGTAGCTTCGTTGTCTTCCATTTTAAATAATGGATTTTATCATGCTTATTCTTTTTTATAAGTATCTTCACCATATTAAAAAAAATGTTCTCATTTAATCTCCATCAGAATCAGTATCTATATCACAGTTATAATTTAAAAACAATGAAATGTGATTTGTAATGACACCTCCTGACTACATTTTTTCTTCTAGTATATCTTAATTTTTGTTTAAACGTCTTACTTAAATAGGACACAGGAAGTGTTTTCTTCAGTTACCTTGTTGAAGGAAAATGAAGATGAAGACACTACTTTAGCTTGCCAGCAAAGTTTGCTTTATTGGGTTTTGCTTCACTTGAAGGAAGTGAGAAAAAAAATTGTACAAACCATTTACATTTTATATAAGGAAGTTTCAAATGAATGCAAGATACAAGCATAAGAAAGACTAACAACTTTCTTGAAGCTAAGACGCTCAAGTAAAGCATTTCTTTTTAAGTCTTTACATTTGGGTCAAATACAGGTGCTTATTTACAAAAAGGATGTATTCTGGGACTGGCTTATCATCACATATCCCTGGAGTGTTAATTTGTGACTTTCCTGGTTTTGTTCCTGTAGAATGGAAATGGGTCTAGAATGAAGTCTCAAGAAGTGCTTCTCATTCCCTTGTTATTTACTGACCTAGTTGATACACAGGAGGATCTTTACTTTTTGGAAGACAATTCCAAAGACAAAATGGATTAGCTTATGAATCTTATGAAGAAGTAAACTTATAAGAAATAAAACCAATCATTTGCTGCACAATAGATTGTGTTGCTTGACTTGATCTCCAGTGAAATAATGTGGCAGTGAGGCACTTCTAAGGCAGTGCTCAGGACTCATGAGATTTGTAGCAGACTCCCAGAAAGGTCTATGCATCCCAAATAATCTAGGTTAAGATCAGGTCCACCGTAGAAAGTTAAATAATGTCTTTTTCACCTGTTTCACTGGTTGTCCAAGTTGTCTTTGCGACTGACAAGCAAAGTGAGCCAGTATTTTACTTTCTTCTGTCTCCTGGAATGCGCCAATTATGCTGTGATTCTAGGGCAAAATATCTGCCATAGAAAGTAAAATTGCAAAATATCAGCATAATTACTGGCTTGAGAAGTAATTTATATGGATGCTGTCAAAGGAGAAGTGTTATCTGGCTTTGATTATGAAGATCTGCAGTATATAGTGAAATCTACCAGTAGTCTATCATGGCAAATTTACAAAACTGTATGGATGGTCCATCATAAGGATAGGCTTATGAGAAAATGAACTGTTTCAGATACCTTGAGTAGCAGACTACAGAACACTATTCTAGAAATTTAATAATTAAGTTGGTTTTGCAGTTTTTAACAATAAAATTGGTATTACAGTGCATGTGTTATGTTGTCTATGAGGTGGAAATCAGTTTGGCTTTCACAGAAAATTAAATTAATCAAATAATTTTTCTCCACAGGATTTAATAGATTTTTCTTTCCACAGAAAGAAATTCTTTCCACAGAACTGTTTTTCCATGCATATAAAAGCGTAAAAGAATCACTATAGATGAGTATACCAACTTTGTTCTTTTTAAGTACAGATGTGAATAGGCAGATGACAAACGATTGACAATGTTTTGAAAAGTACATCTTGAGAAAGTGAATTATGACAGGTCTAATGAAATGTAAACTAAGTCCCATTCTCTTGAACCTTATTGTGTGAACTATTTTTTATAGACTCAGTAGCCAGACAAAGCTGACTGTGCAGATCACTAGTTAAGATGGCAAACTGATTCATTCTAGGCTAATTTGAGCTAATGAAAACAGTCATATGGAAGATGATGTAATTATACAGAAGCCTTACATTTAAAGTGTGTTTGAAGAACTTTGTAAAGGAATTGATTTGCTTGCCTCAGTACAGACTGAGTTGGCAGGCACCACAGCTGAAGTCCCCCTGCAGCACTGAGTACTAATGTCTGTCTTTTTATAAGAAAGCCAGTGTTGTGCAAGACAGCGCATTAGAAAAATGTAAGAGTCCTTTGCTTGTTTGGATAACTATTAAAATACTCCCTTCAAATCTAGAGTGCACCATCAGATAGCACTTCTGAACATATCTAGTTCTACTTTTGTATTGATGGTGTTGGGCGTAAGGACAAGTCCTGAAAGTCTGCAGGGACAAATTATATTTGCAGTATGCTGAAAAGGGGTTCTTGGCTAGTTTTAGATTTCCTCTTTTTTCTTCAGCATTTTCTTATACATTTGAGACACTGTGAAGGATCTGAAATAGGAACAATTTTTGAACCTATAAGCAAATACAAATATGTTACATTCTGACTTTCTAGAATTTTGTAGGGAATATGTGGGCTCAGAATGAAGGTTTGCCATGTATGTATATTTTTTGAGCTTAGAACTCCAAAGATGTCATAATATCAGGATGAATGGACTGATCATTGGGACAATAATGGGACAGTGCAATAAACTTGCAAAGACATACAATAAAGCAAATGTTAGCATCTGCTAAGATGGGAAAACCACATGGAAAATATGTTACGAAATTTTCTGTGCTATTAAGAGGTAAAAGCTCTGTTCCCCAGTTCAGCACAGAAAAAAAAGACATTTTGTGAACAAAAGTCTGTTTCCAGTGCTTTCATGTGAGAGACAAAATAGGAAGAAACAATGTTCACTTCTTGTAATTGCAAGAAATTAATCACATTGGCTGTTTAGTCCCAATGGATTTCTTTTTCTTGCTTCAAAGAAAACCTAATATAAAGGAATAGAACAATTTAGAAACGTGCAGGAAATCCTTTTGTGGTTCATGAGCTTGATTGAGACATTTGTGTACAACCCAGAACAAAAACCAGTGAGAGCAAAAAGTCTAAAGAGCATTCTGACATGTCAATTCTTTTAGGAATGCGCATGGACCTAGTTGACACTAGTACTGTGTGTTGCAATGGAGGAAAGAAAACCATGATCTCATCTCATGCCAAGACTGGTTGACATCTGATGCATCACTACAAAAATTTTTTAGTAGTTTCTTTGTTTGTGTATTTCTCTGGGCAAGAAAGGATCTCAACATCCTTTTCCCAGTTCATGAACCTGCCTGGGTATTATAGGAGAAGGAGACAGAGATTGTCTTGCTGTCAGCAGACAGCAGCAACAGCCTGATATGTTCCATGTTTTTGTCACTGTGCAGCTCTTCAAGCCAGATGTGGTCTCTGTGGGAAAGACTAGAAGGTCCCAGATGAAGATATGGAAGTCAAAAACTTAGCTGCACAATGGCTGAAAAGGCTTAATAGAAGGAAAGAAGGAAAGAAGTGTTTAAGACGAGGTTATTGCTGGCAGAAATTAAATGTTGATATCTTACTTTTGCTGTACTACAGTACAAAGTTTAATTTTCTTGGAAAGGCTGAAGAATGCAGATGTTGGTTAGCTAGAATATTTGACAGCCACATATCAGATTCATCAGGCTGTCTCATCTGAATGCTAACCCTCTTCCCCCAAATTCTGACCTGTTAGAAAAAAATTCAGAATAAAAATTTACACTTTTACTATTAAAAATAAGTGATCCTTGAGGATTTTACCTCACTTTTATTTTAAAATAAGAAATATCAGCCTCTTAGATGAAATGAAACATTTTGATTTGGCCTGAATATGTTTCATTCAGTTTTAAGACAATGATTTCCTCTGCCATCAAAACATATATAATTTGCAATTGTATCTCACTATGTATTTTAATTTAAAAAAAACCCACAACACTGTATAGTGGTTTTCGATGTGCATTTTTAAAGTAGAAGGTAATCTCACACTTTGCTTATAATAAGCCCATTCTGTTCCTTTCAATTGAAATAAACACCGAATGCATTTGTACTGGAGAAACATAAAAAGAGCAGTGTAGATGGTCATCACTAGATGTATTGATTAATTACTGTGTGCTCATACATTACCATCGTGTAAACAGAAACCTTTAAGTGCAGGGGATAGTACTGGAACTGGGATTTATATGACATCCTAAGCACACAGGTAAATAAACATGATTTAATACATAGTATTTCAAAGATTGATTTCTCTATATCTCTTGAGGTGGTCTTTTGTATTCTACGAATGCTGATCCTCTCCAAGGTGACTGCTTTAAACAAGACATTTCCCTTGTTGAGAGTACTGCATTTCAGAACGGTGCTATTGTACTTTAGCAATGACAGAAGGCATGTGATCTCATTTTAATACTCACATCTCATTGGGCTTGCCTGTGCTAGCAGCAACACAAGAATGAGGGAATAACTTTAGATTTCGTGTGCAAAGATTTTTAAGAGATCTCATGTAAGTTTAGTTCTCATTGTCTGGAAATTGATATACAGAATTTTATATGCCCTGTATCTTTTCTCTTTTTTTAATAGTTTTTATCTTTTTTTATATAGAATTGCCTTTTTCAGCCTATTTAATTACATTCATTTTCACACATACAGTTCATGAAGATTTTTTTTTACATATTCATTCAAAGCTTTTATGTATTAAAGGCAGTGTCATATGTAACATTTTTTTTGTGTGAGATTGTGAAACTAACTCTTCCTAGTCCCTTTAACAGAACAATCCAACGAACTGAAACCTCTCTGAGGGCTTTATAGAAGTCTCAAATGCTAAAGACAACAGGAGCTTTTACTTATTTGGACATTTTATTCAGCTTTTGCAAATACTGCTTTGAGCTGCTGTAAAGTCTTGAACCATTTGTCCTAGAACCTGGGCATTTGTCATTGTCCTAAGGTACATAAAGTAGTCTTGCAAAGGCTTATTAATCAGCATTTCTCTATAACCTAATGAATGCTGACCCTGAGCTGTCAGTAGGAGTTAGGACATACTCTAGTATGAGATACCCTTCTTTTAAAGCCACTTATTCTTGGTTTTGCCTGGATAAAAACACATTAAAATGGAGTAAAATATGGATTCTGTGACAGAAAGGCTGGAAAAGAATTAGAGACTGATATGTATTTGCAGATGTAAAGAATACAGTGGGGTTTTACTTGATTATACTGGAAGCAAAGACTCTAAAAACAGGGCCCCGCAAACACTACACAGCACCCAACTGTGTGCAAGCAGAGAGTGACACAGTATTTAGTATCCAAAGCAGGACACTGCACCAGTTAGGCACAGACTCTCTCCCTAGATGTGCAGAAAGTGACTCGTGTGAGAAGTTCTAGCATTCCTTAGTTTGACCCCTGAGCTCTGTTTGCAGTTTACTGGGGACCTGTCTTAGCCATTGAAGTCAAAGACAAGGCTCTCAGTCTACTGCTGACCATTTCCTCTTCTCTTTCATGTTTGCAATTACAAGCAGTCCAATATAATGGAGTAAGGCAATCCCAGTCTACTAAGCATTCAGTTCTTCCCTTGCTTTTCTCTTTTAAAGGGTCTGGATTATTAGCTGTTGATTTTCCCCCTTCTCGTCTTAAAATATACCTTTGAGCCATGCCAGTTATACAAATGATAGAGCTGTTTAAATGCAATGGATTTTGCAGTTACACAAGGGACATGGTGCAAAATGTTAAGCTTTGAGACTGTATTTACAATGTTTCATGAAAGAGTTAATGTAAATATTAACGAACAGACTGCAGTGATGTATACTATAGTCTTGCACCTTTGTCATATAATTATCTTTGTATTTTACATAATATGTTTACAATACAACATTATGTTTGAAAGACAGTGTTTTTTTCAGCTGTTTTTGTTATTGTTGTCAGACTAAAACAAGTAATCTCAGCCTAAAAACGGGTAATGTGTATTTGAAAATTTATTTAGCATTTTAACAAATGTTGATAATAGTTTCACATCTTTCTTAGTAGGATGCTTTTCTTATTGTTTAGCATTTCAGATCGATATTTCTGTTTTGGTAAGTAGAAATATAGTGTCATGTTGTGGAATTTTTCTTCTACTAGTTTCCTGTGTGTAGTGACTGCAACTTCATCTGTACTACAACGTTTAAACATTCAATGTGTGTATACTAATTATGGGAAATGTCTCCTTGTCTGGGTCAGACCTCTCTGACGAGAGAGATCAAACTCAATAATCTTGTTTAGTTGGAATAGTGATAACTGTATGCAAAAATACATAGTAAATTGTATTACAAACCTATATAGCACTTTACAAAGCCTATGGCCATGAAAGATTACAGTCTAACATAGAGACAAACAAAGCAAAGAGCAATGTGACAGATTCATGAAGTCAGAAAAGATTTTTGAAGGAGTGGGTTTGGAGTAGACAGGGAATAGAAATTACTCATAAAATGTTGCAGAGCATACTAAGAAGGCATATTGTAGTTTGTGATCATGACAGATCTGATTGCACCACAGAATGTGACAATCATTAAGAAATATTGAGTAATGAAGATTTTAAGAGGTGTTTATTACTGTATGTGCATAATTTATGGATACTGAACAGAGGTGAGCAAACAAAAATATCTGCAGGAGGTTAGATGCAGAATTTTCTACCTTGCATATACCTTCACAAAATAAATCACGACTTACCCTTTAACTAGCCTAGATCTTCTTATTTTTTCCCTTAAAGCTGTGCCAGGCTGCCTATCCTAACACTATATGATTGCTATCTAGTGCCCAAGTGATTTATTTATTGATTTTTTACATCCTCTTTGTTGAAGCCTTTCTTCAAAAACCACAGCTCCGGGTACTGACATTAAAAACTGAGAAGAACAAACTCAGTGTTCCACACTGGGTTAACCTTGATCGTAGACAGAAAGCAGGAAGAGATCTAGAAACTGGAATTTTCATCTGTATAAATTAAGATTTTTTTAGTCTGCGGTAGACTATGTAGGAGAAATAGAGAAAGGGGTATCAGTAAGATTATTGGAGAGAGAATTACCTGAGTAGCCTGAAAACCACTTCAATTTAATAAAGGAGGCAATGTAAACTGAATGTAATATTTGTAGAAATTAACAGAGCAGAGGGAGGTTTGGGCCATCCTTGCAAAGGGTACAAGCGGAAAGGCAGCAAATACAAACACAAAGCACAGTCTTCTAGAACTAAGACTGCATTGAAATTCCTGCTAATTTGGTGCTCAAAGGTCTCTGGTAAGCTGCACAAATTCTTATTGAATCACACCTCTGTTTTGGTCACAGTTTGAGTGTAAAGTCTTATTTGCAACTTTGAATAGAAAGTATTCAGCAGTTTGTTTTACATTGGTTTTATATGCTCTGTTACTTCTAAAAATTTCAGCAGAGTTTGAACTTGTTTAATCGCTTTTTGAACTGGTGTGAAGGCTTTGAAGTTATGACCTCTAATTTGTTTATGTATATGCAGAAGGTTTGCCTGATACATGCTTTCGTCTCCTCTTTATGGTGTGGAATTCTACAAGACTCCGTGAGCAGTATGTGTATGGGTGATAAAGCGAGGCATATAGCTTAATGTAAAATGATCAGGACATTTACATTTCAGCAAGTCTGTCAAGAATTGTAAGAAGTTTAAGAGTCAACAGTGCCTGGTGTGACATTCCTACTGGAGAAATGCCTGACAGTGCCTAGAGGTGTTGCCTCTGCTCACTGTCTTCATCCAGATGAATGAAATTTGGTCTGAGCGTTTTACTCCACCTCTTTCAGATGCTGAATTTGGCAATATTTTACTTGGATTTATTCACTTTTTAGTATCACTTTGCTGGGTGCCTTACAATAAAGAATTACAAGTCAAGTGTCATTATTAATGCTTTTGGAGTCAGAAAAAAAGTGTATTAAGTCACTGACCTTAAACATCAGATTAAAGTAAGATCTCCCGTGACTGGTAAGTAAGCCTTGAGTGTTTCTTGGAGTCACGATGTTTGTGTGACACTTCCCTTCATTCTGGTAACACTACCATGTTATTATAGTAATAACGCTTATTTTTGTACTTAGCAGTGACTCTGATAAACATTGAAAGGGTAAAGGTTGATATTTGTTTCTTTAGCAAATTCACACCACATCCTGTCATAGCTAATTGTTCTTCCACAGTATATTCCACAAATCGGTTAACTGCTGTATCATTGAAATTCAAGAATATCTTGAACAGTGTATGACCATGTCATGGGTAAGAATAAAGTCTCTTGCAAGAAAGTAAAATTGTTTCAATGTAAAATTGTTGCTCTTCTAATTTAAAAAAGTAACTGACTTAAAAATAAGTAATATGAAACAGGGCAAGGAGAAGCTGATACACAACTGGAAAGAAAGATAAGGAATGGAAAATATCTGAGAGGTAGGGTAAGGAGGTGTACTTAGTGGTGGAGTTATTTTGAGTCAACTGTAATTTTAGTTTGTGGATTAGTTGCATTGCCAGAATCCTAAATAATTGCTTAGTTCACAATTACCTATGTGATTTTAAGTTGCAGGCCCAGGTTCTGCTAGGATTTTTTAAAATAAAATGGTAAAATACGGCATTTACGCATGGGATGACTTTTAAAAAACTTGTTTTTCCATTGGCAATTGCATATTTAGAAAGTCATCTCATTCTGCACAAGGAATCATGTTTTCTTTTGTTTCTCTGTCATAGACAACCTATGTCTCTGCAATCTCACTGGAAAATACCAGACATTTAAATTTTCAAGGAATACGGATTTGTCCAGAAAAGCACTATGTCTAAGAGAAGTATGTTATTTTCAGTCTTGAAGCATCTTTAGGTTAACTCTCCCTGCTCCAGTTTCCTAAAAGATTAACCTGTCATGGTGCAACTTTTCAAGGGAATGAGCATCACTTTCTTGTATCCATGAGCCTCTCTGTGCAGAGCTGCCTGTGGTCTTTTACCCTGCATGTAGGCTTTGAAAACTGTTAGGATATATTAAGGACTTTTTGAGACAGTAAAGCAGTACTTCTGTGTTCACAGAACATTAATTCATTCTAAAAGGCTTATTTTAATTCAGACCTGTTCATTACATATAGTGACATAAATCTGAAGCTCCTTAACTTTCTCACATTCAAGAAGCACTTTCAAAGTGCTTCTCTGTTCCGTTGTTGTCAGTAATGTTTCCTACCATTATTTTGTTTTGCATATAACCACATTCTAAGACAAGCTACATTTAAAAGGTACTAACATATTGTGAAAGAATGCAGTGCTTATAAGCATCATACACTTAAGGAAAATTCCATGTTTTACCAAAAATGTTTCTAGTATGGCATAGCAGAGTCATAAATACTCATTAAACCCCAAATCCAAGCTGGACGTAAACTATGCCTGTTCAGCACAAAATTAGGATTTGGCCAATTTGTCTCTTGTACAGCTCCACTAACTAGGTGATTCTAGTCTTCTCTTTTCTTGTTTCCAATTAAAATGTTTTGGTGTCAAAAGGGCACTATTAAAAGACCACTACAGTCTCATTTATTATAGATGCTGTGTTAGGACTCACATTGTGCACCTATTACAGCTTAAAGAAAAGTGCAGCATAAAGAGTCCCATTTGTTTGGTTTGATTCTTGTATAGATAAGAAAATTTATTCACCAGACTCCTACTTTACTACATGTAATGTTGCCACAGTCATTTAGAGACCCTCATGATATTCATGAAAAATTAGGGAAGACGTTAAGGATAGTGGACTTTAAAATTCAGCCTATCTGTTGGCTGTGAGCATGGGAGAGCCACACAGACTGGATCAATAGAGAAAGTAGATTCTAAAATGTTCTTGATCCCCACCTTTTTTTTTTATTTATTTTTTTTTGGCACATATTGTGGAAGAACATTCTGGAGAGCATCAGCCTTGCTGTGGTGTTCAGGATGGTTAATGGCACTATTTCTGGATCCCAGTGCCTGTGTGTATGTGTGAAATGTACAGCTGTACATTTGAATTCCCAGCAGAATGTTGCATTCTCTCATGGAAAACGTCATCAGATGTTCAAGATTCATGGACCAGTTATGCTTGGCAGTAGGTTTTTTGCTTTCTTGTTAATGTGTTGCAGTCCTAGAGGAATCACTATGGCAACAGTTGGTGCATGTTACATTATTGGAGCAAACCTGCAGCTGGAAATGCATTCAGAGATGTTTTTTAATTATTGAGTAGGAGCTGGATGAACAAAAAAAAATTGTTGAAAGGGGAGGTTATTTACAAAATAAAATAAGTAAAAAGTGCTGTTGGAATCAGAGAGGTGTCATTTGAAAGGAATTCTGTATCTTTGAACATCAACCGCCCAAAGTCTGTCATTGTAATTTATGTGCTTAGAATGAGGGCAATGCAAGACTTCAGTCTGTCAGACGAAATTAATAATTTCTCAGACCTCATTATGCCTGTGGGAGAATCATAATAATGTTCAGCATTTTCATGCATGTTCAAAGCACAAGCTAACCTTGCAACACTCCTAGGATATATCATTTCTGTGTCAATATTGTTTGCCTATTTGCTTGATGATGACGCTAAGGTACATTCATGTTGCAGTGACAGCAGATCCCCCCAGACAACTTTGGACTAGTTCAGGTACTGCTAAATGCAGTGTTTCCCTGTAGCTCTGGGCAGTCTCATAGCCAGGATTTTTACCCATGGTTTTGGGCAGATTTTTGCATTTTGTGCTGAATGCTGTGCTATGATATCCACAGCTAGGTGAGGCACATCTGCATGAACTTGAGACGTGCCCTAAAATATGATGCAGAAGAGCCTTGACCAAGTGAAACCTAAAGATGCAGGCTGCATTTGCTCCCATATGCATATCCCTCCCCCATTTAAAAAATATTTTTTTGTTTAAAAGCCATTATAACTGATTTTCCACTGAGACCAAGTCACAAACATAATTACATTCCAAATGTTCTTCATTGTTCAGGCAGTTTCTGGAAACAGCTAAAAAGTTTACATTCTCAGAGGACATAGGGAATAAAGGGGAACTGTACATTATGCAGATTTGGCATCACAGTGCTGAAAATGTTTTTAAATGTTTCTTGGATAAGCATACAATAAAGAATATGGTGCCAGACCGTTGCTGAAATTTTCAGAATGTCTAAGTACCAAAAATTGTTTAACGCATTGTACAACTAAAAGGTTCTTCTGTAACATGCTGAAATTTAAAAGTTCCTATCTTTTTGATTGCACAGTCCATCTTATCTGGTCTGTTGATGGATAGTATGAGACATCTTGAGTAGGGAAGATTATCTGCTCTAACAGATTGTCATTTTAGCTCTACAACTTTTCAGTGTGTTATCCAAGATGGTGATAACTGTGCTTCTAGTCCAAATGACAGATGTGCAAAAGTTTGATTCCCTGGAAATGTAAAGCTGAGTTAGTGTTTGGGATAACTTTAACTCTCTGCATATTTACATGAACTGACCTTGAAAATCATACTTGCTTGGTTGTTTCAGTTTGTGTAAGCATGGGAGGGAGGAGATTGTAGTAGGAAGTATGGCCTGATGGAAAGGCAGGGAAGAAAATTTAGTATCAGAATTTTGAAAAGCAGAATTAGATAGCATAGGGCTATCTAGAAAGATAAGAAGAATTTTCTGTTCAAGAATGCACATTCTAGAGTGTGAAGTGAAGAAAAATAGGAAATAGTGGGTTTCACTGTCTGGTCAGACAAATGCAACAGAAGATGATTGTGACTTGGAGGAAGCACAAAAGGAATAAGTGAGGTCAATGCTGCATAATGGCAATGGTAGTAATTTTAAATGTCAATGAACTGTGAAAAAAAAGATTTATTTTAAATAAATTAGAAATGCATGAAGCCTGTGTTGCCCCCTTCTACATAACAACAGCAAATGTTCCTGATACCATGGTGTTAGTCACCTATGATTTTTAGGTTAGTACAGTGAAAATTATTGTTGAAGAGCAGGATTTGAAATTAGGATCTAAATAATACAGTGTCTTGATAACTACCTATGAAACCAAATAAAAGTGCTTATTCCTAACTCCAGCATGAGTGTGGTGTGTTCTTAGAACTGGTCTGAAGCTGACATGAGCTGATATGACATTATATGTTCTTAGATATATTTTTATATCAACATATGGACGGTTGACTAGTAATACTGTAATAGGAGAACCAGAGTTTTGCCTAGCTATTACATGCATTACAAAACAACATGAATATGTTACACATTATTTTTAATATAAACACGATCTTAGTGCTCAGTATTTATAACATTTAATTTTAATTTAATTCAAGTACTTTTCACACTTACTAACTTCATTTAGTTTTCACTGAATGTTTCTAAGTGGAGTATGGATAATAATCCATTTATTAACATGTATGCAGATCATTCTTTTCCTGAGATACAAGAGTTAGTGTTGGGTGAACGGTAGACCAACAAGCATTTGGGTATTAACAAGAGGGTTTAAAGGGTCCATACAAGCTCATTTTTCCACATAGATGACTGTCCCTGTAAAAATAGTTAACATTTATCTAGGAATAATTTTCCCACAAACACCAGACACCAGTTGTTTGATATAGCTGAAAAGTTTTTCTGCCATTAGACAACTCTTCAGAGCCACCTTCCATTTGGGGTCAATCCCCACATCAGACCTGGGACATGGCACATTTCCTCTCTTCTTTTTCTGACAGCAAGTAGACATAAAAAAAAAAAAAAAAAGAAAAAGAAAAAAGAGGGAATTCAAATATCAGTTATGAATCTCTGAAAAAGAAGAATAAAAAAATCAACTTCCCACCTACAAATAGGAAACTATTGCCATAAGTAACTCAAAGACATATAAAGGAATGAAAGCTTGGAAGTATACAGGTAAATTCAAAAAATATTTGAAATACATTTTGTGAAACTGTAACTTTCTCCATAAATTTTGTAAAAGGTTGTTTTTTGTTTTTTGTGGGTTTTTTTGGCAGGGGGACGACACATGGAATGCATGTATAGTACTTAGAGGAAAAAATTATAATGAAAAAAATGAAAAATATGAAAAAAAATCAAAACATTGTTTCAAAAAGCCTCCCAAAGTTACATTTCTTATGTAACTTTGATATGTGGCAATTTTAAGGAGTGCTGGAGGGGAAAAAACCCGTTACTGAAAAATAATCCTTACAGTTTACACAGAGGCTGTTGCTTCACACAGCCCATGCTTTCACAGCACAATGACATGCAATAATAACCATGTAAACTAGTAAATTCTAGAAGCATTTTGACATGATCTTCTCAGACTGTGGTTTTCTGAAGAGGAAGATAAAGTTCAACTCGACCTTTCAATGTCTTATACAATACTATACTTGAATCTTTCCAGTCATTGGTCTCTTTCATTATACAGTAGGATTTAGCAAATGTGAAAGGAAAAATTTAAACATGTATGTATATATTAAGACAAACAGCTTTTTCAAACATATATCTTAAGGTTTAACCCTTTATGGAAGAGTTTGCTTTTTTATCACTTTTGAATATAAACTAGAAAAGCAACAGATTGAAAACTACTATGATGCTAAATAATTAGCCATAGAAAGGCATGAACAAGAGTAATTATTTACAGTAGAAACAGAGAAAATATTAAAAAGAAGCCTTTAATTTTTAATAAAACCATTAAAGGAACTACTCCTCCTCATATACTTAGTTGTAGTAATCAGCACATGTCTCCTACATACAATAAGGAACAGGTTATATGTTCCAGAGGTGGAACATGGAGATAGTTCAAATTTATCAATCAAAATAAAGAAAAATGGTATCATACATGAATCATGAAATATTTTAAACCTAGGGTAGAAGTGCATGGATTCTTCATTACTTAATTACTTCTGAGAGCTATAAATTGCATACCTATTAACGGTAATACAATATAGACTTTTCATACCAATAATTGATATAATATGTGTTGGGCTCCATTCCAGGAAAACAGATGGCTTTCTTGCAGTACTCAGCCTGGAATGGTAGTAGCTTCCTCACCAAGGAAACAAACAAATAAAAATCATGTGTGAGAGTTTAATTTGAAGAACAGAGCTCTGACACTGTAGTTAAACTTGACCACAAGGGGTGATGAAAATGTTTTGCAAAATGTTACTACATCCCATAAAAGGAATAGGAAAAAAAATCAACAAAATAAAGACCATAAGAAAGCACAGAGAGAGCACCTAAAAACAGAGCCAAGTGACTGGAATTTGCCAGTTTAAAAAAAAAAAAAAAAAAAAGCTATAAAACTGAAAGTAAATGAGGTATTGGGAAAAATAGCTCAAAGTTAAGAGAAAAAGAGAGGACTTAGGAGAGAGGGAAAAAAAAAAGAAAAATTGGGAAAAAAACAACCTACAAAAAAAAAGCAAGCTACCTTTCTATTTACAAGGTTTCTGTTTCTCTCTCTCCCTTAACTTTTATCTTTGTACCATCTCTTTTTTTATCAACTTGATTAACTTTGACTCTACTGGTAAAGTTTCCATCCCCCATCAATATTTCAAGCTATTGGCAATTAGGTTTCATTCAAATATAAAACAGGACAGAATTATTCCACCTCTCATGAAGGAGAGCTGAGGGAAGCACAATGCACAGATATTTCATCACTTTCCACAGGGCTTGCTTAGTTCTAGCTGCCAACATAAGGCGGACCTTGTCTTTACCATTAAAACGCCCTGAGGCTTATACCTTGTAGGACAAATGTTCAAGAATCATGCAGTTAGAATTAGCTCCAAAAAAGATCTGCAAGCTCTGAGAGTTGCATTTTGATATTTAAATTGAATCTCAACCCCATCTTAAGAACTCAGAAATCTTCATCCAGCTACTGAATGCCAGGGTCATTAAATCCATATTTGACCTTAAATTGGAGGCACCCATGTTTTTGCCTCTTGGCATGCCTGGAATTGCTATACTCTTGTCTGTACAGACAGAAACAGTATCCAAGTACCCTCATGTGAGCCCAGCTTGGTACTGGTGCTCCAGTGGGTTGGCCCCAGCCAGCATACAGACAATCACCCAGCCTCTTCTTCACTCCCCTCTCCAGAGGACAGGGTGAAAAATCAAATGAAGGTGGAAAGTCTCACGGATCAAGAGAACACTTGTTTAATAAGAAAAATGAAAGCTGCATGTGCAACCAAAGCAAAAAGAGACATTCACTTCCCATCAGCAGACAGATGTCTAACCACTTCTTGAAAGCAGGGCCTCAGCACATGTAACTAGCACTTGGGAAGACAGACGCTGTAACTCTAAATGTTGTCTCTTTCTCCTCCTTTCCCTCAGATTTCTTTGGTGAGCACATCTTCATATGGAACGGAATATCTATCTAGTTGGTCAGGGTCAGCTGTGTCCCCTCCCAGCCTCTTGTCCTCACCCAGAACACTGTCTTGTGTGGAAGCAAGGAGTGAAAGACTTCATGCTGTGTGAGCCCTTTTCAGGAACAGGGAGAACACTGGTGGGTTACCAACACTGTTTAAGCCACAAATGCAAAGCACAACACTATATGGGCTGCTATGAATAAAGTTAATTTCTTAACTTCACTCCAGCCAGACCCAGTACTGAGGCTTGAAACCATTGAAACAGTATTTCGCTCCTAACAAAATTCAGCTTTATACTACGCAAAGTTAAGCATGGCTAATAATGATGATGAGGTCTAGCATTTAGCACGTCCAGCTTAGTCATGAGGAAGAACCTAATGTTTTAAAAGCATGGAATAAAATACAGCGTCTTCAAATGCATGCTCTAATTACCTTGTGCAATTGGAATGGTGCAGGGCAATTTCTTGCATATGCTCTCTGTTTTGGTCCAATTTTTTAGACTGCTAAGTTCCTTCTCCATCCGGTGTACAATATCCTACAGCCTGACACTTTTATTAGGAAGTATGACCTTTATTAAGCAACAGAGAAGGGAATTGAACTGCGTCTCCTGCTTTGTGTGTATATTGGAAGATACTGTGCTGGCTTGCATCTGAAGCATGGATTGAATTGATGATGGAGGGTAAAAATAAAAAATCCAGGACATTAAATTTTCACCAGGGGCCAAGTACTTAAAAATTTGTAGAAATATGTAATATTTGCAAGCTTTTTTCTGCGTCTTAGTTTTCAGCTCTTTAGTTTTACACAGAGTACATTTTGCTGATGTTCAATGAGACAAGAATATTCTTTGGAAAGATATTTGGTTTAGTTTGTATTTTAATTATTTCTTTGGCATAAATTGAAAAAGAAGCAAGCCATCCCCCCACCCCACCCTCATTTTCTTTTATATGATGAAAGATTTAAAATCAATGTCTTTCAGGTGCTTTCTATTCTGATGTTTTTCATTATTTTATAAGCCAAATCGACTACTTCATTAAGATTTGAAAAAAGAATGGAAATTAAACCATTTAAAATAATGGTTAAAGACTAGAAGCTAAAGGCACATTACTCAGATAATGCTGCATGAAAGTGGGAGTGAAAGCTCTCAGCTCTTTCAAATCAGAAAGATTTGGTGATCTCCTATTCTTAGCATCTGTAGCTATCCTAACCTAGTCATTAAAATGGAACTGTTTGGTAAGAAACTGGAGAATTTCTGTTTATATTGTATCAAGTAAAGATTTTGGGGGAGGAGTGGAATGTGAAAAATCGAAAGTGGAAAATAGATGTGCTTTTTAAAGTTATCTCAGAATTGCTGGGTTTTGGGGTTTTAAATCTGTAATTCAAGCAGTCTGCAATGTATGTAAATATTTTTAATGGTGCAGTTGAGTTTATTTTAATTAAGCTTTCATTATAGAAAATTCTGAATGCATTAAGGCGGCAATAAAATTCTGAAAAGGTAAAAAATGGTCAAAATGCACTTTTAAATGATTTATCATCTTGAAATTTGGCAGATTATAATAATGTATATATATATGAACCTCACTATTAGTAAAACATTATGATTCAGATAAAGCAGTATTTTCCCTGAATAATTTCTGAGGTTTTTGAAATCTGTAGGAATTCTCCTGACCAGTCTTATAATAAAGTCTCTTCTAATAAGTTTAAAATTCATAGCCCACATTTCTGAAAAAGAAACTATTGAATTACACATGCACACAATGTGTGCAGAAGACTGAACACATCACACAGAAAGTCTGGAACTAGGTTAACAGTTTTGAGCAAATAAGATGTTTTCATCCTGAAGATGAGAGTATCAAAAAAGCAATTTGATCACTGAAAAAAAAAAGCAATTTCTTATTTATTTCATGCCACGTTATGCTTCTTGCAACAATAGTGACTGATTTATACTATAAAACTGTCTATGTAATTATGACACTCTACTTGTCAAAATTCCATAAGTGTGTATTTATACTCAAATTTGAATGCTCATGTACTATATTTGCACACGGTGCTGTGAAAACTTTGCATGCAAATTAGACATGCAGTTGTGTATTTATCATTCTGAAACCTATTCTTAGCTGTCATTGTATAAAATTAGATTGTTAGGATGCAAAAACACCAATAGATGTACACTCTGCAATGACAAAATTAGATACATCTCTGCTTTTGGCAGCTGCTAGTCTCTATATTTAAATGCTGATGTTAATTCCATTTTGCTTTAAGCAATGTGCATTGTATGCTGCTCAAGGAACATTTCAATATCGTATTGATTTGCTGTTTGCAAACATAGCAAGGTTTAGGGTATACATTCTTTTTAATGTGCATTTCGGCTTCTAAATGGTAAATATGACTAGCTCTTGATGAAGTATGGTAGTGCTGACAGCAATTATATTTCTCTCCTCTGACCTCCCTTTTGGTGAATTATGTCACTGACCAACCGTGGTGGAGTTAGTTGTGCCTGCAAGGCACGACAATGATTTTAGTCAGGTCACATGACACTGTGTCTGAGTCACTGTTTTCTTAGGACCTTGTTCTGAACTCTTGCCTGTGGTAGGCCTTCACCTCCTGGTCAGCAGTCCTGGCTTGATTGTACAGCTGGCCTGGGTGCAGTCCAGCAGGGGCAAGCCCTCCCAGCCCTCTACTTTTGCCATGAAGAAGCTGCTGTTGTTAGATCCAGCAATGAGAGGATGAGCAGTGCTCAGTGGAGTCAGGCTGTCATATTGTTACAAGCTACCTTGTCCACACGGTCTCCTAGAAAGAGATAGCCTGGATCAAGATGGGGAACCCAAACTATTCTGTGAGTCTATGATTTGCTTTTGGCCACCCTTAGTCATCTGCCAAGATGCAGTTCCCACCTGCATGTCCCCATGGTCACTGGCCTGGGAATGCAGCCACCTCCTGCCACTTCCAGTCTTCCAGAGCACTCATGTTATGAAAGCCCTGACTCCCTTCCACTCCTTACTCAGGCTGATCTCTGGGAATACACCATAACCCTGGGTAACCTCTGTGCCTCTGTGTTTATTAGATCAGTTGAAACATGTGCTCCTTACTGCTATTTAAATTGCTGTGAATCAAGAGATTTAGTACAAGCATTGACTTTGGGCGGGAACAAATCTTGTCACAGGGATTTCATCAGGGGAAGATGAGAATGAAAACTGCTTTTGCTATAGCAGCATTCTGGGTGAAATGGGGTCTGGATAAAATCAACCCTGCTCTCTTCTGTAAAGCATATATTGTGCTGTATGAATGTGTGGGATGGACAGAAACTTAAGGCAAACTAAAATAAAAACACTATATTCTTGTTTGGAATTCTATATGTGGTTAACTTATTATAATGTTATGAATAGAATAATGACATAGCTAAATGTAATACCATAATACCAAGGGCTAGCAGAATCCATCTTAACATTTTGAAGAAATTGCTATAATGTCTCATGTCAAAAAAGCACTGAAGTGTATCAGTGAGCAGCTAATCCTGGCTCAACCTGACAAACTGCAGAGTATTGTGGCAGGAAATATAAAGGAGATGCCTAGTGGTGGCCAAAGTTTAACAAGCAGTGTGCTTTATTTTTATATTTAACACTAAAGAAGAACTACTACTACTACTACTACTACTACTACTACTACTACTACTAATCTATAATGGTGGGAAGAGCAAAGCAAATAAGGAAAGGATAGTGGTTATTGGTTCTACAACACTTGGGATCTGAGTCTATACAAATTGTTTTGTATGAGGTGCTGAAAGGTTTGCTTTTAAAAAAAAAATCTGTGTGATACAGTTCGTACACTTTTTTTCCTACAGTTACATGCAGTTTATGTTGTTCTTCGCTCATTTACAACTAAGATACTTTGTGTCATAAGCAAGGCAAAAACAGTTGAATGTATCATGTTCCAACTTATTATTCTCTGAAGTCTGTGTAACTTTTTTGCAGACCCTTGATTCTAAGCAAAGACTTTTGTCCTTTGACAACATCATGTGAGATCCTGCTGTGCACATCCAGGACAACAGGATGGACTTTTCGGTCAGGAAATATAACCTGGTGCTTTTCCAGGGAAATGAGAAATTATACCAATATCTGTATTTACCATGTGAGAAGGACTGCAACTTGCTCTTCATTTCTTCTGTATCCTTTTGTATCTGCCTGGCTTCATAGAATTACAGTACAGAAAGTGGCTAGATGGTAACAGGAAGTGAGACTGGACTGTCCAGCACTGGAAATGGAGTGACTTTCTCCATGTAGACATGGGGAAGCACCCAGTCAATAGATAGGCCAGTGGAGCTGCTTTCCCTCCACATCTTTTTTGGGGAGGAGAGTAACTTGAGCCTTAGCCATTTCACTGAAGATAGTACTACCTTTTGTTGGGGTTTTTTTGTGGTGTTTTTTTATTATTATTTATTTATTTTAGGCTTTTTTTTTTTTTTAGCAGGACTCTGAATTGCCATAGAAGGGAAAAATAGTTCCCTTGCATCATCTTATAGGATCCCACATTTTGGCTTTAGCAAAACCACTTAAACATTTAAAACAAAAGGCTACTAATTGGTAGCAAATGTTACTTTATCCTGGAGCAAGTTCTAATGTTTGCTGGTCTTTCTTTTCAGATGAACCTGTCATCATATAATAACCTCAAGGTTTGGAAACAGTTATGTTTCATGCAGCTTTAGCTTTCTTTGCTTGAACTATTCTGATTTTTAGAGAATAAAGGATAATACACTGAACCATCAATAACAGGAAGTCTCTGAAAGGGAAAAAAAATACAAGGAGCAGATAGATAACACAGAGAAAGAACAGGTAGAACTGATTTGGTTTTTCTAAACAAAATGCTTTGCAGAAGTCTCCCTTTTTTGCAAACAAATATGTGTCCCTATTTTGTGGCTTCTTGCCCTTCATTTTATGCAAAAGCGGGATTATAAATCAAAGAATCAGAGAACCACAGAACGGTAGGGGTTGGAAGGGACCTCTGGAGATCATCTAGTCCAACCCCCCTTGCTAAAGCAGGTTCATCTACAGTAGGTTGCACAGAAACGCATCCAGGAAGGTTTTGAATATCTCCAGAAAAGGAGACACCACAACCTCCCTGGGCAGCCTATTCCAGTGCTCTGTCACCCTCAATATAAAATTGTTTTTCCTCATGCTGAGGCAGAACTTCCTGTGTTCCAGTTTGTGCCCATTGCCTCTTGCCCTGTCACTGGGCACCACTGAAAAGAGCCTGGCCCCATCCTCTTGACACCTGCCCTTTAGATATCTGTAAGTGTTGATAAGTTCCCTCTCAGTCTTCTCTTCTCCAGGCTAAACAGCCCCAGGTCTCTCAGCCCTTCTTCATATGAGAGATGCTCCAGCCCCCTCATCATCTTCGTAGCCCTCCGCTGGACTCTCTCCAGTAGTTCCCTCTCCCTTTTGAGCTGAGGAGCCCAGAACTGGACACAGTACTCCAGATGTGGCCTCACCAGGGCAGAGTAGAGGGGAGGACAATCAGAATGAGCTGTTCTGTTACCTTTCCAGGGATGGAGGTGAGGCTGACTGGTCTGTAGTTACCTGGATCATCCTTCTTGCTGTTCTTGAAGACTGAAGTGACATTGGCTTTCCTCCAGTCCTCAGGCACTTCTGTCCTCCATGACCTGTCATCCCATTAGATATATTTAATACACAGTTTCACTAAGAAAAGTGTAGTGTGAATGTTGTTTACACAGTATAAATAGAGTTCATGTCTCCTTTTCAATATTCGGCAGCTATAATTTCATTTGAGTTACTCTCTTTGGACTTTGTCTAGCATTATTTCCCCCATACAGGTTTTGGCAGGTTGAAGCATTTCTTTATAAATGGTGTTAATGTACTTCTCAGGGAAAAAAATTCTCCATTTCTGTTCAAAAGATTCTTTGACTATTAATATCTTTGCAGACATAAAAGGGGTGGGACCTTTTGCTTATCAATACTGAGGGGGGGAATGTCATGAACACCCCAATATTGCAGCTGGGAGTTTTTTTGAATTTGTCAAGAATCCCATCTCTGAAATGTCTGGAACTGACCCATAGCAAAGCCAGAAAAAAAAAAGGAAACATACGGTATCTTTAATTTCTAATGAAGGATAACTTAAGATCTTGATACAAAAAAAAAAAAAAAAAGTTTGTAATAGTAATTTCTTTTAATTGACACCACACAATCTAATCATGGCGGAGAGTACTTTAAAATTATTTTAGAATGGTAACGTATATCATGTATAAAATTTTCATTTGAAGTTAGACACATGAAGCCACTACTTCCCTAAAATAAACACGACCTATAGGAATCATAAGAGATAGAGGTCATCAAAAAGGAACATTATCATGGTTTTGAAGAATTTGTCTTTAAAATAAACCATCTATCGTTGGTTCCTTCACAAGTTACATGTCAGGGCAGCCTCTCACAGCATCTTACCTACCCTGAAAAAGCTGCTCTCCATAAATCCAAGGTCATAATTTTCCTACACCCCGTTCTCACACCTCTTGGTCAATGCAGCCAAGGCTTCTGTCAGCATTCATGACACCCAGCTGGTTCTACTTTGTTTATGAATCCAGGTTGGGGGTTGTTAAAACTTCCCCAGAAGAACAGGACCTGCAAATGTAGAAAATGTTTCAGGATGCTTACAAAAGGCTTTGCCCAATTCCTCTTAGTACAATAAACACCCAAAGAAATTCTAAATCTTGTTGTGTCATTCAGTGATAAAGTATCACTAAGGAAATCATTGTTACCACTGAGAACATAGTCTGAAAATGTGGTCTTTAAATTGGCCAGACATAAAAATGTTAGTGTGTGTGTGTCTATATACATATATGTATATATACACATATATAGTCACCTGAGTAATGAATATTTTGTGGAAGGACTGAACCATACTCAGAGTTGACCTAAACAATGCGGAATCACTCAAGGACTTCTGTGGATCTGCAAATTGCTTCTGAAAATAGCCTCTAGGGTGTTAAAGGGATGCCTGTAGCAAGCAATTTCCAATTCAGAAAGATGTTGCATGCAAAGAAAAGCATCACTAACTTGAAGTTACTGTGCTACGACTCAGAGCCTTTTCTGTATGCATTTCAAATATTTTCTACTGCTGAATCTTTGCATGTGAAGTAACTTCAGGAAAGAATTTACTGAACACAAAAGTAAGAAAAATCACATATGTAATAAATGAGGGAAGTGTCTTCTCCTTTAAAAGAATGAAATCACTCTTGCAGACTTCTTTCCAGCAAGAAGCCCATTGCTGTATACATTTTTGTTCTTGCTATGGTGGTGAAGTACTCCCAATACCTGCAGAGAATATTTTCTTTAACCTCAGAGTGCTTGTAAAACCTGGAGAGTGAGGCCATTGATGGATGAAGGTCTTTTGGAGGCTTGACATTCAGTTTGTAAGAAGCAGTGGAGAATGCAAGCAGACTGCTGCAAGGGAGGTCATAGGAGGAACTACTTTTTAGCCACAATGCTGAGAGCTGTTTCAGAATCAGAATGTTCCTTCCAGAGTCCTAACCAGGGCTGAGAACAGAAAACCATAGAAGTGAAACCCTGGTGATTTTAGCAGATACATCTCTCTGGTAAAAAGAGGGCCATCATCCTGTGAAAGTATTTTTTTATAATTTAGTTTCTGCTGCTTTCTCTGACTAATGTTGTACAGGTGTGAAGTTTTAGAGCAAATGGTGGTCACTGTCAGCTTCAGTTAGGATTACATAATTGCTTAATTGCTTTCATGCTAATGCTGTGATTTTCAGACAAATATGACCTTCTTAAACTTTCATCTTTGGGAGGAAAATGTTTCTGGGCATCCTCTCAGTTTTCAAGCACATTTCTGAGAAAAGTTGTTCAGCCATATTTATCTGCCAAGAGATTAAGGGAAATGGGTTTTTTTGTTTTTTTTTTTTGTAGGGGAAAGATAAATTCCTGTAACTCTTATTTGAAGAGTTTGATAGAGTAAAGGTGAAATTCATAAGCTAAATATTTGCCAAGAGCTTGCTTGCTCTTGTGACAAAAGAAGCTTAAGGTGTTGTGTCAGCTAACATAACATTTAGCATAACTTTAGATGTAGGAATTAACCACTTTCAATGAGATGGTGTGGTGTAACACTTACATGAATTTTGCCCGAAGCGCATGTTTCAATGTTTTTGAATAGAAAGCATTGGTCATGTCTCGGTGCAAAGAAAGAGCAGGAGAATATTCTTAGAAAATGAATTTTTCAGGCACTGTATGGTGTTGTGGTGCCTGGTGCAGTTTTGGCAGTGGGGGATGGGGCTACGGAGGGGGCTCCTGTAAGAGGCTTCGAGAAGCTCCCCTCGCTTCATTTTTTGGACCCACCAAAAGGGTGGGTCCACCTGCCAAGGCCAGGCCAATGGCGCCTCTGCAAATAACTATTTAAGAGTCAAAGAACCAGCTGATTTTGTCTCTTTGTTCTGTGCGTGTTGGTGAGCGAAGGGGGATGGGAGAGAGTCCTGCCGTCACTCAGTCAGTGAGGCAGGGGAGGGGGAGCTGTGCCGCTGCAGAGGTTCCCCTGCGGCCCGCGGTGGGGTGGCGGCTGAGCCCCTGCAGCCCCTGGAGCCCAGCGGTGGCCCAGAGGTCGCCTTGCAGCCCGCGGAGGGCCCCGGGCCGGAGGAGCAGGGCCCGGGCCCGGAGCAGAGCGCGACTGCGGCCGCGCTGGAGCCGCCCGTCGGTGGGAGGGCGGCAGCCCCGGGAGGGCCCCGCGCTGGGGGGTTCTGGGGAGCTGCGGCCCCGCGGGAACGACTCGCGTTGGGGCAGTTCCTGGAGGGCTGTCTGCCGGGAGAGGGACCCCGCGGTGGGGCAGGGGAGGGCTGCGAGGGCCCCTCTCCCTGAGGGCGAAGGAGCAGCGGGGACACCTTGTGCCGGCCAGACTGTGACCCCCATTCCCTGCCCCCTGCGCTGCTGGGGGGGAAGAGGGAGCAGAGCTGAGCCCCGGGAGACCGGAGGGTTGCGGGAGAGGTGTGTTGTATTTCAGACCTGGTTGTATCTCTCATTCTCCTTGATGGTGGTGGTTGTTTGTATTAAATGTGTGTTGTTATCCCCACGTTGAGTCTGTTTGTTGCCCATGACCATGACTGGTGAGTGAGCCCTTCCTGTCCTTTGTCTCGACCCTCAAGTCCTTTTGGTTGCATTTTCTCCTCCCCATCCCTCAGGGGATGGAGTAGGGGTGAGCAAGGGGCTGCATGGTGCGTTTGTTGCCAGT
This sequence comes from Leptosomus discolor, assembly GCF_034619465.1. Lineage (NCBI taxonomy): Eukaryota > Metazoa > Chordata > Aves > Leptosomiformes > Leptosomidae > Leptosomus > Leptosomus discolor. The sequence goes on along the minus strand of NC_141419.1, from coordinate 43,380,927 downwards.
TGGGTAGGCTCAAACCTTGACACACTGTCATGGAATCCTAGAATAGTTGGGTTGGAAGGGACCTTTAAAGTCATCTAGTTCAACCCCCGCTGCAGTCTTTAGCTAGATCAGGTTGCTCAAAGCCCAATCCAACCTGACCTTGAATGTTTCCAGGGGTGGGGCATCTATCACCTCTCTGGGAAACCTGTTCCAGCGTTTTACCACCCTCATGGTAAAAATAATTCTTGCTTGTATTCATGTAACTCTGCCCTCTTTTAGTTTAAAAACATTACCCTTTGTCCTATCGCTACAGGCCCCACTAAGTAGTTTGTTCCCATCTTTCTTATAGGCCCCCTTTAAGTACTGAAAGGCCTCAATACGGTCTCCCTGGAGCCTTCTCTTCTCCAGGCTGAACAACCCCAACTCTCTCAGCCTTCCCATCTCTCTGATCATTTTTGTGGCCCTTCTCAGGACCTGCTCCAACAGGTCCGTGTCTTTTCTGTACTGAGGACTACAGAGCTGGATGCAGTACTGCAGGTGAGGCCTCACCAGAGCAAGTAGAGGAGCAGAATCACCTCCCTTGACCTGCTGCCCACACTTCTTTTGGTGCAGCCCAAGATACAGTTGGCCTTCTGGGCTGCAGGTGCACATTGTCAGCTCATGTCCAGCTTTTCATCCACTAGTACCCCTGAGTGCTTCTTGGCAGGGCTGCTCTCTCCTTTGTCCCTGAGCCTGAATGGATACTGGGGGTTGCCCTGAGCCAGGGGCAGGACCTTGCCCTTGGCCTTGTTGAACGTCATGAGGTTCACATGGGCCCACTTGATCTTGTCCAAGTCCCTCTGGATGTCATGCCATCCCTCAGGTGTGTTGACTGCACCACACAGCTAGGTGTCATCAGCAAACAGGCTGAGGGTGTACCTGATCCCACCTTCTACATCATTGGTGAAGATGTTAAACAGTACTGCTGCTAGTACAGACCGCTGAGGGATACCACTTGTCACCAGTCTCCATCTGGACATTGATGACTGCTACCCTTTGGATGCAACTATCCAACCAATTCCTTATCTACCACATGGTCCATCTATCAAATCAATATCTCTCCAATTTAGAGAGAAGGATGTTGTGAGGGACTGAGTTCAAAGGCCTTACAGAAGTCCAGATAGATGACATCCATAGCTCTCCCCTTGTCCACTGATGCAGTCACTCCACTCTAGAAAGCTGCTAGGTTGGTCAGGCAGGACTTGCCCTTGGTGAAGTCATGCTGGCTGTCCTGAATCACCTCCCTGCCTTCCATGTGCCTTAGCACAGCTTCTGGGAGGATCTGTTTCATGATCTTCCCATGCACAGCGATAAGGCTGACAGGTCAATAGTTCCCAGAGTCTCCCTTTCTACCCTTTGTAATAATGGGTGCAATATTTCCCTGTTTTACAGTCACTGGGGACTTCACCTGACTGCTGTGTTTCAAATGTCATGAAGAGTGACTTGGGAACTACATCAGCCAGTTCCCTCAGGACTCTGGGATGCACCTTGTCAGGTCCCACAGACTTATGTATGTTTAGGTTCCTCAGGTGGTCATGAAACTGATCTTCTTTTGCAGTGGGAGGGACTTTGCTGCCCCAGTCCCTGTCTCATGGCCCGTCCACTCAAGAGGTGTGGGAAGAGAGGTTGCCAGTGAAGACTGAGGCAAAGAAGTTGTTGAGTACTTCAGCCTTCTCCTCCTCCATTGTTTCCAGCTTGCCAGTCATCAGCTTAGGGGTGTTTATAGGCATGTCTGAACAGAAGTTGTCATTGGACTAAATAATAGTAACCAAAAAAACTGAAATATAAAAAATCTTGCTTCAAGTCTAGAACAACTTAGGGCTGAAACTTGAAATTCAGAAAATGGCTTTGAGAAAACCACCTGGCATTATACTGGACATGATTTATCCCTGCTTATACTGTTTGCAAACTCATGTTCAGCTCTGCAGTAGAAACAGCAAAGCATTTCAATGTTAAGTGCTAATTGAGCACCCTTTTCCCCTGCAGGAAGGATAACCCAGGCAGAGTCTTGTTTCTGAGCTGGCAGAATTGTAAAAAGTAAAAATCATACGTGAAAATAGTTAGTCATATTTAAGGGACAAAATATGCACCCGTAAATTGATACTTGACATTCTAGACAGATTAACTGGTTTTGCACCTATTCACGCATTCCCTTGCCATTCTAACATTCATTTTTAGCAAGGGATTTTGTGTCATTCACTAAAATGTATAGGGCAGAAATGAGATCTTTCTCCAGGCCAGATATCTTAAGTATAGACTCTGTGAGAAAGGGAAAGAGTTAAACTCTGCTTAACTCAGGGTTATTTATTAAATGTCTCAGCTGACAAAAATTTGTTCAAACTTCGCTGCTGTTTGCAGACATAAAAAAGTCAGTGGGGCTGAATGTAGCAGTCGGATGTCGGATGTCATTTACTCTGTTTTCATATTTTCCTATTCAAACATGGTATGCCAACAGAAGAAGGTGAGTTTGGATTTGTCTTAGTGGGAACAGAAAAAAAAAAAAAAAAGGGATTGTTTAAATAGTGTTCTCAAAGGAAGATTGCAGGCAATAAAATATCAGAGGTAATAAGAAGGGTGGATGCCTTATAGAAAAGGAAAACATAAACCTCTTTTAGATCTTGGCAGAAGCATAATTCTTAATGGACTGGGATATCAATAAATCCCACATGATTTGCTGCTGACATGCTAAATTATTCCATTTCAGATCAGGGACTGACAAACCTTTCTTGCTTTTTTGACTTCGACAGGTTAAGCAGCTTCAGAATTTTTGATAATTTGTTTACAAGATATAAGCTGAAAATAACGCGCTTTTTTAAATGTCTTATTTGCAACCATGGCCACCAATTGTAAAATGTATAGTAAATAGGACATAATTGTTATTCTTTAAAGAAAGGGGCTCCGAACTAATGAGATAGGGAGCTTGTAACCACCTTGACAAGTCATCCTTAATGATGTTAATTAATAGGGGGAATGTTATGCCCATACAGATGAGAGACAGAGCAATCCTAATGCTAAGGAGAGATCATCAGCTCAAGAAATGAACTTTCTATCTTTGTATATGCCTGTGGAATCCTAAGTGATCGAAAAACAAGATCCTGAAAGTTATTAAAATTAATCTGTGGTCCAGATAGAATCAAAATATAAAACTAAGAATTTAGAAACAGATTTAACAAAAAAAAAAACCCTACGTATGCACACAAAATAAAGAAATTTGTGTTTTTTCTTGAAAGCGCAGCTTTTGCATCTCTTCTCCCTAGAAGCTGGAGATGACCTTCATCAGTCTACTTTCTTCCTCCATAAATTTCAAACAGCAGCAAAGAAAAGATAGTCATCTGCTTTGGCCACTTATCTAGTAAAGAGTACTGCAGCACAAGAAAATGTATTTAAGACTGTTTTCATTTTAAATATTGTACTTTAGTAGGCTGAGCTTCTTTGGATGTCATCATAGAATCATAGAATGGTTTGGGTTGGAAGGAACCTTAAAGATCACCTAGTTCCAACCCCCCTGCCATGGCAGGGACACCTCCCACTAGACCAAGTTGCTCAAGGCTCCGTCCAGCCTGGTCTTGAACACTTCCAGGGATGGAGCATCCACAACTTCCTTACACAACCTGTTCCAGTGTCTCACCACCCTCAGGGTGAAGAACTTCTTCCTTGTATCTAGTCTAAACCTGCCCTGTCCCAGCTTCCAACCATTACCCCTCATCCTGTCACTGCAGGCCCTTGTAAAAAGTCCCTCCCCAGCCTTCTTGTAGGCCCCCTTCAGGTACTGGAAGGCTGCTAGAAGGTCACCCTGAAGCCTTCTGTTTTCCAGGCTGAACAAGCCCAACTCTCTCAGCCTATCCTCGTAGGAAAGGTGTTCCCACCCTCTGACCATCTTGGTAGCCCGCCTCTGGACTTGCTCCGACAGCTCCTTGTCTTTCTTGTGTTGGGGGCTCCAGAGCTGGACACAGTATTCCAGGTGCAGAGAGGCAGAATCACCTTCATCAACCTGCTGGTGACACTTTTCTCTTGATGCAGCCCAGGATACGGTTAGCTTTCTGGGCTGCAAGCGCACATTGCTGGCTCATGTCCAGCTTTTCATCCACCAGCACACCCAAGTCCTTCTCCCTAGGACTACTCTCAATCCACTCATTGCCCAGCCTGTGTCTGTGCTTGGGATTGCCCCAACCCAGGTGCAGGACCTTGCATTTGGCCTTGTTGAACGTCATGAGGTTGGCCTGGGCCCACCTCTCCAGCCTGTCTAGGTCCCTCTCAATGGCCTCCCTTCCCTCCAGTGTATCAACCTCACCACACAACTTGATGTCATTCACAAACTTGCTGAGGGTGCACTCGATGCCACTGTCCATGTCACTGACAAAGATATTAAATAGCACTGGTCCCAGTACTGATCCCTGAGGAACACCGCTTGTCACTGGTCTCTTCTCAGACATTGAGACATTGACCGTGAGTCTTTGAGTGCAACCTTCTAGCCAATTTCTTGTCCACTGAGTGGTCCGTCCGTCAAATCCATGTCTTTCCAATTTGGAGACCAGGATGTCATGCGGGACAGTGTCGAAGGCTTTACACGAGTCCAGACAGATGACAGCTGTTACTCTTCCCTTGTCAATTGATGCTTTTACTCCATCATAAAAGGCCACCAGATTTGTAAGGCAGGATTTTCCCTTGATGAAGCCATGTTGGTTGCCACCAATCACCTCCACATTTTCCATGTGCCATAGCAGAGCCTTCAGGAGGACCTACTCCATGATCTTGCCAGGCACAGAGGTGGGACTGACCGGCCTGTAGTTGCCTGAGTCTTCCTTTTTTCCCTTTTTGAAAATGGGGGTGATGTTTCCCCTTTTCCAGTCAGTGAGCACTTCACCAGGCTGCCATGCTTGTTTTTACAAAGAACACTCTTCCAGATATCATATATGCAGGACAGGTCCTCAAGAGTTTTCTATCAATCAACAAGTTAACTGATGAAATCCAAAGATTAGAGATAGAGGCAAGAAGAGAATTAGTGAGAATGTTTTACTCTATGACAAAGAGAAAAATGGATTAAATAATCCACACAAATTAAAAAAACCTTAAAATCTGGATAGAAATATGAAGCTAAAGGTTCCTGCCACTAGTTAAAAGCTACAACCTGTAGTGACAAGCTTCATAAAGGCTTTTGTAAAATGCAGCCTTACAACACAAAGACTTGGCTAGGTTTGACTAAAATTACTGGAGCTGCTTTCGTGCAGCAGGTGTGATTCATTTATCTCACACAGGAGCTGGGGAACTGAAGTGGGTAGTCAGATCTCTGAAGACTGGTGATATGCTCTGGAGGAACAGTCAGACACTGATCCTTTTGCAGCCCATCCTTTGTTCCCAGTGCTTGGTCTCAAACACAGGACTTTCACACTCGCACGAGTGCACACATGCAGACGTCCCTGCCCCATGCACATGCAAGTCTTTCTCTCTCTATCTAGGTATTTATATACATATATATATACACACACATATATTTTGTACACAGACACATGCATAAATGTTTACCACTTGTTCTATGGGAAAAAGAGCACTCGACTAAATGAGCCTAAAAGCAAATCTTTAAATACCAGTTTCAAAGTTCATTCTTAAATTTAAGGTGCAGTGGACTGTTAGATTAATTTATGGTAATATTTCAATGAGGAAATGAACTCCTGTTAAAGAAAAGAAGGTTATGACACTATCTTCTTGCTGTTAAGTAACTGTCTTCCTCTTCCCACATTCTTTTATGGGGAGACTATATGTTCTCAATCATGGAGCTACACACAACTCATAATAAATGAGCTATAGATCCAAACACTGGAAAATTCCTGATGTATTGAGATCTAGGAGTTTGATTTTTAACCTCAGAATAACAATACATCTGCTTATGCTTCCAACTGCTTTCAGGTTGTCAGCTCACTCAGCATCTTGCTCTTGGTTTCCATGTGACTGCAATGGTGAACTGCAGCAGTCAGATGTTTTACAAACTCTTGACCATGGCTTGCATCACAAAATGATGTATGTAATTCACTGTGATAGAGTAAGAGCCAGTTTCCATTGTTCTGTGCCAGAAAGGGTAGTGTCGAGGTAGGGAACTTCAAAACAAACTGGTGTGTCTGTGTGGGCATTGGACTGGGAAATGCCATTGAGTCAGATTTGTTGGAGGACTTAGAGCAGATAAAGTTTTATTCACATGGCTTCCCTGCTTCCCTGGAAACTTGATGCCAGTCCTTTAACTTACTGATAGAGGCTGTGATCCTGGGTGGCACAGGGTCTTCCTACAGCATCCCAGCCTTGGAGGCCAAGGTCTTCTTTTTGTACTCCCTGTACAGAACTGATGGACCCTCCTGACCTGATACTATGTTGGCTTTACCACTTGGTGATGGAGAGGAAGGAGCACTGCCTTGTGCTCCTTGTGGCCCAGCTGGTCTGTTGTATGTGGCTGGAGCTGCAAGATGTGCTCTTCCAACTTGTTTGGTGGTAAATGTTGTGCAATGAAGAGTTTTTTGTCCTCCTGAACCCACTTCTGACTCTCATTTTAACTGCTGAACACCACATCTGGCAGAACAAGCAGTGAAGTGAGCCCGAGGGTAAGGAGGCAGCCACGCAGGTTTCAGTGCAGTGCTTGTGACTATCTGATGTTGTTTAGCTAATTAAAAAAAGTTGAGAGAAAGAACTGGGGGCTGGCTACAGCTACGAAACATATCTCTGCTTCAAGATTGACAGATGCCTCCCCGGTATGACAGAACTGGCTTTACAGACTGCTGATGGTGCTCCCTGGACCGCAGTGTGAGAAGTGCTGTTCTAGCTCACCAGTCGGTAGTCTTTATTGTAATTCTGTTTTCCTCTTGTGCCTGTACAACTCCAGCTGGGATCTGAAAGCTCTACATAGTAACTCCTGGGCCCTAGTATCAGTCTATGAAACCAGACAATAGAATTTTATTAGTTTTCATTAAAATAATTATTGCAGTGCTTTCAGATTTTTCTTCTTCATGCTGTTATTTTTAAATATGTGGACAGCTACATTGCAAAAATCATTGATTTTACCCGTGCTCAAAGCAAAAACTGAGAGATGTTAGCCCAATACCATCTCTAACAGTCAAAAAATCTTAACTGTCTGCTTCCCTCTGTGCACCTCTGGACAGTAGTTCCTTCTTTGTATTTTGCAGTCTATATCTTTACATGGGGAGAACTGGCTTATGCTTAAAGGACTGGATTGAGAATCAGAATTTAGATTTCATATTCACTCTTGTATTTCCCTTGTAATTTTGAGCAAGTTGCAAAAACAGCAGAGGTAGAAGTCCTGAACTTCTAAGTATCTTGTTCCCATTGTGAAGGTCTGGAGTGAAGTGCTAAAGCTCTCTGTAAGGTAATGCCAAATATGTTAGGCACCCTCTAACAGATTTCAAAATAACATGCTGAGTAAAACCAGTGCTATCAGCATATTTCTGCCTGGAGACAGCCAACAGAAAAAGTGAAGAGCAAGGGACTGATATGGACCTTTGTCTACTCTATAACAAGAACCCAAAATCCTTTCTGTGTGCAACCTTTCTTTCAAAAACACACAGCTGCTGAAAAGAAGGAACATGCTCTTTTTTTCTTATATTATGGTCTTGTATTACAGAGCACAGGAAATAAGTTATCCCCCAGATAAGGGAAATAAACCTTCAGAGAGAGTGCCATAGCCATAGATGCTGTCCACATCACTTTCTGAAGATCTCTAACTGTATTCGAGGTGCAAAAGGGGGATATTTTGTGAAGAGGGAAGCTAGCTTTCAGGGCATAATGAGATTTACGTGTTTGTATTCTGTCACTGTTTCAGAATCATTTTTCTATTGCTTTTAAATGCTGTGCTCCTCACTATTAGAAACTGAGCAGCATCAACACTACCCATTCCTACACTTTCACCAACCTGTTTCTAAAGGAAGGCATAACTGGCTGGTAAGGGATTTGAACCTGACATGCAAGGGTTACAATGAATGCAGATGGGAGCAGTGCAAGAATATGGACCATTCTTGAGTGTGAATTAAATTCACAACTGTCCACACCAGTGAGATGTGCTTCTAGACAGACTTACGTATTTAGTACATACGCACAACTTTTCAAAGTTGAAAAGACAGTGTTGGAGTTAGGTAGGAAAAGTCTGCAGCTGAGTAAAACTTTTAAGATTATCTTGGTTCTAGTTGTCTAACCACTGCTAAAATTGTGCTTTCAAGTTCTCAGCTGCCTTATAGGTACTGTCCTTTAGATTATGAATGGCAGAACATGAATATGTATACATCTATGATTAAAAAATATACTTTAAAACTTGTAGTTCACATGCATAGGGACGTATGAAGAAGTTAGAATTGGCAGATAAATCTGTGATCAACATCAGTTCTTGGCTTTGGGCCACGATTTGTTTATCATAGTGACAGCAACCACCACAACAAACCCCATTGGGTAAAGAGGTCACCATGGTATCATCATCATCATCATCACGATAAGAATAACAACAACAATAACAAAATCAACAAGAACAATAAAGCATTACTGCATTAGTTGAACCTTGAATACTGTCCGCATTGTACTTGAATTAAAATAGCTAATAAAGTTCAAGATCTCTGATTTTATTGCAGTCTGCCTTGCTCATGCTTCTACACTACAAAATAAATATTGTACTATTTGTTACTTATTAGGTCCTATGAGCGATTTGCATTTTTCAAGAAAAAACCTCAAAACACTGATAATTAGCTCACTGTAATTGATTTTGAAATATATTGAAAACATAAACCCTTCACCTTGTGTTCACTTGATGCTCCTTTGCCCTGGTCCACTGAATAATGCTTGCTGGTACTGGCAACTGCCCAAGTACATTTGCATCTACTGTGGCATCAATTGGTGTTGTATCCTGTACAATATTAATTTCGCTTGCACTAAAAATACAACAGAATAAAAGGAATCACAAGAAAAATAGACTCAGAATGTTGTTATACATAACCTTATCACTAACCTGTCTGAGAAATATTATAATGAAGATGCATAACTTCAAGTGATATGGGTATTTTATTTGCTCAGTTTGGATTTGGTTCAAAGGGGATCAAGTGCTCCATCAGTAAGTTTGCAGATGACACCAAGTTGGGTGGAATTGTTGATCTGCTTGAGGGTAGGAAGGATTTGCAGAGGGATCTGCACAGGCCGGATCGATGGGCTGAGACCAACTGTATGAGCTTCAACCAGGCAAGTGACAGGTCCTGCACTTGGGTCACAACAACCCCATGCAGCGCTACAGGCTTGGGGATGAGTGGCTGGAAAGCTACCCAGCAGAAAAGGACCTGGGGGTGCTGGTCGACAGCCAGCTGAACATGAGCCGGCCTTGTGCCCAGGTGGCCAAGAAGGCCAACAGCATCCTGGCCTGTATCAGAAAAAGTGTGGCCAGCAGGAGCAGGGAAGTGATTGTCCCCCTGTACTTGGCATGGTGAGGCCAAAGTATGCATACTGTGTTCAATTTTGGGCGCCTCACTACAAGAAGGACATTGAGGTGCCAGGGCATGTCCAAAGAAGAGCAGTGAAGGTGATGAACGGTCTAGAGCACAAGTCTTATGAGGAGCATCTGATGGAACTGAGGTTGTTTATACTGGAGAAGAGGAGGCTGAGGGGGACCTTATCACTGTCTACAACTACCTGAAAGGAAGTTGTGGCCAGGTGGGTGTCAGTCTCTTCTCCCAAGAAACAAATGATAGGATGAGAGGAAATGGCCTCAAGTTGTCCCAGGTTTAGACTGGACATTAGGAAAAAATTGTTCACCAAAAGGGTTATCAAGCATTGGAAAAGGCTGCCCATAGAAATGGTTGAGTCACCATCCCTGGAGGTGTTTGAACGACATGTAGATGTGGCATTTCAGGACATGGTTTAGTGGGACTTGGCAGTGTTAGGTTAACGGTTGGACTCTATGAGCTTAAGGGTCTTGTCCAACCTAAATGATTCTATGATTCTATGATCCTATGATTGGTTTAGGAACTGACTGACACTTATACAACCCTTTTGTGTGACAAGCTGGAAAATCCATGCTATCATATTTTGGGAAATTCTTAATACAGACAGTATCTCTTGCTATTGCAAAATCTCTTCTTTCATGTCAAATTTGATGATTTTGTATCTAAATGTTTTATATGTTTTCCTACAGAAACCGCTGTTTTAATTTGTCTATTAATATTCACTCTAGATTAAAAAGCTCTACAAAAGAGAACTGACAGTACAAATTATAGGTCATATACAAGATAGGACTCCTTACTTTAAATGGGAGACCTCTAGAATACAGCCAGTAGAATTACTTGTTCATATTTCCTGAGGTTCGTAATAGGACTCCTGTGTTTCTCAGCTTCTTATCTTCTGTTGCTCTGCAGTCCCATGCAAGTTTTGCAAAACAATAATCAGAGAAGTACAGTATCTCTGACAACTAGCTCAACTGTAGCAAACAAAATCAAATTCCTTTCAGGTCGTTTAGACCTTCACTATTATTTCCTCATGCTCTTGTGCTTAAGTGCTAGATGTGGCTGAAAACCAAGGGGGTAAACTTTGATGCTGTATCAGTCACAGCTTTTAGTATCATTCACTTTATTTCAGTGATGGCACTACAAACGCATTGTGCAAACAGCTTACTGGTAGGGGTTTTTCCCAGCAATCTTCTGTTTCATTCAAGGATCAATAAGTTGCTGATGTCAACAGCAATTGCTGTCTCCTAAAAGAGGAACTTTTAAACTTATTTCCTTTCTTTATTTGTTCTGCTTTTAATATGCACTTAAAACTCAATATGTTATTTACAACAAGGTCTTGGGAATCACAAGGGTATCTCAAAACAGCACCAGAAATCTAAAAGTTCTAAGTAGTAGAAACAAAACAAAATTAAAAAAAAAAATTCAGGCGCAATGAGTCAAATGAAGTCCTGCTTAAAATCTCTGAGGAGAAGATAACAATGTTCAGCTGCTTAAGGAATAAACGCAAGTAGACACCCTAGCACATGAATCCATCTAACCACATACCACCAAGGATTTCCTCTTTTTCAATACTTCATTTGTAATTATAGTGTATGGACTGCCATATGTGCAAAATTATGTCTGAAATATATAGATACATAAAAGCATAATTTTGTTGCTACCCTAAAGCTGTACAAAATCAGTCAGAACCTACCTTGCCAACACCCACAGCTGGAAATTAGGATGTTCGTGAGTTGTTGGGAATTATGGTCTAATGCATCTGTGTAAAATTTCCTGTCTCTGCTGACAAATACTGTTCTCCCTGCCTTTTTTCAAGTTTTGAAGTAATTTTTTTAAACCATGGCAATTTTTTTTTTTCCAAAGAGAAGATAAATGTGGAATCGCAAAAGGAAAAGGGAAGGCTAGGACTACTTCAGTTTTCATGGAAGCATTTGAAACAAGTTATAGGAGAGAATAAACTGAGCTTTCAACTATTTTCTTCTTTAAATGTGTGAATAAATCCAAATGCTAACTCGAAAAGATATCATTCTTGTAAAGTGAAAGAGAAAAAGTTGTGAACTGGTTTACAGAGAACGCTTTCTCCCCCAGATTACAACAGTATCTTCTAAAGCAATTTTTTCCTACTTGTCACATAATGACTTTTCTTTTTAAGGCCCAAAAGCCACCTGCTTCATTTGTCGATCAGATTTACCTTACATATGATCAGCTGATACTTAGGGAATTCCTAGTTATTATTGGGGATGAGCTGCATGGAGAAATGCCAGGCTTGTAAGGTTTGACTTATGCAAAAAACCAACATGGTTATCATGCCCTGGACAGAGCAAGGACGAGAGCTGAGCAACTTGTCCATCTGGCAAAAAAAAAGCAAAAGGATAAGAGTGCTGGTATCTGTTTCTCCCTTCCTCAAACCTTGCAAAGGGAGGTAACAGCTGAAAGAGGGAGCCTTACGGGGGCAAGACGGCTCTGTTTTGGCTAAAGAGTGAGGGACCAAGCAGGAAAACAGTTTCAGCACAGAACTGTGAATGCCTGGAGTGAAACTTTTGCTTAATTATCTAGAAAATTAATATTACACTTAACACCCCTGCTTATGTTAATGAGAATTACAGAGATCATGCTATACATATGTGACTATGTTACTGAACTCTGCCTAAATCATGCTATACGTAACCCGTGGGAGGGGAAAGAAAGAATAGAGAACAAAAAGAGAACAATAAGGGGTAAAAATTGGGAGAAAGGGAATGAGGATCTAGAACAGACCTCCCATGGGCTGTGCTCCCCTTTCTCCCCCCAAGACAGGGACACCTTCTTGGTAAGAATTGCGCCTTTTGCCCTCGTGAAGAATACACAGGAAAACTTGGCCAGTGTTATTACAGTATATTAGTGCTATTGCAGTAAGTGCATTTGTCACTGGCAATTCTGTACTTGTTATATCTGTTGCCTTAATAAATTACCTGTATTCGCAACTTTGCGAAACTGGTAAATAAATGTTTGTACAATTACACTGCAGGCTTTTTTGACTTGTTTATCTGCTTTATTATCAACTGTGATGGGCAGTAGGATGGTAAAGCCCTTGTATTGAAACCTGACCTTTAATAAGGTGGCAGAAGCCTGATTTTGGTAGAAATAGATAAACAAGCAAATAAACAAAAAGAGAAATGTGCATACCTTTATGCCCATTGCTCTCAATACTGCAGGAATGCCACTGTAGTCACACTGTAATTTGAGACAAGTTGCATTCCTCCATAATGAAGGAAGGAATAAGAGCTTTTGTAGAAGAAATTGCAGAGTAATACATTGGAGGACCTTGAAGTATCAAAAAAAAACCAACAACCAGGTAGACCAGGTGGTTATTATAGGTCTGCTGAGCTGACAAGATACTTAATGTTTTCAGCAAGGTATTAGGTGTGCGGGTATACAAAACATCTTTTAGCTCCTGGTGTGCCATCCTGTAGTATGTGCAAGGCATGAGTGTACCTGCACTGGGCAGTCCCAAAGCTGTCCAAAATTGTTTTTTTAAGGTTGTCTTTATCTTCCTGACAATCTTCTAATTAAAAAAAAAAAAAAAAAAAAAAGGAAAACTGTAAGTTCTTGGGAAGGCTAGCGACTACGTACTTTTTTAAATTTCTTTTTCAGCTTTGAAGTTTTGTCTAATGATTGGTTTGCTAGAACCTCATTTAGCTTGATGTTTTTATACTGTTACACAGAGAAGAGCCAGCTTTCTAACAGTAGTTAGGTAGCTAGAAATGCGCATACCTCTTTTAATGGTATTCTGAGAATTCATAAGCTCCCCATACTTCCTGAGGTATTACACAAAATATTGTGCACTTGTGAAATTGTCCTTTAACTGTGCTTGTTTCTTAGGACAATTTAAATGATTGAGTGCCCACTTAGATTTTTAGAGAGACGGAAACAACAGGCAAGGGACAAATTCTCCAACTTGTTTTCGTGGCTGATTATTGCAGAGATGGTTCTTTTTCTGAAGACATTCTCAGAAAAAAATGCTTACTGAAATGTGTAAGACAGGACAGAATTACATTATTCCAAAATCACATTTTGAGGAGTCTCTATAACATAGGTACACTGATTAAGCCTCTAACAATTATGCATATTAAAAAGAAGATAACTTGGTTCCTGAAAGGGGCATAGTAACAAAAATGTCTTTGATTATAGTATAGTGGATAGCTTCGTGTTTCATTTTCCTTTCTTCCCATGTGGTACCACTCAGATTTTTGTGGCCCTCCAGAAAACTCTCCTTCACAATCGGTAGATGTTTCTTTGCTATCTTTTTGCCCAATTGTTAAATCATATTAACATAAAATAACAAAGAGGACTTGAGTATACCTTCAATTTTTAAAAAGCTGAATAGGTAAAGGAGAAGACCCCAAAGCTGAGGTAAACAAAGGAGAATAAACTCTGCTGGTTAGTTGAGGTCGTCTAAGAGCTATATTTGCAAGTCATTTGAAGGATACTGATTACAAAAAATTCTCTAGGAAATATTCTCCACAATTCTCCTATGACTCTAGATACTGCCTTTTTTATCATGTTAAATGTACAAACTATCATGCTGAAGACCCAGGCTGCAAAGTGAAAACAAGGTCAAGTTGAACTGGACTTGGTTGAACTGGAGTCATAAAATGGCATTGTTTAAAATGAATTATGAACATTATGGATTTTAGATCTCAAAAATTGCTCAAATTAATGTGTTTCAATAACAACAATAATTCTGCAGACTTTGAAAATGGCTTCTTTTGGGTTGCGTGAATAGCAAAATAGTTCAGCTGGAGGAAAGCTGTTTGAAATGCCAGAATCCCGCACCAGGTTTCTGAAATGAGTGCCAGCCCTTCAGAGGTGTTTGACTTGTGCTGCTTCTGAAAGTAGGTATTCTCACAATCTGGGAAGCAAAGGGATTTATCATTTCCATGGAAACATCTCAGAACAAAATTTCAAAACACTCTTTAACAGAGGTAACTTACTTACACTTAAGTGTTTTAAGGGTACCCATAAAATTAAAAGTATCCTGCTTCAACAGAAAGAGTGCAGCTTAACCAATAATGTTTTAGATACCTCAGTGAAGTTCCAGGTTCTGTACAGTATCAGGTGAGTGTGACCTCTGGAATAGTATCTCTGATATTGGTGATGCAGCAGAGAAGAAGGTAAAAATAATTTAACATTTGAGGGAGAACAGCACTTTAAGCTTTCTTTAGCTAAGTGTTTTTCTGCATATTCAGACCTTGAAACACTATCAAACCAGGGCTTCATTTTCTAAACCCACAGCAGAAGTGGAGACTGTATTTTATAGTATAATTACATGAAAAAACTCTAAAATAAGTTTGAATTTAGGGTTTTATCTCTGTAGAGAATTTTACAATCCCTACATAATTTGTTAAATATCTTATTTCTTTTTAAATTTTTTTCTTTTTCTTTCACCCTGTGATTCTTTGTTTCTCTAATAAGTTCTTTAAGACTATGACAGAAGGGGTGCGTTTACACAGAGCTAAAATTGAATGCTTGGGCAAACTCAGTTTACCTGAAGATGATTTGAATATCAGGGCCAATTACCATATGAACATTTCTGGTTAATCATCAGATCAAATTTAACAGAATATTTCAGGTTCCCTACGCTTAGTAGAGGCATGAGATTTCTGAGGAAAGTCTAGTATTAGATTTTGTATCTGATTTCTCGGGTAGAACTGCAGCCTGAAATTCTGACTGTATTGCAAGTCACTGGTGTAGGTTATTGATGCCTGTCAGTTACGAGGTTATTCAATACAACTGAGTTTAGTTTAGGTGTAGGGAAACTGTATTCTCCTTATTCCATTAATTCTGTGATACTGGTGTAGAATGGGAGAATCTATTTGTTTACAACTTACTTCAGGTGAATCTTGTATTATACCCAAGCTGTAAGGATTTCTTTAACTATGGTCCCACAGGGCCAAGAACGGAGAACCAAACTTTTTTTTTTTGTCTAGAACGGATTAAAAAAAAAAAAGAAAAGAAAAAAACACAGCACAATGATCTATCAGGTTCTAACTTTTAAATTTATTTATTAATTTACTTACTTATTTTAAGTTAAGGAGTAAGTCTACCTGTGCAGGAAGACCATACCACACATTGGTAACAGCCAAACGTGACACATGATGTACCAGATGGCTTTTATGTGGAAGGTACGTGGCTTCATTAAAAAGAGTTAGGGTGCACTTATCTAGAATAACACAGCCAAGTGGCTTTCAGAGCTGGATATAATGCTGCTGTTTTTTGCCTGTACCTGGGTTATCCAACAGGAAGTGTAAACGTACAAAGTCTTTCAGTCCTGTTCTTATGAAGCACTTAACAAATGCAGCATCTTAGGTTTACATGAGCCCTAAGGTGACGGACATCTCTCTCCCTGAGGGGTCTTTCAGTCTAACTGTCTCAAGCCAACTACTTTTTCAAACTGCTTTCAGTCACCTTTTATGACGTCCATGTTTTCCATGCTTCAGGAACTATCCAAGCTCACAATATATAGAATACCAACTGCATTCCTTCATGAACAAGAAACTACAGGACTGAAAACAAGTGATTTGTAAGGGGAATTTTTTAAAAAGGTCTTAAATATTTGGAATTAGCCCCACTTCCTTTCCCAGGAGTAATTATTTCATAATAGACCCCTAGGCTTAACTCCAAGAATGATTCAAATTCTTAATATGAAAAGCATTAAAAGATTCTTGTATAGCAGAACAGGGCCACCTGGGGATGTCTCCTAAATGAGATTTTATTAAATAGTTTGTTATGTGACAAGTGAGGTGGTAATTTCGTTATAGAAGTCTTGAGAATATGTAGGGTTTAATTCATAAACCTTTTTTGCCTTCATTAAAATAGTTTTCCTTTTACATTTGTGAACTAAACCCCTCCCTCTGTATATATATGTGTATGGGGCTTTTTATGACAGTATTTTTTAATGAGACCTTGTAAGTAGCATTCCTTTAATTGCATAAAATAAGCATTTCAAAAGAACATATTTATCTGTGCACAGTTTCTAGAATATGTCTCAAATCAACTGTTTTTTCCACCTGCTGTTCAAGTGACTGTAAAAGATCAAGAGGCTATATAATCTGGAGAGTTCAGGGAAATTAAGGAAAAATTTTCTGTAAAGGGCAAACACAATCTGCTTAAAAGTATACTTCACTTTCTGTTTCTAAAACTAGATAAATACAGGAAAAGAACAAAAGGGAAAGAAATTGGGGAAAGATTTGACTAGAAGTGAATGAAAAGAGCAGCAAGAGAAATCTCTTTGTCACACCTGTCGACTTAGCTCTGTTACTCTCATTATATGAGTTATGTAGAATGAGTCCTTTTGCAAAATATTGAAAATAACATTAATTAGACGTTTGAAAGCCGCAGGCATATGGCATTGGATACTTAATTATATTAGTTGAAAATAAGCATAACTTTGTTTACTATAATGGCTTTGTGCTTGTGGAACAAAGATCTACAATACATATTAAAATATAACATGTTATAAAACATTAGGGAATCCATTCCATGTTCCTAAACAATGAGTGACAAGCTTTCACTGGGGACAGATGTTCATTTCATGTCATTAAACCAAATCAGGATTGAAGTGGTTTATGATTTAATAACAATGTGTAATTAACTAGCAATGTGTAAGCTACACATTTGTGATCAGTGTCAGTAATGCAACAAATAAACCACATCAGGAGCCCTTTAGAAAATGCTGATAAACACCCCCAAATCTCTGACAACCCCTTTGTAACTAATCCCTTGAAATGCAATTGCTTGCAGTCCCCTCCAGGGAAGCCCCCAGGTCCCCTCCTGAGACCCCTGGCTGCACACTTCCTGGAGTGAAGCCACCATGTGAGCTCACAGCCTGCACCCTGGCCTGGGTCCTTCTTGGTCCCCCAGCACTGGACCTGGCAGGCCGTGGGAGAGGCTGCTTGTGGCAGAGGTGGGGTGGCACCTGGGTGACTTCAGACAGCACCACCCTGAGCTTTGACTGTGTCTTTTCCCACGCCAAGGTCCCTTCTACCACTGCAACTTCTCATACTCCTCCTAGACTTCTTTTTAGGTTGACACCTTTGCTGCAAAAGTTTCTTTGTAATTTGTCCATGTCTGTTTAACGTGGTTGATGATTCTCTTCCTCTTCAAGTGACAAGTTTTGGGCAAAGGCCCTCTTGAGTGGTTTTGGGTACACCGTTAACATGCATTGTTACATGTATGTTCCTGTATGAACTTATGCTGTTATGCAGCCCAGTTTGCCAGGGATGGGCCTGGGAAGCACCCCCACAATAGCTGGTTAAGTCTAAGGCAATAGTAAATGAGGAAGAGAAAAGCACATGCAATGGCTAATTTTCTACACCTCAAGATTTGTAACTGGTGAAGAAAGATAGCTACAGTAAAACATAAAATTTCAAAATTTGGAGGACAGATGAAAGAAGAAAACCAACCTGCCTATTCTATACTATCAACTGCTCATTTTGTTTCCTGAGGTAGAATAATACCTGTCCTTCAGTGTGAATTAACTGCATTCTGATGCCGTTCTGTGCAACAGGGTGCACGGGGAAGAGTTGTCTTCCTGAAGGCATGATTCTTGACCTTACCTCCACACAGACATAAAGAGATTTTGTCAGTCAGCCATATTATGAACTCTTACAGTTTTAGTTCTTCTTGAAATATACAGGTTCTTGACCATGGCTCATTTTAAATCATGCTAATCATTTGAATGACATTAATACTCAACAATGTGCTCCTAAATTTCCAGTCAGGGAAAAAAAAATTTGTGATTTTAGAAAAAATTCACACTTTTTTTCTTTTCTTGGAACATATAAAGGAGACTTGTCTTCCTGCCTTTAAAATGCAAATAATTTGGTCAGCCACATCCTTCTTTGTTTTGATGTGCAGAAAGGAGCAAAACACTTAACCTCTTTTACTGCATTATCAATGTATTTGCATTATCCTTCCTTGGGTAATAGTCTATATAAATTAATACTGATATTTATTATTCTAATTCAAAGGTTATGGAGTTTTTCTGCTCAGAAATGACAGTGCTGAATTCTTTCTTTCACCGCTTTACTGGCATAGGGATATATCACTGATCAAAGTGACTTTGGGTACAAAGTTAATCTCAGTTTTTAAAAGTAATAAAAATTCCTGTGTTGTTTATTGTGAGATTCAAGTTTGCACAAGAAATATAGCTAAAGAATCACAGATAGTGTAAGAAAATAAAACACTTCAGGTAACAAGGTTTCTACGGGACTTATAAGATTCACCTGTCTGTATTCCAACAGGATACCATCTAGGTGGAAATGAAAATCACTGAACACTGAGTCTCTGAATTTCCCTCAATGTGTCACAATTACAAAACCAGCTTCTGCTATATGAGTCTGATCTACTGTGAAAATGTACAAATTATTCAGTTGCTCTAGAAATACCTCATTTATTACCTATAGTGAGTGACTCTAATGGATGAATCATGAGTTTGACTTCACCATTTTCCCTCTGAATCTGATTACAAGTCCCTTTGTGTCATGCTTTCATGTAGTTCAAAAAAGTATAAGATACTTTTCATTTTGAAGTAATTCTAATTCTGTCTGGGTTCTCTCATTATGCTAGAAGGAATTCAGGAGGCTGAAAGTATTTTTGGCATATGCGGGAGGAAATCTGATCAGCTGGGAGGGAGCCAGCTCTGGATCAATAGCTCACCACACTGCAGACTGGTCCATGATGCATACCCAGACAGCTGTGCTGAGAAGCACAGAATGGGATCGTACACTTGCCATTATTGGCTTCTTTTCAACCATAAACGTATTAGTTAAAGACAAGGAACTATGGTGTTAGGGGAATTTTTCATCTCCTTAGTTATACGTATAATAGCTAGTCAGAATAATTGCTGTGATGGCGTCTAATTATTTGGGTTATTATTACTGCTTTAAGAAAGGAAAATACCATAAAGTCAAAGGTGAAATCTTGCTTAGTAAGATGCAACGTTAAAAATATTAGTATATATATGCAAAATAAATGTACTGAAATTTTTCTATTTTTAGAAGTTCCTTGCTGTGTGGTTTTGGATATTTTAGTCTTTATGCCTGTTGACAATGAATGTTAGATATTTTGGCGGAAGTGGAAATGTAGAGCTTTCAGCAGCTCTCATCAAATGTTAAATTTTAAGAATAATTGCGTGTGGCATAATCACAGCAAAGTACAAACTGAAAAGAAAAACTTGCTTCCTGCCATGATATACTTGAACACCTACTACAGAATCAGAGAATCACAGAATTACAGAATGTTAGGGGTTGGAAGGGACCTCTGGAGATCATCTAGTTCAACCCCACCTGCTAAAGCAGGTTCACCTACAGCAGGTCACACAGGAACGCATCCAGGAGGGTTTTGAATATCTCCAGAAAAGGAGACTCCACCACCTCCCTGGGCAGCCTGTTCTAGTACTCTGCCACTCTCAATGTAAAGAAGTTTTTCCTCATGTTGAGGCAGAAATTCCTGAGTTCCGGTTTGTGCCCGTTGCCCCTTGTCCTGGTGCTGGGCACTACTGAAAAGAACCTGGCTCCATCCTCTTGGCACCCACCCTTTAGATGTTTATAAGCATTGATAAGGTCCCCTCTCAGTCTTCCCTTCTCCAGGCTACATAGACTCAGGTCTCTCAGCCTTTTCTCATCAGAGAGAGGCTCCAGTCCCCTCATCATCTTCGTAGCCCTCTGTTGGACTCTGTCCACTAGTTCCCTGTCCCTCTTGAACTGGGGAGTCCAGAACTGGACACAGTACTCCAGATGTGACCACACCAGGGCAGAGTAATGGGGAGAGGAGAACCTCCCTCAACCTGCTGGCCACACTCTTCTTAATGCACCCCAGGACACCATTGGCCTTCTTGGCCACAAGGGCACATTGGTGGCTCATGGTCAACTCGCTGCCTACTGGAACTCCCAGGTCCTTCTCCACAGAGCTGCTTTCCAGCAGGTTGACCCCCAGACTGTACTAGTGCATGGGGTTATTCTTCCCCAGATGCAGGACCATATACTTTCCCTTGTGGAACCTCATAAGGTTCCTCTCTGCCCAGCTCTCCAGCCTGTCCAGGTCTTGCTGAATGGCGGCACAGCCCTCTGGTGTGTCAGACACCAGTTTTCTGTCATCAGCAAACTTGCTGAGGGTACACTCTGTCGCTTCATCCAGGTCATTGATGAATATATAAAATAAGACTCTGGGGAACACCGCTAGCTACAGGCCTCCAACTAGACTCAGCACCACTGATCATAACCCTCTGAGCTCTGTCCTTCAGCCAGTTCTCAATCCACCTCACTGTCCTCTCATCTATCGCACACTTCCTAAGCTTACCTATGAGGTTATGATGAGAGACAGTGTCAAAACCCTTGCTGTGTCAAGGTAGACAACATCCACTGCTTTCCCCTTGTCCACCCAGCCAGTCATGCCATCATAGACAGCTATCAGGTTTCTCAGGCATGATTTCCCCTTGGTGAATCCATGTTGACAACTACTGACATCTTCTTTTCCTCCACATGCTTGGAGATAACAGCCAGAATGAGCTGTTCTGTTACCTTTCCAGGGACAGAGGTGAGGCTGACTGGTCTGTAGTTTCCTGGGTCCTCCTTGTTGACCTTTTTGAAGATTGGAGTGACACTGGCTTTCCTCCTGTCCTCAGGCACCTCTGCTGTTCTACATGACCTTTCAAAGATGATGGAGATTAGCCTAGCAACAGCATCTGCCAGCTCCCTCAATGCTCACAGATGCATCCCATCAGGGCCCATGGATTTGTGGGTGTCTAGTTTGCCTAAAAGATCCCTAACCCAATCCTCCTCAACCAAGGGACAGTCTTCCTTTCTCCAGACTTCCTCTCCTACTTCCACAGTCTGGAATTCCTGAGGGCCAGCCTCAGCAGTAAAGATTGAAGCAAAGAAGGTAACTCCACCTTCTCTGTATCCTCCATCACCAGGGCACCCACCTCATCCAGCAGCAGGCCAAAATTTTCCCTAATCTTCCTTTTGCTACTGATGTATTTGAAGAAGCCCTTCTTGTTGTCTTTGACATCCCTCGACAGAGGTAATTCCAAATCTGCCTTAACCTTCCTCATTGCATCCCTGCATACTCTGACAACATTCCTGTATTCCTCCCAAGTGGCCAGTCCCTTTTTCCACATGCTGTAAACTTCCTTCTTCCCTTTGAGTTTTTCCAGAAGCTACTTACTTACCCATACAGGTCTCCTGCATCCTTTGCTTGCCTTATAACTCATAAGGTTACACTGATCTTGAGCTTGGAGGAGGAGGTACTTGAATAGCAACCAGCTCTTTTGGGCCTCCCTACCTTCTAGAGCCCTAACCCATGGGATTCCTTCAAGTAGGTCTTTGAAGAGGCCAAATTTACCCCTCCTGAAGTCCAGGGCTGCAATCCTACTTATTCCCCTGCTTCTTCCGTGCTGGATCCTGAACTCACTACCTGAAGACTATCTACATGTATGAAAAAAGTTGTCATGAAGAGTGGAAAAGAAATTGAGTTAAACTGTAAAGATAAAATTCTCTTTGGCTCAGATCTGCATATATTTTTAAAAGTGACTCGTCTTCAGTTGGCAGGCTACCAAGGATTTTAGGACTTTCCTTAGTGGACAACTCAAAAGTAGTGGGGAACAGATGGGAAAGTCACCACACTTTTGTTAAGGAGAAAATTAATTTGAGAGAAAGCTTGTTTTTCTGGAGGACAGATGAAGAGGAACCAGAGATCTAGAGCTGATCAGTTGAAGTCTTTAGGAATTTGAGAAAAGGCCAATGCTTCATTACTTTTGTTTTCACTACAGATCAGAGAACATGTTAGATTATCAAGCTCTTCTGTAGAATATAAGATCAGGGAAAAATATTTATTTCCTTCAGTGGAAAACTGAACTGTGATTGTCTGAGCTTGCTTAACTCCTCCAGGAGGCTTTTATGCTGTAAACTCTTTCGTAGCAAATAGAAGGATGAGCTGAGTCTGAGAATGTCTTCATTTTCTGTTACACCTGAGGAGTGAATCCTGTGCAGGAGCACCAGGACTGAAAGAATTTAAAGTGAAGATTATGGGAAGAATTAGGCAGAATTGAGTAGAAACAGGACTGTGAGAAAATGTCTGATATATATATATGTGTACCTTCAAAAAGGGACAGTATTCCATGCTTTGTGTTTTGGCATTTTGTGGAAGAGTGGGAGGAATTTAAATAAAGTGAAAAATAATAAGCCCTGGGCTGCTTGGAAGTTTGAAGTTCACATTTTCATCAAATTTGAGTACTCTTCCCCTGCTTTTCTGTCTTGGGAAAGTCCTATCAGCCACTAGAGAAGTAAGGATCATGGAGAAGGAAGATGACATAATGGCAACCCTTATTTACTGAGAGAGGATTTGTTTACTGTATTTCATTCTCTTGGGCTTTATGATTAAGCATGTCATGAAAACATTAAACTCCTTCCATACCAAATCATTACTGTGCTATGTCTTTAGGAAATTATGTGGACTGGGGATACTACAGCAGCCTTTTCAGAGAGACTTTGATTGCTCATGCTTTTATATCTCCTGTATCCCTGCACCGCTGGCTAGATTTTTAGCTCCTGTAATGCACTACACGTGCTTGGCCAGACAAGACACTGTTATGAATGATGATTAATGCCATTTAGAAAGAGAACCTTTTCATAAATGAGGGTGGAGGCATGCTGTGCATCTTTTTGGTAACTCCTATGAGGCAGTGTGGCATTTCAGGAAAAGGCATATAAACATAAAACTGGCCTGGGGCAAGCAGGCACATGCAAAACCCACAGTCTCAAAGCTGCCAATCAGTGTTAGTGGATCAGCTTTCCCCTGAAAGGAAGGAAAACCTTAGTCTACAGGCTTGTGTAATGCAACATTAAGATTTATGGGGCTGATCCAAAGTCCTTTAAAGCTGAAGAGGATTTTTCCTGTGTGGACTTCAGTGACATGTAGATTGGGCTTTATACATAAGGGTATAAGCAATGCTTTTTGGCTCATGCAAGTTAAATCCCTAATTAAGCGATACCTTTCTTATCCCAATTATTTTATTGGCCTCTCACAGTCTTGTCCTTTCTTCTCTCTTTCAACTTTCTATTTGGGTAATTACAGTTCTACTTTGGCATTAACATGAAATTTATAATAATAAAATTTACTGTAATCAAGACACAGGTTGACAGGTAGGCCAAGATCCTAGCGTATCTTGTAACACTTGAAATTTTTATTTCATAGTGATTTAGGAAAGGCTGTGTCCTAATTTGCACTGAGATTTGCAGTAAGTTAAACAATATTTTAAAATGTCCATGAGGTAAATTTCCATATGCATTTTTCTTAGTGTCGTGAGCCTATTGACTGTTAGTGTTATGTCACAGTATAAAGCATACTTCAGCTACTGGATTTTCTTATTCCATCTTATGGAAATGTTACTGTTTCTGAAATCCTTTGTAACTGATGCTGTAGAGCAAGGCTGTCTGCTAGGTTATCAGCTCAAGAGCTTTGGGTAGAAAAGCTGTCTTGGTGAGTAAAGGCTTAACATCATGAGGTCTATGAATAGGTCACTGCATATAGGGTATGGGATACTTTGCTGCTAAGTTATATTTGTAATTGCTCAGATCAGGGAATAACATTGAAAATGAATAGAAGGAGAGAAACACTTTATATAGGGCAGCTGAGTATCATCTGAAAACAAAATTTTCTAGGGTCTGTTTACTAAGAGTTGCAGATATGTTGGAGCATGAACAGTTTAACCTAGGATCTTTGTCTTTATGAAATGGCATGTTAGCATGCAGGAGTCTTCTAGCTAGAAAAAAACGATATAAAGTTATCATCAGTCAGTACAGAGGAAGGTTACAAGGAAGTTCTGTTTTCTAACAGCAGGAAGAAAAAATGCTGCCAAATGACATATTAGAAGGCAAAGACAAAACACTTAGCAAGGCGGGGTGAGGGAGACATAGTAATGAAGATGCTTCATTGCTCCTTTCTTTGATAACCTTTTCTTCTGCTAGTGCTTCACTTGGATTCTCTTGAGAAACCAAGTATGCAGTTATATTTCCCTTGTTTTCTAAATATAAACAAAGCAAACAACATGTGAGTTTCTTCTACCTTTGTTATTTTCTTTGCAACCTGGTGATAGTTGTGGGAAAAAAATCAGTGGGTTTCTTCTTTTCAATATACACAACAGTGTATCTGTCTCAATATCATCAGATATTTGCTCTTTAAGAGTTGTTCTTTGCCCTCATAACTTCTGGAATGTATTTTGCTGTACTGTCTTGAAGACAATAAATTCTTCAGGAACATATACACAAACAGTCATAACGTATTTTCACTATTTTCACTAGCAGAGATTCAGCAACCTGTCTAGTCCTTGTCTGTACTGATGCTACCATCAGCATTGAAAGAGGTTGTAGTTTGTGGTTATACTAGAACATAAATTAAACTTATTAACCATGCTATGTGGTTTTTTTCTATTTATTTTGATTGGGTTTAACTTACACTGTTTAACATGTGTTTCTTGGACTGAATTCATCAGGGTATTTTCTCTTGAAATAAGAAGCTGATATTTTCTGCTAGGAGGTACGGTAACAGCAAAAGTATTTGTGAAATGTCATTCAAGCAGCGACTATGCTATGAGTTCCCCTTTCCCTTGCAGGAAAATCAGTACATCACTGTACTTCTTCAGGAGCAACCTGGGGAATTACTACATCACAGAGGAGATGCATCAAGCTTGTTGGTTTCCCATTTTTTTTCTGACACGTGTAAGACAGAGAAAGAGAAAATGCATGTGCCTATCCTTTACTAGGTGAAAAATAGCTCCCTAGTTCTTCTGCCTTAGTGCCTCTGTCTAACAAGCTGGAGATTGTGTCAAGGTTTGCTAGCACTTATTTTAACATGACCGTTCCCCACTTGCAAAATCTGGAGGGGAAGGAGCAGCTGCACTAGTGAAAGACAGGGAGGATTGTTTCTGGTAGCAGAAAGCATTGATATTATGGCTCACTGTCATCAGAGCAACAGTGCTTACTGCTACTGTGATAGCTTTGTCGAGTGGACTGAGCACCTGAGTACTGTCTCATGGGACTCAGAAATATTCTGCAGCTATCAATATTTCCTTGAGCCTAAGTGCATTGTTATCATTCTGTAGATGCCCCTTGAACTTATTTGTAGCTCCACTGGAATTGCAGAGAGTGTTTTGACTTCTAATACAAATGTCTTTCAGGGCCATAAATGATTGTCCTGCAGCTTGCACTCGTGCTCCAGCACAAAGCAGTATTGGCAGAGGAAGGATCAAGGACAGGGCTCTCACCTCTACAGTTCACATTTTCCACTCAACATTCTACTGGATAGTCATACTGAACAGTGAAAAACTGAGAGAATTTTTATTTTATCTTTTGTTTCTGTTGTTACCAGCATGCACCCCCTTTCTAAAGTCCATATGCGGGCAGAAGTCTATTTCTACCAGTAGGACTGGAAGAAGCTTTCAGGGATGGCTGAACAGGCTCCATAGAGCTCTCGCCAAAATCAAGGAGGGAAAGCTTTGTATTACCTTGGTTCTCCTGTGCCCTGAGGTAGGCAGGGCCCTAAACATGTCTTTGCCCAAGTTAAAGTGGCTTCCAGTAGGTTTAGCCTGAATGTTGCCTGCAAGTATCATTTCCCAACCCATATATCACAGGTCAAACTGACATACCCCTCAGAAGAGGTGCATACTTGTATTTGAATGTTTGATAGCACTGATACAAGATTGTAATGCTACTAAGCCATTAGGGCATGGCCATTTTGACTTTCAAGCAGTAGTAACAGGAGGATTTTTCTACTTTTTCCACTATTTATCACCAGAGACTCTGATCTCCCTCATGGTCTAGCACTTTTCCTTAAGGTACTTCATCCCTTGACAGAAACTTCAGCACAGGGTAACGCTGGAGGGAAAGGTAGCTTTGTGTCCTCCTTCGGGCATGACTTACTGATGTTAGCCCAACAGCTCCTGAAATTGCTAATGCCTTGGTGTCTCTAGTTCTTATCTGAGGGGGAAAAAAGGCTGCTGTGCTATGTAAACCTGGCTGCAGCATGCAGCATGATAAAATTAAGGAAAAGCTTCCCACCGTATGTGTGCCAAATAATGCTAGCATCATTTAAACACCACAGAAAGCAGTGCTAGCAGAGTATAGATAAGAGTGTCCATCACTGTAATTCACTGCAAAGCATAGTAAAATAGAATTACTAATGCAGCTAACAGTCTTGAAGGAAAGATTCCTTTCCAGAAATGGCAGGTTTTTGATACTGCTTTCTGCTGTCTTGGCAATCTTGGGACAGAATTAAGTCTAACTAAGCGGATGAAATAAAGGATGGCATTAATTTAAAAAAACCCCAAAACCCTCAAACTGTGAAAAACTACTAAATGCACAAGCAATGGAATTCCTGCCACATGTTAACAGCAGCAAGATACCTACCTACCTATCACTTTACATTAACTTCTCTGTTTGTCAGAGATTTTTTTGGCACATATTCCTGTCCATATGTATGCTTGTTTACTATACCATTTGCAAACCCTGTACCACAGATGGTACAAAATAAAGTGAATAAAAATTAATCGATTCCTATTAGTTTATTTTCTTTAATTCTACTTTTATTACAAAATCCATTTTGTTTCTGTCTAGAAATAGTTTAGACATCAGAAGAATGCTTGGCAACTATTAAATATAGATTGCAGCCTGAGTGCTAAAGCAAAGTAATTCTATATGATTTAATAGCCTCTCAATTTGATGAAAATTGGTTGCCAGATTTTTTAATCAAAAATTTGTCATTGTTTGTGCAATTAATTTCATATTAAAATATCAATAGTTTCTCATGGTTTTGTTTGTAGAAACTCTAAAGAAAGGCTTGAATAAAGTACAGCCATTACAGTATCAGGAGTTCACTGCAGAAGAGTGTCAGCCCATTCCACTTAATTTTACAGGGGATGGATCATTACATTTCAGGTGAAGTTAATGGCACATGTGGCAGAAGCATTCTGCTGGTAGTAAGTATATCTGACAGAAAATACAAATGTAGTTTCAGAAAATACAAATGTAGTTTGAAGCTTATTGTGAGAGTGTTTGCAGCTGTGAGCTCTTTATAAAGGGTGATCTTTATGTTCCTCAATAATCTTAGTCATACAATTAAGATGTCTGTCAAACTTGTGAAGCAGAAAGCCAGCAAATGTTTTAATTACAGGCCTTTGGTAACCTACATTGAACTCCTATGCATCATGTAAATTATAAAGGAAAAAAATATAAATTGCTGCACCCATAAAACCTTTGATGACCAGGCTGGATAATGGTGAGTTCTCACAGTCATTGTTTGGTTGCATACAAAGTATGATACACAAGACACCTGAAAGTACACATTGTTAAAAAAAAAAAATCAACATAGATCAAAAAGCAATGCAGTGTTATATGCTGGCCCATGCACCTTGACAATTTATATTCTGTGTGGTGGAAAGCAGATGCAAACATAAGAATGCAGGATATCTGTGAAGATTAAGAAGCATAAAACGAAGTTGAAAGTAATAACATACCCAACGTTGGAATATGGTGAGCAGAGGTGATGACAAAAATGTTGTAATCTAAAGACCCAATTTTTGTCTAAGAACTTGTAATGTTTTCTTATGCTTTTATGCTTCATGTAAAGAGTTTAGAAGTTCTCACAGCTGCACAAGTGATGCAATACGTTTGCTATTTTGTATTAGTAACTATAAAAGCATCACCAACATGGTCCAAATGGAATAATACACCATCCCTTTAAGAGTTCTTAAGCATTGCTTAATATTAGTCTCAAAATCCAATACCTAGAGTTAGTCATTTACTTCCTAGTAAAGGGAGACAGCAGTCATCTTTTGTTTAGTTGGACTGCGGATTTACAAGCACTAGAAAAGATTCCCATTTTGAAGGAAGTTCTCAAAGGGATAATGGATGCTCTTATTTCTTAGTTCATTGACTAAAAAGCCTTTTCTTGAATCCTCCAGAAATGGTTGTCAATAAAAAAAGATATGTCCTTTTTCTAAACCTGCCTGAGGATATGAACATGAATCATGTACGGAAGCTCTGTAAACAGCCAATTTTTTTTTTTTTTAAGAAATATAAAAGCATACTGTCATTACAAACATTTCTAAAAAAGCTGTTTCCAAACCTTAAACTTAGATTTAGTACACCTGTTTATTTAGTTCTTGAGGATATGTATATTGTGAAGTGTGAAGCAATCACAGAATCGCAGAATCACAGAATGTTAGGGGTTGGAAGAGACCTGGAAGATTATCTAGTCCAATTTCCCTGCCAGAGCAGGACCACCTAGAGTAGATCACACATACCATAAACTGTATGTACAGAAGATTCTCATGTTCCTGTCTGTATTACACATGTTTGTTACTGACACTGTCAGTGAGTTTTAGAGTGATAGCTTGGAACGAGGATCAACATGAAAAGCTAAGGTACTAGCTGAAATTTAAGTCCCTGTTGATCAGTTGAATAAAAGGCAGTTACTTATTTGAAGTTAAATACAAAGATTAAGAATAGCTAGTTCCTGCTGTAGGTTCATCAAATTTGCAGAACGTCATGCAGTGCTGTTATAATTTGTTAGTTTTAATTTTCTGACAGTATGAGTGTGCATACATACTTGAGTATACACGTATCTGCGAATAGCGTTTGAAAAAGACTGTTTTGCCTTACTTATGCTTCATACGAGTACATGACACTCCTTTTTTGTCTGTTTGTAGCCTGAACTCTACATGTGCTTTCCCTTTCAATTCAAACTCTGTGAGCACATCAAACCAGAATAGTACCTGCATAATGCCGAAAGCTTGCACTTTCTATATAAGCATGATTTCCTGCACATCGTGTTTTCCTACAATTATAGCTGTAGCATTTTTTTCTGCTTTCAACACACCGTGAATGCTGGCTTTGAGATGAAATTTGAAAAACTGAAATGAACAGAGCTGTCATCTATTTCTGTATGTGCTAGTATTTACTCTCAGGCTGTATCACACTTGGTGTAGCCCTTTAAAGCAAGGTTTTCAGGGACAGGGAGAAGACTCTCTTACCTGCCTTTTCTGCTGTCAGGTTCAGCGCAATTCAGGTACAGTTCAACCAACTGAACTTGCACCAGTTATGATGATTGCTGTTTATCTTTCACTTGAGGTGTGCTAGTTGAAGTCCAGCACTTGGGTCTTTCTTTTTTATATCCTTGCCTTTGTAACTGATTTGGTTTGAATTCCTGTGGCAGTCTGAACTGCAGTCTTGTATGGAAACTGCTGGGTTGGGAGATGGAAATGGTTATTGTTAACCTGTGCTCCAGACCAACTACCACCCGTTGCAAATGGTTGTCTCCCAGGAGCAGCTTGTATTTTATTTTTGATTTCTACTGATGTACTCTGCTCAGGTGTCCTTGCCAAAACTGTTATCTTACATGAAATAGTAGCTCATATGGTGACAACCAACATGATGGTCTATGCTGTGCTGTCTTGGAAGTCCGTGTTGTGTTTTATGACCTGGATAAAGCAAAATCCTGGGCCTGCGAAAGACAGCAACAAAATAACTCCTGCTAACATTTCCTCACTACTTGCATTTCCTGATTTCTGATTATACAGGGTTAATAATTTGTCTTTTCAAGATTCTAGGACTCTTATGAACAACAGGGGGGTTGGAACTAGGTGATCTTTGAGGTCACTTCCAACCCAAACCATTCTATGATTCTATGAAATATTTTAGTTGGCTGGTTTGTAGGTTGCATGCAATACACAGAAATGAACCCTTATTTAAAGAAGATTATAGAATAACAATATTTTTTCCTGGTTAGTTAAAATTTACACTAGAATAATTGTGTAAACCATTTAGACCCCCCAAAATCTTTACTATCCTTAGCTTTAAATGTCAATATAAATGTTAGCAGTTTTGGAATATGGATTATACTAAGCAACACTGTGTAATGGGTCTGCGTGGCAAGGTTTTGGTAGGGGGCGGGGGGGTACAGGGGTGGCTTCGGTATGAAGTTGCTAGAAGTTTCCCCTATGTCAGATATAGCCAATGCCAGCCAGCTTTAAGACGGACCCGCTGCTGGCCAAGGCTAAGCCAATCAGCGACAGCGTTTTTCGCCTCTGTGATAATGTATTTAAGAGATTGAAAAAAGTTGCTGGGCAGCAGTAATTGCAGCGAGTGAGAGGAGTGAGAATATGTGAGAGAAACATCCTGCAGACACCAAGGTCAGTACAGAAGGAGGGGGAGGAGATGCTCCAGGCACCGGAGCAGCGATTCCCCTGCGGCCTGTGGTGAAGACCATGGTGAGGCAGGATGTCCTCCTGCAGCCCACGGGTGGTGGAGCAGATGACTGCCTACACCCCGTGGAGGGCCCCCACGCCAGAGTAGGTGGATATCTGAAGGAAGCTGTGAACCCGTGGGAAGCCTGCACTGCAGCAAGCTCCTGGCAGGACCTGTGGCCCGTGGAGAGAGAGAAGCCCACGCTGGAGCAGGTTTGCTGCTAGAGACCCTGTGAGGGGGGCTCATGCTGGAGCAGTCGGTTCCTGAAGGACTGCACACCATGAAGGAGATCCACGCTGGAAGAGTTCATGAAGATCTGAACCCGTGGGAAGACTCACGCTGGAGAAGTCATGGAGGACTGTCTCCCATGAGGGGGACCCCACATTGGAGCAGGGGAAACATGTGAGGAATCCTCCACCTGAGGACGAAGAAGTGGCAGAAAACAACAGTGTGATGAACCGACCACATCCCCCATTCCCTGTTTTCCCTCTTGTGCCCCTGGGTGGGAGGAGGGAGGAAAATCAGGATCAAAGTTAAGCCCAGGAAAAGGAGAGAGGGGTGGAGGGAAGGTGTTTTAATATTTGGTTTTATTTCTCATTACTCCTCTCTGAGTTAATTGGCAATAAATAACATTTTTCCTTTAATGGAGTCTGTTTTGCCCATGACGGTAAATGCTGAGTGATCTCCCTGTCCTTATCTCAACCCCACAAGCCTGTTGTTATTTTTTTTTTCTCTCCTCTCTCCTGTCCAGTTAAGGAGGGGGAGTGATAGAGTGTCTTTGGTGGGCACCTGGCATTTTGGCCAGGGTCAACCCACCACACACTGAAACTTGCTTCCTATTATTTTACAACCAGATGTTCACATGTTCAAGAATCCTAGGGGAGCGCTATGAAAATGATCAGATGACTGGAACACCTCTCCTATGAGGAAAGGCTGAGAGAATTCAGGTTGTTCATCCTGGAGAAGAGAAGGCTCCAGTGAGACCTTCTTGCAGCCTTTCAGTACTTAAAGGGGGCCTCTGAGAAAGATGAGGGCAATTTTTTTAGCAGGGCCTGTTGTGATAGGACAAGGGGTAATGGTTTTAAACCAAAAAAGAGTAGATTTAGACTAGATATAAGGAAGAAATTTTTTACAATGAGGGTGATGAAATGCTGCAACAGGATTCCCAGAGAGATGGTAGATGCCCCATCCCTGGAAACATTCAGCATCAGGTTGGATGGGGCTCTGAGCAACCTGATCTAGCTAAAAATGTCCCTGCTTACTGCAGGGGGGAGGTTTGGACTAGATGACCTTTAAATGTCCCTTCCAACCCAAACTATTCTATGATTATCCCCAGAATGTTTACTTTATAAATACAATTGAAAATGTTATACTACTGGCAAGCCTAAAAACTGCTTTGTTACCAGTAGGAATCTATTCAACATCAATCGCTATCATGGCATAGATGTAACCTGTGCTTCTTGACACTAACAGCTCAGGAACTTCAGGCAAAATTTAAGTAGATCAAAGGCAACAAATTTCACATAGTGATGAGGAGAATCAGTGCTTTTGAGGAAGAAGTAACCAACTATCAGTTAAATCAACCAGAAAATTTCTATTAACTCTACGGAAATTAAACCAAATAACCAGATCTGCATTCGTAACCTGACTAAGTGCATATGTAAGTTTAAGTATATGACTAATCACACTAAATTAATAAAATGAGCAATAATTTGGGGAAAACACTTAAACTGGAGAAATTCTTATGAATTAACATGTTACTGTCTTGGAGGTTGCTTACGAGGTGCATCCCAGTATGCTTACTGGAGCCAAGGAAAAAGCTATGCCCAAATAGTAGAACAAGTATCTTATCTAAATATTAAAACTCTTGATCTAGACTCTTGCTGGAAACAATGAAATAAAGATGTATACTTTTTCCAAATTTTAAATTTTCCAATACACACATGGTTCCAATGTAAATATACAGTCATGAAGGCACAAAGAAATTATTCCTGATTCTGGTATCATTTTACATGTCAACAAAATTCTTAAAAATCCCATTAATTTAGTAACAGAAACTTCTGTTGTTATTTTGGTCTTGAGTGACATTGCATGTTAACACAGCACTGAGTGAAAAAAAAAAAAGTTAAAAGTAGGAATGAGATGGACTTTAGTCTCGTTCAAAAGAGGAAATTGTTACAAGAATGCTAATAAATTTCCTTACTGCAGTCAAAGAAATGTGTCTGGCCCATAACCTGCAGCATAGGAATGCCTGAATAATTTATTTGTGGACTTGGTTACTTGTTTGAACTTAAGCAGAAAGCTATTATGTATTCAGTGCAAGAGAGATAAATACTGTTAAGAACAGTCTTGCTATTTGCCATCCTGTTTGGGTGCTTGGCTTGGTGTCTCATTTTCGTGTGCCATAGATAGTTTGCCTCTGCCGGGCCGCTGTTTATGATCCAGCTGTCACTGATGTTTCTGTGATTCTTCCCATTCACTTTGAGGAGTGTTGGACTAAGTTACTAAACTACAGCATTTTCTTGCATAAATATCAATGGAAGTGGCATGTAAATGCCAAATTTCAATTTATTCTTAATGCATCCTGCTGGATAGCGTGCATGTTTTGTACATTCAATGGGTATGAAATACCCAGACCTGTCAGAGAGATATCAGATGCAATTATAGCACATTTAGAGTACTATGCCATGAGAAAATGGTCTCAGAATAACTAGTAATTTATTCTATGCGAACTACACAGTGCAGAGTGTATAATTGACAGCAATGGATATCATAACAATGTTAGCCAAATTACTTTAAATTAAAGCTGAACCTGGGTCTCCTTTACTTGCGTAGAATAAAATGTGGTTGCTTTTGTTTTGTTAAATAAAAAAGAGCCCCTTACACATAAGATAGAAAGAGTTGTATATTCTGCATGAAAAGGTTAGTACAATTTGTGGTTATGTTTCTCATAATGTGGATATTTTTATCTTTGGGAGTTTTTCTGAGCAAGAATTTGCAGTTTGTTCTTAGGGTTTTGGTCTTATTATTAATGGAGCAGGAAAAGGATGCTAGCAGGGAAAAGTGGTGATGGTCCAGTTTGGGGTATACTTCCCTCCATTGTAATATTACAAATAAATCATCATGTGAAATCAAGCAGACATAAACTCTTAAGGTGGTGTAGTAAAGAAATAATACATGTTAAGCAGTTTCAAGATATCATGGAAGTTGCACGACAGATTTTAAATCTGTCTTTGGCCCTGACTTATGTTCTCATCATCCACTTGTATAAAAAGAGGAGTAAGTTCAAAAAGGAAAGTGACCTTTTATGTTAAGTACAAATTAGGCATTATCAAAATCAGAATGCCATGTACAGATCATATGCTCACATTCCAAAATTCAACTTATGGAATTGGGCAAAGTGCAAAAACCAGTCACAGAATGATTGAAGGAGCGGAAGTAACATTTATCAGGGAGATACATAAAGAGCTTACACTTGAGAAAAGTGACTTGATTGCAGTTTATAAGTACTTTCACAGGGAGAAAAAGACAGTCACTTAAGTACTTTGTAATTTTCCAGGCAAAGCAAGACATAACAAAATCCAGAGGCAGAAACTGAAATCAAACCAATGAATACATTTTGAACAGTGAAAGCGATTAAGCCTTGAAACAAGAAGTAGTGGATCCCTCATCTCTCCAGAAGAACACTGTCTGCATTCTGGAAGGCATTAGCTAAAAGGAAGCTACCAAATTTCATATGGCTATATTTGGGTGACATTAAACAAGCTGATCTAGGGAATGTTTGACTAGATGATGTTATGGCCACAACAGCAATTCAGAATGTGGAAGAAAAAGGAAGAATTGTATGTTACGGTCCTACCATCCAGTAGGCAATAAATTTAGTCAACCTAGATGCATCATTCAAAAAGATTTACAGGCTGAGTGTCCCTAGCTAAACAAAAGTAAAAGCAGGTTAATTGTTATTGAGAATTGAGCCTAAACAATTCAATGTGTCAATGTAAATCTGGCTCTAAAAATAAGAACTGAGACATTGACCTTTGAATCTGTAATGAAACAAATGTTTTGTGGAAATAACCAAACATTTAACATTAATTTTGTAAGACTTGAAAGCTTTTAGTAACCTTCCTTAATGAGTAGGCGCAAGTGGAGTAAACATCCTTCTTACTGGCTAGCTTCAGTCTACAGTATCTCATATTATTGTTGTGACTTTACGGAGTTGTTTGAATCCTAATCTGTGGGTCTTGAAAAGTATGAAAACTTCAAAGATGAACTAAAAGACTGAATTTAACTGGGTTAGTGAAATGATGATAAATACCAGAATAGACACTCTCATGTTGGGGCATGAAGGGATGCATTTAATCCCAGCTGTAGCTGTCTCAAAAATATTTATTATTTTGGACAACAGCTACAAAAGGAACTATACTGTTACTGTTACTTTGGCTAACTTTTGTAAAAAAACTCATGCTAGTATATGAAGCCCCATAGTAGACTG
Organism: Leptosomus discolor; assembly: GCF_034619465.1. Taxonomy (NCBI): domain Eukaryota; kingdom Metazoa; phylum Chordata; class Aves; order Leptosomiformes; family Leptosomidae; genus Leptosomus; species Leptosomus discolor. Next base: position 43,345,663 of record NC_141419.1, on the reverse strand, counting down.
GCTAAATTATTTTTTGCGGACAAATAACGTCATAATTCTCATCCGTTTCTGTTGGATGTAGTCACCTCTACTTATAAGGTCTAGTGTTTTTGCATTTAAAAGTAGTTCCAACGCTGGGTGAAGAAGTAACTTTTCATCTTTTCAGGAACATATGCTAGACTCCAAAGATACGGATTTTATTTATACATGTAACTTACAGATGCTGCTTGGAGTGGTGCTCTAAACATGCATGCTTATTAACTGTATTTCTAAGTAGAAGTGAATGCAATATTAAAATTTAATAGTATCTCACAGTCAATTTTTCATATATGTTCTTTCTGCCTTTATTAAGCATGTATATGATACAAGTAACCAAAGCATTTAAGAACAGAAAACCAGGGCTGAAGAAAAAATAGCATATATATAGTACTTTTGAAACACAGCAATTTAAAGGTTGCTAATCAAAAAAGAAACAAGATTACTTTCCCTCCGCCATAATCCCTTTATTGTCTTTGTTCATCCCAATTAATATTATACTTAATAAGACATAAGCTAAAAGTTATGAAATATTGTAATACTTCCTGAGATGAAAAAGCACTTGAAATAAAGCCAAGTATTAAATATGAAAATTAATCCCACAGGATTTTATCAGACCAGAAATGAAGTAGGAGACTAATTCTCCTGACTCTGTTTTATTGTAGAACTGTTGTAGACTCTATTCAGGCTTCAAAAATGTCTGAACAACTATAAGCATGTGCTCAAGATTTAATAGTTGATATTAAACAACATATTACATGGTTGAATACAGGACAGAATTAGAACTTTTTGTCAACATCAAAATTCATCCCTTGTGTGTTGACTGTCAAGGCAACATAATGTAAGCAAACAGCAATACAACCCATGGTCATTTGCAAACAGAATTATTTTGCTATTCAGAATATTGTAGCAGATTTTAGTTATTTACCTTATCTTGTATTTACCACAGAAGTATGTCTCTAGTGGAAACTGGCAAAATAATGACAAAACACTCAGGGTAGCTATTGACTTCTGATGCTGAAATTTACTTCAAGATAGTCTCCACAGTAATGAAATCCTCTCCATGTAATTATTCCTCCTTAAGAATTTTTAAAGCATTTCTACATTTATTGACTTGTTCAAATGGACAACTATTTTGTCTTTCTCTCTTCTCCGATAACTATATTGATTTTTTTCTAAAATAATAAAACAGTCAATCAGTGTTCACTGAATTTGTAAGTGAAAAAACAGTTACCTCCTCAGAGCAACTTCAATTTCACTTCTAATGATGTTGTTTTCACCTGGAATTGATCATAAATTTACAGCCTGGCTCTGTTCATTATTGAGCTGCAGTATTTGGTCTTTATGGTAAGGTTTTGGTAGCGAGTGGACTACAGGGGTGGTTTCCATGACAAGCTGCTAGAAGATTTCCCTATGTCCAATAGAGCCGATGTAAGCCAGCTCCAAGATGGACCTACCACTGGCCAAGGGTGAGCCCATTGGCGACGGTAGTAGCTCCTCTGGGATAACTTATTTAAGAAGGGGAAAAAGTCATTGTGCAAGAGCAATTGCAGCCAGAGAAGAGACTGTGAGAACATGTGAGACAAACAACTCTGTGGACACCAAGGTCAGTGAAGAAGGAGGTGGAGGAGGTGCTCCAGGATCAGGAGCAGAGATTCCCCTGCAGCTCATGGTGAAGACCATGGTGAGGCAGGTTGTCTCCCTGCAGCCCATGGAGGTCCATGGTGAAGCAGAAATGCACCTGCAGCCCATGGAGGACCCCACTCCAGAGCAGGTGGGTATGCCCAAAGGAGGCTGTGGCCCTGTGGGAAGACCACTGAAGCAGGCTTCTGGCAGGACCTGTGGACCCGTGAAGAGAGGAGCTCATGCTGGAACAGATTTTCTGGCAGGACTTGTGACCCTACAGGGGAACCATGCTAGAGCAGTCTGTTCCTGAAGGACTAGACCCCATGAAGAACTGCAGCCTGTGGGAAGGACTAATATTGGAGAAGTTCATGGAGGACCATCTCCTGTGAACCAACTGCAACCCCCTTTCCCTGTCCCCCGGCACTGCTCGGGGGAAGGAGTTAGAGAATTTGGGAGTGAAGTTAAGCCCGGGAAGAAGCGAGGGGTAGGGGGAAGGTGTTTTGAGATTTAGTTTTTATTTCTCGTTACCCTACTCTTATTTGGTTGTTAATAAATTAAATTGATTTCCCAAGTAAAGTCAGTTGTACCCGTGACCATAATTGGTGAATGATCCCCCTCTTCTTATGTCAACCCAAGAGCCTTTCATTATATTTTCTCTCCCCTGTCCAGCTGAGGTAGGGGAGTGATAGAGCAGCTTTGGTTGGCACTTGGTATCTACCCAGGGTCAACTCACCACACCTGCAAAAGAAAACTCATTATTCATTGGAACTGTATTTTCTGTAGGGATTTAATAAACCAATCAACGTTGTTTGCACTGAAGTGTCTCACATTGCACAATGCAGTAATTTCCTTGAATTGAAGATTATTAAGTAGCCAACATTGAAAGTGAAAGAGAGCAAGCAGATTTTAAAGCAGACTGAAAAATTATGGCAAGATAGGATACCTTTTCCAACTCTTAAGATTATCATCAGAAGGCTAGTTTAAGGCATTAAATAGTGCTATTTCATTAAATAATCACATTTGTTATTTCATCAGGAGACTTAGCAGTGTGATAAGGTACATTTTTTATGCAGGCCTGAATATTTCACATTGTTTAATCATATAGAGGTGAATATAAACATTTCATAGAAAAGCAGTTTGTTTTATTATTATTTGCCTGTAAAGAATCTATGTGTGTAGCTTATGCTGCTCATAGCAATGTTTTCACATGGAAAATGATGGGTTGTGGAGAGTTGCCTGGTGGGCCAAATGTAACTACATGTCTCTTAAAGAATAGCTGTTAAGCAATAAATGCAACCCAACTGAGAATATAAAAATACAATATATAGAGCTGTTTCCATGTGACTAAAAAGTGGAAACATTTTCACTCAACATTGGTAGTTTTCTACTGGCACAGTCAGTTTTTATTTTTATCTAGGCTTTTAAACTTCTGTTTTCGTTGACTCATCTTTTAATACAAAGTTTGCAAAAATTGGAGAGATTATTGATTTCCCCCTTGAAATGCTTTGCTCTAATAAACCTTTTCTTCCTCAGTTCATAAGGAATAGGGTTAAATGAGCAATCTGTTATCTCTGTTGCATACAGCAGAATGAAAAGAAAAAAATTCCCTGTGTTCTAAAAGGCATGTGAACCAAAATATGGAATCTGCTTTTAATTCCACTTAATCTGCTAGAAAATGGTATCATTAGTGGAGAATGGCAGAATAAAATGGAGTATTTGAGTCAGCAATGAATGTAGAATCACAGAATCACAGAACGGTAGGGGTTGGAAGGGACCTCTGGAGATCATTCAAAAGCAGGTTCACCTAGAGCTGGTGTCTTCTTTCTCAAAATAGACGAAATTATTGCTTAAAGAGCACCTGTGAGTCCATATAATGGCTCTACTCTGTGGTTTTTTTCTGGATGAATTATCTGTCTCCATTAGAAGTGCATTTTGATTAAGAACACTGTGGAACATTGTGATTGTGAGATCTCATCTCATGTTTATAATAAATTCTATTCCTTTTTAAAATTTATTCACAATATAGACACGTACTGAATCACGACTGAGGTTTCAATATATTATTAAATGTTATCATCCACGCTTTCCCTGTTAAAGGAAAAAACTCCTGGTTTTTGAGTAAACATTTTCTTTATTTGAAATATTTTCCACAATTTCTCCAGGAACACAATCAAGAAACCATTATTGTCCTTTAAATTATTCATTTCTTAGTCCCAAAATATGTAAATATGACTGAGATACGTGACTGAGATATATAATCAAATCTCAGATACTATGCATGAATGACACTGAGTATCAAAGATAAAAAGTTAAGTGTGTTTGCTGTAGATGCGTTTGCATACTTGAAGAGCTTAAAATCTGCTAAAATATCAGATGGCAACACTTAGGCAGTTATTTCATGAACTTGTGGGTTCATAATAACACAAAACTTATAAAGAAATTAAAGAAATATTTAAATAAAAGGTTTCTAGTCAACTATTTATACATGCCTATTAATAATTTCAATAATCGATCCAGTTTTAGGCTACAGTTTAGTTTGAATTGGTTTAAAATAGTGCTGAAACTTTCAGGCTGCTCTACCTGTAATGGAAGCCTCAGGAAACAAAAGTCTTAGAAAAGAGGGGTTTTTAAATGATTTGTCATTAGGGCAAATTTTGGAACTTTGGGAAGATTAGCATTTCTGTTGGATACTGGAGCTACCCTCTGGCTGAATGGTAGGGCACATCCAGGTTTATTATAGGTGTATAAGAAAGCAGTAAGATAAATTTGGTAACTGATGAAGTGTTGAGCTGATTTGGATGCTCAGTTCTGTACTGAAGTTCTCTATCCATAATCCATATCTATGTTAAACTTTGGGTCACCAAAAGAAGGCTTAATCTTTTCTTGCAAAGATTGTGTTGGTTCTGTGTCATACCCATCTTTGTTTCTACAAAGTAATTTCTGATGTAGAAAAAGACTTGTTCAGTTATGTTTTATTTAATTAGTTTGTACCATTTTACACACCCCTACACCCACACCCCCACACCCATCCTTTTCCTAGTACAGCTGAGGTCCTATAGGGATGACATTAGATTTCAGGGAGACCTACTCCATTCTGGAGTGGTAGCATGAGGCAGTGCATCTCCCAGGGCACCTAGGAAGCCACATACTTGATAAAGTAACTCATACCCACCCTATTTATCCCAAAGGCAACAGCAGTCAATAATAATGCAATAATGGTTGATTCCAAATTAGACTTTGAGTTTGCCAGTGTGTGGTAAAATGCCCTTTTGTTTGCATAACTCCTTTTTCTTGGGCACATTTATGTTCATGAATGTTATGAATTTTCAGCTCAGAGTAGACAAAAAGTATCCCATTTAATACTTGCCAGTTGCAAATTGTACTGTGTTTGGAAGTTCATATAAAAGGCACTTTACTCTCCTTCTTGTACTTCCCTGGCTCCAAATGTTAATCAGGGATTTAGTGGCCAGTTTAGCAAAAGGTAAATGGCATTGGTTTGGGCAAGTCAAAATGCAAGCAGGTGCTTTATACAAAACTCTCACACAGCTCTGCCAATGCACTTCAATCCTGTTCCGTGATATCAACTGTCTAGCTTATTCCTAGGCAGCTCTTGAGCCAAGATACTTGCTAGACATGCTAAATTGTATAAAATTGTGGCTGTATGCTGCAGACAAATGGAGATTCTGCTGGGATTGCCAAACACATTTTCAATTTTCTTAATTTGGTCTACTTTGAACAAATAGAGCATTGCTAGCTGCTACACACTTATATGTGAGAAACTGCTTTCCTTTCCAATAGGTTTTTTATTTTAATTTCATTTTGCTTTTTCTCCTGACATTGGGTGCAACTGTTGTCTGTTTCTGGAATGTCTTTTTTTTCTTTCTCTTTCACTCTTTATTCATTCAAGGCAGGAGGCATTGCTAGTGCTGGGCAGCATGTCAGTTAACAGTTTAAACTGATTCTAAACTTTGTGAAAAAATCCTGAAAGAGAAATCTCTGCCAGCAGCTTTAACCTCTTTTAGATAGTCCCTGCTGTGTTACAGAGCTTTTTCTAGAATAAGACTAATGTTATGTTTTAGTGATTTCCTGTGGTAGCCCTCAAGCAAGCATTATATTTGACAAAGATAGACCTTATGAGAATAATACTGAACTAGTAATGATCAGAAATATCAGATCTCTCAGAAATATGTTAATGTGGTGGAAAAGCTATTCCTATCTTCTGTAATATCTGCAGGGATTATATTTCATATATAAAGGATGGTAAATAAATGGAAGAACATGGTGATCATCAAATATTAGCTTTGAACAATGTGTTGCATGTAACACTCTCTAACATTGAGCAAGCAAGAGCAACTGAAAAAAGAGAACATAAGAGGATACCTGTGATGTGGGACTGGCTTGTTTTTTCCATCCAGCAAAAAATGGGACCAGCATCTTGGAGCATTTGAATGCCTCTTGTTGTGGTGTGTCTTCTTTCCAGGGAACGGTTTTTAATGTTGATGCAGAAAGGACCACACTAATCTTAAAATCTCTGTCTTTCAAGTTAGTCTTCAATTACTGTATATTGATGTTGACTTAGAAAATTAAAAGTTCTTTCTTAACAGGTAGCATAATAGAGACAACTCTTCATTCTTCAGAACTCTTCATCTGGAAATAATCTGGAAAGGATCTGTAGAGAAAGAGAAATCTATAGAATTAAACCAAATAAAGGAATTTAAATGTTATACATCCTCAGTATAATTCTAGAGGAATGAATTTCAAAAATTAAGTGACTGAAGAGCTATTTTATTCTGGTACTCTGGCACCTTCTGAAGTCTTAGCCCACTAATGCTTTTCATCTCTTATTTTACTAGATGATGTCTTCCTGTCTTGCAAAGCATTCTTTCTTTACTTCATGGAGTGTCAAGTTTGCAAAGAAAGAAGTAGAATTGCCAGTTGGGTCTGCCAGACTCTTTTGGTTAAATCAGTGAACTGTAATGTTGAAAACCAGTCTGCAACACTGTGGTGCATAGATGGAATTACAGACCCCAGGAACTATGTCTAGAAACAGGGGCAAGGCAGCAGGTAAGCCAGGATAACAGTATAGCTTTCTTGTAAGCTTGGCAAATAGGACAGTGCAGAATTAATGAATTAGTAAAACAGTCTGAAAACTGCTCTTCCTATAGACTAGACAGCATACTAAGAACCAGAAGACGAAATTTATAGGTAAATCTATCTTCTCCTACTGTCTCCAGACAATGAAAGACACCTGCTTTTCCTTTAGAACAGCAACTTTTATTTTTTAATTAGTAGTTCAAATCCTGGATACTGGAATTGCAGTACAGAGCTTTATTTGGATTGGAAAGATGGCTGGCAAAGCGTGGGGGGAAAATTATAAATGTGACATAATAACTCTAGCAAAAATATTGCCACACTTGTAATAACACAGTTCTCATTAAATATCGATTTCACATTATAAGCCAATTTGTACCATGCTGCCTCATGATAATATAAAAATAGACGTAATTAATTTCAGCAGCAATTAAAATAATTGTCGACAGAAATAAGATGACATTTATAAGCTAAATAGAGGAAACTCTTCTTATTAATGCTTTTTACTGCAGCCTCCTTAGATGTGAGACTGCTAAATCCTTCCTTAAACAACATTAAGGATTGTTAAAATCGTTCTTTTTGTGAAACCTGCATATCCTTTGAGCTTCTGCAGGTTGCCCATGTAGTATTGTACTACCTGGAAAAGCTATGCAGAATGCAGTTACCTAGAAGTGTGTGACATCAATGACCTTTAGAAACAACCAACCAAAACCGAATGAGTAGAGCAAAGGAAGCACTGGTAGGTGCAGCACCATAGGCTATAATGTCTAACATTCTTTAGATGCAATTTATGACAGAGTCTTCATTTGGACAACACAGAACCCAATTCACATATTTTTTCATTATTTTTTTGTCCACTTTTTAATATCAGGGGTGTCAGTGCTGATACAGAAAGATAACTAAGGAATGTGGATAAAAAGTTTCTAGTGGTTAGTTTTTATACAGATTTTACTGTTTACTTACTAGAACTCTGTTAGACTCTTTTGACCTGCATCTGTCTCCGTATCTGTCAGACATGAGTTTTGTAGGAAAACTCGTATTACTTGCTATGCTGTTTTTACCCTTTTGTTGGTCTTCTTGTTTACAACTCTAAGTAACATTTAACATCTTGCTTTTCTATCCCACAGAGAAAGAAGAAAAATAAAGATAAAATAGCTTAGACTTGTTAAAAATGTACTGTCTCACAGTGCATAAACTTTGGACTTTTTAATGGAATCACTATGAAAAATTAGGGCTTTTTTTGCAGGGAGAAGTTGCAAAATGTGAAGCAGTTTTTTAAAAAAGGAAATTTTTATCCACTACCAATTCATCTTAAGCATCTTACATTCATGAATCTGCTTCCTCTTGCCGGTAACTGCCTAGTTGTTGTAGGTGAGGATTAAAGGAAAATAAGAAACTGCATCACAGTGAGCTCTGGCAGAAACTAGGATAGAACTGATTTACCTGGGCAAATCCTGTGTGATGGTAGGAGTACTGCTTAAGCCAACTTTTTTTTTTTTTTCTTTAAAAACAAAAAAACCCCAAACCAACAAACTCTGAGTTTCATTCACGTGTTCCTTGTTTCCTGGATGCCAGCCTGGTGATGCTTTCAGGACTAATATGCACTTGCAACTGAATTTGGTAGAAATTTGATGTTCTAATAATAAGTGGCATAGAAAGTCACATGAGGAAATGAATAGCTTTGTCATCAGAACAGCATTTGAATATGTGATATCTAAGGCCTAGGGCTATCCAATTAATGATGAAGAAAGAACAGCATATCAAATAACTGTTTGCTAAATGAGAACCATCCATTTTGTATTCCAAATGAGGAAAGGTTCTGTGAAGGAGGAAAAATATGACTCCGCCAATTTAATAGTGTACCGTAACATATACTCAGAACAACTTTGAATCAAGCTTATATGTTCAACAGCTACTAGTATGAAAAAGAGCCCCTATTAAAATTTCTTTGAATTTTTATGTAAACCAAGTACAATTTTGTTTGTTTTAAATGTCTGTTGTGAGAATCATGGTGACTGAAATTTTAATCACTTAGTATTTGGGATGGGTGTTTTTACGTGGTAAACTTCAAGTTTCTCATTTACATGGGAAACAATGAGAGGTGAACAGGCAGGGAGACCATGGGAACTTTCTTTGTTTTCCATCTCACCCTCTCTTGCAGTTAGCCATACAGTGTCAGATCCTTTTACAGCGCGTCACATTAAGCCTGGCCTGATGTGACAAGAGAGTAGGCAATGCAAAGAATAGTGAAGCAGTATATTCAAATATTCCCACCCTATGCCTTTATGATAATTTCAAGTCCCTAACAGGTATAACCCTAGCAGACCATTTGATCCCCTCATGGGAGTAGTTCACAGTGCTTCTTAGGGCTAGCTGTTATAGAAATCCACAGTAGTGCTCTGTATTTTTGTGATAGTTTTTTCCTGGGAATTTAATTTCAGAACACAGGAACACATGTATCTGGAATATGTAAATACTAAAATTATCACCAAAGCTTAGACCTTACCAAGTGGTACCCTACCAGCCTGGTTGCTACCTGATATCTGATTCTTTTGAAGAAATTTTCTACTATGTATTCGGTAATTTTTTTCGTATATCTGAATCAAACGTAATGGTTGCTCCCATTTGGCTAACAAACAAAGCTTCAAAGCTATAAAGGAGTGGAAGAAAAGAGCTACTTCTGTTATAGTTCCTATCCGGGATAGGACACATAGAATAGGTTCAGTTTATCTGCAACTTTGGGCTCTAGACTGATTTGGAATATTATAAATAAAGAGAATAAAGACTATAAAGCACAGTTATTTAATTTTATTTTAAATGAAAAATGAAAGTTTAAACTGAGTTTATGATTGGCTTTAAGGACTTCAAGGTCAGGTTTGAGACCATCTAAGGAACCTGAAGGTGCACAAATCTGTGGACCTGACGAAATGCATCCGTGGGTCCTGAGGGAACTGGTGGATGAAATGGCTAAGCCACTATCCATGATACTTGAGAAGTCATGGCAGTTCAGGGAAGTTCCCACTGACTGGAAAGGGGAAACATAACCCCCATGTTTTAAATGGGAGAAAAGGAAGATGTGGGGAACTACAGGCCAGTCAGTCTCACCTCTGTGCCCAGCAAGATGATGGAGTGGGTCCTCCTGGAAACTCCACTAGGGCACATGGAAAATAAGGAGGTGAATGGTGCCAGCCAACATGGCTTCAATAAGGGCAAATCATGCCTGACAAATTTGGTGGCCTTCTATGATGGGGTTACAATGATGGTGGTTAAGGGAAAAGCAACGGACATCATATACCTTGTGTAAGACGTTCAGCAATGTCCTGCATGACATTCTTGTCTCTAAATTGGAGAGATATGGATTTGATGGGTGGACTCCTTGGTGGATCAGGAATTGGCTGGATAGTCGCACTCAAAGAGTGACAGTCAACAGCTAAATATCTGAGTGGAGACCAGTGAGAAGTGCTTTTCCTAAAGGCTCGGCATTGGGACTGACGCTGTTTAAGATCTTTGTTAGCAACATGGACACCAGGATTGAGCGCAGCTTCAGCAAGTTTGCCGATGACACCAAACTGTGTGGTGCAGTCAACATGCTGGAGGAAAGGGGAGTGATCCAGAGGGACCTTGACAGGCTGGAGAGGTGGGCCTGTGCAAACCTCATGAAGTTCAACAAGGCCAAATGCAAAGTCCTGCACCTGGGTCGGGGCGATCCCAAGCACAAATACAAACTGTACGATGAGTGGATTGAGAACAGTCCTGTGGAAAAGGACTTAGGGGTGCTGGTAAATGAAAAACTGAATGTGAGCCAGCAATATGTGCTCGCAGCCCAGAAAGCCAACCTCATCCCGGGCTGCATCAGAAGGACTGTGGCCAGCAGTTCGAGGGAGGTGATTCTCCCCCTCTACTCTGCTCTGGTGAGACCCCACCTGAAGTGCTGTGTCCAGCTCTGGGGTCTCCAGCACAAGAAAGACACGGACCTGTTGGAATGGGTCCAGAGGAGGGCCATGAAGATGATCAGGGTGCTGGAGCACCTCCCCTATGAGGACAAGCTGAGAGAGTTGGGGCTGTTCAGCCTGGAGAAGAGAAGGCTCTGGGGAGACCTTAAAGAGGACTTCCAGTACTTAAAGGGGGCCTACAGAAACGTGGGGAAGGACTCTTTATTAGGGATTGCAGTGATAGGATGAGGTATAACAGTTTCAAATGGAAAGAAGGTAGATTTAGATTAGATGCGAGGAAGAAGTTCTTTCCTGTGAGGGTGGTGAGAAACTGGCACAGGTTGCCCAGAGAAGCTGTGGCTGCCCTCTCCCTGGCAGTGTTCAAGGCCAGTTGGATGGGCCTTTGAGCAGCCTGGTCTAGTGGAAGGTGTCCCTGTCCATGGCAGGGGGGTTGGAACTAGATAATCTTTGAGGATCCTTCCAACCCAGACCATTCTATGGTTCTATGTTTTTTGTTTCTTGAAATGAGTAGGAGCGGCAGATGCTAGTTTATCCTTTAAGAATCCATATATCAAGTCTTTTATAAAACCCTACCAGCTGTCCTGTTGACATAGTTTAAATAGATGACCTTAAAGTCCTTAAAAGAATTGTATCTCATGGTTTAGCAACTTGAAATGACTGAATCTGTTAAGGCTAACTGCTGTAAATTGTCAATGTAGTTTAAATCAGGCTACAGTCCTCCTGTCTGGTTAGCCTATTTCACCTGATTTCATAACAGATATTGAGCTTCACTTTTATCATCTAGTTATGCACAAGATAATATGAAAGACAGCTGAAAGATCACAACCATAGCTTGTTTGTAGCTCTAGGGGAACAATCTGCTTTTAGTCCCACATTTGCAAGCCCATACTTGCAAGTCTAAGCACTGGTTTGCTCTTAATGATTTTATCTTTTACTATTCTCAATTTTTTCTTGTTTATTTTCTGTTTTGTGTTCCTAATCTATTGGTTTAAAAAACCTGAGTGCAACCCCAGAACTGTAAGGATGTTAGCCTCATACTCCATTTAAAGAGCAGAGCTGGCCAGCTGCTGGATTTTTCTCCAGCTCTGAGGGATAAGATACCTACATTATTCTGCAGGGTTTTTTTTAAAGGCTGTTTATATTTTTGCCCCTGCTTTTTGATAGTTAGATACCCTTAAAGCATTTTCAGCAATTTCCTTAATTTCGTAGTTGCTGCTGGTGAGGAAAGGTTTCCTTTCTCCAGATCAAAACATTTGTGTGGATCCTATTGCCCTCAATGCCATCAAACATCTGTTGTATTTTTTTGTAACTGCCTTGTGGTGTGAAGTGGTAAATGTCATTGAAATGGCAGCCTGTGGAAAGAGAGCACAACAAATAAATGTATGATCTGTTTTTCCAGGATTCTGGCAAGTACTCCCTTTGATGCACACAAATACAGAAAGTGTCTTTCTTCAGGTGTATCTCCCTTACTTGATCTTTCACATTGCTTCCTTGCTTAAGCAGTGACAAGTTCAGAAACGGCAAGTAAATAAATAAACATTCTTCTATGCTTTCATGTAACTTATTGTAAGTAATGTAATTAATTTAGTTTATGTAATTTTTACCCTTTATATAGTTAATTGGCTTCTATACATTAGAGAAAATTTAGAAGTGGGGTTTTTTTATGTTCTTTGTTTTTTTTTTTCCTTTAATGTGTTTCAATGGTGTTTTATGGTCGTTGTTATGGAACATCAACATAGTTAGAATGAAGGTATGGTAAACATCTAGGTATGTCTTAGTTTTTGCTGATTAAAAAAGAAAAATCTTTGCTATTATATGTGAGTCATGGATTCAATGGTGAAATGCAAGTGCTGTGCATGATCATGTAATCTTGATACCTTCACCTCTGATGTGCTATGATCACACCTTTAATTACTATGTGCTTCATGTCTTATTGCTGAAGACAAGACAGATGACTGTGTAGGTATTAGACATGTTAAAATATGTTGTATAGCATTGCAACACAGAGTACTATGACTCAACATAAGGGACAGAATTTGAAGTCTATTGCTATAATGAAAGCTATACTTTCATTAAACCACAGAGGTTTTAGGCTATCCAGGGAAGCGACCAATATTTTTTCCATAATTTTGTATTAGTTTGTAGCTGTTTAAACTCCCTGCCTTTCTCTTTATCCCTGTGAACATCCAAATTCAAATTTATCCCCCCCAAATATAAAAGAAATCAAGATATGAACCATTTGTTTCTCATCAATGAGACATTAAAGTTCTATGGTCTAAATACATCAATAGTTATTTTAATTTATGTTTTTCAATGATTTTGTTTCACTTGGAATTATTCATAGTAGCATTCTAGAATCAGTGGTTTCTTCTTTTATTTCACTTTGATAATCTTGATGCTTAAGTTGATGAAACGTTTGAGATGTAAAAAATGGATGGATTTGGCTCTGCATGATCACCGTTATCCTGTATGGATTTTTTGGCCTCATAGGTTTGCTTCATTAAGAAGAAATCTGGACAGTTTGTTGAGTATAGTCTTTATTTAAGGTAAATGAAGAAGAAAAAGCTTGGACTTCTCTGATTTTGCTCTTAAACTTCATTCTTTGCTGGTTCAAGGGTACAAGCTGAGAAGTAGGAATACGTGCAAGTCAGTGGAAGTCTAGACCAAATAAGAAATGCAGGATTTGATCTCAGATGCAGAATAATCAATAATGTGACACGCAGCTTGTGCTATTGTTTTCCTTACTGACGCACACTGAAATTTTGATCACTGAATGATGGTTGGGACAGAAAACTTTTAATTTAGGGATTTTTCAGGCATCAGTTCATTCTGTTCTTAGCAGGTTATTTGCTTTTATTTAGAATGATTAGAACAACTCTGGATAAAATGCATAAGATATATAAAGCATGTTTGTCTTGCATTGTCGATTTTGTTTTGCCCATTGTCAGTCGTATTTGAAGTTAAATTATGTGTTTGATCATATTATTCACTGAGGCATGTTTGTTTTTTAATGCTTGTGGTTTAGAAATCTGTTACGCTGAAAACTGTTATTTGAATTTTTGTATTACATATTGAATTATGAACTTTGTTCAGATGAAATAAAATTGTTTAAATGCATATAAAACCCATATAAAACACAGTTGTTTGTTTATGAAGTCTTCTGAAGATTAATCCAGAACTAAAGACTTAATTTAGGGTATAATATTTAATGGCAAAGGAATGTATAAGGAATTAAATGACACTAGATGGGAAAATACATGACAGAAGAAAGCATAGGCACAAGATGTGTTTTGGGACTATATGCCATTATCTTATCATCCTTGTTTTTCACGGAGAATAATTATCACTGGATGACAATTTTTTCTTGCTTGCACCTACTGAAATTCTTATACTTGGTCAGATTTTTGGCCCTCTGGTCTTGCACTTTGTTTCATATCCTAGGTAAGACAGAGTTTTCAAGAAATTCTAATTGATCACCTGCAAAATCATATATTCCACATGAAGGTCATGTGGAAACTAGTTTAAACCGTGAGGTAGGATGCTGAACATTTCATTCAATACATCTTCACTTTTTTTTTTTTAATCATTCTCTCTCTATCTCTCTCTCAAATATTTGCTTTGAAGTACTTTGGGATTTGCCAATATATGAGTCAGGAAACCAAAAGATTTGGATTCATGCTCTAAGATGGTATAGACAGTCTTAGATGCCTCACTAGTAGGTCTTTTCAGGTGGTTAGCGTCAAAATGATGTGGAAAATTTATGTTAAAAAATCATATTCAACCAGGCTGACCTGGGAAAACAGGATCAGTCCTTTGTATAACCAAAGACATATATGAAGGCTTCTAAGCACCTCTCACTTAGCCAGTTTCTGAGAACAGAAATTCTCATAATAGGTTATCTTCTGAGGAATGATTTCATCTTCCTAAACTTACTGAGTCTAGTATGGGTGGGGTGAGGTGAAATGTAATGACTTGTGATGTACAGGAGATCAAACAAGAAATTTTACAGCCCTTTCTGAACTTGACGTTTATGAAATATTGTAGCTCTGGAATATGCCTTTTTGAGCCTTCCATTAGTACCACTTGTGGGGAAGGTTGTCAGCAAATAAATGTTTTTTGCACACATTCAAGAATTAAAAAATAAAAGCTTAAACAAGCAGCTTGTGTTGAGTCAAGTTAAGTAGGATGTTAATTCTTGAAGACTGTTGAGACTCTAATGGAGCTTCATTTTCAAAGTATTTGAGCATTAAGGTAGAATTTCAGCACTCAATTAAACACACACAAAAGTCATTCTAACATAATTTAGGTAGGTAGACGTAAACTTTGTCCTCATTTTATAGTAGATCTGTGGTTTTGTTTTGTTGTTTGGTTGGCTGTTGTATTTTTTTCCGGAATATTTGGCATTGTTCTGGAGCTTCTGATGTGACTGAAATGTGCAGAGACAGGAGGCTACTGGTTGATGATTCACATCTAGGAGCACTCACTGATCTTAGCTGACATCAGCGAGGCCCTCCCAGGAATAAATTGGCCTCTACTGTGTGACTGAAAGGTAGCATACTTAGATGAATATTTTGAAGTTTTTTGTTTTGATGGCTCAGCAGAGCTCTGGCAAATGTAATTCTCTTTAACTCATCTGCCAGGCTACTGTGACAATCTGAGTGTTGGTAAAAATAAGTTTTTAATTTGCTCTGTTGTGTTTCAGTTACTAATTATTGAAATGGCATCTGCTATTGGATTATCAGAAATAATCTTTTATCATGAAATTACTATTCATGATCTGCCTTTCATTTCTGCCTTTGCTTTTTATGCAAAGTGACTTTTTCCATTTTAAGCACTGTTTGCCTGTTATACAGTGGGATTCCCTGATGTGAGTGAGCTAAAGGTATGGCACTATAGATATTGTTTCAAAGTACATTCTTATTAAATATTTCTCTACACGAATGACTTGCATTGTACAGCTTGGCTAGTACATCTGTCAGTAATCAGAAACAATAGAAGAGTACGTTTCAGGTTTAATATGTCATTTATTTGCAGATAGCTTCTGTTGCACCTGTAGCCTTTCAGTGTGAAAACACATTGACAGTTTCAGTATTTTGTATTACTAAGAGCAGTTTGACTGCCAAAATAAATAAATAAAAATTATAATTATAAATATTAGCAAAGCTTTAAAATTCTTTCTATTCTCAACACTTCATGCAGTATTCAATAAATCTTATTCTATTTCCTCATGGTGGCAGCTAAGGAATATAAAGACACCTATTTTAATCTTCCAAGAGACTGACTACTCTAGACCTCAGACTCCGTGAGCACTGAAGATGAATGCTTGGTAGTCTTGCCATATGCTTATATACATACAGTAGTCAAATGTTTAAATCATGACTTCTGCTGAGTAGACTCTGAAATAACCAAACTGACATTTTCCTTGGATATTTTGCAGTGCAGCTGTAAGCCGAAACTTACAGATTTTCATGTTTGCTTGAATATCTTCTATGTTTTTTTAACGATTCTTTGCAGTGCTGCTTCATATGAAATAGCTTGCAAACTAAGGAGAAAAAAAAACATTTAAAAGTGCATATACCTTTTATATAGAAGAATTTGTTAAATTCTTTGACTGAGTTTCAAGGCTTTTAGTCACAGAAAGAACAAGTTCAGGGGGATGCCAAGCAGAAACTTCTGGTATGACAAGAGTCCACTTTATATATACTCCAATATTTCAAATATAGTGGCTTTACCATGGACAGACACACACATCACACCACACCCCCCCCCCCCCATCTTCCAGTAGTAGGCTTATGGAAATAAAAAGGAAAAGTCACATCCTATAAAGCTCCTCCTGGTATCACAGAGGTTGTATAGATTGCCTGCCTCCCAGTAGGTTTTGCTCTTGGAATGAGAGTTTCTCTATATGTCTATGTGACTTGTGCAGCTGTTGCTTTAGGCTTATCAGCCTAAGAGAAAATTCTGTCCTATCTGTACTGGAGATTTTAACTGCATACTCTCTTCTTATTTTGCTTTGAACTCCCATTGTCTCCAATGGGACTTTCTTGCATAATAGAACAAATAAAGCATGTCCAACTAGAAAGCAATATGAGATGAGAGATTTCCTGTATGTTGTATGTTGCACTGAATTTATTGGTCATTCTGAAATACCTGAAATACATGTCTGAGCAATGCCTTATGCAAATCAGGTTTGATAGCTTCTTGAACCTCAGTGACATTACAGAAGGGTCAAATTTTATCTTTTTAAAAAGAAAGCAGAAAGTATTGCATATTGACTTATCTGGTGTCATTCAGGGAATGTTAACAGCCTAATGAAAATACTTCAATGTGCACCAAGGCAGTTCTTCTGTTTATAAAGGTCGACTTTTTCTTCACATTTTAAAATGTAATAACTCTTTAACCGAATCCTTGGAAAAAATGTTGGGGAAAAAACTTAGTAAAGTAATTATTCTTTGTTTTAAGAAAGGAAGTTTCAAAACTCTGTGGTATTTTTAAAATGGGGATTTCCTCTGCTCCAGCAGATTGATTATTCTACTACAACAGGATGATAATTACCATCAATTCTGTAAACTACTCAGACTTTCCTTTGAAGTCAGAGCGTGAGTGAACCAAAAGCATTTTAGGGAGGGTTTCTGAAGGAAGCAACCTGCTTCAAAGAACACCAAGACTAAATGAACAGATGGTGAAAGTTGATAAAGAAGAGAAAACAAGTAGAATGAAGAATTGTGAGTAGATAATAAGAGAATGCAAGAATCTTAAAACGTTTGATTATAGAAGAAATCCTAATCTGATTTAAGAAATGTACGTGTTGGGACGAAAATGGTACTGAAGTTAAATCAAATTTTCAGTTGTGAAACCCTTGTAATGAAATTACTACTGACCTCTGTATTGAAATTGCATCATATTTTGATCAGAATTGTATGAAACAAAAAGTATATATGTCACATAAAAACTAGTTCACTGACTGATCTCAGAAAGGAGCTGTTTCTAGTAAGGCTAGTAACAAGTGCTGTTTTACAGGGGTTCATTAAAGATTCATCTTTCATGCAATAATATTTAGCAAATGCAAAAGCAGTTCTGGCTTTTAAACTTACAGATAACACAAAGGTTCTGTAGTAACAAACAATGAGGAAGACTGGGTGCTATCCTTTGGTAAGTTGTTGCAGTGTAATATGTGCCTCACAACATTAAATACAAGACTCATCTAGGTATAGTGAAAGAAGGATGTCCAGAAGAAGGTAAACTACATTGGGGAACATTTAGTCCTGTCCTTGCTCTTTGTGCTCTAAAAGTGAAGAGAATTCAAAAATGTCTTCAGATGTGAAATAAGCCTTAAGACACAAAGTTTAATGAGCTCAGCAAATCTAACATCTTGTGTCAAAAGCTGCAATGTGACCAGTGCAGTGGTAACGCTTTCCGGGCTGTGAGGGAAGCTGTGACAGCTTAGGTTCAACTTCACTAATAATGTTCTAGTATGAGAACCTGGGTCCAAGGTCGTACCCATAAGGTGGAGAAATTGAATTGTAAAAACCTCATCACTGAGTACTTTGGAAATTCAATACTGAATTATTTTACCAAAGCAAGCCATGGATTTAGTATTACCTAGGGCCCTCGAGGCCCTAGTTCATTGAAAAATCTGTTTTGCTAAACTTAAATTGGAGTGAGTCACATAACTAACTTTCATTTCTTCCATACTTCCACCCTCTATCTCTCATGTCTGTTTCTACTTGAACAGAAGAAATGGTAGAATCAACTGCAGATTTTTATGTGGCAAGGCCACCTACTGGGAGATGTGTACATGCAGGTTTTCTTTGAGAACCTTTTCATAACCTATCCCTCAAATCGTTATTTCCTAACATTTTCATGTGGGAGTATTTTTTGGTTTTGCTTTTGTCTGCCAATCAGCAGTCCACTTATCAACTGTGATTTACTAAATGTTTGAGAAATCATAAGGAAGCACATTTATTTTTGGGATATATTTTTATTCACTACTGTAATTTATGTACTGTAGAGTATAGACTAGAAATGAGTAGTTATATAACTTTTCAACAGCAGTCCACACAATGATATCATGAATGGAAGTCAAAACTGTGCTGAAGCTTATATAGAGTGGTTGCTTTTATTCATGATCAACAGCAATACCAAAGGTAGATGACAAACATAAAAACATTTGGTTTCAGGGGTTTCTGATTTGTTCTGGATTTTTGTATAGGTTTTCTTTCCTTGTTCTTAGTGTGGCGTTTTTAAGAGTTATTGAATGAATTTCTTCTGTTCACATGTGATTCAGGATCAGTTGAAAGTTATTTTCAGCCTGTTGCTGACTTATATTGACAACACTTTTACTTCTGGTTCACTTGCCTGATTGTATAGGCTCATGACGGAGAATACTTGCAAGACCACTTTGATGCAGCATCCCAGGACAAAACTGTGTGTTGGAACTTTCCTTTTCTTGTAGTTCTCCAGATACATAAGAGGACCCATCTCTCAGAGCTCCTGCCTGTTCATCAGTAATAGCCAGTGTTGTGCATGAATCTTCAAAAAAAAAAACCAACAACAACAACAAAAAAACCAAAACAACCCACTTGTAAAGAAAAAGCGTAAAGTATTTCCTTACTGAACAGGTACAGCATTTTTATAGACTGTTTTGAGCTACTTCTTTTGGTGTTAAAGAACAGGAATTTAAACTGTGTTTAGTTGGCTGTTGGAGGTATTAACATGACATGTCTGATTTGATTTTGTTCCTGTTAATGTATTATCATCTATCCTTTTAAATGGAAATAGTCCTTTTTCACTTGTACAAGAGAACAGAGCTATAGCTTTAGCATCTGTACAGCATTAAGACAAATATATTCTTTCTCCAGCAAACATAGAGTTGTAGAATCTTTAAGGCTGGGAGGGACCTGTGGAAGTTGTCTAGTATAACTTCAAGCAGGGCCAGCACTGAATCTAGATCAGGTTGCTCAGGGCTTTGTCCAACCAGGTATTGAAAACCTTCAAAGACAGAAATAACCTTGTCTCTCTGGACAATGTTTTCTGATGCTTAATTACACTCTTTATGAAAGTTTTCTTTTTCCTTACATGCAGTCGTACTCTTACCTTCTTCATTTCATGACTATAGTAAAACAAAGTTAATTAGTTACAAGAGTATTCTTATGGATGTGGGTGTTTTTGGTTGCCATAGGATTGCTGTATTTTGTTTGAGTCTAATGCCTCTCCCTAAAGTCCGGCACAATGAAGAAGCTGGGGTGTTGTGTGCTTAGATGCACCATGCAGCAAGGCAGGATTGAGAAATCCTGTGGATGGCTCTAAGCCTGTGTTATCTTTATTCTTAAGATATGATGCACAAATACCTTGAAAAAGTCAATGACACATGCTTCATTTGTATATCTGGGAAATTTTGATTTTAAGGCTTTGTATATAAACTATTTCACTGTTCTAATAGCAATGGGAAATCAAGTATAGGAAAACTAACCAGCTGACACTAACACATCAAGTGGCTTTGACAGCTCCATTTGGTTTAGCGTATGCCAGGAGCTATTTTGTTACCACCATCTTGTGAAGGAATTGTCTTAATGCCTTAAATTTCCAACTGCCTAAACAACAGGAGGAAGTTGTGCCTGTGTTTGTATATAATACATAAGATACTTCCTTGTAAGTAATTGCTTGCAACAAGCTCAGCATTTTTTATAGTATAAGTGTGTACAGATCTGTCTTAGCATAGAGCAATCATATTTCTCTGTGTCATCATTCCTGTATGAAAGTGAAGCCTGCTTCAGAGTAGAATGCAATAAGAAGGGAGGAATGGAAAAGGCAAAGGGTGATCATGTGGAAGAGGGGATGAGGATGACAGCAATACATTTCTGTGGCTCTTCAGATAATTTGTGAATGAATTCTGGAGTTTTCACAAGTTGCTTTTTATGGTAAAGTTACTCAAAGTGGACAGAATGGCAGCTTTCCCAGCTGAAGAAACCTCCTTAAGTAGGGACTGGAGGGAAAAGAGACTTAGTGGGCAGGCTACATTAGTACACATTATATAAATATAAACATAAAAGAAAAATGCATCAAGAAAAAAGAAAGCATCTGTAACTTGCACTGAGAGAAATGAAGGTGTCTGAGCCATCTTACCTCTACATGTTTGGGCAGGTAAGCCCTGATTTGAAGAAAAATAATTTGGTAGCAGGCTCTTCCTTACCTTCAGAAGGGTTTGGCTCAGGCTTTACAATCCCTTACTCAAGAACTGAAAATCAGCTTTTTTTTTTGAAAGTGCTGGTATGTCAGTATATAAGTTATTAAAACTACTTTAAACAATGCAACTATTTGGACAATACCTCTGACTGTTAAGAAACTCTGTCTCAGGTTTTTTGCTTACTTTTGCAGATATTTTACTCACTAGCTGCAGTGACACTGATAATGGTTCCTCCCAATTTTGCTTGGTGCTTAGCCTTCTATTTACTAATATGAATATTAGCAGATTCTAAATAAAGAGGAATTTTAATTTATATGTGGAACTGTGAATATTTTATTGCTCTTTTTTCGTGTAATTTCAGTGTTTGATGTCAGAATCTGATTCCACAATACTAGAAAGCCAGACAGTGTCCTATTTAAATTACTTTATTTCAGAATTTTTGGGACAAAGTAAAGCAAAATATTTTAATAATATTTTATTGCTTTTTTTTTCTTTCGTTCTTATTTTTTCTTTTAATCATGTAACACCAGTAAAATTACTCATATAGTCACACTAAGTGATACTACAGTGAAAAAGGTAAATAGATGAAAGATAGACATTATTATGCAATTACTGAGACATGGTGGGATAGCTCACATGACTGGAATGCTGCCATGGATGGCTATGTCTTTTTCAGGAAAGACAGGCCAGCACAGCCAGGTGGTGGAGTTGCTCTTTATCTGAGAGAGCAACTGGAATGTATCGAACTCTCCCTGGGGGCACAGGAAGAACAAGTGGAGAGTTTGTGGGTAAAGATTAAGGGGCAGGCTAATATGAGAGAAACTGTTTTGGTAGTTTATTACAGGCCACCTGATCAGGATGGGGAAGTTGATGAGGCCTTCTAGAGACAGCTGAAAGTAGCCTCACAATCACAGGCCTTGGTTCTCATAGGGAACTTCAGTCACCCTGATATATTCTGGGAAGGCCACACAGCCAAGCCCACGCACTCCAGGAGGTTCCTCCAGTGTGTTGATGATAACTTTTTGTCTCAGGTGGTGGAGAAGCCAGCAAGGGGGCGTGTACTAATGGACTTAGTACTGATAAACAAAGAGGGACTGATGCAGACATTAAGGTTGGCAGCAGTCTTAGCTGTAGTGATCATGAGAAGATAAGAGTTCAGGATCACGGGTACTAGGCACAAAACAACAAGTAGGACTGCATCATTGGGCTTCAGGAGAGCTAACTGAACTCTTTAAGAAACTGCTTAGAGAAATTCCTTGGGCCAGGGCTCTGGAAGGTAGCAGGGCTCAAGAGAGCTGCTTAACATTCAAGTACCACTTCCTCCAATCTCAAGATTGGTGTATCCCTAAAAGCAAGAAATGAGGCAGGTTTGGTTGAGCAGGGAGCTTCTGAAAAGGGTCAAATGGAAGAAGGAAATTTACAGTACGTGGAAGAAGGGACTGACCACTTGGGAAGATTACAAGAATGCTGTCAGAGTATGCAGGGTTGAAATGAGGAAAGCTAAGGCCTCCTTGGAGTTAAACCTGGCAAGGGACATCAAGGTCAACAGGAAGAATTTCTTTAAGTATATTGGAGGCAAAAGGAAAACTAGAGTAAATGTGGACCTGCTGTTGAATGAGGTAGGTGTCATGGTGATGGAGGATGCAGAGAAGGCGGAGTTACTGAATGCCTTTTTTGCTTCAGTCTTTACTACCCAGGCCAGCCCTCAGGAGTCCCAGACTTTGGAGGTAACAGAGAAAGTCTGGAGGAAGGAAGACTTGGTTGAGGAGGATCAAGTTAGAGACCAGTTAAATAAAGTAGATATGCACAAGTCCATGTGTCCTGATGGGATGCACCCACGAGTGCTGAAGAAGCTTGCAGAAGTCATTGCTAAGCCACTCTCTATCATCTTTGGTAAGTCGTGGGGAACAGGAGAGGTGCCTGAGGACTGGAGGAAAGCCAGTGTCACTCCAGTCTTCAAAAACGGCAAGAAGGAGGCTCTAGGAAACTACAGGCCAGTCATCCTCCCCTCCGTCCCTGGAAAGATGTTGGAGCAGCTCATTCTGGGGGCATCTCAAAACATGTGGCAAAAAGTAGTACCAGTATCAGAAGTAGTCAACATGGATTCACCAAGGTGAAGTCATGTCTGACTAATCTGGTAGCCTTCTACGAGGGCATGACTTGATGGGTAGATGAAGGGAGAGCAGTGGATGATGTCTACCTTGACTTCAGCAGGACTTTCGACACCATCTCCCACAACATCCTCATAGGCAAGCTTAGGAAGTGTGAGTTAGATGAATGGACAGTGGGTTGAATTGGAAAGTGGCTGAAGGACAGAGCTCAGAGGGTTGTGGTCAGTGGCACAGAGTCTAGTTGGAGATACATAAGAGTGGTGTTCCCCAGGGGTCAGCACTAGGTCCAATCTTCTTCTACGTATTCTTCAACGACATGGATGAAGGGATAGAGTGTACCCTCAGCAAGTTTGCTGATTCATAATGAAAGGAGTGGCTGATACACCAGAAGGCTGTGCTGCCATTCAGCAAGACCTGGACAGGCAGCAGAGTTGGGCAGAGAGGAACCTTATGAAGTTCAATAAAGGTAAGTGTAGGGTCCAGCAGCCAGGGAGAAATAACTCCATGCACCAGTACAGGTTAGGGGCTGACCTGCTGGAAAGCAGCTCTGTGGAAAAAGACCTGGGAGTTGTGGTGGACAGCGAGTTGACCAGGAGCCAGCAATGTGGCCTTGTGGCCAAGAAGGCCAATGGCATCCTGGGGTATATCAAGAAGGTGTGGCCAGCAGGTCAAGGGAGGTTATCTTCCCCCTTTACTCTGCCCTGGTGAGGCCACCTCTGGAGTACTATGTCCAGTTCTGGGCTCCCCAGTTCAAGAAGGACAGGGAGCTAGTGGAGAGGGTACAGCAAAGGGCTACAAAGATGATTAGGGGGCTAGAATATCTCTCTTAGGAGAGACTTCAGGCTTTTTAGCCTAGAGAAGAGAAGACTGAGGAGGGACTTTATCAATGCATATAAATATCTAAAGGGTGGGTGTCAGGATGATGGGGCCAGGCTCTTTTGATGCCCAGTGACAGGACAAGAAGCAACAGGCACAAACTGCAACTCAGGAAGTTCCATGTGAATGTGAGGAAAAATTTCTTTCTGAGGGTGACAGAGCCCTAGAACAGGCTGCCCAGAGGGGTTGTGGAGTCTTCTTCTCTGGAAATGTTCAAAACTCTCCTGGATGCGATCCCATGCAACCTGCTGTAGGTGAACCTGCTCTAGCAGGGGGGGTCAGACTACATGATCTACAGAGGTCACCTCCAACCCCCAGCATTCTGTGATCCTGTGATTCTACGATTCTGTTTTGTAAGTTTGTTATATAGATATAGGGTATCATACAAGAAGCCAGCCAATTTACTCATCTGGGAAGTTGACAGCTGTGAAAACTGTTAAAATATTCAAGATAACATGGCATCCTGGGTGTGGTCAGTAGGTCAAGAGAGGTTCTCCTCCCCCTCTACTACTGCTCTGGTGAGACCACATCTGGAATAGTGTGTCCAGTTCTGGGCCTCTCAGTTCAAGAAGGACAGGGAACTGCTTGAAAGAGTCCAGCACAGAGCCACAAAGATGATGAAGGGGGTGGAACATCTCCCTTATGATGAAAGGCTGAGGGAGCTGGGTCTCTTTAGCTTGGGGAAGAGAACACTGAGGGGTGACCTCATCAATGTTTATAAATACGTAAAGGGCAATTGTCAGGAGGATGGAGTCAGGCTTTTCTCGGTGATGGCCAATGACAGGACAAGGGGCAGTGGGTGCAAGCGGGAGGAGAGGAGGTTCCACATCAATATAAGGAAGGACTTTTTCACTGTGAGGGTGACAGAGCACTGGAACAGGCTGCCCAGAGAGGCTGTGGAGTCTCCTTCTCTGGAGACATTCCAAACCCACCTGGATGCGTTCCTGTGTGACCTACTCTAGGTGGTCCTGTCCTGGCAGAGGGGTTGGACTAGATGATCTTTCGAGGTCCCTTCCAACCCCTAAGATCCTGTGATTCTGTGATTTTGCTGTATGAACTATATTGTCGTGAGACTGAAATATTTCTCCGATTCTGTGATGATTTTCATGGTTACTACACTGGGTAAAGTATGGTATCCTTATTGTTATCATGATATTAATTGTACTGCTGATGCTACCTTGTATCCTACAGTACATAAGCTCAATGATCGAGGGGGCTGTAAAACAAGTCTGGATTGTTCAAAAAAAAGAAGGGAGATGTGTCTCCCACACATCTAACTATGTGAAACAGTAACTATGCAGTTACTAAGACAGTAACTATGCAGTAACAGCATTGTCCTATTTCCATGTTACTAAGGGCAATTCTGCTCTCAAAATAGGTCCACTGCTAAGCGTTTTGACCCAATATTGAACAATGTCCTGCAAGCACCTCAGCATGAGGCCTGCAGTTAATGCTTTAATTACTTTGGAAAGCAACAATATTCTGTAAACAAAACGAATTAGTTTGGAAGATGGGAAGGTGAAATTCTTTACTGCTTTATGGGCTTAAAACTACAGTAAGGTTTGACCCACATAGAACACAGTATGGCACATTAAAAACTCTGTTTATTTCTAATTACACTAGTGTGGTTTTATTTACAATTTGTTGGTACTGTAAATATGAAATCCTTACAGGAATTAAGAAAACTCAGAGTTGAATATTAACCTGTAACATAATGTGGAATGAGGATGTACAATAGTAAAAGTATCGAAATAAAGGGGGTTAACTGAATGTAACACTTTCTTGGTAAATGAACATCAAATTGGAACTCTCACTGCTGCATAAGCCTATACATGTAACATAAACATCTCTCAGTGGTAGGTCAAAACACCTCATCAGATTGAAGGAGACACTTGAAGGGTAGAGTCAATGATGATTGTGAGAAATTTAATATGCCATTTCAATTACTATGAAAATAATCTGTTAGCCAAAACCTTTGAGATTTGTGTCTGCACAGGCTACTGTCTCCCACTTTGCTCCTTCTGATTTTGTACCTTAACACTTAAAGGTGTAGGAACCTTTGTCTACTACTTAAGATAGTCACAAAATAGGGTTAGTTTTCTATCAAGCCTGATAGTAGGAAAAAAAAGTGAAACTTCAGGAGAGATTATTCTCACGTGGAAATATTGAACCTGACAAATTATAAGAACTACAAGTACTGGCCAAAACATGTGAATATGTCTTTTAAAAAGCATTTTTATTTTGTGTATTCACAAATGTATATTATCACTTATATATATTCATAGAACCATAGAATCATTAGATTGGAAGAGACCTCTAAGATCATCAAGTCCAACAGTTGACCTAATATCACCATGCCCACAAAACCATGTCTACAGGGGCTACATCAACGCGGTTTTTGAACACCTCCAGGGATGGTGACTCCACCTCCCTGGGCAGCCTGTTCCAATGCCTGACCACTCTTTTGGTAAAGAAATTTTTCCTAATGTCCAATCTAAACTTTCCCTGGTGCAACTTGAGGTCATTTCCTCTTGTCCTATAACTAGTTACTTGGGAGAAGAGACTGGCCCCCAACTCCCTACAACCTCCTTTCAGGTAGTTATAGAGCGTGATAAGCTCCCCCCTCAGCCTCCTCTTCTCCAGACTAAACAACCTCAGTTCTCTCAGCCACTCCTCACAAGACATGTTCTCCCAGCCCTTCACCAGCTCCGTTGCCCTTCTCTGGACACGCTCAAGCACCTCAATGTCTTTCCTATACTGTGTCGCCCAAAACTGGACACAGTACTCAAGGTGCGGCCTCACCAGTGCTGAGTACAGGGGCAGGATCACTTCCCTACTCCTGCTGGCCACACTGTTTGTGATACAGGCCAGGATGCTGTTGGCCTTCTTGGCCACCTGGGCACACTGCCAGCTCATGTTCAGCCGGCTGTTGACCATCACCTGCGGGAGCTGCGTGAGGACACTGACATGATCAGTGTGATCTAACAAGTGAACCTTTATTTCCGTGTTTCCAGTGCAATTTATAACCCTCGACCACACCCAATAAATACTGATTGGCTTCATCGCAAATAACAGCCCATAATCCAACCTGATTGGCCACATTGTGAGTCATGTTCAAGTCACGTTCACAAATGTTCACACCCATCTTCTTCAAGAAATTAAAACTGCGTCGTTAATGGCGGCTGTCTCTTCTCCTGCACCTGTAAGATGTTCATGCCCCCTGCACCAGAAGTTGTTTATGCTTTCAGCAGTTCTGGTATGTCCCAGCTCAGATTCTCTGGAAAGGCTGGATTGTTCACGTGTCCCTTATTTCATAAATGTCCTCCCACAAGCACCCCAATGTCCTTTTCCTCTGGGCAGCTTTCCAGCCACTCACCCCCAAGCCTGTAGCGCTGCATGGGGTTGTTGTGACCCAAGTGCAGGACCCAGCACTTGGCCTTGTTAAACCTCATACAATTGACCTCAGCTCATTGATCCAGCCTGTCCAGGTCCCTCTGCAGAGCCTCTACTCTCAAGCAAATCGACGCTCCTGCTTAGTTTTGTGTCACCTGGAAACTTGCTGAGGGAGCACTCAATCCCCTCATCCAGATCATTGATAAAGATATTAAAGACTGACGCCAATACTGAGCCCTGGGGAACACGGCTTGTGGCTGGCCACCAGCTGGATTTCGCTCTATTCACAATTCTCTGTGCTTGGCCATCCAGCCGGTTTTTAACCCAGCTTAGTGTGCACCTGTCTAGGCCGCTGGCTTGTCCAATAGGATGCTGTGGGAGAGTGTCAAAGGCTTTGCTAATGCCCAGGTAGATGGCATCCACAGCCTTCCCCTTATCCACTAGGCGGGTCACCTGGTCATAGAAGGAGATCAGGTTGGTTAAGCAGGACCTGCCCTTCATGAACCCATGCTGGCTAGGCCCGAGTTCCTGGTTGTCCTGCACATGCCATCTGAGTGCCCTCAAGGTGAACTGCTCCACAATCTTCTCCAGTGCTGAGGTCAGGCTGATGGGCCTGTAGTTTCCCAGATCCTTCTCCCAGCCCTTCTTGTAGTTGAGTGTCACATTGGCAAGCCTCCATTTGCCTGGAACCTCCCCTGCTGACCAGGACTTCTGATAGATGATGGGTAGTGTTTTGGCCAGCTCCTCCACCAGCTCCCTCAGTACTCTCAGGTGGATCCCGTCTGGCCGCATAGACTTGTGGATGTCCAGATGGCAAAGCAGATTATTAACTGCTTCCTCCTGAATTGTGGGCAGTTTATTCTTCTCTCGGTCCCCATCTTCCATGTCAGGGGGCTGATTACCTTGCAGATTGCTTGTCTGCCTATTGAAGACTGAGGCAAAGAAGGCATTAAGTACTTCAGCCTTTACCTCATCATTAGTGACAATGTTCCCCTCCGCATCCAATAGAGGATGGAGATTCTCCTTGGCTCTCCTTTTGTTTTTAATGTATTTGTAGAAACATTTTTTGTTGTCTCTCATGACAGTGGCCAGCCTGAGTTCTAGTTGGGCTTTACCTCTCTAATTTTCCCTCTGCATGACCTAATGAGCTCCCTATACTTTTCTTGAGTTACCTGCTGCTTCTTCCAAAAGTGGTAAACCCTCCTTTTTTCCCCGAGTTCCAGCAAAAACTCCCTGTTCAGCCAGGCCGGCCGTCTTCCCTCACAAATTCATCTTATGGCACATGGGGACAGCCTGCTTCTGTGCCTTTGAGACTTCCTCCTTGAATAATGTCCAGCCTTCCTGGACTGCTTTGCCCTTTAGGACTGTCTCCCAAGAGACTCTCTCAATCAGTGGACTGAATAGGCCAAAGTCAGCCCTCCAGAAGTCCATGGTTGTGCTTTGGCTGACTCTTCTCCTTACTGGACCAAGAATAGATAACTCTAGCATTTCATGGTCACTAAGCCCAAGACAGCATCTGACCACCACATCTCTCACTAGTCCTTCTCTGTTCGTAAACGGCAGGTCAAGAGAGGCACCTCTGTCCTGACCACAGTTATCTTCCACACACTCCAGGAACCTCCTGGACTGTTTCCTCTCTGCTGTGTTGTATTTCCAGCAGACATCTGGTAAGTTGAAGTCACCCACGAGGACAAGGGCTAACGATTGCAAGACTTCCGTCAGCCTCTTGTAGAATGCCTCATCTGCCTCTTCATCCCAGTTGGGTGGTCTATAACAAACTCCACTTGCTATTTTTAGTAGTAGCAATACATGATAGGTCTCTGGGAAGCTGAGAACTGCTGAGAAATGCTACTGGGAACTGACTGGTCGTGTGGTCCAAAAACAGTCTAAGATGACTTCTCTATTTATCTGGCCGATAATTTTCAGATGGATTCTAAACACTGTTTGGAAAAATATACAGCATGTTCCCCATTACCTCCTCTTTCCGATTATAATTTATAAATTCCACTAATGCCTTCAGAAATAATATGATTCAAAAGTAATCTGTCTTTGGTTTTTTCCAAATCTTTCCTCAAAGTATTTTTATTATTATAGCTTTCCCACCCTACAGGCCCCCTAAAGTATAAATATTAGCTGTTGTCTTAAAGCCAGCCTCTGAAAGTTTTTAAAATTGATTTGAACAGCAATTAATAACACATTTGTGGATGAAGTTTCTACTTAACACACAGTCGCAAGTGCTGATTTACTCTCTCATGTTCCCAGAGTTTACCTTTTGAGAAATAGCGTCATCTTTTATGAATACTGCTAAATTTCCATTCCATATCTTTATCACTGTAAATTAGCCTAGCTCTTGGTGACTGAATGAAGATTATGCTGTCCTACCTCCGCCAAGCAACTGGACTGTATTCCCACAGAAACACATTGTTCTTTTCTACAGAATAATTGCTATATGGCTTTGTATTAAGATATCAAGTCACATGCCTGAAGTAAATACAGATGATGAAATCTGTATTTAGATTTCAGTCCTACAGCTGTCACCTTGTAACTGAACAGTCTTAATTATGCCTTTTTTAATGGCAATTTGTCATCATGCTTTCACGAATCTTCTCTCAGTAAATTTTCCCAAGTTTCTCTTTCAGGCTTTCTATACCCACTTCTGTAGTCTTCCAAAACCCTTCTGCAGTTTTCAGTTCATGTAGAGGTTTAAGAGGCAGGTATTCCTTGTCCTGTTACCTCCTGTCCCCATTTATAAGCTTTCCTCATTACTTTTTGCTCCTGTTTTCCAGAGCAGGTTTTTTGGGGATTTTCTGCCTTAATTCCTGCCAAGTCAGCAACAGAATGTACACAAGAAGGTCCTTTCTTTGAAGGAACTAAAGGAGATCCACTTCTTATGTCACTGTAGGGCTGGACTTCACACATGGTGGGAAGAAATGGGAGTCAATACTTTCTAAATATCAAAAGCCACCATAATTTTCTGGTTTTAGTTTGGAATATGCCTAGTGAAACAGAGACTACAGTAAAGATTTAATATACTCTAGGTTAGTTTTGGTATGAAATGGCACAGTTAGTGAAATTTGAAACCAGATGTAGGTGAGATGTGCCTTTAAATCTCTTCTCCTTTTACACATTCTGTTTATCAGCAACATTTACTGGGTTTGCTGTATACGTTTTGTGAAATATCAGAGATCTAATAGTAAGGGCATTCAGTGCTTTTGGCCCTTTGCTTCCACATGACTGGTAGAATAATGGGGAGATGGAATGAATTCTATTTTGTGGCTAAATAAATGTCCTGTTTCATGACCTGGCGTTGTATGTTTTTTGCCTCTTTTTTTTATAACGGTAGTAAGTTGGGTTTTTTTGGTTTGGTTTTGGTTTGTTTTCTCTCCCCGTAGTGCTTGCTTTTATTAGACATAATTTTTTTGTAATTTAAAATTGGAGAATATGCATCTAGTTTTCAGGAATGTATTGTTCAAATCATGTACTTTGTTTTTGTTCATATGCAGCTAGCAACATTCCTCTTACATAATTGATATTTGGATATGGATTTGTAATTTTTTGTCTCCTGCAAGATATATTTTCGCTTCTGCCTGCTTATTCATGCACAGGTATGTCCAACTTGAACTAGGGGAAAAATAATTCTGAAAAGAAGCACTTCTGTATAATTACTATAAAATCAGAACTTGCAAAAGATCAATAAAAAAAATTAACAGAGAAATGGACCATTTTCCCTCCAGCTATTACAGTGTGCTTACAAAGCTTTTTCAAAAACGGCAGTATCACTGAACTAGTTAATCAATAACGTTTTTTAATAATGCAGCCAAGAAGTTAACATCATTCCCCCCCATGGCCCACCCCATTGTTTTGACATTCCACTTTTCACAAAGATCCAGAGCTTGTAAGAACTCAGGTAGCTTAAGTGTGTGAAAATACAGCTAAGCATGAAAGCTGCTCGGGGATAAAAATCTCTGTTGTAGTAATCTTTGCCTTCTGTGGCAGTATCTTTCACTCTTTTCCATTCATACCTTAAAAGCCTGTGTTAAAAGAACCAATTGAAAAATCACCAAATGATCAGGACTCAGCTGAATGACATAAAAAAAAAATATTTAAAGCGCTTTAATTAACCCCTTGTACACCAGGGAAATATGAAAATTAATTTGCTTATTTCCCTGAGCTCTTATTGGACCTGCTTAATTAACATGTGTTTGTAAATTCTATGTTTTAATAGTAGCCTACAGTTAGGGAACATGGGGAACTAGCACTGAACACAGGACTAAAATTGCTCTGTTTTTTTGCTCTTTAATGATTAAATTTAATCTTCGATTTTGGCACAATAAACCTCCAGATGATAATTAAGATTTTTATGTAACTTTTTTGGCACAAAGCTTAATAACATTTATGAAGGGAACATTTTGAAGGAGTTTCATTGTTTTAGAATTATATCCTTTAAAAAAAAAAAGGTGAACTCTGTCATACTGTCATAGATACCGGTTATGCTTCAGTTGAAATTTGAGTCCATGGGGACTGTAGTCCTCAGAAAATCTGAGTAAAACATGGTGTAAAATAAGACAGCAGTTTGTTTCCCAGATATTGAACACTTTCCGATTTAGACATTACAAACAAGCAAGAGATGGAGAGTTGGCTGAATACCAAAGAAGTACTTCCATAAATAAATCACTTTATAAATTTTGCTGGTACCCACTGAATAATTTATGTGACAAAACGAGATGGTCATCTATAGAGCTCCCTGAATACAAAAATTATCCTTATTAATTGAACTTTTTAAAATGAAAAATTAGTATTATTCACCGACTTTCATATTCAACAAATGTTACTCAATCAAGTTTACAAAGTAGCAGTCAGAGGGCTCCACACTGCTAGTGGTAAGTCATGCTGACATTTGAAGGATACGGACAATTTAAACTTTTCTTTTGCACTCTTTCCCTAATGGCCTGTACCACTTTTGCTCCTGTTCAGCTCCAGTGTTGGAGTCCTGCAAAGAGCTGCTCTGTTTGGTGTACTAGAGTCATGATTGACTTGTCATTGGTGCAGTAATTCTTGTACTTTCATGTTGGCAAATTTTAGCTTCATATTACTATGAATTGATACATAGCCATAACTTTATATATAACAAATAGCTTGCATCTGAATGTTGTATAATTTCTACTTTCAGAATTAAAAAAAAAAGTTATCATAAAAATGTCTAATATCTAATTCTACACTTATGAAGAATACCTGGTTATTACAGTAGAATTAAAAAGGTTATTCCAATGAACTTGAAGAAGTTGTAAGTGAGTGGACTATGACACCCATTAAATTTGAAAAGATGTTTAAGAAGGATAAATTTAGGCCTTGTCAGTGTCTAGTGGCTGCAAAAATGTACTAGGATATCTTTAACTAGAACTATGTCACACACGTTCCAGTTTAGCTTAGTGATTTAGATCAAAGTGTAACATCTTCCTCACAGTCTGTGAAAATGAAGATATAATTGAATTAACAGAGATCTGATCGTATATAAATTGTGTCTTCTGCTTTTATTTATTGAATATTCAATAAAATATCTGGATCATGTCCAAAATGTCTCTATAGAAGAGAACTGTATAGGGGTTTATGGAACAGCTATAGGTGCTAGCACTCTTCTGAAAATGAACACTAGGCAGTTTGGTTTTATTCAAAGATTTTTAATAAAATTCAGTTTCACATGGAGGTAACAGATAAAAAAGTACCCAGCCCTACAAAGTCTGACCATGACCACATGAAGATTTGCACAAAGGCTTCTTATTTTCAGTTATTGTCAACAGTCTGGCTGCTCAATGAAGTACATCAAGCACATAGGCAGATGTGTAATGGATACAGATTTAGGTTCTTCTTACCATGTGAGTGCATGGGGATAGTTCCACCTTAAGCAGATGATCCTGGAATGTATGGCAGAGGAGGGAAGAGTTATTGAATGTCATGTGTCTTGAAATAAAAAGATTTTTTTAAATTAGGGTTATTTAAAATATCATTCCATAGTAGATATTTTCACTATAGCAGTTACATTTTGACTATTTGTAGAAGAAGGTATCCTTGTGAAAAGGAAGTGTTTAAGATATGGGAGAGATTTAAAAACTGATGTGAAGTCATCCATTCAGCTAGTCTAACCTTCAAAAGAACAAATTATTTCTGGTTTTATGGCCAGTAGCACTGATTGAACTGCAATGTTTCTACTATAAAAATCTCCCCTCTTGATTTAAGAGCTGTAAGAGTTCTAAGGACTGTGAATCAAAATTTGTCCTGTATTATTTAGATATGTAAGGCAGAAGACAGACTGTTACCTCTGTCTAGAACTTCCTTCTTCTTAGTATTTTATTTTCAACTGTAATAATGCTAAAGCAAAATGAGCCAAAGATGTACAGGTGTAATAATAATACAGGAAAGGTTGCTACATGAGCTCAGGAATTCCCTAATGGGTTTGTTTACAGAATCACAGAATCACAGAATGTTAGGGGTTTGAAGGGACCTCGAAAGATCATCTAGTCCAACACCCCTGCCAGGACAGGACCACCTAGAGTAGGTCACACAGAAACGCACCCAGGTGGGTTTTGAATGTCTCCAGAGAAGGAAACTCCACAGCCTCTCTGGGCAGCCTGTTCCAGTGCTCTGTCACCCTCACTGTTATGTTAATCTGGAACTTCCTATGCTCCAGCTTGCACCCGTTGCCCCTTGTCCTATCATTGGCCATCCGAGAAGAGCCCGGCTCCATCCTCCTGACACTCACACTTTATGTATTTAAAAACACTAATGAGGTCAGCCCTCAGTCTCCTCTTCCCCAAGCTAAAGAGACCCAGCTCCCTCAGCCTTTCGTCAGAAGGGAGATGTTCCACCCCCTTCATCATTGTGGCTCTGCGCTGGACTCTTTCAAGCAGTTCCCTGTCCTCCTTGAACTGAGAGGCCCAGAACTGGACACACTATTCCAGATGTGGTCTCACCAGGGCAGAGTAGAGGGGGAGGAGAACCTGTCTTGACCTATTGGCCACACACCTTCTAATACACCCCAGGATGCCATTGGCCTTCTTGGCCACGAGGGCACATTGCTGGCTCGTGGTCATCCTGCTGTCCACCAGGACCCCCAGGTCCCTTTCCCCTACACTACTCTCTAACAGCTCAGTCCCCAACCCCAACTGGTACATGGGGTTGTTCTTTCCCAGATGCAAGACTCTACACTTGCCCTTGTTGTATTTCATTAAATTTCTCCCTGCCCAGCTCTCCAGCCTGTCCAGGTCTCTCTGAATGGCGGCACAGCTTTCTAGTGCGTCAGCCACTCCTCCTAGTTTTGTGTCATCAGCAAACTTGCTGATAGTGCACTCTGTTCCCTCGTCCAGGTCATTGATATACTGAATAGTACTGGTCCCAGTACCGACCCCCGATCCACTAGATACAAGCTTCCAACTAGATTGTGTCCCATTGACCACAACTCTCTGACTTCTTTCCTTCAACCAATTCACAATCCATGTCACTATGCGATCATCCAGACCACACTTCCTCAGTTTAGCTGCAAGGATGCTGTGGGAGACAGTGTCAAACGCTTTCCTGAAATTGAGATAAACCACATCCACTGCATTACCATCATCTCTCCACCTGGTTTTGTCTTCATAAAAGGCTATAAGGCTGGTTAAACATGGTTTCACCTTGGTGAAGCCATGTTGTTGACTGCTCCTAATGACTCTCTTATCCTTGATATGCCTAGAGACAGTTCCGAGGATAAGTTGTTCCATCACTTTTCCAGGGATGGAGCTGAGGCTGACTGGCCTGTAGTTACTCAGGTCCTCCTTCTTGCCCTTTTTGAAGACTGGAGTGATGTTTGCTTTCCTCCAGTCCTCAGGCACCTCTCCTGTTCCCCACGACTTACCAAAGGTGATGGAGAGTGGTCTGGCAATTACTTCCACCAGCTCCCCCAGTACTTGTGGGTGCATCCCATCAGAGCCCATGGATTTATGTGTGTCCAGATTCCTTATTTGATCCCTAACCCAGTCCTCATCAACCAAGGCAAACTCCTCCTTTCCCCTGACTTCCTCTGGGGCCTCAGGGGTCTGGGGCTCCTGAGGACAGTCTCCAGCAGTACAGACAGAGGCAAAGAAGTCATTCAATAACTCCGCCTTCTTTGTGTCCTCTGTCACCAGGCACCCGCCTCATTCAACAGTGGGCCTACATTGCCTCTAGTGTTAGTTCTGTCTGCAATGTGCTTGAAGAAGCCCTTTCTGTTGTCCTTGATCTCCCTTGCAAAGCTTAACTCCAAGGAGGCCTTAGCTTTCTTAGTTGCCTCCCTACATCCTCCAACAACAGTCTTATAATCCTTCCAATTGGCCATCCCCTCCTTCCAAGATCTATAGACTCTCTTCTTCCACTTGAGTTTGCCCATTAATTCCCTGTTTAAGCAGGGTCTCCTGGCTCCCTTTCTTGATTTCCTTGAGCTTGTAAAAAGTGGTCTTTGAATATAAACCAACTACTTTGGGCTCCTTTACCTTCTAGTACCCTGTCCCATGGGATTTCTCCTAGCAATTACTTGAAAAGGCCAAAGTTGGCCCTGCTGAAGTTCAGGATTGTGATCCTGCTTGGTATTCTATTCCTAGTGCATGAGATCCTGAACTCAATCATCTCATGATCGCTGCAGCCAAGGCTGCCCTCAATCTTCACCGCTTCAACCAGACCCTGCTTGTTAGTGAGTATAAGATCCAGCAGTGCTCCTCTCCTAGTTGGCTCATCCACCATTTGCAACAAGAAGTTATCATCGATGCACTGGAGGAACCTCCAGTTCCAATGGCTAGGTGTGTAGGCCTTCCAACAAATATCTGGGCAGATAAAAATCCCCCATTATTACCAGGGCCTGTAATTGCAAGGCTGCTGTCAGCTGCCTGTAGAAGGCCTCATCAACTTCCTCATCGTGATCAAGTGGCCTGTAACAGACACCCACAACAGTATCTCCCGTGCTAGCCTGCCCCTTAATTCTCACCCACAAACTCTCAACTCGCTCCTCATCCACCCCTGGCCAGAACTCAGTACATTCTAGCTGCTCTTTTACGTGAAGAGCAGCTCCACCTCCTCGCCTTGTTGTCCTGTCTTTCCTGAAAAGGACATAGCCATCCATGACCATATTCCAGTCATGTGAGCTGTCCCACCATGTCTTTGTAATTGCCACCAGATCATAATCCCTTGACCACACACAGATTTCTAACTCCTGTTTAGATGCTCGTCTTTGTGGCATTCTAAAAAACTGTCATAAATTCCTTATACCTTTGTTGTACATTTTCTAACATTAGTGTTGTTTTTAGCTTAGGTTCTGTGTCATATATCTAAGGGACGACTTTTTGTCCATTCTGCCTGAAAACTGAATGAAGCTCAAGATGCCATCTCTAAACATTTTGATTTTTGCTAATCATGTTGAATCTGCACTTCTGCAGATTTCAAAAAGATTTTGAAATACTGTGTTTCCTCCATTGGTCCTGGAGGAACATTCCTATAAAACATTGCATTCATGAATGATTCTTTTCAGAGAAATAATCTCATTAACATTCTCAAGATTTAATCAAGACCTTAATGTTAAAAAAAGTCCAGCTTCAACTCTCATCTTTTGAAGAGTGCTAAACCTTTTTGTTCTATTCTGAAATCTTCTGTTGAATTAACATTTTTCCTAGAGATACTTTTTTGTTGCACAACTTTTTTACTTGCTTGTTAAACCACGTAAAGTACTTGTTACTAGCAGATAGGGACTGGTGGGTGATGTGGTGGTTGGAGGCTGTCTTGGGCTTAGCGACCATGAAATGATAGAGTTTTCAATTTTTGGTAAAGTAAGGAGGAGGAGCAGCAAAACTGCTACCATGGACTTCCAAAGGGCAGACTTTGAACTGTTTAGGACACTCGTTGAGAAAGTCCCTTGGGAGTCAGTCCTAAAGGGCAAAGGGGTCCAGGAAGGCCAGACATTTTTAAAGAAGGAAGTCTTAAAAACACAGGAACAGGCTATCCCCATGTGCCGTAAGACAAAGTGGCAGGGGAAATGACCGGCCTGGCTGAACAGGGAGCTTTTGCTGGGACTTAGGAGAAAGAGAAGAGTCTACCACCTTTGGAAGAAGGGGCAGGCTACTCAAGAAGAGTACAGAGATTTAGTTCAGTGATGTGGAATGAACATTAGGAAGGCAAAAGCCCAGTTAGAACTCAGTCTGGCCACTGTTGCAAAAGATAATAAGTGTTTTTATAAATACATTTACCAAAAAAACAGTCAGAGAGCATCTCCATCCTTTATTGGATGTGAAGGGGAACATTTTCACTGAGGATAAGGAAAAGGCTGAAGTACTTAATGCCTTCTTTGCCTCTTTAATAGTCAGACTAGTCATCCTCGAGGTAATCAGCCCCCTGAACTGGAGGACAGGGATGGAGACCAAAAGGATTCCCTCATAATCCGGGAAGCAGTAGTTAATGACCTGCTATGCCAATTGGACACTCACAAGTCTATGGGGCCGGATGAGATCCACTGGAGAATGCTGAGGGAGCTGGCAGAGGAACTTGCCAAGCCACTCTCCATCATTTATCAGCAATCCTAGTTAATGGGAGAGATCCCGGAAGATTGGAGGGTTGCCAATATGATGCCCACCTACAGGGAGTGCCGAAAGGAGGATTTGGGGAACTACAGGCCTGTCAGCCTGACCTCGGTACCGAGCAGGACTATGGAGTGATTCATCTTGGCTGTGCTCACACGGCAAGTGCTGGACATCCAGGGAACCAGGCCCAGACAGCATGGGTTCATGAAAGGCAGGTCCTGTTTGACCAACCTGATCTCCTTCTATGATCAGGTGACCAGCCTAGTGGATGAGGGAAAAGCTGTGGCTGTTGTCTATCTGGACTTTAGTAAGGCATTTGACACAATCACCCACAGCACCCTATTGGACAAGCTGGCAGCTCATGGCTTAGACAGGTATATTCTTCATTCGGTTAGAAACTGTCTGGATGGCTGAGCCAAGAGAGTTGTGGTAAATCGAGTTAAATCCAGTTGGCGATCGGTCACTGTCCTAAGTTACAGTGTAAAATGTGCCTAAAAAAGTATTCTATTACCATCTTCAGGAGCTGTTGAGACCAGGTGGGGGGGTGCTCCCTGCCTCCCCCCTCTGGACTATCTTCTGTTAATGGGCACAGCAATGCCTTATCGCCTGACCCATCGATAACTCGCTCCTGGACTATCTCCTGTTAATGGCCCACCAAGCAACTGCCTCACGACTCCCCATCCCATTGTGAGATGCTCCGCCCGGTGGGGGGAAGGAGGCAAGCAGTCCATGCTAAATAAAAACTGAGATCTCGAACACCCTAGCAGCCTTCTTCCACTGGATTCCCAGAGGAGTTTTTTCCCCCACTGGAGTTCCAGAGGACAAGAGCTACCTACCTACCACTGGATCTTCGGAGGAAGACCAGACCCTTTTACAAGATCGTTGCTTCAAGAGAACTACACCCATCACTTCAGGAGGACTGCAGCCACTATCTTATCGGACTGCTACTGCCACCCTAACAGGGTGTCAGGTTGTATTTCTGACTCTGTCAGTGTAAACCAGTGGGTTGTTTTTTTTTTTCTCTGCCTTGTGTTATATATATTAGTAAAGAACTGTTATTCCTATTTCCCATATCTCTGCCTGAAGGCCTGTTAATTTCAAAATTATAATAATTTGGAGGGAAGGGGGTTGCATTTTCCATTTCAAGGGAGGCTCCTGCCTTCCTCAGCAGACGCCTGTCTTTCAAACCAAGAGAGTCACAAACGGTGTTCCACAGGGCTCAGTATTGGGACTGGTCTTGTTTAATATCTTTATCAATGATCTGGATGAGGGGATTGAGTGCTCCCTCAGCAAGTTTCCAGGTGACACAAAACTAAGCAGGAGCGTCGATTTGCTTGAGGGTAGAGGCTCTGCAGAGGGACCTGGACAGGCTGGATCAATGAGCTGAGGTCAATTGTATGAGGTTTAACAAGGCCAAGTGCTGGGTCCTGCACTTGGGTCACAACAGCCCCATGCAGCGCTACAGGCTTGGGGGTGAGTGGCTGGAAAGCTGCCTGGCAGAAAAGGAGCTGGGGGTGCTGGTCAACAGCTGGCTGAACATGAGCCGGCAGTGTGCCCAGGTGGCCAAGAAGGCCAACAGCATCCTGGCCTGTATCACAAACAGTGTGGCCAGCAGGAGTAGGGAAGTGATCCTGCCCCTGTACTCAGCACTGGTGAGGCCGCACCTTGAGTACTGTGTCCAGTTTTGGGCACCACAGTATAGGAAAGACATTGAGGTTCTCGAGCGTGTCCAGAGAAGGGCAACGGAGCTGGTGAAGGGCCGGGAGAACATGTCTTACGAAGAGCGGCTGAGGCAACTGGGATTGTTTAGTCTGGAGAAGAGGAGTCTGAGAGGAGACCTTATTGCTCTCTACAGCTACCTGAAAAGAAGTGGTGAGGCTGGTGTTGGTCTCTTCTCCCAAGTAACCAATGGCAGGACAAGAAGTAATGGCTTCAATTTGTGCCACGGGAGATTTAGATTGGATATTAGGAAAAATCTCTTTATTAAAAGAGTGGTTAGGCATTGGTACAGGCTGCCCAGGGAGGTGGTGGAGTCACCATCCCTGGAGGTGTTCAATAGACATATAGATGTGGTGCTTATGGACATGGTTTAGTGCTGGGCTTGGTAGTGTTAGGATAATGGTTGGGCCTGATGATCTTAAACATCTTTTCCATCCAAAATGATTCTATGATTCTGTGATTAGTTTACTAAATTATGTAGATTGCTCTCTTTGCTACCAACATACCTTTCCACTGTCGGGTGATTTCTTTATGACTTTTCTTCCTGATCACCAAACCCTGTAGCGCTGCCTCGTAACACAGTTTTTTCTATGACAATTCCCAGTTTTCAAGACAACTTTAGTCCCTATTAATCACCTAGATTTCAGCCCCGTTTATTGTCATGACTTTGCATCATTCTTCTTCCTCACTCTTAATGTTATACAGTAAATTCAGAAATTCCTGTCTAAATTTACATCTATTTCATCTACTACCATTATGTGTCAGGTCAAGTTAAGCTGAACATGAATGATTTGAGTGAAGAATTAATAATTTCAGTTAAAAGGAAAGGCCCTTATACGGCTTCCTCACAGCTACAAAACTAATTAAAAAATACTAAATGGCTAAAATTCACTGTGAGACTGCCAAAAGTAAAAGCATGTGGGGAATCATTATTTAAAGGAGATGTTTCTAGCACGATTCCAAAAGGAATGGCCTAATGCTATTGATTTTGTTTTTTCCAATTAGATGGAACAAAATAGAAACATGTTTTTAATCAAGTGTGTAAATTATTCCAAATTTGGCGAAGTGGTTAAGATAAGAGCAAGTAAATTATACACAGCTTTTGGGGTTGAACAGCTGTGTATATCTAGGAATAAAAAGTGGAGATTGCACTAATAATACAGGAGACAATATTCTGGAAAGCAGCTACTCAACAGAGATCTAGTGTCTTGGTTTGGAAACTAATTCAGTATAACCTGGAGAAGCAATATGGTGGCTGAGGCTACCCTGGGCTAAAGTAGTGCTTAAACAGGAAAACACCAAGTACAAGTAATTGTCACTGAGAAAGAGTTTATTGCAGACCACTTCACAAACTGAAAGTTGGATGCTGAACCTCAACCTGTACAATGCCGTATCATGTGTCATCCCTCCTACCCCAAATTTCCTTACTCTTTCCCAGCATTTCGCTGATTTATCTACACTTGACTATACGTGACTATAGCAAGATCAAAACAATACATCCAGCATAACATGCTCCTAATTTTAAGAGTGTTGATCACGCAGAAAGAATTGAGAGAGGAGGACCAAGTGAACCTCTCTAACACAGCAGGAAATCTTCGTCTCATAGTGAGCAACTCAAGAAATTTAATCTGTTCTGTTATCTGAGGGAAGATTGCATGGCCTGATCATGATCTTTGAGCACCTAACCAGGGAGAGGATTTCTGATAGTAGACTGCTTTTAATCTTGCAGTCAGAGGCATGATAAGATACAACGACTAATAGCTAAAGCTGGAAAAAATTATGTTTTAAATAAGAAACTCTTTCGGTGGTGGTAACTAACCACCAGGAACAGTTATTTTGGGAGTCTTTTACCCTCTCCCAAATTCAAAGGCCTATTAGACACTTGCAATCTCTTGGAGCTAATAGCATTATTAAATATACAAATGAAGTAACAGCTCTCTAAAGCTTAATGAAATTACAGGGGTTTAATGGGTTTTTAATTTAAGCTCCATTTTTTCTCTTCGTTTCACAATATGCTTCCATTATCAGTCAAACAGTGAAGTTGGGAAGATAATGGTGTCACAAACTCTTCAGAATGTCTTACATATAGTATTAGCAAATATTGATACTCAAATTCATTTAGGAATCAAATTTTGGGCCCTACTCGCTGTGCTTCAGTGCTTTATCTCATGCTTCTATTACAGTTTTCATCCTTCTCCTTAGCCAAAAAATTCTATTGTGGTATGACTTTTCAGCCAGCAGGACACTGGAAGGAACTAGAATTGTGCTGATCCTCCACTGGCAAGCTGTCCACTGCTTTGACTGACCTCAGGAGAATTGTAGTTATATATCCTATATGCTCTAGCAACAAAAGTTGCACTTCTTATTTTTCAAGACCTAACCACTTAAATACTGATACAGTTTTATTAAGCTGCATCCTGTATAATTTCAAAGTTTCTCCATGATTTCTCAATAATCTTTTTTTCTAAAGGAATATGACAAGTAACTATTCTGAGACAAACTGAACAAGTAAGTGAGCAGAAAAATTTGCAAGAGCTACATTTTAGTTAACCAGAGCAGTCCTTTGCTTTGCATGTTAGCTTTTTAATGTGGTTTAGATTTTATG
Source organism: Leptosomus discolor (assembly GCF_034619465.1). Classification (NCBI taxonomy): domain Eukaryota; kingdom Metazoa; phylum Chordata; class Aves; order Leptosomiformes; family Leptosomidae; genus Leptosomus; species Leptosomus discolor. The sequence continues at coordinate 43,303,517 of NC_141419.1, read as the reverse complement.
CTCTGCAAAATAAGATCTTAGTGAATAATGGGTAACAGCATTCAAGTTACCATAAAGGAAAATGACAAAAATGGCTTCATAAAAATGCTAACAAATGCAAGCTAAGACCATTTTCAATTTATTTGCCAAAGTTCTAAGCAATCATCCAAAATAATTTTGTGATTTTACTTTCAAAGCTATTATCCTGAACCCAAATAAGTATCTGTCAATAACTATCACCTAGCATGCTGACCTTTTCGTGTCTGAGACAAAATCAGAACAGGTCTGTTGAAAGCTCTAGCTTGCTTCCAGTATAGTAGATCCCATTAGCTGCTACTTCTTTACTCAGCTCTGAGGTCAGTGTTCCTGTCATTGCCTTTATGTCAGTCCTGCAACACTTTAATGGTGATACACTCAATTGCTAATTGCTCTCTAGTTCTAAATATGCTTAGAAAAAAAATTATCTAAGAAAATACACATGATGATAAAGACAAACGTAATTTTTTCACAAAAAGAATTCCTTATTTTACATTGAAAAAATCTATCTCAGATAGGTTTTCTAAGTCCATCACTAAGAATATCATAGTTCTGGAAACGGTTATTACTGCTAATATTCCAGCAGGTATATAATGAGTTACATTAGGTTATGTCAGTCATACCACATTGTCATGTTTTATTATGTAATGCAAAAAGGCTCACAAAACTTGTTCGAATTTTGTGAACTAGGAAATAAGAGTGACACTGTTTGAGCAGGCCGAATTTCTCAGGAGAAAAAAATGTTCATTTCAAAGCACTACTTTGATTACTAAACAAGCACCAATTAATTATAATGAAATTTCATTAAGCTTCACTCAGGTTTGCACTCTATCTCCTGCCTTTACGGATTGAACTTTAGGAAAGACTTGAAATCACATTTCTGAAGTTAGCTGCTTCTCATTTAATTGTATAAGACGTAGCTCAAATGCAAAAAAAACCAAACAAAAAAAAAAACCCACCTCTGCAAACAAAACAATTGCCTAATTTTATCTCAAAATCTAAAACTGCTTGATTTTCAAATAAGGTGTAAATGCTAATCCTGGAGGGAGAGATCCTTATATACCCCAATGACTTATGTTTTCCAATTAACCTATTGTCAGGCTGTTGGCAGATGCAAAAGGAAAGGAAGGGTCTCACAACAACGACATTTTCATGCTGAAGAGACTATGAAGTCTCAGTATCAAGTTTCATGCTCTTTTTATTTCCATGTATTCAGTTCTTACTTTCTCTTAAACTTGCAGCTGTGTTCACTATGCTATATTCAAAAACAAGGCAGATCCTTGAAGCTTTCAGTCAGTTTGAACTACTACCAGGAACAGGTGCAGCAGTACATCAGGTTTCCAACCATCTTCAACATTTATGTAAAAACTTTTCTTCATAGCTCTCTATTGCTCATAATTCAGCATACACTCAGCCAGGAGCAAAAGTGTTCTTCATAATTTTCTCACACTGTCCTCTGACCTTTGTGCCTTAGCAAATTTATTTAACAAAAGATGACTTACTCAAGGCTATACAAAGTCCAAGTAAATACCTGTGAAGAGGACAGGACTGTAGAACGACTCTTTTTACAGTTTGGGAACTGGCATGAAGGACATAATTGATGCTAAATACTCTTCATCTGTAATTATACAGATATGTTGTAATAGCTCCTAGGCTTTTTTGTTTGAAGAGTTTTGTGATACAGATTGTCAAGTGTACTTGAAAAAAGCTACTCACTGCTCAGTGGCAACAAAAGAATCATACCAAAAGTGCATGGAAAAATGTAACACTGTTATACCACAAGTGATCTGTTCAGTTTTTCAGATTTTTTTTTATCTGTAAATACCAAGTCATGTTAGTTTTGCTTTGTCAGGAATAACTATGTAAGTAGCATATTTTTGCCTTGCCTTCCTCCTCCCCTTCCCTTTCCCCTTCCCCTTCCCCTGGTGAGAATTAATTCTTGAGGTAAATTGAGCACAGGTATTCATGCATTTCTTTTTAGATGAAGATTGTAGAAGAAATGTTTTCATGTAATCTGTGATACCTATGTATGCACATGTATGTGTGGGCAAAATTTTAAGTAAAGTTATACTTAGAGTGAATAAAATCTGTACCATGCTGCTTTCCCAAGGTTTAAGCAGAAAACTGCATGATCGTGGATGCTTACAATATTTTGGCAAAGGTGTGAAAATAGTGAAAGATAATGTAAATAATTTAATTTTTTTCATTTTAATACCATTTGCTTTGTTTAGGGGAGCTGTAATAAAATAATGCTCCAACTTTTTTGATAAGACCTGTCATTTTAACATCTGTTTTGATTGTCATAAAAATGTTTTGTCTCCATATAGTTAAAGATACAGGAAGTTAACATGTTTACTTAAATGAAGAAGCGTCGAGGCTTGCAAAGATTCTAAGGACATGGTAAATTGTAATGCATCACTTAAAATTTGGCATTGATGGCAAACAGCTTGACAATGTCGGCATATCAGCTTGCTCATGAACTTGTCTGATGTCATGAAAGATCCTGATATTGTATAGGCAAAAGGTCTGTTATACAAGTAGTCTTAATATTCCTTCTTGTTATAGTTTTCTTCTCCCGAATGTTTTCAATGAGAGATGTTAATGCCAAAACCTAATTATGTGAATGTGGTGGGTTGACCCTGGCTGGATGCCAGGTGCCCACCAAAGCTGCTCTATCACTTACCCCTCCTCAGCTGGACAGGGGAGAGAAAATATAATGAAATGCTCATAGGTCAAGATAAGGACGGGGAGAGATTGCTCACCAATTACTGTCACAGGCACAGCAGACTTGACTTGGGGAAAAAATGTAATTTATTACAAATCAAATCAGAAAATAGTAATGAGAAATAAAACCAAATGTTAAAACACTTTCCACCTACCCCTCCATTCTTCCCAGGCTTAACTTTATTCTCAATTTCTCTCCTTCTCCCACCGAGAGGCACAGTGGGACGAGGAATGGGGGTTGTGGTCAGTTCATCACACTGCTGTTTCTGCCACTCCTTCCTCCTCAGGGGGAGGACTCCTCATATGCTTCCCCTGCTCCAGCGTGGGGTCCCCCCCCATGGAAGTCAGTCCTCCACGACTTCTCCAGTGTGAGGCCTTGCCACGGGCTGCAGTTCTTCACAAACTGCTCCAGCATGGGTCCCTTCCACAGGGCAAAGTCCTTCAGGAACAGACTGCTCCAGCGTGGGTCCCCCACGGCGTCACAAGTCCTGCCAGCAAACCTGCTCCAGTGTGGGCTCCTCTCTCCATGAATCCACAGGTCCTGCCAGGAGCCTGCTCCAGCATGGGCTTACCACGGGTTCATAGCCTCCTTCAGGCATCCACCTACTCCGACATGGGGTCCTTCATGGGGTGTAGGCAGATATCTGCTCCACTGCCCATGGGCTGAAGGAGTACAGCCTGCCTCATCATAGTCTTCACCAGTGATTGCAGGGGAATTGCTGCCTGGAGCATCTCCTCCCTCTCCTTCTTCACTGACCTTGATGTCTGCAGAGTTGTTTCTCATATTTTCACTCCTTTCTCTGGCTGCAATTTCTGCTGCGCAATAACTTTTCCCTTTCTTAAACACGTTATCACAGAGGTGCTACCACCATCGCTGATGGGCTCGGCCTTGGCCAGCAGCAGGTCTGTCTTAGAGCTGGCTGGCATTGGCTGCTACGTCCTATCACACATAGGGGAAACCTCTAGCAGCTTTTCACAGAAGCCTTCCCTGTAGTCCCTCCACTACCAAAACCTTGCTACAGAAATCCATTATAGTGAATTATTAATGTTTCAAACATTCTTGTAAAACACATACGTTTTGGAAATGTCAAGAGACAAGTGTTTTGGACATCAGTGAAAAAGTAAAGAATGTAAGATAAAATAAAAAATTTGAACTGCCATACTTCGTTTGATCTTGGGTCAGCTGTAGTAAACACAACAGTAATTTTTACTGCCTCGAAAAATATAATTAGTGCATAGGCCCAATGCTAAGTTGAGTTTTTCTGTAAGTTTTTCCCTACTACCAACAGAAGGTTATGGCAGATATTTAGTAAAACACTACTGTGAATTCTAACCTTAGTCATAGAAGAAAAAATGATGCAATATTTTTAGCAGTCTAGAGGCTTTTATATTGCAGTATGGGGAAAGTTTGTAGTTTGTAGTAAGCTAGTTGATAATATCTTTTGTATTGTTTTAACTTTACCAGAAAGACTGCATTTTAAAAAGGCAGAAAACATCTATTAAATACTTTCTTTGTTATTTTCTCTTTGTACGCAATTTCTGTAATAATCACAGGGACGATTAGTACAATACTTTAACGTCATGAATAGCAGAGGAAGTGGTCTAGAAAGAAATCTTGTCTCAGACTGTGTTCTGCAGTATAAGAAAAGTTCGCAAATCCCTATGCTAGCCAGTTAATTACGATATATATTTGTGAAATGTGAGCTCTGAAACATGTACCATACGTTTGGGAGCTGTAAAAATAAATAATAGTAGTGATCATTAGTAAGACTGAAGTGAATTAATAAGGTGATCTGAAGCATTTTATCAACTCTATCCTGTCTGACAGCAACTTTAGGACCATGATACTAATTCACAGAAGATTCCACTTGCAGTGGAACATCTGTTTTCGTAGCAAATTTCTCTACGTAGTCACGTTCAAGAGATATGCTGCTGCGAAGAGTGTACTATCTGATGGATAAGCAGTAAGCTGACTTATCTGTTTCTGGTTTTACAAAGCATTTTTACCACACTTTCTACCAGTAAAAAACACATGCATTAAAAATAGAAATGTATCGTTGCTGGATAGGGACTGAAAGAACACTAAATCTCAGATAAGTCTTAATGTGTGATAAAGCTTCAGAAAATGGTCCAGAACGGAAGAGTGTAACATAGCCACAGTGGTAATTACCATACAGTGGAAAAATGCTGATAGTTATATACACATTCATGGGTAGTGAGACAATATTTCAAAGCTTTGCCAATAAAATGCTCACCTGCAGATTCCATTCAAAAGACTGAAGAAAAGACAAAGTTCATATATGTATATACATGTCTGATAAAGATGTGAGAAACAACGAAGTCTAGCCAGACAGTCCAAGAGCTCTTCTGCCATTTAAAATTACTCTTTCCAATGTATTTCAATGTTTTAGTCTATGTAATGGTATATAAAGCACTGGATGGCAGCATGTCAATAGTTTCCCATTTGTACTACTAAAACCCCTGAAAGATTATTTGGTCAGAAAAAAATCCCCGATGCGGTTAATTATTATGTTTTTACTGTTCACAGTGCACCCATAGGTCTGTATTTCTGTGACGTAAAGGACAAGCATTATACATAAAATTCCATACATTAATCTGTGTATTTATGCATTCAAACTGGAAAATTGCATAAATTGTAGGCAAAAAAGAGTCAACACTTTTCTACATGGGAACAGAAGTGTTCATGCTGGACTTGCATACAATCCTTTTCCTTTCAATACTTGTGTTTAGTTTATATTTGTGCACCCAACAGAATGTTTTGAAGGGGCCATGGTCCTCATGTAGACACTGCTGCCCAGCAATGTTGAAGAAAGGTGGGCCAGCTGTAAAATAACCTTAGCTGTTGCTATTGTAGGAGTGGGCATCTCTTCTGTAACTTCAGTCAGAATAGTATACATTATTTTATGAGGTCAGAGCTGAATCTTACTCATTAATCACATTTCTGATTCTAAAATTTTACTCATTTATTCATTATCCTTCCTCACTAGACTTCTACGCAAATGTAGCTCTGTAGCTGGTGCTGGTGCATACAGAGGCAGGAGATGACTCACCACCTTCCACTTAAGACATACTGTAGCTCATTATTATTTATGTATGTATACCAATTATGGCCTAAGATTGATGGTATCTTCTGTGTTTCAGAGTAATGTTTTTAGTGGAGTGGTTTGGACTCATGCTATACTTTTATTCCTCTGCTATCAGAGCTTATTTTTGTTTGTATGTTTGAACTTGTGTTGTGAGATTACAGATTCACTTGTGAGAAGAGACAGACACAAGGAGAGGAGAACATTTCGGAACTCAAGGCTGAGAGATGTGTGGCTGACACAGAGAAGTGAAGATTTTGTATTAGTTCTCTGTCTTTCCAATCTACGTTTTGTGCTTCTAATGTTGTATATTAAGGTGTTGCAGAAGCATTTCCAATATCTACATAAAATGGAAAAGAAATTCTAAGTGGTCCTTGAAATTTTATCAGTTTATAAAGGAGGCCACATAGAATAGACAGGTTTAATGAAAGTTTCTGCTCAGTCATTCTAAGAAGAGACTTTCTACTTCACAAACATTTGTTGATAGCTGAAAATTCAAAACAAGGAAATAAAAAGCGTTTTTGCCTTTTTAGTTCTGACTTGAATTAATTTGATGTCAGAAGGATGAACTAACTAGTTAGTCCTCACCCTTCCTTGCTTTGGGACATTGAACATTCTGGCTTTTCAAAATTTAAAAATAAATAATAATAGAAGTAATAGACATAATAGATAGTAATTAGACATAGAAGTATAGTGCTATAGAAATGAACAATAGAGCTTTCATTGACTGCATATTGGCTGAATTTCAGTCAAGGGACTTAGGATTATTAAAGACAGCATTTACACTAAAAAATAAACCCTAGGCTTTTGAAAATACAACAGAGCTTTGACAGATAAATTGAACTCAAAGTAGTTTGTCTTCTTTATTACAGCATACCAGTTAATAAAACAAAAAATCTGCACCACATACTATATTCAAGTAGTAACAATCTTCAGATGTTTTACTAATGGTTTAGCTACTAGCTTTCCGTTAGATTCTTTCATGCTTATTAAGCTGTGTTATATATCTTCTTACATTCTCTTCTCCTTCTCAGCTAAATGGTACAAGGAACTGATCCCTGGAAGGGCACAAATAATCAATAAACATTATCAAGAGACTCACGCTTATCCTTCTTCTATAAATCAAGGAAACTGACAGCAAAACACAGAGCACAGATGAAAAGCTGTCATCTTGATCAGTGACATCCCACATCTTTGCTGTGTTTACTACACTGCTATGCAGTGCAACACTTGCCTTTTTAACACCGAGAGTGCTGCCATATGCTGTAATTCTTGGTATCCTTTTTGACCTCTAGATTTAGTCACATAGTGAACAGTGTGATCTGAGATCTAATGAGAGGCAGACGGCTTTCTCTTGCCTGAAATGCAATGGTTGAGTTAAGCAATATGATTTAGAGGGAAGTTGTCTGGCTTTATGTTGAAGGAGGAAATTATTTTTCATTAGGGCCCCTTTGCTCCTTCTGTGTCAAACATTTAAAAAAAAAAACAAACAAAAGCATAGACCATAGCCAGTGTCAGTTTACTGTTAATCTAATCTAAGTCTGGTTTTCTTTGTTGCTATAGCAAACCAAGATGAACATGAAGAAAAAACCTGGTTTCCCACTGTACAAGACAGATGATCAAGGTAATGGTATCACCTTCAGCAGTAAATATTTAGGCTCAAACTGATCACAGTTAAGTCAATAGATAATCTGATAGGCCTCTGTAAAGAGAGGCAAATTTGCCCCCTGTGAAGTAAGCATAAATTCAGATTATGTACATTATCATAATTGAACAAAACTAAGTGAGTTGGGCTCTGTTGTGTCTAAAATTCTTTTGCAAGAAGCTATAATTTTAGGGAGAAGAAAAGGCTTATGTGAAGAGGACTTTAATCTGCAATATTTAAATAAAAGCAAAATGAAAACAAATAATTCTATGAAAACCAGAATGAATGAACTCTTTTTCTTGCACACTTGTGTTTCACACTTTTTTTTTTTTTTTGGTACCCGTCATTATTTAGTTTTTGACTGAAACATTTCTTTAAATTGTGGCAATTATAAGAATGCACTGTGTCCCATGTAGATATCCTGACACTCAATGCATTTGCTTAGGTTACAGGCCTTCCCTTAGCTGTGGCCTCCCTTCTCTGTCCAATTACCTGCTTTCACAGCCATTTAATGAATTTTGTGGACCATCTCCCCTTCCTCTGCCCTGCAAAATTTGTTGATACTGGCCAACAACCTCAAGTTATTAGAGCTGCATAACCATAAGTGTGTGATCACATGAGACTTGCTTACTGGGAAACCAGGCTGTAAATTTTAAAGGAAATTTACCTTGGTTACTACTTATGCTATTTTTTGCTTGTTACATGTTTTCATAACTGAAAAAAATACTATTGTGAGCATAAGTGATCTGTTTATTAGTTTGAGCATGAATAAAACATTCATTTGGTAGCCTTCACAGTATCATGGAATTTCTATAAAGTCCATTTTTTAATTTTGACAGTGTTGTAGACAATTAATTACTTTGGCATTTGTACCCATGAGCATACACATGTGAGAATGCACACGCTTGTACAATTTTCTCAGCAGCACTTTTCTATGAAAAGGAGTATAAAATAAGCAAATTGCCTGGTCAGCAATTCTCATTATATAAAAGAGATATAGTTCTCAAAAATGCTTTACATGCCTATACTTTTATCTTGGCTGTGCCTTTTATGAAATAACCTAACTGAGGCGCAGGAGTGGAGGAGGGGAATATTTCTTTTTGCATTTAATTTTATGGGATCTTATTCAGGGCTTTTCTAAGATTTCTATTTATGGCCATTTTTTTTTTTTCTTTAAAGCAAAAATATAAACTACTGCCTTCTTTTACGGTTAGTGCAAATTGCAAACATAAATCAATCTGCACTTTTTCGTGGTGCATACATGCCTAAACCAATATGCATTGGGGAAATCATATATATATATATGTCTTGCTTGTATTTTTAAACTATTCCTAGTCAATATTCTTTATATTAGAAAAAAAAAACACCAAAATTTAGTGTAAATAGTAAATATAAGTAAATAGTAAGCATATGCAGGAAGGCCATATGGGTGTTCTCAAGCCAAGGTGCTACAGCCATTGCTATATGTACAAGAAATTAGCACAGTGACAACTGCCAGTACTCTGCCCTTACTGATCTGGAAGGAGTGAAGGCTTTAATTACTGGATCATGGTATGTGAAGTGGGAGGGTTGTTCCATTCTCATATATTTCTTCACTAGATTGACCAGTTTCAACCTGCATTATTTCAGACTGCTGGAATGTTGATCTGAAGTGCTAAGGAAGAAAACGATAAAGAGAAGATGAAGCCTTGGATTTGTTATACTTTTCTTAATGGTTAAAGTAGGAGTAAGCCTGCACTAAGGGACAAAAGTTGCATGTTTCAGTATAGATGTCCTTCTCACATTTTCTCTAAGAATAAAGCAACAGCTGGTGCTTTTTATGCAAATCTGCATGTAAAGCAGCATGACCAAATAGCTGACCTACAGACCAGCTCTGGCTTGTATGATGTTTCCACCCTACTTCTTTAGGCTGAGAGACAGGATGTGTCTCCACAACAAGAAAACAAGGTTCAACCAAAGCAGAGGCTCTGTCATCTGCCCAGAATGCAAGACAGCTGTGGCCACTGGAGAGATAGTTACTTCCAGTTTCTCTGCATGGGTGAAGGATTGGCTGCTTGCCTGGCAGCAGCCATTTCCAGTTTCCCAAATTGTGCCAACAGCCCAGCAGTTTGGGCCAGGCAGACATGTTGTGTCTTCTCCTCCCAGATTATGACAGCACAGCAGCTTGCTCTTTGTGGGCAGCAGCAGTCAAGGCCATCAGGGGCTGGAAAAGGAACATATGTTCAGCACCTGGCTGAACCTTGGAAGACCTGACATAGAATTCAGAAGGATTTAAAGGAAGCTGCAGCAGATGCCTATTGCAAAGCATTCTTTGGAGGATCAACTCTTCCTCCACTGAATTTAGACAGTTTCTAGCAAGTGTGGTCTCCTGATGCAGCATCAAAATGAATCAGGAAGTCAACTTTCTACTCTCTTCATTCTATTTAAAATCTTTCTACATGTTGACTTTAAAAGTTCTGAGGGCACAAAGCCTTCTGCTAATCAATTTGATTCTGGGCAGTAAATAGCAATTCTAGTGTTCTTCAGTGGGGTTTTCCTTAAGGAATGCTTGGGCTATTAACTGAAGTGATTACTTCAGGGAACCCATATATAGCACATACATTCTGTGATGCCTCAATAGCTGTAAGAGAAAAGTGTTTGTCATATATGCTGCTTATGAGACCAGCAATAAATATCAGCTCTGTAGAAGTACTTTTGCTTTCTCCTTTCTGCAAAATCCATATATAGAACCTGTCAGTACTTAATGACCCACTTACGTAAATGACACTGGGGGACTTTGTAGTAAATTTAGGTGAGTTATTTACCTCAAATTTCTGTATTTTCTAAGAACAGTAACTTCCCACTGGCTTCCCTCATTTATTGAACTTCAGAAATGTTTGTGTAGTGCAGCTGCCAGCTGTTGAAGAGGGACACACAGTTTTGACATCTTGACCTGATGCTACACCTAGTTATGTTCTCTGTGCCTAAGAAATGTTAAGCACTGCTTTTTCTGCTCTTCCTCTCTCATTTTAGTCTTGCACTTATATACTAATTAGCTGAAATCTACTGGACAAAAATAATCTCCAGAGAAACGGCAACATGTGTTTTCCTTGTAAACAAGCCAGTTTCTCTCAGGCCTTCACAATGAAGTGTGCGATAAAAAGAATTTTAGTGCTAAAAGACTCCATACATCCTGTCCTCTATAATTCCACACTTTTTTACTGGGATGTTCTCTGGCATTCTGTAATCTTGCAGAAGTCAACTTTTATTAATTTTAATGACGGACAACCTCTTGACGTTGTCTTTGGATAGGCATATTTTCTTATCAGTAACAACTGTAGCTGTATGCTGTAGAGCTCTGCACATTTAAAGAGAGAAGTAATGTGGATGTTAGCTACCAAAAGGTACTTTGAATATAAATGCAGTAAAGAAACCCAAAAGTTCGTTTCACTATTTTAGTGATTCTTTTCTTTTTTTTTGCCTCTAGGGTAATCTGCATAATGATATAACAACTTGAGACCTAAATGGAGAGAAAAGCTAAGACCAAACAAATGTTTCTTTACATGAGGCAACAATATCTCTTGTGATCTTACAGTTAAGAAACTATCTTACATTTCCAGGCAACGTATTCTCTCTGGCCCAGTGGCAGCTGCTACTTCCTGTAGAACTACAAAGCACGATTTCTTAGAAAAATGAAATCTCTCTTCCCTAGTAACTTTTCATGTAGACTTAGAGTTGCTTACTTTATGCCTCTATACTAATTAGCAGAGGGATTTGCCTACTGTGAAAATGATGGCAGTCCCTTCTGAAATGTCCATCCATGCTCACAGAATTGCATTAATATCCTGTGGATAATCAGTTCACTCCATACCTCTTGAAGTGCTATCAAATGAGTATATAAATTACTAGCTTCCCAGCTGTCTATACCACATTCCTTCCTTCAAGGCTGCCAGCCCTTTCTTTTCCCTAACTCCTCTGCCTGTGCACAGTAATAACATATATTGTGTCACCTTGGATTTATCAGTTTGCTTTTAATGAGATTTCTATAAACTTAGCTCACTGTGTGTAGCCACTCGATACCGTATGTGAACTACAGACATTGGCAGCTGTAGCATGTCATTGCAATGATATATTGTTCTTCAGATGTACGTGCTGCTTACATAACCTGTGGATGGTATTAAACCATCTTTTTGTAACAAATGCAAAGTCAACAGCTTGTCTTTGGGTTTGTAGATTACTAGGCATTTCCTGTACCTGTTCCCATTTATTCAGCACTACCATACTATAGTCAAGAGACTCAGCTACATGAAAGATGGTCTGGCAACACTCGCCAGACCACAAATTGTTCCACATCTTCTTTTTAATTTTTTAAAGTAATACAATACCAGTATGAAGAGTCAACAGTCAAAAATATTACAGCCTATTTGTAAAAGATATGTATTGACATGTCACGTTTCAAGTGCCAAAGCTAGGCTAAAAGACAAATTTGAAACACCATAATTTCAGAATTCAGCATCAACAATTTATTTTGCAGCATTTCTGGAGAAGAAAATCCTAGACATTGCATATGAGAATTTTTGTATTCTGAGATCTAATCTACCATGAGATTAGAAGTGATAACACCCATAATTTAAGGGGCAGGATATTTCAGATTAAATTCTATGGTGATTTTACTCTTCTCCCCCTGCACCCCTGGTCTTTTCAAAGAGAAGGCTAGTGTGTGAATTTTTAAAACATAAATTTTGAAGGGGATTGATTAGTTTTTGAGGATAGCATGTCCAATGATTTTATTAATCCTGGATTTAAAAATTAAATATTTATTTTCATACGATTAATTCCTTCTCCATTTTACTTTGCAGAATAATACAGAGATACAAGCAGAAGGCAGAACAACTAATTATTTTTCTCAGCAAACTTTATGTATATTCCAGAAGGAATGTATCTTTCAAAATGAAAACCTTCAGGACAGGTTTTTTTCATATGCACTATGTATATCATCTACATCACTCTAATGAAAGCATTGTTTTATATAGAGTGATCTATATACAAATGTGGATCTGAAGTTTGCTGAATAATTCATTTAAATCTTTTCTGAGTTCATGTCTTGTCACCACTTACGAAAAACAGCTCATAGTTCACTTTGCATATGTAGATATTCTGGTACTTTATAAAACTGGAAAAGTCCAACAGTCATTTTAAATATCTTATAAGATAAATAGAAAGAACTCTTATAATAATTGATCCCATAAACTACTGATGTATTTTCTAAGGATGATTAAAATTATTACCAGCAGAAAATTATCATTTTAATCCACACTAACTCATAACGTATCATATTATACACATGTAAAAATAGATATTTAGAATGCAGATAATTAAGTAGTAATGTAATGTCAAGTTTTTGCCATGAAGTGGTAGCTGGCTTGTATGTTACTGCACACTGTTAGTGGATTATCAAGAATTAGTATCTCTTTAAAAAATGCAGATCAACAGAATTTTTTTTTTTTTTTTGCAGATGTAAAAATCCATTGCTATGAGCAAATATTTTTCTTAATGTAGCTGCATGTCTATATATTTTAGATATGCATACAGGATTATTTCATATATATATATATATATATATATACTTACTGTATATATCTTAACTTTCTATAAAAAGATATATTGTCAAATGTATTTATGGTGCAAGGATGGGTTGTGGTTTAGCATAAAATCTATGAGTACTGTTGCTGATGATGTAGTAGTAGGCATTCTCTAGCTGTGGAATGTCCCCAGTCAAATTGGTGGAGTCATGCACCAATACAATAAAATAAACAAATAAAAAAAATGCAGCTATATTTAAAATAATAAAATACAGTTATTTGTCTGTAGTCAATTTTTTTTATGTGTGATAGAATTTGGACTGACAGATACCCACTTGCTCTCTTTCTTCTTTTCCTAACTCCAATGTTAATGAACACAGAAATTGCAGGTGCTTTTTCTGTGGATCCCTTTAGTGTTGTAAATTCCAACTGAGTGCACTTACACTAATGACAGCAATGACATGAAATCTGGATGACTAATTTTTTTGGTCTATAAATAATCCCCCCCCAAGTAGAAAATGTAGCCAAAATCGGTCACACTTGTGGAATGGAGAAGATATTTAAAAGGAAGCATTCTTTCGAATTTATTAGGCAAAGTAAATGCTGTCATTTTTAAAAAGTCAATTACTTAACCTAAGATAATTTGTGCGTATAAAGATCTGGGCTAACTGCAAAGGAACAATGAGGCCTGAGGGTATATGTTTTTCTACCCACCTCCTGTCTTTCTTCAAACATAATTCAGGTCACAAAGTACAGTTAATTAACTGATGTCTTTTTTCTTTGCTGGAAGCACTACTGAATATTCTATTCATTTGAATTGTTTCCATGTCCAAAGCTTGAAGGAAAAAATAATAATTACATACTCTATAGTAATCCAAATGCATTGCAAATACTTACCTTATTATCCCATTGGTCCATCTTGCATAGGAGCAGTGGTCAACAAGTCTAACACCACACAATATTTCTTGTCAAGTACTATTTTAAGTTGTTAGTGTGTTATTTTCTTGTGCGTCAAAGGCTGTTTATATCGCATTAACAATATCTCTTTCACATATAACAAATAAAATAAATATTTTCTTTTCATAGAGCAAGATGGAACATGGTACCAGACTATGATCTGCTGATTGGCAAGTGAAGATGTTCCTTTCTAAATATGATTTCAATGTATCTTTCTGCAAGGATAGACTGGTGTCACAAAAGCAACATCTAAGTGTGGGAAGGAAGCTGGATACAGAAAGGAAGACAGGAGATATTCTAGAATAGAGTAGAACCCAAGAGGCTTCTTAATAATGGAGTGTATTTTGAAGAAGATACTTCACAGAATCACAGGATGGTAGGAGTTGGAAGGGACCTCTGGAGATTATCTGGTCCAACTCCTCTGACAAAGCAGGTTTGCCTAGAGCAGGTCACACAGGAATGCATCCAGGAAGGTTTTGAATATCTCCACAGAAGGAGACTCCACAACTTCTTTGGGCAGCCTGTTCCAGTGCTCTGCCACGCTCAGAGTAAAGAAGTTCCTCCTCATGTTCAAGCAGAACTTCTTGAGTTCCAGTTTGTACCTGTTGCCCCTTGTCCTAGTGCTGGGCACCTCTGAGAAGAGCCTGGCCCCATCCTCTTGACATCCACCCTTTAGATATTTATAAGCGTTGGTGAGGTTCCCTCTCAGTCTTCCCTTCTCCAGGCTAAACAGACCCAGGTCTCTCAGGCTTTTCTCATCAGAGAGATGCTCCAGTCCCCTCATCATCTTCGTAGCCCTCTGCTGGACCCTGTCAAGTAGTTCCCTGTCCCTCTTGAACTGAGGAGTCCAGATCTGGACACAGTACTCCAGGTGTGGCCTTACCAGGGCAGAGTAGAATGGGGGGATTGACCTCTTTGGACCTGCTGGCCACAATGCAACCCAGGATGCTGTTGGCCTTATTGGCCACAAGGCCACATTGCTGGCTCATGGTCAGCCCGTTATCCACCAAAACTCCCAGGTCTCTCTCAGCAGAGCTGCTCTCCAGCAGGTCGACCCCCATCCTGCAATGTTGTATGGGGCTATTCCTCCCCAGGTGCAGGACCCTACACTTGCCCCTGTTGAACTTAATTTGATTCCTCTCTGTCCAGCTCTCCAGCCTGTCCAAGTCTCGCTTAATGGCAGCACAGCCTTCTGCTGTATCTGCCACTCCTCTCAGCTTTGTATAGTCAGTAAATTTGCTGAGGATACACTCTGTCTCTTCATCCAGGTCATTGACGAATATATTGGACAGGCCCTAATACTGACCCCTGGGCAACACCACTAGTTACAGGCCCTCAGCTGGACTCAGCACCACTGATCACAACCCTCTGAGCTCTGTCGTTCAGCCAGTTCTCAACCCACCTCACTGTCCACTCATCTAACCCACACTTCCTAAGCTTACCTATGAGCATGTGATGGGAGACAGTGTCAAAGGCCTTACTAAGGTCAAGGTAGACCACATATACTGTCCTCCCCTCATCCACCTAGCCATTTTATTATAGAAGGCCATCAGATTGGTCAAGCATGAATCCATGCTGACTACTCCTTATAACCTTCTTTTCCTCCATGTTCTTGGAAATAACAGCCAGAATGAGCTGTTCCATCACCTTCCCAGGAATGGAGGTGAGTCTTACTGGCTGGTAGTTTCCCAGGACCTCCTTCTTGTCCTTCTTGAAGACTGGAGCTACATTGGCTATCCTCCAACTTCAGGAAAGTTAGTGTAAAGGGTAAAAGTGGTGGTGAAACTGTTTTAAGTCTAAATTTAAAAAGACATGGTGGAACTATTTTCCCTGAATTTTCTAATGGACTTTTCTATAAACTCGGCTCTGAAAACTCGTTTAGCAAAGCACAAGCATGTGCTTAAGTTCTAAACTTATGTTATTTAAGCACTGTACTGAACTGACCGAGCAAATGAGAGGACAAAAGTCTATTAAGATAATAGAAAGAATTTTCTAAACGAAAGCAAAGTATGAGAAGGTTCATTAGGCGAAAACCTTTTGATGACTCCGACTATGGTACTTGTATTCACATATCTGGTGTGAATGGGGAATTAAGGGGAAAAAATCCTGACTAAAATACTATATACCAAATTTCTATAATATTCATTTACCGAGCAGTTGTTGTTAAATCAACACCGAAATCACAAAAAACAAATATAAGAACTGTTATTCAGTTAAGGAAAATAATGGCTTTAATGTTGGTGGCCATTATGAAAACAGTTTACTCTTGTTCATTTCAGTAGTTATCATGCATAATTAACAGTCTTGCAGATAGGCCATAGATTGATCAGGCAATGAGCTTCAGTTATTCTTGTTCCAAGAACAATTCTTGTGTTCCAGGTTGATCTTTAAGATTATTGGTAGAACATGAACAATGAACATTTTCCTGTGTACTATAAATCCTCATTCTCTCTTTTTCCTCCCCCCGCACCCCCAGCCCCCCTTGACATTTCACAAGAAAGCTGCCTAATGTAGCATAGCATAAAATAGACTTTAGAGATGTGAACTTGGTTGGAAAGACTATTTCAACTATATTCTTCTTGCTGACATTTACGTTTAAAAGTAATGAGTATCTTCTGGGAATAATCAGTTTGACAGATTGGGATTTCAGGAAAGTATTAACACAGTTGAAAATGAATAGGTAAAATATAAATCTCAGTATGTAAAATGATAACTTTTACTTCCAGAGCTCTGATTGTTATGATGTGAATACACATAAAGCCCTGTATTAACAAGGAAGGATTTGTTTTGAAAAGCATCTTTTATGCACACAGCTGTGGATTTCATTACATGTTGTTTATCTTGGTTTATTGTAAATCCCCAGGAAAGTGACAGTGCTTCAGGATAAGGTAATCAATTGTACTTAATAGCTCAGAGACTGTTGTGTTGAATTGGAGTAGTTCAGAGGCTCTAGAAGCCTAGATGGGCAGGGAATACAGGCCTAGGGTGCGGAAAAAAGTTTGTGGCTCCTTATCTGGGACATCTGAAGGGGATCTTCTTTGGCATCTCACAAAGGGGGTAAAGTACAGGATCAGTATTCACTTACCTTTTATGTCAGTTTTTCCAAAAGTACAACAGAACCTCTACACTGAGAGAAATTAACACCCTGCCTGACTCAGGATTTGATTTTGATCACAACCAATCATGGATGTTTGAGGAGTATTTGATACTGAATACTTCTTAGTCCTTTTCACATTTGTTTATCAGTTCCTGTGCAAAACAATTACAGTTTTTGCTATCTTGAAAATATAGTTCTCATTATTGTACTCAACACAGTGTTTTATAGTCTCCCATGACAGATGGCAAAACAGGAAGAATGCTGCAATAAGGCAGCACTCTGGGAGGTTCCTTAAGAATAATAAATGCCTGGTTGTAAGTGTAAGGGAAGGGTGCTGCTCCTGAGAAGCAGGAGAAGCCTTCATGAAGTTTGTTTAGACAGGGAAACCTTAAAACTGCTAGAATAGAAGCCAAAACTTGAGGAAAGGGGCCATTTTGTGAAGATATCATGGACAAAGGAAGATTTTGTTTAATAGGTTATCTTGTTCCCAATTCATATAGTTTTGTGTTCTAATGAAATACATTTATAGAGATTGGAAGCATTTTAGTACTCTTTAGAGAGCTCTCTTCAAAGAAGTGGGACAGTTTCACCGAAAGGCTCTGCGTCTTCTGCAGTCCCTTGAGACAATCTTCACCCACACTGCATTCCATTAATAAAAGTGCAATATTTAATTTAGCTACTAAAGTGAAAGCAGCAGCTGTTACAAAATGGCCAGTTTCAAAACTAAATTTCCCAAAGGACAAAAACCCTACTGTCAAAAGCCCCCACTTCCAGCTGTCTCTCAAAGACAGAATACCAGAACAAAATAAGCAAAATAAGATCCCAAGGTAGGACAGTTTCCTGTGTCTCACAGACAGACATTCTATAGATCAGCCTACCAACAAAAAAAAATTGCCTTTCCAACTATTTATCAAATCTCAGTTCCACAAATTTATTGTAGTTGTTATTGTCACTTAGATAGTTAAAGCAACATTATACATAATTTGAAATACTTCAAGGAAATTAATTTACTTGATGGTTAGGATCCTGAGTTTGTACAAACATGTATCACCTGAAGCTCTGGTTCAATATATCACTCCATCTAGCGTATTTTCTTCTGAAGACAAGTGGAAATGCTTCTGGCCAGATGAATGGTGAGTCTTGTCAAGCTTTTGCCTTAGTCAGTAAAATGACTGGATATAGAAATAACCTATCGTGAAGGAGCTGAAGCTCTCGTTCCCTCTTCCAAGACTGTGCTAAGCAGGAAGATCAGATCTGTGCTCTGCACTCCCTTCCTGTTAATCTTCTGATGCTTCCTGTACATTGGTGCCATTTCAACAGAGAGGATGAATACTGAGAGGAGAAAGCTCACATTTGGCCTACCTTATAGCCTGGCATGTCACTTGGTCATGAAAGATGTGAATCCAAGACTTCCACCTCTGATTCAGTCCTCTAGCTGCTGTATGTGTACTGCCCTTTTCTTCATCTCTGCTTTAAAATAAAGCAACTACCACCAAATTTAATAATTAACGAATTAATAACAGAATCCTGATCAAGAGGATGGCTGTTCAGTGTATCTGGGGAGCACTGGCAAAGAAGATTTTAGTTTTAGCTCGGAGCTGTGGAGCAGCTATGAGATGATCTAGTCTGTAATGTCTGTCCTGAAAAGGACAAAAATAGAAGCAGTGGATTTTTAAGTGAATCATGATGATGTACTATATATATTGAATGTTGCATTAAATGCTTTTATATGCATTAAATTTTGGGACCTCCAATGTTAAGTGCATGGACCATTTTGAGGGTGATTTGGATTTAGATGCAAGTACTTCAGTTTTGCCTAAGGCCAGCTTTAAATACCTCAGTCTCTTAAGGGGTTGTACCCTAAAGCTCTATGAACAAATCTTTATTTGCTCTAAATTCAGAAAGCTCTACTGGTATCAACTTTTCATTTTCAGGCAACAGGAAATCTCAGAATTCTGTATTGGTTTTGATACTTGGGTTTCTAGAGCATGAACCAGTCTTTCTGAGGTACAAACACTTTGCATAATTGGAACAAACACTTTGTGTAATCTCTATAGGGCTCTGTCATGAAGTTTTGCTCTGATCACCCCGTGGTTTTTTCTTTTATTTTTCTGAAAAGTCACAGAAACACAGAATCACAGAATGTCGGGGGTTGGAAGGGACCTCGAAAGATCATCTAGTCCAACACCCCTGCCAGAGCAGGACCACCTAGAGTAGATCACACAGGAATGTGTACATGCAGGTTTTGAATGTCTCTAGAGAAGGAGACTCCACAGCCTCTCTGGGCAGCCTGTTCCAGTGCTCTGTCACCCTCACTGTGGCAAAGTTCTTCGTTATGCTAACCTGGAACCTCCTCTCCTCCAGCTTGCACCCATTGCCCCTTGCCCTGTCATTGGATATCACCGAGAAGAGCCTGGCTCCTTCCACCTGACACTCACCCTTTAGGTATTTATAAGCATTAATGAGGTCATTAATGAGGTCAGCCCTCAGTCTCCTCTTCCCCAAGCTAAAGAGACCCAGCTCCCTCAGCCTTTCATCAGAAGGGAGGTTTTCCACCCCCTTCATCAACTTTGTGGCTCTGCGCTGGACTCTTTCAAGCAGTTCCCTGTCCTTCTTGAACTGAGAGGCCCAGAACTGGACACACTATTCCAGATGTGGTCTCACCAGGGCAGAGTAGAGGGGGAGGAGAACCTGTCTTGACCAATTGGCCACACACCTTCTAATACACCCAGGATGCCATTGGCCTTCTTGGCCACGAGGGCACATTGCTGGCTCGTGGTCATCCTGCTGTCCATCAGGACCCCCAGGTCTCTTTCCCCTACGCTACTCTCTAACAGCTCAGTCCCCAACCCCAACTGCTACATGGGGTTGTTCTTTCCCAGATGCAAGACTCTACACTTGCCCTTGTTGTATTTCATTAAATTTCTCCCTGTCCAGCTCTCCAGCCTGTCCAGGTCTCTCTGAATGGCAGCACAGCCTTGTGGTGTGTCAGCCACTCCTCCCAGTTTCGTATCATCAGCAAACTTGCTGACAGTGCACTCTAATTCCCTTGTCCAGGTCATTGATTAATATATTGAATAGTACTGGTCCCAGTACTGAGCCCTGATCCACTAGATACAGGCCTCCAGCTAGACTCTGTCCCATTGACCACAACTCTCTGACTTCTGTCCTTCAACCGATTCATAATCCATCTTGCTATCCGATCATCCAGATCACATTTCCTCAGTTTAGCTGCACAGGAAATGCAGTTTAACTTGACGCCTGAACTATTTTTCAGTCACAATAATGCTGGTAGAGAATTAATAGGGCAGAAACATTAAGCAATATTTTAAACAGTGTTTTCTGAACTACTTCCATAGTACTGAATTTCAAACTGGGACATAGCTGATTCCTCAGAAAATGAGAAAGTTTTACAGGCTGGCTTTTAAGAGTACCTTTCCTTCTTCTGCAACAGAATTGTGTTATTGCTGTTTTGATACTACTTCTGCAACTCCCTCAATGTAGCAAGTCCTGCATACCATCCATATGTTTTGTTGTATTCCTAAAATCCAGAGCTAACTCTTCAAAATGTGGCTACTGCAGTCACTGTTATTTTTCTTAACTTTTACATGCCTCTACATGATAGGATTTGTTACTGATTCAAGGCTAGACTCTAGCATTTCCTTCTATCAGGTAAGTGACTATAATAATTACAGAACAGAAAGAAGGAGTGAGAATTTGATGAACTGCTACCTTTTTAAATAGCCTTAAAGGTAGATCATTTGAAGGCTTTTTAGAGATTTTCAGATTGCTTCACTGAATTACCGTTAATATACCTGTGCAATGAGCTCACTAAACAGAAATCTAACAATACTAACAGTGTTGTTAGAAGAGACAATTGACTAAAAGGTAATGTAATTGTCAATTTCTTTAATGTGCATTCTTAATGGATTTTATCAGAAGACTGATTCACATAGAACATGCGCAATTAGCTGTGCCCGATTTTAATACACCACGATTGCCACATTAGCCTTGGTTTCATTACTTCTTGGAAGTGCTTTTCTTCTAAAGTGTATTGTGCAGTAAGGTAATACCGTAAGCGTTATACACAGATGAAAAGTCACTTTTTAGTTGCTCATATTCACCAAACTGTGATGCACACAGGAGAGGGTAGGTATACAATACAAAAATGGTCTTAAGCAGTTGATAGAGAAGAGAATCAAGTCTCTTTTGTAACTTAGGTTGAAGTAAAACCCATAGAGATGTGATTTGTTCTCCTTGATCCATAGCTAATTACTAAAATGCAGAAGACTTTATAGTTTAAAACCTGTGGTATTAAAATATCAACACAAATTTATACCACGTTAAGGTTGTGACAACATATCATACAATTATAGATGTCTTATTGTTTCTTCCTGAATGTATTGACCCTGTCTTTCATAGGACTACTTTCAAATATTTAGCAGGAAGTTCCTTTAGTCAAACTAATAGTGTAGGTTTTTAGAAAGTCTTTATACAAGTTCCTTTTATTTTCCTCTGGGCTTTTTTTTATTTGTTTGTGGGGTTTTTTTGTTTGTTTTTTTTTTGTTTGTTTCTGCCTTTCACCTTCTGGTTTGATTTTTCCATGCCAATTTAATTCTGAAATCAGGTCAAACATTTCATCTTTCCCGATCAGGTAAACAGCCATGTGGATCTATCTCAAACTAGCACTGAACAAGAGCTGCTAAGCTTAAATAGCTCCTACTTACTGACTTTAGTGTTTCTCCATCTCTAACTCCTGGTGATCTTGGGGAAAAGGCAGCCATAAGGGACAGGGTGTATTAGCTCATATGAAATGCCAGATTTACATTGATGCAATTATGACAATTCTATATGACATGGATGCAGCTCTGGTATAGAACCTAAATTATTAGGTTTTCATTGAACGCACAGCCCTGTTGGAACTGCTGGTAGTGTACCCGGCTTGGGCATTGGGTGCTGCAATCCGTGAAGCAGGGTCACGTAAATGTGCCACATTCTCACAAGACCTGAGTAGGCTGCAGCACTGTAAGAAGTAAGCAGTGCAACTGTAGTTGTATGTAGGTACACCTTTGCTAAGTTGCCCAGGGGACTGCACCTTGGTAGCTCTGCATGTGCTGCATAGGCGGCAGCACATATGAACTCTCTTCAGGGAAGTGAAATATGAAGGCTATTTGTCTAGATATATTGACTATGAAGAGTATTGAAAAGTCTAAGACCATTTGTTCCATTATTTTAATCAGTTCAAACTTTTGAGTTGATTGATTTTTGTACATGAGACAGTGTTTTGTCTATTTCAAATAGCAGGTGACATGAACTGTCGTGGTTTAAGACCACCCAGCAGGGAACAAAGCACCACGCAGCTGCTTGCTCACCCCTACCCCCTCCTCAGTGGGATGAGTAGGAGAAAATACAACCACAGATACTCGAGGGTGGAGACAAAGGACAGGCAGGGCTCACTCACCAGTCATGGTCATGCGCAAAAGACAGACTCAACTTGGGGATAATAACATACATCTAATTTAAACACCACCACCACCAAGGACAATAAGAAATACAACCAGGTCTTAAAAAAACAGCTTCCCCCCACCCCTCCGGTCTCCCCAGGCTCAGCTCTGCTCCCTCTTCCCCCCCAGCAGCGCAGGGGGCAGGGAATGGGGGTCACAGTCCATCCGGCACAAGACATCTCCACTGCTCCCTCCTCCTCAGGGAGAGGGGCTCTCGCAGCCCTCCCCTACCCCACCGTGGGGTGCCTCCGGTGGGCTTCCATCCTCCCAGTGATGGGCCTGAGTCATGGCCTTCTCTGGGCACAGTCACCTCCTCCGGCCTGGGATCCTCCGCAGGCTGCAGGACAACCTCTGGACCACCGCTGATATCCATGGGTTGCAGGCGCTCAGCCGTCCACCCCACTGTGGGCCACAGGGGAACCTCTGCACCATCACACCTTCCCCTCTTCTTCCTCACTGACCCTGGTTTCCGCAGGGCTGTTCCTCTTATATCCCCTCCCCTCTTCTGCTCATAAACACAGACAGATGAACAAAGAACCTGCCCATCACGTTTTCTCCTCTTAAATAGAGTCATTGCAGGCTGAGTGAAGCATGGCACCAAGCGCAAAAAATTGCTTGTGAGAATATGTTTTTCAAACAAAAGATTTGGAAAGAACATGGATCTATGAATGGAATGTGGCAGATTGTGCTGAAAGCCAGTCTTGAAACTGTAAATGTCCCCCTGAAATGTGATAAAAGACAGGCTGCTTGAGATCATGGAAAAGACATATCAAAATGACCTCCTCCTGCTGTGCTCACCCTAAAAATAACAGCCCGCAGAGAGACAAAGACTTAATCATGACTCTCTGTCTAATTTAGGATCTTTAAGTCAACACAGTAGTCAGAATTTGCCAAGTAAAAAATTAATAATAGTTCAAGTTTTTGATTAATTAGCAACATTTTGGCATAGTGTACTATAGCTCCTGAACTGCGTGTGATAAAGTCCACTTGAAATCAAAGTTATTTACATGTCATTAAACAGAAGTTATTTATATTTACTGGAAATAATTTTCAAGTCTTTCCTTATGCAGTGACGCTGACAGCAGAAACTGCCTGCAAAATGTTGGCAATGTTAATATAGCTAACTTTTGTCTCCTCGTTACCACTCTGGGATTTTTAAAACCTGAGAGCTGCAAGTGCATTTTCTAGAATATTTTACAGCAATAGAGCTAAAGCTGTAAATAGATCTCATATTATGTAAGCATAGATGTAGAAGACCCTATAGAAATTAACTAAAAAAGACAGTATTATTAAGTTATTAAAGAAAACAATTGCACATGAGGGACTGAAAAAACTGAAAGGTCTTCAAATGGTGGCCTATTTCAAATAAGGCTTTCTTCAAATGACCTTCCTTCAAATAAGGAAGCTGTTATGCGTATGCATAGCACATATACAGTAAGCAAGTCAAAAGCAAAATCCATGACAATGGCACAAGAAAAGACCTTGCAGGAAGTATTATTATACCTGCTTCCCTGAGATGAACTTACTAAATAATACTACAGTGTAACAGGAAATTGTGGATTCTTGTCTGGTTTTGCTATGTGTGATGACTGTCTTAGTAACAGCTGATGCTGACCAGCAATTTAGTGAATACTAATACTAGTTTTACAGTGAAACATAGGTTCAATGCATGAAGGATGTAGTTTGTTTCCATTTATCACCAAAATAAATAAATTTATAAGTAAGACTCAAAATAACGGAGCATCAATAAAAAGGGCAGCAAAGTCAGACTTTATATTTTGTGCAGGCAAATTATAGAATGGCACTTGTAAAGCATGTGCTCCAGCTTACTGATATGTTCTTCAAGAGAGAACTAAGAAAAGCACTTTAACTGTTAGAAGTACAGAGGTGTAGGTTAGGTTGAGTAAAAAACTCACTGTATTGGAGGCTTTGAGCTACCACTTGATGAAATGAGCATGAAATGACAATGCATATAACTGAGGCAGGAAGCAATGTCTTCCAGCTATAGTATAGGCACATGAGTTGTGTCCAGTGTCATGACCTTAGACAGTCATGTCCTATCACAAAATAGCTCTTTTTTTCTCTTCAAAACTCAAAAAAAAAGAAAGGAGAGGAAGAATTCTTATCAGTCTGCCTGAGAAGATCTTGAACAGAAGGTAAATCAAACCATTATAAATGTACTGAGCATTTAAAAATAGTCTTTGATACGTTAGTGTATGAAAAACGAGACAAGCATGATGCATTGAGCATTTTTTAAGGGTATGTTTATTTAATCTACTACTATCTCTAGAACATATATTTATCATTTTACTTGCTGTTTCTAGTGAGTCAATATATATTTATTTTCCCTTCGTTGAACAAGCCCAGTAACTTGAATAGTGCAGCATGATGATGGCACTCCATGAACAAATGAGCTGAGATTTCTTTCCACATTTCAGTTCATAAACCTTGCAAACTAATGTTTATAATGATAATTGTGTTTGCATGGGACACTTATGCCACAGTCTTCATAGTCCTCAAACATCTTCCAGTCCAGATATCACCTTTGCTCAGAAGCTTTTAGAGTTGCACACATAATAGTTTTCTGTTTACAGACTGGGAACATTAATTGGATCATTTCAGAATTTATTTTGCAAAGTTCAAATTTGTATATGCAGAATTATTATCGTCTATATGGTCAAATGCTTGAACTGTTTGGGACTTCTGTGAAGACCATTAGAGGTCATCTCTGTGGTGCTTTCAGGAATGACATGAAAATCAAGAAACGATTGCCAAGAATTAATAATTCTTTACATCTTTGAATTTGTCCAGGAAAAGCCATCATTCAAAGAGAAGATTAGAGGGGTGAAAAAAGAGCCTGATGGGGTTTTGGGGTTATTTTTTTGAGGATTTTTCTTTGTTTCTTTGTCTGTCAGCTGGCTTTATTGGTGAATAATAGCCTTTGCTGTAGTACATGATAGGGAAGACTAATTTTTTTTCTCATTGTGTCAGATGACAAATCCACAAACAATGCATGTGATGTTCACTGCAAAGCTTTAAAGAAAACCTTGTCTGCTTTGCTAAACTGCGTGTGTACTGCAACATCTTTAGAGTTTTTGGAACCATGTCTTTAAAAACACTTGTCAAGCAGTATGCATGTTCGACGCATAGTATATCTGAGTAGTACGTGATTATTACCTATTTACTGTATGTGATGAAGTGAGAAACCTGAATCCCTTACATGGCTGTGGAAGGGGAATACAGATGAAACATTACCAGAGCCAAGGGAGATTTATTTTTAAATTCTGATGAATAGTCTTAGAAAACTTGAAGTGATACTCACTATCGCTCAACAGTTTTCAGTACTGGGAAAAGAAGAATGCATGAATCTGCTACGGGAAGTCACATTTTGAAAATCATATTTAGTCATATTTTAAAAATATGATGAATAATCATTATTTAATATAATTTGCAGTTTCTCTTTTCATTGGGTCTTATGCAATACATTATCCAGAATAGCAGTTAAACGGAAGCTGCACAAAATCTTTCCACTACAGTAATGCAGAGCTACAATGTCATACAGCAAACTTGAAAAAAACTAAATGCACAGCTTTCTATCTCTTGAGATATATAGATATATATATATATACACATATGAATAGAGTGAACATCTTTGGTTCAATCAATGTTGATTTTGCCGTGTTTTCTACTTTGAACTATAAACCTTTGTTAAAAACATGGTGTGGGGGGGGGGGTGTCATTATCTGTGTACTGCAGTTCTGTTTATGGAAAAATTTGCCAGTCATCTATGAAATGCATCATTCTCTGATGATGCATTATAGTTTTCTTAGAGATACATTTTCAATTTATGTTTTGTTATTTGGTTTCTTGTGTCTTATCAGCTACAAGAATACATCCTCTTTTGTACAATACTTCAAAATTTTCAATGTCTTACAAAAACTCAGAAACCCTCAAAGCTGAGAGGTTCTTTGATACTCACAATAAGCAATGCTAAAATGAAGTCCTTTTGATACACTGGTAGAAATTTTTTCCCCCATTGATAATGAAAAATGAGAGTCTATTAACACTGATTATTTCCATGATGCCAGTTCATTAATTTTCTTGGATAATCAAATCAAAATTCATCATATAAAATGACTATTCTTTTTCATGTGGCAATGATCCATTTTTCTTTCTAATTACTGTCTTAATTTTTTCCAAGTTGTGCAAGAAACTATTTAAAAATCCTTTTCCTTCCTTTCTGATAAAAATTCTTAGAACAGAAAAATTATCTCATGAAGAGAAGATTTGCGTTGAATTCTGGTAGAGAAACTATCTCATTTAAGAGGGACAGGAATTTTATCAGGTTCTAATAGACAGAAAATAATCTATAAACATTTTATTACCATTCAAAAGTAAATTACATAGATATTAAGTCAAGACACAATAAGTGATTTTAAAATAAATAATGTATATCTGAAGTATTAGAAAATTCATATTTCATGAGACTCAAGTTATAACTTAAAAAAGTAGTTTTCAATATTTCTTTTATACAAGATGATGACTTCCATTCCCTTTGTAGCAAATTGCCACAAAGGAAAACCTGATCATACTTACTGAAAAATATTACATTAAAGAAAACACAAGAGCTCTGCTTACTTTAGAAATTTAAGTTCTCTTGTTGGATCCTAAATTGCTGATTCTTCACTGGGAAAAGCATCTGCTCCATGCAGTGATTCACTTAAATTAAGCTTTTTATGTTAAAAAAGAAATAAAAATAGAAAAAAAAAACCCTTTTTGAGAGTTATTCCCCTTTCCATTTGCTGAAGCAATGCCAATAGGTAGATTTCTATCAAGTACTTAAGCTAAGGGCTAAAGCATTCTTCCAACCGTGACTAGGCTGTGTTTCATTGTAACTTCTGGAGTTGTACCTGCCCAATCCTCACAGCTTGCTTTTATCCTGCAGTCTTGTAGCTGACACCTAAACTGATGGACACTGTTCAAACAGAAAGACTGGAGACAACAGCATTCAAAGAGGTGTTCTTTTTCCTGTCAAAATCAGTGGAAAGAAACCCTCTTCCCCCTTCATAAGTTCACTTATTTTTTCTGTGTAAGGCTAATTTGGCGCTCTCCAAGTTCTCTTGGTTTTTAAGCTCCCCTGTGAATTCTTAGAAAGCTGGGAAAGGATTATTTTTTTTTCTTATGGAGCAACAACATAAATCACTTTACCTTGGTGATTTTTAAAAGGCGGCAATGGGCAGGACATAGCTATCAGTGATGGCCATCACATCATTCCTTGGTGTGAAATCCCATTAAGAACCACATGGCTTCCCTCTGTATGGTGTATGCAGCTAGAATCTGCAACTCCAGTTGCCTTTGAGAACAGTAAAATTCAAGACTTATTTGACAGATTTGGAGCATCATCTTTTTAAAAGTTTCATTCTCTTGATGGGAACTTGTTTCCTAACTGTGTTCTGGGATAGAGTCAATCTTCCTCAGATAATCCTGTTATGGGGCAGTTAAAGGTACTATTCCTAAATGTAGGGGAAGAAAATTAGAATTAATCGGATATTGCCACTTTTTTTCATATATTTACATTCGGTAGAACAAATGCACACACATGCTTCCATGCGTAACTGTACGTTTTTTGATTTCTTTGCTATGCACTTGCAGTTATTAATGTCTTAAATTTTAATAACAGCTCTGCCAATATGTCAGTCTATACAGCAACTGTTGTATTTTACAACAAAACGCACATCTAGAAAAACTGTTAGAGGCAATTCGAACAAATAGAGTGTCCACGTGGAAAAGAAAAATTAAAACCATTTTTAGTTAGCAGAAAAAGAATTATGTCCTGGTTTGGGCTAAATCAGAACTAATTCTGTTTTAGTGCTTTAACTTTTCAGTTAAGTCTCCTCTAACTACCAGCACTTTCTGAAACAGCAGCATATTTTTCCAGACAGTGACTGCTCCTAGCAGTGATAAGGCCTGATGTTTATAGTTCGTACCAAGGAATGGTATGCAGAGAGGCCCTTGCTTATACTTGTTCTTATGGCGACCAAGGTCACTGCTAAATCTTGTACTGCGTGTTGGGGTGCCAGGAGTGAAAAGGGTCGCACCTACAGGGAGGAGCGAACTGGACAGGTGACCCAAACCTGACCAACAGAGTATTCCATCCCATAGACGTCATATTCAGTATAAAGCTGAGAGATCACGAGGGTCTTGTCCCTTCGCTCTTCTTCGATGGCCGACATCTGAGGAGGACTGATCTGTGCATCCCTGAATCCAGTGCCTGAGTCCAGCTCCTGCATCCCGTCCCTGTCTGCTGCCGAGTCCAGCGTGGGACTGCCCCAGTGCCAGCCCTGCAGTGTGGTGGTGACGTATTGTCATCAGGGTGGGGGGGAGTTGGGTTCGGTATTGGTTTTGTATGTATTTGTACATACTGTATATATTTAATTTTTTCCTTATTCTTATTATTATCTTTTCTTTTATTGTTATTGTTCCATTAAAGCTGTTTTAGTTTTCTTTTCCAAACCGTAAAGTATCTCTCTCTTGTTCTCTCTCCTTTTCCCTTTTGGGAGGGGAGAGGGGTTAGTAGAGAGCGTCTGTCATTCGTTAGTGGCCGGCCCAGCCTCAAACCGTGACAAATTAACATTGAGAAAGATAAAAAGCAGAGTGGGGAGGGAGAGAATCTGCAGAAGAGACGAAAGCAAGGGGAAATGAGAGAGTAGGGTTCGTTTATGAAAAGTTACAGTTGCTGTGAATAAAGGGCAAGAGTGAGTGTGGCAAAATTACAGAGAGATGACAAAGTAGAAGTTTCTTATCCTCAGAGTGGCTACCAGGTGGTAGTTACCTAACTAAATGTCAGTTCCGCATCCTTTCTAATTTTAACTTTAATTTCTCATGTATAAATCCCTTAAAAAAAAATCCTGTACTGACATGTAAAATAGCTGGAGGGAGGTGTTTTGTTTGTTTTTACTAAAACAAGTAAGAAAATACAAAGTAAGATTTTACTGCTGCAGGATTTTTATATCAGATGGCCTTTGTTTCATTTCTAGCACATCCTCTTAGGTCTAAATATAAAGAATAAAATTATATATATAAAAAGTTCTATTTCGATGGCAACAACTGGCAACCCATATGTAAGTTGCTTTGTTTCAATTGATCAAAAGTACCTAAGAAACAATAGAAATAATACACTGTTAACTGATGTTGTAGATTGCAGACACAGCACTGCCAAAGAGCAGCTCAGAGCTACTAGGAAGAAGAATGATGGCTTTTTACTTCGTTAGCCTACTATTGAACCTTTGCGTATTCGGAAGTCTTCCCTCTTTTCTTTAAAATTGCCAGTCTTTCCTAAGAAAATGTGAGTAAGTGCTCCGTGCATCTTCAATAGTGAGCAGAGGATTTTTTGGCAATAAAATATGTTTAAGGTCAATTAAATGATTTCTCATTTGTTCTGCAAAGGAGAGGAATAAACTGAATCTTCAAGGCTAGTGAATAGGTCTTCCTAATGTCTTTAAACGGCTTTAGCCTTTACTACTGAGGACTCATTTAATAATTAAAAAAAAAAAGTGACCATTTTTCATGTTTATGTAATTCACTTTGAGCAGTATCATGTAGCTCATTGAGCTATGGAGGAAGGCAGCTTTTGTTTCTGTTGCAAGAGAACAAATTTGTGCTTCTTTTTCTCCCCTTTTTTTGGTTCTCTTCTTAGTGTGCTAGGAGCACCAGCATAAAAGCCAAATTAAAAAACCTCAAGAATTCAAGACTTGAGCTTTGAAGGAACCAGTGTCTTTTCCAAACAAACTTACTGTATAATGTTACTTACTGTAGCTTGGAAGGCAGCTAGAAGGGAAAGTACATTCTGAGTACAAGATAACTGTAAAGAAAGCTATTTGAATGGGTTGGCATAAAGTGGTCATCAAGAAAATGCTTCATTATTTATAGTGTGTGAAATTCTGGGCTATGAATCTGTTGCTGAAGGGAGCACCCACGAAGAGCAGCTGTTGCTTTGTGTTCCTCAAAACGAAAATTATTTGTCTCTTCACTATTCTGAATGTGAATAAAGAAACCTAGAAATATGTTGAAGCACAGCTGGATGAGGTAGAAATTTTCATGATTCTTTAAGCTTTCTTCCCCTTCAGATAATGGGTGCAGTGTTGTGTACATTTGCAAAATCAACCATAAAAAAAAAAAAAAAAAAAAAAAAAGAAAAATTTTGGGTGCTACTGGTTTCTGCAAAGGTATTTAGTAAACATACAATTTCTATACTAGGCTGAAAAAAATCCATGTTTATAGGTTCTTAAACATGTTTTACCTTTGCATTGGAGATGCTAATAGCAACCCAGATTTTATCATATCATAAAACCATCAGTTATGGTATTGGTGTACCATTTTCCTTGCAATCTGGCTGAAGCCACTGGAAATCACATAATCACACAATGTTAGGTGTTGGAAGGGACCTCGAAAGATCATCTAGTCCAACACCCCTGCCAGAGCAGGACCACCTAGAGTAGATCACACAGGAACGTGCCCAGGCGGGTTTTGAATGTCTCCAGAGAAGGAGACTCCACAGCCTCTCTGGGCAGCCTGTTCCAGTGCTCTGTCAGCCTCACAGTGAAAAAGTTTTTCCTTATGTTAATACAGAATTTCTGTGTTAGTTCTCAAAAACTGTGTATCTCACAGAAACATCAATACTGCAGTAGTAGGATGCAATTAAAACAACAGGTAGCAAATAGTACATGTGCAAAATGCTCTTCAGTGTTGGTTCTGCAACTGATTCCTTTGTTCCCTCATGGTTACTTCCTTCCTTTTACTTTCTAATTCATCCACAGAGCTGCCCCAATGACCTGCTTTACCTAATGCTCCGATGGTGTTGAGTTCCTCAATAAATCCTTTTGCTCTGTTGTAATGCATCTCCAAGGACCAGCAGAGTCCTGAATAGCAATTCAGAGTCACCGCAAATAATAATGTTTTTAAAATACAGAATCAGATTTTGAAGTAGGTTTTGTCTCTTTTAAGCTGGACTGAAGACTATGAAAGTTATACTTTATCTCACATCATTGGGTCATTAGAAGAACAGGAAAAAAAAGATTGCAAAGCACACACTCTGTACACTAGGTGAGGGTAGGCTCCTTAAAATTTTAATTGACTGTCTAATTTTCTCAAGCATAGGATGTTACTAATTTTTCTTAATCTAGCAAAACTATCATAATATTCACCTTAATAAACATTAAAGATTTTTTTTAATATCTGCCATATATATACTTAACTAATTTATATGAATTTAAAAATACATTGTGAACAGTAAAATCCAGACGCTTTATTTCTTTCTGCTCTTTGAAATACATTTTTATTGCTCTTTTCCAAGGTATCCTTTTATTAGAAGTTTGAGATACATTGAAAATTAGGCTGTTTCTGACACAAAACGAGAAAAATCTTCTGATTTTTCCTGCACTGATGTATATTTTAGGTTTAAAAGTAGATGAGAAATCTGTATTTGCTGCATGGTTTAAATAGTGTATAAAGCCCAAAAGAAATTAAAGAAAAATTTTGGTATGACTTTACACTTTCATTGACTTCATTGATACCCTAATGGTTAGCCTATGTAAGTAGTAAATTATTGTAGTCTAACAGATGGTTATTTTCTGTATGATGTGTTATCATTGTGGGATTTCATTTCTATTTCAGCACAAAGTTTTATTATATTTTTTTAAACCTATTTTCATATTTTTTCTTTTAAAATGTCAAGTCCCTTTCATAATTGATGATTCTGTATTTTAGATTTATACCTAAGAAATAAATAATTTAAAAATGATCATTTTTTCAAAATATAAAACAATTTGTAAAGTTAATTGTTGAGGGTGTTACGGTGGAGGAAGATCTAGCTTTTGCCCTCTATATTCCAGTAAATATGAAGCACCAATGCAACCAGTAAATATGAAGCACCAATGCAACAAAAGAGGCAAGAGAAGACTTATTCTATAGATGCTGTTTGCAACACTATATGCATGCTCCAAAAATAAGAAAAAACTTGAAACAAATATATAGAAAGGATGTTATGTGAATGAGGAAAATGGAAAAGCTTTTAAGAGAAAACTTGAAAATGTGGAGTGTTTTTGTCATGAGGTCATGCTAGCAAATCAGAAGTCTAGAGGCAACATTATTTCTGTCTATAAACACATGAGGATAAATGCTGAAATGTTGAAATTTCAGCTAGAAACAGAATTTGACAGGAAGGATGTAAAGTGTAATGAATAAATGTTAATAATGGAAACTGAAAGTTCTCTTAATCACTAATCATATTCTGGAACAACCTTCATATAGAAACTTTAGAGGCAAAACAGAGATCTGCTTTTAAGTTGGAATTCCTTTGCTTTATGAAAAAGAAGATGTAAAATTCATTAGAGAGTTGAACTTGGTGTTCTGGGAACACTGGTGTTCTGGGTTCCTTTAGTCCTGTTTTTGTTCCTAATCAACAGTAGCAGTGTGCTGTTTCACTATGGACTGATAGCATGCATTCAAAATAGTGACTTTGAAACTAACCACTTTTTGATTTGGAATTGTTTAGGATTTGAGTGAGAGCTGATATTGGATCTATCAGTAGTGCTGTGTCCCTTGATATTGTCAAAGAAACAGTGATAAAAAAAGATTAATCCAAAAGTTGGTTGTAGTGATGACACCACTGGCACAAAAATAATACACTCATAACACCGTACTGATTCACCACTATAATCTGGATCACTTTTCACAAAGGCCAGCATTTTAACACTTGTGGAAAAGAAAACAGCCCACCTGAAGATATAGATGAGAAAAGTGCTTGCAATACATATATCTGCATCTGCATTAATATAAAAAGCCATATAAGTAAAAATTTGAAAATTAATTAATTATAAGATATGAGTATGTTGTGAGCAGATGGGTTAAAACACCTGAAAGGCTAAGGGCTGCATGCAAGTGTTTGCCCCGTCCTCAAGGGAGAGGAAGCTTTTCTGCTTGTCATATAGTATTACCTCTTGTACTTTTGAGACACTAAAAATATCGACAGGCAGATACATGGACAGATCCTGTAGTTTATTGAATTTCTCAGGAAAAGAGTTAGATAAATAAATATGAGAATCGACACAAACTTATAAAACCACCAGCTTCTGTTGTCCCCTTTCATTCCTCAGGCAAATGATCTAAAATAATTAATCATTCAAGTAAGTTTGAGGATAATTTCATCAAAGCACTCCTTGGAAATGTGTGATTTTGTGCGCAATCATATCATTTGGGGCACCTATCTAACAAATCGAAGCCAAAGCATAAATAACTAGCCCAACTACTTCAGACAATGCCTTGAGAAAAATGTTGTTTCTGGCTGAAAATTTCAAGGGGAGCTGTTTCAAGGCTGAGAAGTCTGAAGTTCTCCATTGTAAGACAGATATCTAGTTCATAGAAAACATGCAGTAAAGGTCTGTTAAGTACTATCTGAAGCACTAGCATCAAGGTTGCACAGATGTTTCAAGAACACATCTCTCCTCCCACTGCTGTCTCTTTACATAAAGCTGTAACTGGAGTAAGGCAGCATACTCTTTCTGTGGAAAAGGCATTAAATGCTTTTTTTTCCCAACAGAAAAGCATTTCCAGTGTTTATGACTTTTAGAAAACAACTTGCATGTGTAGACCTAGACAAGACATGTATAAAAATCAAGTGAAAGCAGCACAACTGTTAACAAGGGAAACAAATATAAAGATGCAGAAGATTTCATGCAGATGGAGTGCATTTTGGGGATAAGCTTTGTTATTACTGAGGGGGGTACAATATGCTCAGAAAAAAACTACATGATATTGTATGATGGCTATATATTGGGGCTGTATAGGCCAACCTATGTCTTACGTTTGCATGAATACATGCTATCATGTACTTTCACATCTGCTTACTGCTATTGTTTGATAAGAAAATCACAAACACTCTGGCTTGACGAATTTGTGAGATGCATGCAGATTGCCTCCCTTACATGTGTCCCATCGCATTGGGGACTAATTTACAACTGTTCTAACTACATTTCACAATTAATCAATGACACTGTAGAGGTGACATTCCCCAGAAAAGGTAGCTTTCTGCACAAAATAGTTTCAATGTGCTTTTTAATATTCTGTGTTTGAGGGCCTGGTAAAATTAGCTAAAAAGCTTCAGTATTGTTAAATGGGCTCTTGGGACGGAGTATCTTTTCTAATAAGACATTTGTATTTGTAGGGTGAGTAGCTTTTTTTGGGGTAATTTAGATTATAGAATGTTTTAGATTATAACATGATTTTTTCTAATTAGGTATGCCTTAAAAGAGAACATGACTTTTTGTGTTACTGAATGTTTAAGTAACCACCTGTTAATCAAAATACATCATTTTAAAAAAATAAGAAAAAATAAGAATATATATTGTGTGAATTCTGGACATATAGAGGTACATTTTAGATGCATAATGCAAATAGTTCCATGAATTTCAGTAATGTTGTTTCAGCACAACAAAACATACCCCCCAACTCCCCTAAACACAGATTTGTCAAATAGGGGACAGATAAAAGACTGCCTAGCAGGCAAAGGAAGGGAGGAAGAGAAGCAGGGGTTATACACCAGCTCCTCAACTGGTGTAAATCAGCCTGGCTAAGCTGGTATTCTTGGAGCTACACAGCTACACAAGTTTATACTAACTGTAAAGCTGTTGTAGTGTACATGTATGAAGTATGTGGGCTTGTTCCACAGGTTCGCTTCTTTTCTGGTCTCATGTGTAAATTTACCTTCTTGCTATGCTCCCTGATCAAGTCTTTCCACGAGGCAATTCTTTCTTTGTGGGTTTTGTTGCTGTGTAGCATTAGTTGAACTTTTGAACACATTCAAAACACAAAAATAAATAAAATTGAAAATTGTAAAAATTGAGAGAAGCCACGAAGTACTTAGGATTTGATTTCCAAGACAATTAAGTGGTATTGAATTGTAAATGCCCCAGACTTGGCTATAGTATCACTTGCTTTTGGAAACATTACCCTCACATTAAAAGCTATAAACAACTAGGTGAATGAAGTGGCTTATAAAATTGTGCAAAATGTCAGCACATGGTTACCATGTACATAAGGCTTCCACAGGCTTGCCTTCAAGTGTGTGAACTCTGCATGTAGAGAGCCCAGGGTCTACCTTACCCAGGTTTCTTCTGCAAGGCACAGCATCAGAAGGCTGCAGCTGGTTGTTCAAGCAGTAGTGATTACATGGATGTGGGTCCTGGATTCAGATACCTTTAGAAATGTTTATGGCTGATTCTGGCTTGTTCACTGATTTTATGAGAACCCACCATTGGCACTCAGAAACAAGGCAATTTTTTTTTTTTTTTTTTGTGAGCTATGTGCCACAGAGATTTCCAGGTAAATCTCAGGACAGCACCCCTGGCCAGGCTGCCCAGCCTGCGCCCATCACCCTGGATCTGCGTGTCCTTGCTGGTGTGGAGCAGCCAGCCCTTGGTGCTCCATGACAAGCACCAAGGAGGAACAGCTAACCCTGTTTCTTTGACTTCAAAACTAAGACCAAAGGCAATGAGTGAATTGTTGTAAGGACAAGTTTGTCTAAACAAGAAAATCACAGATACGATTTCTCCCAGAATTACTTTTGCTACTGAAATCCTCTGTGCATGTGTGTGGGAAGACTAACTAACATGGCAAGTAAGGGAAAGGCAGGGTCCAGGCAAGAGCAAACCAGTGATAATCAAATATCAATGGGTATCTGCTACAATCTCCAGGAATAAAGAAAGAATCTGAAATGATGGGTTAAGGGAAGTAGAAATTGTACAAAAGGAAAGACTGTAAATAATTGAAATAAAGCTTTCCCAGATGTCTGCAAATGTTTTCAGCTGACTATGTTTCAAGATAAAACTAAGAAGTTAAAGTTTTTTGAAAGAAACAATAAAAATTGGAAAGACTTGAAGAGTGAAAACACTAGCAGAAATGTGAATGTTAAAAGACCAGAACTGTAGATGAAATATTGAGTAGACAGAGTAAGACCAAGCACATGCTGCAACAATAACATGGATGAGAGAGGAAGTGGAGTAATCACAGGTAAAATGGTGGGAAGGAAGACCTAAACGAAACAGGAAATCAGAAAATAAGCTTTTCAAAAAGGTGGTGTTTGCTAACCATTATCACAGAACTATCTACAAGAAGAATCTGTGGTGTCCTATGGATAAATGTGCAGATTGGGCAGGAATTGCTCCAAATCTTCTGGTAAGGTCTAAAAGCAACAGGCACATTTGAACTGTGATCGTATTTCCAGAGTGAAAACATGCCATGTTTACCCAGTAGGAATGGCAAAAACTAGAATCCAAAAATAAAGGTCAAGAAAGATTTAGATATTATTTGCAAAATGTAGAAAGAATAAAAGATCAGAAATAGAAACTGTAGGCTTTCACAGTTAACAGACTGAATTATTGGATGATAATGCTGAAGGAGAGGAACCTTTCTTTGGACTTCATACACAATGACTGGGGTGTCAAAAATGGAGATATTTTTATTGAAAACTAAATAGTATTACTGAAAGAAACTAGGACACAAGCTTTGATAAATTACTAGTCACAGTACAGATACACAGAGGGTTTGTAACTATCTCAGAGTAGGGGTGATGTTAAATGGTTATCTGTGTTTGGTGCTGTCCCAAGTTTTATCCCAGAGTTCTCATCTGGTTCAGTCCTTTCTTCTTTCCTAAATTAGGTTGGGTGCCAACTTGGATTCTCACTACTTAGAACTCCAACTAGGTTTAATTAAATTAAATATTGCAGTGTGTATGTTTTTGAACTTTAAGTTATTTTTTCTTGCTATTATCTTGTTGGAAACTCTCAGTATGCTTTTGGCATTCTAGAAATAATAGATGAGCTCCCTTATACCTAATTTAACCCTGAATGAAATCCTGTTGACAGTAACAAAGTCTGTCCCATGCAACTCTGTACTGATTTCCTGTAAGACTTTATAATTCCAGGGCTTACCTTGTGCTAGAATCCAAATCGAGCAACGGTTATTGTTATTATGCCAGTGAGCCAGGTCAATAGCTAGGACTGAGTAGTGGGACAAATCCTGGCTTATGTTGTCCCCCTGTTTTGCAAGTCCTTACCAACATGGCACTCATAAAACTGCACCACTATCAGTGAGCTTAGGAATTGTTTGATATTGGAGCTGTGACAGCCTGGATATGATTCCTTTCCTACACCTACTCTAGGGAAAAAAATAAGAGTCTGTGGGACTGGATTTGTATCATCAAAGGAGAAGCGTTACCCCAAGCACAAGTTCATGAGGATCAGAGGTGCTTTTTGCTGGCTGAACACTGTGGATGTCTTAAGAGTATTGACACATTAGAGCAACATTGCTTGAGCATAAAGTGGAAGGAAAAGAAAGCAAATTCTGCATGTTTAAATAACTATTACACAGAAACAGCCACCAGAAAGAAAGCAACAACTTCAACATGCTTTTTACTCCATTTTATTCAGGTTTCAATTAAAGAGGAAAACTACAGCTCAACAAATCTGATACATTTGTCCAGGAGATCAGTTAAGAAAAAGTCCTGCTGTGATAGAGCATAGTTTTGAGAGAGGATAATCCTAATCAACCAATTTGTTTTACAGAAAAGTAAATTCATGTTAGAAAGAGGGACCTTCCTTTGCACAGGGCTTGACCTATGCTCTCCTCATTTTTTTCCAGCTGCCTCCCAGGAACCACAGTTTCTTATAAGCTGCCTGTGGTGCTCTCCTTTTTTCATCTGTGAAATACTGCAGAAGCAAAGTGTCGGTACTTTGAGGACAACAGAAGAATTCAAGACAGACCTAGGATCACTGAAAGACAAAAAGATTGAATGTATGACAGCCTGCAAAGGAACTAACAAAAGAGGTACAAACAGCTGACTGAAAATTGAAATAAAAGAACACACTTTTAAGTTGCAAGAAGGATTTTAGTGGCTGTAGTGAAAATT
Source organism: Leptosomus discolor (assembly GCF_034619465.1). NCBI lineage: Eukaryota > Metazoa > Chordata > Aves > Leptosomiformes > Leptosomidae > Leptosomus > Leptosomus discolor. The sequence goes on along the minus strand of NC_141419.1, from coordinate 43,264,949 downwards.
CAGGAAAATAATCTCTCATTTATGTTATAGAGCAGTGAGTGCACAAAAACTGTGGAAAAGTAGAGTATAAAGTATTCAATTTCTTATAACTTTCTATCTTTCTATGATGAAAAATAAAAATAAAAACACTACCCAGAGAAAGAAAGATGAGAAAGAAAAAAAATTGAGAGAAAATACTACAAAAATTTCCAACGTGTTTCACCCATTCAGTACCAATCAACGAAGCAGTAAAAGGGTTGCTTTGTATTTTCACTTGAACTCAGGTATTGTGCTAACTGGGAACAAAAAAAAAACAACAAAAAACCCGAGAAGGTTAAAGGAACAAACATTTTAGTACAAAATGGTAAAAATATAATTAACTGGAAGTTTGGAATGTATTTTTGGTCCTGGTTGCTGTGTTTTAACATGTTTCCCTAAAAAAGCAGGAAGTCACAGCCAGGTTTGGTCTTGCAAAGCTACATGCTTTCACTTTACTGAATGAGTTGCACCCACTGATGAAGAATGAATCCAATATCTTGCATTCAATGTGTCTTAGTTAAAATGTTAGTAACTCGCAACTTCTTTTTCTTCAGCGCATTTGAGTATGATATGTATCTAAGCTAAATATGTCACTGGTATGAAGAGATCTTCTGCAATCAAAATCATCTTGACTGCCAAAAGGACTAAGATGCAGGATGAGCCTAGAGTTTGTATTAATATAGCTACTTTGATCTTGTTATTGTAATATTTGTTATTAAAATTTATGAGAAATGACTTTATGCATATACATATTAATTTATGTGTTCAATATTAACTTTGAAATGGGATTATTTGCTATTGGTGGGGAAATTTTGTAGATAATAATGAACAGAAAATCTGCCAGTGAAAGAAGTGTGGCAAATTAATTATGAGATTCAAGGTCAGTATAACACCATATTATTATAATCATCATCAGTAAATCCATTAAAAAAATACAGCTTCTACAAGTTTCTTAAATATAGAACAGAAATAGCTGTCAAAGATTGAAGAATTTTTAAGAAAGGACTTCAATTGCTACTCTTTTCTGTATATAAGGCTTGTATTTCTAGTAATAGTTTCCATTGCAGGAATTCTTTCAACTTTATTAAGCATTCCCTTAAATAGAAATCTTAGAGTGGATTGTATTAGTTCTCTTTAACAGGAAGTTGAAAGTTAATTGATGTACTAACACTTTAAAAAAGACAATGTTAAGAAGGATTTTTCTCCTATGCATGCACACCTTTTTTATGCCCTGCTTTATGTAAAGGTTTTTAAAAAACCTGAGTGACAAGGATCAACTTTCCTTCTCAGAGCTAGAAAGAAAACAGACAGTCAGGGTGTTTTTTGAATGCCATCCTGTTGCCAAAGACCAGTTACACGAAAGCATCTGAGTCAGAAAAGAAAGAGTTGGAGGAGGCACAGTTCCATTGCTACAGAAAGCTCTGGTTAAAGGTGCTGCTGCTCCATCCTCCCTTCCATTCTTTCGGGTTACTGGGGAATGAATTTGGTTCACTCCTCTCTTCCCACTGGTTATTGCCATTTAAGCACTCTGAAGTTATATATCTGTGGCCTGTCTTCACGTGTGACTTTGCAAGAAACTGTAGACACAATTCCTAGAGGCAGTGGATTTTGACACCTGAAGGAGAAAATTTCTTTTCTTATGCTTTATGTCCCAGAATTGAAGGCAAATGCATTGTCAAAAACATGACTAGAAAGCAGAAACAAGGAAACACAGAAAAAAGACTAACCAGCAAAAAAATCCCATCAAAAATACTGAGTAAGAAGTGTGGGAAAGCCCTTGATTTTACCAAGAGAAAAAGAAGAAAATTACTTGAGTGGCAAAAACTTTGGTCAAATTAATGAAGGATATATATGAAAGACTCAGGAAACACTGAAGTCTGTGGTTCTTAAACTAAAGGATGCTCCTTAAACTTCTATATGTTCACAACAGAACTGTGTCTTCTGTATAGTTTTGAGCTCATCAGAAGCTATGACCCTCTGCAGTTTTGTACAGGAACAATACCAGTGACCAGCTCTGGTTTGATTGCCATTGTGAGAAAAGTATTTTTCAGCTCCATCTACCTGCTTAATTTTGAATTTGAGCAAAATGTAGTGCTTACTATTATATTTGAAAGATCACTGCTCCCTAAGTCAGCAAGAAAGAGGGTTTTATGCAAGTAAATTATCTACTCATAGCGTTGGTACCCAAAGAGAAGTAGAGCTTTACTGGCACATTTGGAATGATAAGTAGTTGAGGACAGTTGTTCTTAATTGCCAAAAATATTGATTTTATACAACATCAAATATATCAAACATTTTTCTCTCCTTTTAAAACAGAAATCGAAAGTGCTGGGGTTTGAGCCTGATAAAGAATTGCATTTGACATTTTTACAAAAAGGTTGTAGCAGGACACAATCAATGTTCCCACAGCCTGACTGGACAGATGGGCGTGACAGCAGTGCCAATTTATATTCAAATGAAAGACTGCTGTTGGCCAATGTTTACTTAATTTGTAATCAAAGCCACTCTCATCCGAATGAAACTGCATATTATATAAAATACCATACTCAAGCCCATCATTTTTGCAATGTTCATGATCACTGTATGTAATTTAAGAAAAAAAAAAGGCAACAGGGCTTATAATAGCATATGAATGCTAAATTAAGTTTGGCATAATGCAATATAAATGCCAAAAATCTGATAGCGAAGCCCTTGTCTAGGAAACCTTACTGTCTTATTAAGAGTTTCAAGGCCTCTGGTGTCAGCTGAACGTTCAGAGTCCTCAAACCAGAACTTGTGTTCTGTGGTTTGGTGGTTTTTTACCATCTTTATTTCTAGAACATGCCATGGTTTTAGAACGAGAATATATTTTATTATTGAACAGCTAAAGGTCAGGTACTTAAGTTAAAATTTACGTTCCCTAAAATTTCCAATGAATAAATAGAAGGACCACATTTAAAGAACATGTGGAAAGAAAGCATATTTTTAAATAAACTTATACTAAAAGAGTTGTCCCATCTGTCCCCTCAAAACAAGAATAGATCAAGCTTCATTTTAAGATCACTGCAATATCTGAAAACAACCTAAAATTGAGCATTTGGTGAAAAGAAAGCATTAGCTGCTTCTGAAACATGATTCAGAGACACCCCCCTACACTATATGGATCTTTTAAGAGAGGTCCCTTTGAATCGAGAACACTTGGTATTATATCCTAGGTGAGGATTCATTGATCTCCTTAAATTCTTTTCTTTGATGTTTGCTGACTTACCTTCTAACCTTTAAAGAGTCATTGAAGAGATGCTAAATCGCATGTAAGAAAACTAGCTAAATAATTCCCTTAACAGATGCCCAAGGGAGCCCATTACAAAAGCTGAAGCAAAGAACTATGTCTGTGTCTTATCTTTCTTTTCAACATAGAATTTTCTTTTTTTTGGAGGGTTAAGTTTTTGGTTTTTCTTCCAGATGATGATAGCAACATCACTTAGGATTTTCAGATTTAAGTGTGATGGGACTTTACATAACAGTACAGGTAAAAAGAAACCCCTCTTCATCATTGTTGATTGTAGTTGGTGGTTGTCTCTGGGAAAAGTTTAGTACTGAATTGGGACCTACTCAATAATCTTTGCACTAGCTTGACATACAAACCCAGAAATTCTATATTACCTTCTTGCACCTAGTCTCCAGTTATTGCAATACGCAGGAATGGACATGTCAAAATAACAGCTTTTATAACGATAACATTAAATGCTGAAATCAGTAATCAGGTATTTACTTTCTGGAGGTGACTACAGCACTTAGGCATACATTTTTTAATTGAGAGTTTTGGATTAAATTCTCAATAAGCCTGTTCACTTCTCTGAAGTTTGTCTAAACCCCAGTTTCTGCAAAAAATAATAGAAAATCAATTATTATTAAAAAATAATCCACTCCAGATGCACTCTGTTAAAATATTTTACAGCAGCACTTACATTTTAATGAGTGGCCAAATTACATCATGTTAGCGAGTTTCCCATGGGCTGCTATAAGTTTAAGTGAAGGGACTTTTCCTCCTTTTTCCCCACTTCCGAGTCTATCACTGGCCACTTATTTTTCTATGTTGAATGTTGAAAAGTGTCTTTAGAGAAAAGATGTTTCAGCAGTATACCTCAAAGATTTCACCCCTTCTTTACTGATGATAATGAACTGTGTTGTGAAAAAGGGCTCGTTATTTTCAATAACAAGGTTTGTTCTGAATTACAATAGCTCTTGTGTATCCCTTTGCCATCAAGCAAATGTGGATCTACAAGAGCTATTCTTCTCTCACAGTTTAGGACTTTTTAAACTTGTGAAAAAATTACCTATTTGAAAAAAAATCCTATAATTTCTCATTAGGCAAATCTAAATTATCAGTTCCCAGTATGGATACTTTGGGGGGAAGTCCATACGACAATAAAAAAAAGTATGTATAGAAATTTCTTATTTTAAAGATTGATTGAAAAAAAGGGCTACATAATTAAATATTGTTGCCTTTACTGCAATAGCAGAAAAAAATAAAACCTTGTCTTGTTTAAAGCGAGTTGTTAGCAGAATGAAAAAGCTATCACTCTCAGAGTAACATAATCTTTACAAGTAGTAATATTGAGCAAGCAGTTCTGAAACATGTTATAAGACCTCTCTTATTGATAAAGCATAGTAAATCCGAAAGGCATTTGGCAATATAAAGCAACAAGAAACAGGAAAATAGGAGCATAAATTTGTAGACTGTAAAACTGAAAAAGCATTTTGAATTAACTATTACTAAAAAGTGCTTTACATAGATAAGTCATCTAAAATGTAACTGAGATCATGTAAGAAGGAAAATCCGCATGATAAATTATAGGGTTTTGTACAATAATTTGGGCTTGTTTAGAGGTGAGACTGGGCCAGATGACCCACAAAGAAGAACAAATAACGACTATTTCTTGACAGTATTAACCAAGTGATATATAAGAACTGAGATTATGAACAGGAGATTTATTATATGTGAAATGGGAATGCTGTTGCTCTTCAAAGAAAATATACAAACTTAAAAACACAAGGAAAGCTTGTAATCCAAGATTCTTCTAAAGAAAATCCAAATCTATGTTTTCAAAGCTTACTTATTTTAAATTGCAGCCATGTAGCCTTGCAAAACCACTGTGGCATCTCTCTGTGTTTGTACTTTTGAACATTTAGAAATGCTATGCTTTTAGGGAAGAGTGTTCTTTTTCCATTTGCCATCTGACTTTATTCCAAAGTCTAGCTTTGAAATATGACAAAGGTGTTTTGTTTACTTTCTTTCAAGGCAGGAGTCTGTCCTGCCCATATTCTTCATTTCAGCTTGTCTGAGGGCCCTGTGTTTGTGATCGGGACTCTTTGATAACAGAGGACAAACAGGTGAAATTTTAGGCCACTCTAGAGTCAAGAGGAGTGCAAAACTCCTCTTACTTAATCCATTCAAAATGTCTTTGTTTCCTTGTTCTGTAGTATGAACCAAGCTGCAACAGGGCCGTGCTCAGTCAAATACAGCTGAAACAATCAGAAATGGTCATTTTCAATCTTGCTGAGCCCATAGGGTTGTCACTCGGGTGACTCATTCCGAATTATATTGTCATATCCAACAGATATGGCAGGTGGGACAGAATGAATGAATGCTCTATGACAAATACTTTGACCACATCCAATTGTGTCAGAAAAGTGATGAAGAAAACAGCAATAGGCTAAGACAGTGCTACAGCTGACCATGAGATGGGGTGGTCACAGACTCCATGACTCTGTTCACTTTTTTATTTCTTCTTAATATTTTCCTTCATTCTTCTTGCTTGATAGCACTCCTTCATCTTCCCTTATGTTCCCTATTCCATGACTTACATCAAGAGTTTTTTATTTTCCAAAGAAGAGCTAAGCAATCACCTCCCTTGCAAATTTAAAATTCTTTCCCTTTAAGATCAGAACGAATGCTGAGGCATGCTCATGAGACCTTCTGCTTAACAGGGCACTACTGAGATTGATTCCCTATGCTGCCTGAGATACAAAACAGCTTTTAGAAAGAGAATGCAACTACGTGTAAAGGACTAATGGAATAGAGAATTCACTACACCTGAGAGTAATTCTTAGCTGGTTATTGCCAATTAAAAACAATGCCATGTTTTCAATTTGAATTTGTCGATATTCAGAAGCTGAACTGGTTATACATACATCTGTTATATTAAAAAATCTTCATCAATTAATCTTCCGTCATTTAATGCCTCCTTCCTGTGAATATTTGCATGAGTGACATTTCAGGTGTAAAAACGCAAGAGAGGGGAGGTCATAAGGGATGCATAAACAGACCCAACTCCTGTATTCTCTGCTTGAAATGGAAATTTCAGGGATTTCTCTGTCATTTTTGGATAGCACCTAGCACATTTCAGTTCTAATTCTGCCTGATATTTGTAATTGCATTTCCATTACAGGTAATTTCAGGGAAATTCAAACAGATTCAAATAAAAGAAAGCTTTTTTCTTTAAAAAAAGGTAAACCAATACTTGTTTTGTGTTTGTTCTTGGTAATGACAACTCCTAGCTTGTCTCCCATCTTATAAAAATGTTTTTGCTTGCACTCTTTGAACCTTATCTTTCTAATTCAGAGGTTTATAGAGTGGAAAAGGAAAACAAAATCCAAACCCTGAACTTTCGCTTTACGTAAGATTGAAAGAAATCACCCAGACTTGCTGCTTGTCATACAAGATCTCAGCTTGGAAGCCATAGCATAAACAGACTTGTTTTCCCTGAAATTTTAGATGGAAGAAAAAAAAAAGTTTTTCACTTTCTTTACAATATTTTGTAAGTGAAGCTGTAATCATGAGGGAATGCTCAAAAACTGCAGCTGGCAACAATTTGTACTACTAAATAAATAGAAAAAATTGTAAAGATGTGTTCTTCAGAATACAGAAAATAAGGCGGTTTTAGATGCTATTACATTACCACTACCTTGAGAGACATTTATAAGAATATTAAAAAGATGTAGCCATTCAGAATAAAAATACCTTATTTGGTCAAATTTATAAACAACTTAGATTGCACGTATAGAGGTAATGATGGCATTAACCCTAAGAAAGCTTTTCCACTAAATAAGAATGATCTTCATTGTTGATTAGTATTTAACGTCAGTGTTTTCAAGCTTGCCTAGGACCATCTGAACAAAATGAAGTTGAGGCAAGTTGATCCGGTCTGCAGCGAAGGCAAGTTCCTCAGTGCAGTAGCTGTTTTGGTGGCTTGTGAAAATGCTTTCAGTGGTTATGTTCAATTTTAAAGTAAAAACCATTTTATTACAAGAACCCAAAACCATACATGAAAAGTGCCCTTTTTTGGGCTTGTTCTTTTTGATGGGCAACCAAAAGGTTTCTCCTACTCAACTGTGAGAAGTCCCAGCACTGCTTTTACACTGCTACAGAGGCTCAGACAAGAGGCAGTGTGAAGGCCAGTGTGCTCTTTGACTCCATCCTCTGTGTTACTGGATAGGCAGTGCTGGGCTGTATGTGTATGAACAACATTAATTCCACAGGATAAAGCCCTTCACAAACTTCCCCAATGTGGGCATTTCCAATGTGCTGCAGTTCTTCAAGAAAGACTCTCTCAGGGTCTTTTTCCACAGGCTGCAGTCCTTCAGGAATGGACTGTTCCAGCATGAATCCCCTGCAGACCACAGCTCCTGACAGAAGACCTACTGATACATGGACTTCCTTCCACGGGTTGCAGTTCCTGACAGAAGCCTGCTCCAGCATGGGCTCCCCATGGACTGCAGCTTCCTTCAGGGCATGTCCACCTTCTCCAATATGGGATCTTCCATGGGCTGCAAGGGAACAACCCACTCCACCATGGTCTTCTGCACGGGCTGCAGGGGAATCTCTGCTCTGGTGCCTGGAGCACCTCCTCACCCTCCTTCTCCACTGGCCTTTGTGTCTGCAGGGCTGTTCCTCTCACATTTTTCTCACTTTTGTCTCTCACAACTGCTACATAGTGGTTTGTACCCTTTCTCAAATGTCTTATTACAAAAGTGCCACCAGAATTGCTGATGGGCTCAACTTTGGTCAGTGGTGGGTCTGTTTTGGAGTTAGCTGGAACTGGCTGTGTCCAACCTAGGGGCTACTCCTGACGTCTTCTCACAGAAGCCACTAGTGCAGCCTGCCAAGTAACCAAAACCCTGTCATGTAACCCAATACATGCAGACACATCTGTGCTTGAGATCATGCAGAGGAGTGGTTAAGGCCCAATACTTTCCCTCTCTTCTTTTATATTCTAAATAAAAAACTGATAATACCGCAGTTAGCTTAAAGCTGGCACTGGTGTCAATTCACACACAAGCAATATGAGTATTAGACAACCCTGTTCTGCTTGTGAAATACTATACCGACATATCCAACTACTAAGTGCCTAATTCATAGTGGAGTTTGCCTAACTTACCTTGCCTACGTGAGAAACACAGCACTAAATTAAAAATGTGGATTTCAGGTATAGAGAGAGTTTCTGTGTTTCAGTCTGGTTTTTTCCTGTGTTATTCAGTTACATGAAAATACAGTTTCAGAGTTATTTTAAAATAAAAACAGTCTAATCCTGTTTTTAACAGAGAATCAACTGAAGTCAGAAGGCACCTTTTGAGGTCATGTAGTGAAGCACTCTGCTTAAGCAGGGACAGCTAGAACAGATTGCCAAGGACCGTGTCCAGTCAGCCTTTGAATATCTCCAAGGATGGAGAGCCCACAATCTCACTGGACAAGCTGTGCCAGTGTTTGAACACACTCACAGTAAAAGTGTTTTTTCTCCAGATGGAATTTAATGCTTCTTTTAATTTGTGCCCATTATGTCTTGTCCTTATAATTTATCATACCCTATATTTAACACCTGAAAACTTCAAATAACGAAGCATGTGTCTTAAGTAATTTAGGAGTCACTGTCAAATATGTAAAGAGGTTTTAATTCACAAAAGGGTGCTGTCTCTCAAATTGATAAAAGTTCCTTAATGTAAAATTTTCATGCAAGGCCACAGAAAAATACAAGGACATTTGCAAAATAAATCAATCCAGATTCTCACTGTCATGTCTTTGTTCCTCTAAGTTCGAGGCATAATGTTTTCCTTCCAAAGTTCTGAGTCAGCTATAAACAGAGGAAGGAGGCATATTAAAAATGCTTACCTTGGCCCATGCCCAAAGAGGCTGTTATGGTTAGATTATAGCCCTATTAACCAAACTGCCTGTAAAATCATTTGACTTGGCTAATGTCTCTGCTTTCAAGGTCTGAGAATGCCTAAACTCATTTCTAAATATTGTAAAAGTTAATTAACTTTATAGGCGGAGTTGAATGCCTATTAAAATGGATTGAGCTGGACTACTGTTTGGATATAATGTAACGAGTATCGTTGAAAGGTAGATTGTAAATTGGCTTGATGAAATCCTGGGAAACTAGGATATCAGAATAGTTCCTTATTAGTTATGTCTTTAACAGTAATTACAGAAAAGAATATTTGGGTTTCCCACACTGAGGCAGAAAGGTAGTCTTCCTAATAGTTTTTTTTTCCCTTTCACTCACCATTAATTTGCTACAGATGGGTCATAAAAATGTGAGGAATCCTCATACAGCCTAAACTGTCTCTGAAACGAGTCATAATTAATATATGCTACATTGCTAACAAAATTTTTCACTTAGAGTTTTTAAAACATTCTGGAATCACTAATGAAAGAAAACCTTATGACAACTCTGTCATTATACCTGCTTTGTACAGGAAACTCCAGCAGAAAGAGGTTAAATAACCTGCCAACTCATCCTGTTTAGTCAAGAATTCCTATGGGGCAGCTATTCAGGAAACCATTTTCCACCACATCTGATTATTATTCATCTCTACATAGGCATTGATTTTTTGAAGAACTAGCACAGTCTGCAATGAGCAAAGCAAAACCAAAGACAGCTAAGCTAGTGAAAAATGAACTAGTTTTGGTACCAGCAACAGTATAAACATGTCATCTGGCTGTTTCTGGGAAGCTCAGCAGTTGTCTGTGTTACATTGCACTGTGCTGAGCAGGATTATTCTCTTGCTGTGAGCTGGCTGCCACTGTCTCTGCATGTGTCACAGTTAGGCTGATGTTACCCACAGAAGAAAGTCAGAGTTGAAGGACTTTAGCAGTGAATTTAATGTATTTATTTATTTTAGGTTTAGAGCATGGAGCAAGAACTGCATAACAAACACCATGGTTTCATCTAGGAAAAAGGGATAACAATCACCAAGATCATATTTACTACTATAATAACCACGACAATAAAGTATCAGCATCAATCACATCAAATAGGCTGGATGTAGCTTTGGCCGACATGTGCTAACCACCCAACGTTCTTCAAGGAGAAAAGCATCAACATCACAATATTCAGCAAATGCAGTATCATTCATCACATCAAATTAATAAAAGCAAGCTGCAAGGACTAGATGCAGAGCACATTAATTGATTGTGTTACTTTACTTTTACTACCGGCAGCTTTAATTTCAAGTGGTTTTCTGCCCACTGATATCTTTCCTCAAGCTACTATAAATTTTTATGGCTGAATTGCTTTGTCTGAAGAGCTCACAATGAGTTACTATTTCTCCAAAGGTGTCCTCTCTGACACTTAATGTGTTTTACTCTGTCTGTGGACTTCGTAAAAGTTCTCCAGAGGTTGTAGGCATCATTAAGGACAGAAATAGGCTCTTTCAGTCTTTCAATGGAATACTGTATTTATTGCCCTAATGTAGTAATTTGAGTGTCCTGTCCTGTATTTGTTTTTTCAGCACCTGCATCATGCCCCTAATTACGGAATTAGAGATGATGACCTTAGGCACAGATTCAAATGAAAAATAACTCACATTTTATTCTGTGCAAATATACCCCTGAAAAATTAAAACACATACAGTTAAAATATCAGCCAGTTAAGAGAATTAACAGGAAACTATAGGCTTTGTCAGAAGCCTTATTTCAAAATCTGAGCATTTGATGTGATTTATCGTTATTTATTTAGAGTTAAATCCATTTACAGGAGTATGTATCCTTTGAGAGCTGCACATTTTTAAACTGTTCTCACAGTTCCGTCTGCAATTTAAGAAAAAGAAAGACAGAAATTGTGAACCTACTAACAGTGGGAAAACTCTACAGACAGCTATAAGCTATTTTAATCTGAATGGAAACCAAGAGTTCTTTAAAACTAAGCTGTAAAGCAGTACTATTTTGTCCTTTTTAATCTGTTCAGAGGAACAGTCTGTCCAGTTTGTCCTCCATCTACAGGGATTTTACATTGCCATGGTCCAGGGACCATGCCGGAATTCAAAATAACTCATGAACTTCAATGTATGAGGATACTATGATCTGCATAGATCAGATAGCAGCATTGGAATAATATTGCAAAGATGTCTCCTTTTCTTTTCTCCCTGTAAAAAAAAAAAAAAAAAAAAAAAAAAAAAAAAAAAAGTTATGTCTCTTTCTTCTTTCTGCCTCCCAGAGAGGTAGTTAACACCAAACTTTTGCTAGGCACTGAAGACCTTCCCAGGTCTTGTGTTCATTTGATGCTGTTTACTGTGCAGCTTCCACCTTGTTCACCAGTTGTGTCAGCTCTATAATGAAAACCTAGAAGCCAAATCCCTCAATGGGAAGAAAAAACTGGAAGACATTTTCAGGTAATCCCATATTCTACATAAAATCCAGACTGTCCTGCCAACTTTTTTGATGAAACACATCCTCAAAATCTGCAAGGATATGTCAATTTTAATGTGTACTGAAGTCACTGAACTTTGGTGGAAGTGCTAGTTTGATTTAGACCTTGAGTACAGACCTACCTCATCAGAGAATCACCCAGTGTATGAACATAGACTTTGCAGTGCATCGACATAAAGGCTGCAAAGAACCATCAGGAGTGGATAATATAATTTTTAGGCTTAAAGATTTGCTTCTTAAACATAAGGAGAAGAAAAAATCACCTGTTTGGTTCCTTTCAGGGCAATAAAAACTCAATATAACACTTGAAAGAGCCTGTGGCCTAGGTAGGATTTTAGTTACATATATTTTATGGTTGATAAGACTGGTATTCTACATGTACTTGGAGTTTTGTAATGTGTTTGTTCATTTGTTTTGATTCTTTTTGGCAGCTTAATACTAAATCTTTTCCTGAAGCCTGGTTCACATTAATGCAATTGAGTTGAAGAGACAAATCTTCACAGGCAGATGGGCTAGTAAATCCCAAAACAATATCGGCACAGCCTCTGCTTATGTGCCTCATCACTCAGTTTATACTTTAGTCTTACTTGTGAATTTCCTTCTAAAGATTTGTTTCTATTACTTGAGGTTGGAGATTTTAATTTCCTAGCATATTTTGTGACAGAAAGTTACATTTGTTAGAAACGTTAAAAAGAAGGTTCTAGCATGGTAATAGCTTTACATCATCTCCTCTTCCTGTTTTTTTTATCCACATTCCTCTGATTTAACCAAATAACTCATCTGCATATTGTCATAATGCCATCTGATGCAACAAAGTATATGAAAAATCTGTCTTGTAATTTCTTTCACATCATTTACTTTTTACTGTACTAACTGGTATCTAATTTTTCAATATGCTTCTTTCCATTAATAAATCATCTTATTATACTTCCTAAATAGCAATTCATGGTATGAGATAAAACACGAAATGGATTTTTAAACTCAAACTCCTCTTTGTCTTTCCATGAAATAGAAAATTTGTTAAAAATAATTAAAGTATTACGGCATGCCAGCACCAATACTGCAGAGGGTGGATAATTTGATTAAACAAAGATCTTCTAGTTAAACAAATCTTACATATTGGTAATACAGATGGAAGTCGCAAGCTCATATGCCTCTCCAAGAGGAAAACACTAGGGTTTGATTAATGAGCCATGTTCTTCATTATAAAAACAAAACTGTCTTGTAATGTAGTAAAGACACAGTACAGTCAGGCTTTCAGAAGATATTGCAGGGTTTATTCCACTTAAGTGACCCCTTATACAAAAGTAAAGCTGACTAGCTTCTGAATGAATCACATTAGACTTTCCCTGGCTACAAAATAAGTCATACTAATGGAGGATATTTGATACTTGGAAGACAAAAATCAAAAAAATGTACAAATGCTCTCCCCTTGACATGTCCACAGTTTAACTGTCAACATTATTTTTAAGCAACTCTGTACCAAGCAGAAAGTGGTTGATTTTATACTGGATTTTATAATACAAATAAAAATACAGTATGAAAATGGCCTGTTGGTATATCTTTTCTTATGTTGGTTGGCCACGTGGGCTGAAAGATTGCCTTCCACAAGGGTGTATCATAGATTACAAATATTTTTGCTATGACAATAAGGAGGTCAGGGAAGCATTCCCCCAAAGGCAATCTGCTTTTGATATTCTCTCTGGGTATCAGAGCTCCATATATCTCTATTCCAGCTCAGTGCTCATTGTAAACTCCAGCTAAGGATGCAAGTAAGATATTTTAATTTATACCAGTTTACTTAATTTATAATTTTACATAACATCAAACTTAAAATGTTTTCAGTTCTTTTAAATTTCATTCATGTTTAGCTTCTGTGATATGGAAACAGAACTACCTAACAACATAAATAAGATTTCTTCTAGGCTTTGATCTCAGATATGGTGTGATGAAATAGATTAAAGTATAGTATAAAGTTTGTTCCCCAACCTGAGGTGCTGCAGTACTGTAGTTAACATTGTGGTACTGCTATTGATAACACTTCGAGATGAAATGTTCTTTCCATTGCCAGTGATGGACAGTGAGAACCTCAGTTTCAATAATCTTCTGTCAATGACTGAGAGTAACGAGGTCTGGTGCCAGTCCAATGGCAGGGGAATAAGCACTAGTTCTATATGTAGCATAATATATACAGATCTTCTTTTGCTGGGATATTTTTACTATTAAATATTCAAAGCATATGTGACTAAATACACAGATTAGTCAACTAAAATATAAACTAAATATACAAAGCTAAATCTTAACGCTTCTTCACAGGTTTTGCTGACCAGGAAGTCTGTGGGTTTAGACCATGAATACTCTCTTTTACTATAGAACTAATGTTCTCTCTCTGGTCATTGAAACAGCTTATAAAAAGGTGTGATCAGATGGCTTGATGTCTGCAGCACTCACAATTCTGACCTTCACTTTTTGCAGTCATTAAAATCAACATCTTCTTTATTCAGTTGTTTTAGACCCTAACTTGCATCTCTGGAAGAAAAAGGTATGAGGAAAGGATTTATGCATAAAATCTACACTGTTTACTCAGAGTTTAATGTTTCCATTAACTGGTAAATCAGAGCTGTAACAGGAGCTTAGCTCTGAGGTGCTCACTGCTGACTACCAGACTGCTGTCCTTCAGTATACAGTAAAGCAATTGAATTTTTTGAGCTCAAAAGTCATTAGGGTAGTAAATGTGTTACCTCAAATATGTTTGTAATTCATTTGTTCTGTGTTTGATTTATTTATACAAGTGAAATATGTGGAGAGGTGATATTATGGGACATCACAAGATGAAAATGTTATGCATATTGGTGGGGTCATGCATTTTATTCCATTTTCATTTCTTCCATTTCATTTCTTTCCATTTCATGTACTTCTTTCCATTTAGAAGATGTGTCTCAGTTTGATGGCAGTGATATATGTATACCTTTGCTAAGTAAATGAAACCATTGGTGTGTTGTATCTATCTATCCTACGTTCTCTTTTTTGCAGCAGCAGCAGCCCAGTGCAGTGAGTATACAGGAAGACATTAGACTGTAGAGGCATATGTAACCATTCACACCAAGGACTCTGGGAGAACCTGGCCAATGGCGTCATCCCTCCTAGTAACACAGCCTGTAGCTGTCACCCTCCCTCACTGCCTGAAGTAGCTGCCAAACTCCAGGGCTCTACAGCCGAGGAACATCTGGCTTGTTTCTTTCATTATGGTTCTTCTGAGGAATAGGATTTAATCCCTCTCACTTTTCACTTGCAAAGAAACAGTTTATTTCTGCAGCTGAGAAGAGAACAGGAAATTGCTTATATAGTTGGACAGCCTTGAGGGTGGCAATAAAATTAGTGCTGTAATTTTCAATAACCTCAGGGCAATATATGCCACCAAAGATTGCTGAAGTGCAATATACTTTAATTGGTACCCTCCAGCTTTCAGGACACTGTCTTAATCATAGGTGCTAAGAACAAGTGGCATAGAACAAGTTATGGCCCAAATATCATAAAGTGATCTGGCAGTCTTCCTAAGTACCATCTACATTGAATCATTATGATTGTAATGAATAATTCAAAACATTTCTACTCTGGTCTGATAATCTTATGATCACAACATGTTGTAGAGGTAGCTCTTGGGACTTTTCTGGAACAAAACTTAGTATCACCAAAAGCTATTCTTCATAGCTGAGCTTTGTTCAGAGAACAAAGACTCAGATTTTGCTTACAAATAAAAAGTGTCTATCCTGATATTTGCTGAAACCGTGATAATTAATCATACACAGGCTGTGTCCAAAATATTAGTGATGCTGTGACATGGTACAGGTTTGCCAGTTCTACAGCTTCAAAAAGCATTGGTTAGGATAAAGAAAATACTGAAAGTTCAAAACAAGGACAAGAAAAAAATTGTTCTTTGACTGTTCTTTAGTACTCTTCTGTGTTTTCAGCCTCAAGTCACATTTTCAAACTTTCACCTAATCCCTAAAGATTTAAGATATTATCTTAGATATATTCTTACTAATTTCTGGAGTTTTAGTACTATGAAAAACGTTAGATATTCCAAGACTTGTGGAAGAGATTATGTGAATTTTCCAGTGCGAACTGTATCTCCTATCAAGCCTACATAGAAACATGTGTACCAATATATGAAAAAGACATCTAAAGCAGTAAAATTAAAAAAAAAAAAGTAATCAGATTTTGTCAGATTACATCATGCGTCTGGAAAATGAATGTCAGTGTTATAGACTAGAAATGTCTCTTTAGACTAAGACTTTATGTCAAAGTCTTAGCCTAAAACTCCCTGTTTTTAGGATTAACGGAGAAGTAAAATGTGCCATGCCTTGAACTGTTGTTCTGTGCTGTCATGGAACCTTTCCTGTGTTCCAGACATGGTTTGGGTCTATGAACTTCACATGTAAGTTTATGTATGTTCTGGACATACATAAAACCATGGGCCCTTATGGGATGCACCCGTGGGTGCTGACAGAGCTGGTGGAAGTCATTGCTAGACCACTGTCTATCATCTTTGGTAAGTCGTGAGGGACAGAAGAGGTGCCTGAGGACTTGAGGAAAGCAAATGTCACTCCAGTCTTCAAAAAGGGCAAGAAGGAGGACCCGGGTAACTACACACCAGTCAGCCTCAGCTCCATCCCTGGAAAAGTGGTGGAACAACTTATCCTTGGCACTGTCTCTAGGCATATCAAGGATAAGAGAGTCATTAGGAGC
Organism: Leptosomus discolor; assembly: GCF_034619465.1. Classification (NCBI taxonomy): domain Eukaryota; kingdom Metazoa; phylum Chordata; class Aves; order Leptosomiformes; family Leptosomidae; genus Leptosomus; species Leptosomus discolor. Next base: position 43,248,496 of record NC_141419.1, on the reverse strand, counting down.
AGTCAACATGGCTTCACAAAGGGGAAGTCATGTTTGACCAGCCTGATAGCCTTTTATGAAGACATAACCAGGTGGAGAGATGATGGTAATGCAGTGGATGTGGTTTATCTCAATTTCAGGAAAGCGTTTGACACTGTCTCCCACAGCATCCTTGCAGCTAAACTGAGGAAGTGTGGTCTGGATGATTGGGTAGTGAGGTGGATTGTGAATTGGTTGAAGGGAAGAAGTCAGAGAGTTGTGGTCAATGAGACAGAGTCTAGCTGGAGGCCTGTATCTAGTGGAGTCCCTCAGGGGTCGGTACTGGGACCAGTACTATTCAATATGTTCATCAATGACCTGGACAAGGGAATTAGAGTGCACTGTCAGCAAGTTTGCTGATGACACGAAACTGGGAGGAGTGGCTGACACACCACAAGGCTGTGCTGCCATTCAGAGAGACCTGGACAGGATGGAGAGCTGGGCGGGGAGAAATTTAACGAAATACAACAAGGGCAAGTGTAGAGTCTTGCATCTGGGAAAGAACAACCCCATGTACCAGTTGGGGTTGGGGACTGAGCTGTTAGAGAGTAGCGTAGGGGAAAGGGACCTGGGGGTCCTGATGGACAGCAGGATGACCACGAGCCAGCAATGTGCCCTCGTGGCCAAGAAGGCCAATGGCATCCTGGGGTGTATTAGAAGGTGTGTGGCCAATTGGTCAAGACAGGTTCTCCTCCCCCTCTACTCTGCCCTGGTGAGACCACATCTGGAATAGTGTGTCCAGTTCTGGGCCTCTCAGTTCAAGAAGGACAGGGAACTGCTTGAAAGAGTCCAGCGCAGAGCCACAAAGATGATGAAGGGGGTGGAACATCTCCCTTCTGATGAAAGGCTGAGGGAGCTGGGTCTCTTTAGCTTGGGGAAGAGGAGACTGAGGGCTGACCTCATTAATGACCTCATTAATGCTTATAAATACCTAAAGGGTGAGTGTCAGGAGGAAGGCTCTTCTTGGTGATGTCCAATGACAGGGCAAGGGGCAATGGGTGCAAGCTGGAGGAGAGGAGGTTCCAGGTTAGCATAACGAAGAACTTTGTCACAGTGAGGGTGACAGAGCACTGGAACAGGCTGCCCAGAGAGGCTGTGGAGTCTCCTTCTCTGGAGACATTCAAAACCCGCCTGGATGCGCTCCTGCATTCCTGTGCTCTAGGTGGTCCTGCTCTGGCAGGGGTGTTGGACTAGATGATCTTTCGAGGTCCCTTCCAACCCCTAACATTCTGTGATTCCAGTTTTCAAAGTAATATTATTCTCAAGGTATATTTTCTTCAAATCTGTCTGTTTGCCATGTCTTTACATTGTAGGTATTAACAGGACCATATTGTATATCAGAGAGGACTACAGGAAGCACAAGTGAGAAGATGTTCTATTTGTTTCTACTGTTTATGTAGCAACGTACAGAAATACAAGTTGAATTTTTTGAGAGATATCCCAAGAAAAATGCTCTCACCCTTTGTCTATTATTCCTAGGAAAGGGTAAGTGGGAAAGCAAACGGAGAAGTTGTCTTATGTACATCACCACAAACTGGAAGCAGAAACTCAGCCAATTGAAAGTAACTAGTTCTAGTAGGATGTTATCATGTCACAAGTCGTGCTGTGTCACCGGCTGCAGAGGGGACCAGAGCTGGGACAGGGCATAGTGCTTCTGAAAATCTTAGACTATGCCCTGAACTGCTATTGACTAAAATGCTATTTCCACATGAAAGAAATCTGAAGGATATAACCTTCCATCTTTGCAACGTGGTTGGTGTTTAGATTGATTTTGGCTAAGGACATGGTGCAATCTTTGGATCAAAATAGATTAGATAAATCCAGTTCAAGGATAAATATTACCAGTGAAAGACAAATGTGCCTCATGATGTTTGTCTTTCTCAAAGAGATAATGTTTTGCTTAAATATTAAACAGAAGCAAGGTTTGAATTGCAGGTTGTGTTGTCCTTGCCTGTGAACGACAGCCTCCTGAGGTCTTTGATTAACTTTTTGGGGTTTGGAAATGAGTAGTGCTCAACAAGCTAGGTGGATTAGATCTCATCTCTCAAAACATTAGAAGACATCGTTGTCCAGACGGTAGGAGAAGATCTGTGTAAGCCTAATAATAATATCAACATAAATGTTGGTGTAAAATGGCCCTGAACAAGTATGGGGTACATTTTAGGGGACAGTTTCTCCTGTTAATCATCATGGAGCTTGAATTACCTTCCAAGAACAGAAGAGCAAGAAGCAGATTTTTAGGTAGAGGATGGTAAATTTGTGAAAGATACATATTTATTAGATGGAGACAAGAACAACATGGGCTTTATCCCCTGAAAACAACAATTAGTATTTTTTTCACAGATGCTTTTAATTTCCACATGCATTTTACTGCATCTTCTCATTTTTCTCCCTTTCCCTTCTGTCTCACATCTGTATTAGAAGTGCTCTCTCACGGTGATGACACCTTCCAGGTTTATTTCCTATGTTACTATAAGTTCCTCTTTGTAAAATATTAAGAAAAATTGTATTAAGGCGTATGCCATATCATACGTCAGAAGATTTAAGAAGTACTTAATTGTTAATTGGAAGTGATAAAGCTGCAATTAGAGTACAGATGTACAACTGAACTCGGATATTGTCTGTCTTGACAACACACTCTTTTTCTCTGTGTGTTGGTACTGTTACCAAAAATATTCACTTGTTTTCTTTACACTTTCAAAAATGTTTTCTCTGCTGGTTCACTTTACCAACCAGTATCACTAGGCTCTGTGAAAAATTAGGTTTTGAAAGGAAATAAAATGCTTACTACTATTTTAAATCTCATCTCATTACAGTCATATGCTTGTAAAAATGTGCAAGTTTTTATTTGGGTTTCTTCCGAGAAGTTATTGAAAAATTCTTTTATTCTGTAACATCTTCTTTTTTTTCTGTGGCCAAAAAAATAAAATAGGCTATTGTCTATAAAAGATACTGAATAAAATTAAAATACAAAACATCAGTAAATATTTTAATAAATATCTATACTTTATGACTGGTCTATAATTTTTTAAGATTTGCATCTGGGCTCCTGAATTATAATGTAGATAACAGCAAGAAAAGAATTGTAGTTTATAGTGCATCATGCATTGATTTATATCGGCTTTATGCTTTTCTAATAATATATCAACTAGGCTCAAGACAACTTATGATGTGCAAGGGAATTTCTTCTATTGCATCCTTCCTCTCACCCAGGAATTTTCATCTAGTTAATCTAAACTACCAGCTTAGCACAAGATGGTAGATGTCACATGAAAAATTGGCTCGGTGCTTAGTCGCAAAATATAAATAATATAAATAAATGCAATTTTACTGTTAGTCAAAGAACCTGATTCTGCCATATGTCTGATGCTTGGATGTGAATGGATATCAGAGCATCAGTTTTCACCAGGAAAAGAGTTTAGATGAAGTTTAAGAAGTGGGTGTTCTGTTCTTCTGTAGGCAGCATGATAAACTAATTTGAATGATGTAGTCCTGCTGAAGGCAATGTGATTATAATGGGTTGATGTGCAAATATTACAAGTTTAGCTGTGGAATGAATATTAATACTTGCCTCTCTCCTGGTGTAAAGCACTGAAAATATAAAACAATGGTGCCTTAATGTTACCTATTTTGTTGGTCTTAGTGCCTGCCTGAGCAAGTTCTGCAGGTTAATATTGTACAGTACCTTACGAGAGAGACGATACTCTTTCCCCAGGGCAATGCTTATAGGCTTGTAACTCCTGACTATAAAGCTGAAAGGCTCGACAGCCCTGCCTAACAGCATCCAAGCTCCTCAGTTCTTGAAATACAACTTAAATTTTTCATGCAAACCCAATACATGTCAAGGTCTGAGCCCACCTGCCGGCAGCAAAGCCCCACGCAGCCGCTTGCTCACCCTTACCCTGTCCCCTGAGGGATGGGGAGGAGAAAATGCAACCAAAATGGCTTGAGGGTCGAGACAAAGGACAGGGAGGGCCCACTCACCAGTCATGGTCACGGGCAACAGACAGACTCAACGTGGGGATAACAACACACATTTAATACAAATAACCACCACCATCAAGGAGAACGAGAGCAACAGCCACATCTTAAATAGAACACACCTCACCCCCACCCCCCCACCCCTCCAGTCTCCCCGGGCTCAGCTCTGCTCCCTCTTCCCCCCCAGCAGCGCAGGGGGCAAGGAATGGGGGTCACAGTCCGTCCGGCACAAGGTGTCCCCGCTGCTCCTTCCCCCTCAGGCAGAGGGGCCCTCGCAGCCCTCCCCTGCCCCACCGCGGGGTCCCTCTCCCGGCAGACACCCCTCCAGGAACTGCCCCAACGCGAGTCCTTCCCGCGGGGCCGCAGCTCCCCAGAACCCCCCAGCGCGGGGCCCTCCCAGGGCTGCCGCCCTCCCACCGACGGGCGGCTCCAGCGCGGCCGCAGTCGCGCTCTGCTCCGGGCCCGGGCCCTGCTCCTCCGCGGGCTGCAGGGCGACCTCTGGGCCACCGCTGGGCTCCAGGGGCTGCAGGGGCTCAGCCGCCACCCCACCGCGGGCCGCAGGGGAACTTCTGCACCGGCACAGCTCCCTCTCCCCTGCCTCACTGACCGGGTGTCCGCAGGGCTGTTCCTCTCATATCCACCTCCTCTCTTCTGCTCACCAACACAGACAAAACAAAAGCCGACAATCAAGGGCTTCTTTCACTCTTAAATAGTTATTCGCAGAGGCGCCAATTGGCCTGGCCTTGGCCAGAGGCAGGTCTGAAATTGGAGGCGGGGGAGCTTCCTGAAGCCTCTTACAGAAGCCACATCAGTAGCCCCCTCCTCCGCTACCAAAATCTGGCCAGACACCAAACCACCACAAAACGCGTTTTATAATGGGGAGCTGTTGGGTAAGGTAACCTAAATAACTTTTTTCTCTGAATTTTACACTGAAAAATGCACCAGAGCCGCTCAGGAACCTGGATGTGCCACACATGAGACACAGTTTTAGCCATTTCTGCAATATTATACTATGACTGGTTTGCACTCACATGGAAGACAGTCTGGAAAATCTGAGCAAAAGCAATGAAAATCTGAAAAAGTGACCCAATAAAAGCAACTGTGAGGTTTGCAGGATTCGGAACATAACAGAAAATTCTTATTTAGTATGACACAGCTATACAGTCATATATCCTTGTTTCAGTGGCCTCCTTTCAGGGGTGAGCTTTCCGTCACTGAAGAAGCTGGAAAAAACCTAATGAAATAAAGAGTCAATTCTTTAAAATAGTTATTTTCACCCATTTAATGGCATGCTTTTAGATTAAAAATCTAGACACACTTTTGAATTCTCATGTATTCCGTTATATGCAGCAAAATAATAAAATACTTTCAAAACTGCAAGTTAGGACTTCAGAATTTTATTTTACTTTATTTTATCATTGTCCTGTGACCTGGCTTGAGCTAAACCAGAACTAATTCTGGTAACTGCACTTCCTGAAATGAACATCATGCTTCTCCAGACAGCATCTGCTTTTAGTAGTGATAGCGCTGGAGGTTTATTGTTCATACCAAGGAATGGTGTGCAGAAAGGCTCTCACTTATACTTGCTCCTATAGCAACCAAGGTCACTGCTAAATTCCGTACCCCATGTTGAGGTGCCAGAAGTGAAAAGGGGTCATAGCAAAGTGAAAGGTCGCATCTGCAGGGAGGAGCGAGCTGGACAGGTGACCCAAAACTGACCAAGTATTCCATCCCATGTATGTCACATTCAGTATTAAGCTGAGGGATCACAAGGGTCAAGCTCTCTTCTTTTATGGCTGACATCCAAGGAGGACTCCGTCTGTTCTTCTGTCTTCAATTCCAATCCGTGCGTTCCTGAAACCAGCTCCTGCATCCGGTTCCTGTCTGCTGCTGAGTCCAGCCTGGGACTGCCCCAGTGCCAGCCCTGCAGCGTCAGTGGTGACATACTGTCATCAGGGAGGTTGGATTTGGTATTGGTTGCATGTATATTTGTATATATTTTATCACTTTCTTATTAATATTATTTATCTTTTATTGTTATAGTTTTATTAAAGCTGTTCTAGTTTTCTTTTCCAACCCATATGCCTCTCTCCCTCATTCTCTCTCCCTTCCCCTTCTGAAGGAGGGAGAGGGGTTAACAGAGAGTGTCTGTCATTTGTTAGTGGCCAGCCCAGTCCTAACCCACGGAGTCCTGTTACTAGTAGTTATTTTATAATTTATAGTATTATCTATTAAATATTGCATACAGCTATACGTATTTATAAATTATTATTTTATTATTATTGTATTTATTCTTTGTCTCTAACTATAAAGTGCTAGAAATGTGCACAATAGTTAAAATAAGAGCCACACAGTACACTCTTCCTTACTTTACATTTATATATGTGTGTGCATGTGTGTGTTTATCAACATAAATATCTCAGTCATGTTTTAAAGAATTTCCTTGAAAAAGTGTAAGTTACACGGGGATCTCATGATAGTTTGAGTTGGACACATGCTGTGAGATAACCAAGGTCTGTGAAGAACTGGTGATTTCCCCACTGAAATGCTATTACCTACAAATATAATCCAAAACGGTAACTAGTTCACACAGGTATAGCTGGATATTCATTTAGCTGGCAAATCATATTTTTGCACTTCTCAGTCAGGCTTTCCGTGTCCTTTTTTGAAACACAAATGAATAAGTCTGCAGGTTTTCTGTGTCTCTGTATATTGCCTTCTAATTACCTGGAAGAACTAAATATCTATGTGGAAAATCTGAAACATTTTGGAGTAAAATTATGTTGATAATTTATATATGATCTTGTGTAATTAGTGTCTATGTCCTATACTCTATTTTACCTATCAGCAGTAGAAAGCTTTTCCATACCTAGGTGTCTTCTAAGCAAAAGCTCAGGTCATACAGAAGATCTTCAGCCAGAATGGTAAGTGAAAAGTAATTTATTTCCTAAGAACTAAACCAGCAAACAACTAAACTTTTAAGACTCCTCTTACATATCCGTCTATGATTTATACCAAGATACAATGTCCTATATTCTCTCTTATTTTTACTCAGTGCCCAAAGGCAGAACAAAAGAGCAGAGAAACACCAGGCAAGAAAGAATAAATGAATGAGAGTCTTTTCTGCTCAAGGTCTTGGGTCAAATCAAGTTTTTATTCTTTTTGATATTCTTGATATAAAGCAAAAAATCCCAGTTTAGTTCTCTTTGTACAAAAAGCAGGTAAATAGTTCTTGCCAGCATATGGACTGTTGCTCAAGGAAAGCATTTTGTTTCTTTGCTGTATTTTACTAATGATATTTCATTTATTTTTCTACTATAACATAGAAAATCAGAAAGCGACTGAAAGATAGTGGCCTTTACTTGCTCAAATTTTTTTCTTATCAGTGCAGTGCTGCTGTGATGAGAGTACTGCAGTTTGAAAAGACTAAAGGTAGGTGAAGAGAATGTGATTTACACTTTTGGTGTATCTTTTAAGAGAAGATTGAAATGCTTATGAGATAAAAGAACAGTGCTTTCACTTCAGTCATATTGTGCTTTAATAAGTAGCAAGGCAAATAAGACTTGGTATCCTCTACTTGTTTACCTCCTGTATTTCTTACAATTTTCTTAGCTAGAAAGGACTAAAAAACATTATCCTCCCCCCAAAACACCTAAATCCAAACCAAAACATTAAACAAGAAAAACAAACAAAAAAAAGAAAACCAGGAAACTATTTTTGATAGGTGGGGTAAAGGTGCTGTTTATGTTAGAAAGCAGCCAGTTTCTGCACTCTTCAGAACTCTGGCTGAGTTCTGCGCTGTTACCAGAAGCAAGCATACCAAATATAGGCAAAGTAATATTGAGTAGGGGTAAAGATATAATAAATATGGGATTAATGACATCCTTTCCACAAATTGAACAGTCTTCAAAAAGGATGATAACGAATTAGAGAAGTCAGGAAAGAGCTACAATAATGATTTGAGGTCAGGAAAATATCTTCTAATGAGAGACTCAAGAAAATTCAATCCACTTTGTTTACAAGAGAGAAAGCTAAAATGTTACTTGACCTTGGTCATTACATACTTACATGCAGAACAGTTTTTTGGTATTAAAGTCTACTTTGCTCTTATAGATAAAATGACAGAATTTACTTTTGAAAGAAAAAATATAGATTTTTTTTATAGAAATAAACTTCAAAGTTTTTAATAACAATGTTTGTAAATTTATCAACATCTTTCATTGGGAATGCAGTAGGATTCCATCACTTGAATTGTTTAGAACAAGATTGGGCAAATTCCTGAAAAGATATCATGAGTACCAAGTAGATGCCATGAGAGGAATACTGGGGGAGGGAGGGGGAGAAGAAGGAAGGAATAAAAACAAACAAACAAAAAAAAAAACCAAACAAAAAAAACCAACCCACAAAACAGAAACAAATTGAAAAAAAAAATTAGATGAAATATATAAAACAGGGGATCCAGCTAGACTCATAACAGCCTGTTCTGACTCCAAAATATATTATATACATCTAGGTTCAAAATTGCAATGCCATTCAGAAATTATATTTCCATAGACTGTGCCAAACACTAAAGAGAGTGATTTCTAGAAAATAGGGTATTTTATTACTTCAAACTCATGGCACATGATAAAGAATAGTTCTTGATGTTATCACCTCTCCCATGAAGGCAGCTACTGTTTTCATCAGCAATCTCTGGTTGATGTTCATTTATACTGTTTTCTGGAAAGACAGGAGAGGAGGAAGAAAGACACTCTGGGCTGTTTCAACAGCCGTGGCTTGGAGCCAGCTGGGACAATACTGCCCCATACAGCAAACATTGTCCACCAAAACAGGATGATCTTTAATCATCTGCAGTATGACCATTGGGACGTGTCATACCCATGACCTCCTGTGCTTGCTGTCCCATACAAATCTTTAACTTTCACAAATCTGGAAAATCAGTGGGCAACATGATGCTGACCCTCTGTGTCTGCAGGGTGAAGGGTGAGATCAGTCACCCATGACCAGGTTTCATCAACAAAGTCAAAGGAGATTTGTGAGCCTTTACCCAGCACAGCAGCCACAAGTGCGTAGGAGCTTTCCAGAGGATATATGCTCCTATCTGGTATTCTTTACAGGTCTCACATCAGCTTATGAACCCCAAAAGTTACCACTCCATTGCCCTACAAGCTTTGCAGGGCACTGGATAAGCTTCATAGACACTGTGACAGTCTACACCTCCAGGTCTCCTTGATACCAAAGACTTTGAGTTCTCCACTGTCTGGGATTGAGGCCAGGAAAGCATCCAGAGTTCTCAGCCTGCATGGGTCCCAGTGTCTGTGCCTCATTGCAGATGCTGATTATCTATTTCAGGTATGGGTGACCCAGATATTTTACAACAGTCACACACCACTTGTTCCTTTCAGTGAGGACCTGCATGTTATCATGGGTCACACATTCAGTTGGCTGCTGCAAAGTGGCAAACCTCACCAAACAGAACAGCTTAGAGCAGCAGTGCTGTTGGTGTTGATCATCGCTGGCTGATATGCCTTGTACAGCCTGTGTGAAGGCATGGGCAGGTTGTTCTAGGCAGAGTGGCCACAAGAGGGTCAGATTCTCCAGCTCCTGCCCTCAACTGTCGTCCCAGGATGTGGTGACAGACAAAGTGGAGAAGTGCATAAAGCCATCTGTGCCCATCTGGCTGAGCACTAGCTCCATCACAGTGCCTACAAACACTGCAGCAGTAATCCACCATGCCTTCATGCTCCAGTAGTCAACAAATAAATTTGGTTTCTCTTCCTCCATATAAACTCACACAATTGCCAGCTCTCTCCACTCACTCCTTGTGTTTTCTTCTTCAAAGATACACAGAGTCTGACTGCAAGTATCTTCCAATGCTCCCTGTGTTTGCAGCCTCAGCTTGAGCTCTTTACAGAAATTACGAGGACATTCTTTATTTGCATTTATTGCCCACACTGCCTGTCCTTAAAAGCTGAAGAGCCTTGTCCCACCAGGAGATGTAATTATCTAATGTTACTGGTTTTCTGTGCACTCTTTCTTCTTTCTGTCTCAGTGCTTTACAGAGGCAAGGTCACAAAATCTTTTCTCTTTTTTCCTCTGTCATAATGATCTTTCCCTAAGAGCACAGTTATCCCAAGGGGTTTTTCCTCTTTTCTCACTATGGAGCTTTGGCTTCTCTAGGCAAAGCCCAAATCACATCCCTCCAACCAAAACTTCAGGGCTGGTTGTTGCTTTTCGTACGAAACACCAAGCAGGAGATGGTCTACTGTTGGCCAATGAGGTGCTTGAGAGAGAAGCAAAGATCTCCCTAAAGTACTCCTTGTCCTTTTCCCCCTTTGAACTACTCAATTTTCCACATTTAATTGCTATCACCTTCAACAGAGCCCTGTTCTGAACTGTGCTTTCATATTATTTTGAGGGCAAACCTTGAAAATTTATTGGGTTACTTACATATTACTGTATTCTCACTGTCACCAGTACTTGAAAGGCAGCTCAAATAGTACTTGAAAGGCAGATCAAATTGCTCACATCTAGCATGACTTTGACACTAAGAATTTACTAAACCTTAAATTTTTGTTTTTATCTTCCTGCAAAGTTGCTTAAACTGTACATTTAGTTTTATAATTATGAAACTATACTTATCTAAGTATCATTTATATGCTTAGCTGCAAGTTTCTGTGGTTTTTTGGAAAGAGAAAAAATGTCATTTGTTTTAAGAAGAGTAATGTGTAGAAGAAAATGTGCAGAATGCCTTCACAGCTTTGCAGGAACTCTTTTTCTTTCTCTGGATAGAAGTAATTTCCTTTCCAATTAATGCAAGGTTCAGTCCTAAGGGGATAATGGACCATATAATAATCAAGATTCAGGATATCAGATCAGAGAAGGAAGAATGTAACTAGGGAGGGAAGTTGCTCTGAGACTGCTTTTCTTAAAAAAAAAAATAAATAAAAAAAATTATTAGGGAACCATTAACGTCTTAGACTAGATATGAACTGTGGGACTCTGAGCAATTTTTATGTTCTTGTTCTGGTTGCTGACTCCAGCTCAGTCTTTGCTTCCTGCTAGGGAAAGAGCTTGATGTGCCCTCTTCCCTGTTATTTGCCTTGGTATCTGTGGGAAGAAACATAGGACAAAATATATGGGCCATGTTACACAGTCCAGCCCCTTTCTGTCATCGAGCTGCTGTCTTAGAGCTCTGTTCATCAATTGGTCAAACCCTGTCTTCAATAATTTCACTCTTGCTATACTGAAAGTGCTACTCCAGAGCTCCATTATTCTTTGAAAATCTGAATTTCCCGTGAAATTAGGTAGGACTCTAGATTAATTAGACACTTTCAGACACGCATTTCTGGCTTTTCTTTTTGCCAGGGATTTCCTGTCAAAAAGACCGAGAAAAATTGTCATATCAAATCGTGTGATACAAGTATTCAGTAATATGTATGCGCAGAAAAAAATCAGTTTAGTCTGAGCTACTTCCTATTCCTTTGTGTTCATACTTTCCCATTAAGAGTTAAGTGTTTTGCAATAGTTAAACCTTTTCTGTACTTTTCTTTCAACATGTGCCCGAGCAACCTACAAAATTGTTCCTGTAGAGCATTTTCCCTCTTTTTTTCATGATCACAAGAGTGTGCTGTTATACCCTTCTGTCACTGCTGATTGATAATAATGTTGAGATGTCCATTGCCTCTGCTTGGTTGTGCACCTACATGATATGAAAGTGATGCATATTTTTTGTTTAGACAGTTAGCTTCTCCTCAGTGGAAAAAAGAAAAGAAGTTTGAACTGAATATGTTGCTGTAAGGCAAGAAAATGATTGATTGGGTGGATATAAAACAATTGGAGAGATGTGTGTCCTCATGTGTGTAATAGGTTGTGCCAGGAGCTGGAGTTGGGTGGGGAGATGCAAGAGAGGATGGAAATATGTTCTATTATCTGAGGGTTTTTTGCAACATCAACATAAATGGAAAGGTCTCCTAGGAAGCTGTACTATGAATTCAGAAAGAATGTGGGATTTAAAACACATTGTGCTTTACCACTTATACCTGCTATTCAAATGAAACAAAAGATGTTTCAGCACCAAAAGTTTTATTGTGATGCAAGTAATGATGGGCATAAGCTGTTATGTGATAATGGTTGTGAGGCCTGTCTAATGAATATTTTTCAAATCTCATGAATATTTTTGGTGAGAGGATAACTTTCTTCTGATCCTTTCTATATGTTACAATAACTCAGGTGATCACTGACAATTTTTATCAGTCTCCTGCCCCAGTTATTTTGCTACATTCTTTGGCTTGTTTTCCTTGTCATAGACAAACATATATTGTAACTATTCCATATATATTTATGAAGTAAATTTAGCAATCTTTATGGACAGAAATTTCAATATGTATCAGTGTCATTTTATTTGATTACATATATAAGCTTTGTTTTATATAGGCAGAAACATTCAGATGTTCTATCATTAATCAAAAGGAGCTTCTTTTTAGTCTTATAAGTTTGCCCAAAGCACAGTGATAAACAGCCACAAAACCAATCTACTCAGTCTTAGTGATGATGGACAAAAAGACAGAATTAAATTAAATAACCAATTAAATAATTAGTTCGTGAGAAGAAGGATGAGGAAGATAATCCTGGGCTGCATAAAAAAGAAGCACGGACAGCAGGTTGAGGAAGGTGATTCTCCCCTTCTGCTCTGATCATAAGACCCAACCTGGAGTACAGTGTCCAGCTCTGTTGTCTCCAGTACAAGAAAGACATGGACCCGTTCAAGTCCATCCAGAGGGCCACAAAAATAATCAGAGGGCTGGAGCAGCTCTCCTATGAAGAAAGACTAAGAGAGTTGAGGTTGTTCAGCCTGGAGAAAAGAAATGCTGGGAAGACCTTATCGTGGTTTTTCAACATATAAAGGGGCTTATAAGAAAGATGGACCAAAGCCTATAGTGACTGAACAATGGGGAAATATTTTAAATCGAAAGAAGGTAGATTTAGATTGGACATAAGGAAGATGTTTTTTAAGATGAGGGTGGTGAGACACTGCAACAGGTTTCCCAGAGAAGCAGTGCATGTCCCACCCCTGGCAGTGTTCAAGGCCAGGTTAGATGGGGCTTTGAGCAACCTGGTCTAGTGGAAGGTGTCCCTGCCTTGGCAGGGGGTTTGAACTAGTTGATCTTTAAAGGTCCCTTCCAGACCAAACCATGCTCTGATTCTATTGTAAGAACAAAACCAATGGATTCCAAGCTATGTATTTTATCTTATTGTAAGAAATCAAGGATGTTATGACAAGACTAAAAATATTCATCATTGGATAAAATATAACCGTTTGTGTGATGGCTAAGAGTCTGAGGCATTGAAATAATGTTTATATTAGGTTTACATGGCAAGGTTTTGGTAACGGGGTAGTTTTGGTTTTGTTTCTCACTATCATGCTCTATCTTTTATTAACAATAAATAAAATAAATCTTCCCCAAGTCTAGTCTGTTCTGCCTGTGATGGTTTGGTGAGTGATCTCCTTGTGATTACCTCAACTCATGAGTTTTTTCATCTTATTTTCTCCCCGACTCCTGCTGAGAATGGGGACTAAGAGAGTGGTGGGCATCTGGCAGCCAGCCAAGGTCAGCCTACCACGCTGTTACTTCTGTAGATGTTGGGCTACTATAAAATAGAGTTTGACAGAAAACACCCAATACAGAGTAATTGCAATTCTGAATAGAAATATTAGCTCTGTTAAGTTATATGTTTATTGCTGAAGGCATGCAAGAAAAAAATCTCACATCTCACCATTTAGATTAGTAATTCCAAAAATGTGGAGTTAGGCAAAATTCCACGTTGTGTCTAATATATTTTCAGTAATTTTGCACTTAATCTGATTATATATATCTGTATATATATGTACACAAATATAGATATACATGTAAGACTTCATATGTACAACCTAGTCAAAGCTTCAAAAAAAGAAGAGTATGATATGAGTGAACTACTGGAGAGAGGCACAGACATGAAATATCAGAGAAATGCCTGTCCTAAACTTAGGGTGGCCCAATTGTGTGAGGCAACACAGGCAGGACACCAGAACAATCACAAAACTACAGATGAAATGACAAGAGTAAATTTATTCTCATTACCTTGCGAACCAGGGGATCTCTGCAGCAGCACCGGGGTGGAGGCACACAAGCAAGGATGCAGGCACCGTGGAGCTCAGTCCTTGCTAGAGAGCAAAAAGGCTTTTGAACCTGCTGCTTTCACCTGTGTATCAGGGATTTTGCAGGTAGTTTTTCCACTGTGCTTTGATCTTTCCCACAGCAGGGCAGGAATCTCAAGCATGTTTGATACAATGCCTCTGAATCTATCACAGGCCTATGTTACCTAGACACAGAGGTTCTACTTGTCAAGCACACAGAACTAAACAACAATTAGTATGATATATGTGTTTTTTCAACACCCCAGATGTAAGTCACTTGAGCATATTTACAGTTGTCTTCACCAATCTTCCGCTTTCCCACAACCATATCCACTGCAGACATTCCAGAAAATACCGGAATGTGCAACAGGATCATGGTGTGAACCGTTAAGAGAGGAGTTTGCTGACAAAGTCACATACTGGGAAACTATTAGAAGTTTTTAGTGTTTTCAGAGTGGGTAGGAACGGACATCTCATGAACCTCCTGACTTTCATGTTTCTTTGCTTTTGTAAGAGATCAGGGAAGACAGCCAGCACTTCCTTGGGTTAGATAGAAGTTGGTGGCCAGAACACTCTGCCACAGCCAAGGAAGGATCTTCCACTAGGTGTGAAATCTGCACAATAATCGGTCTTAGTGTTTTCTCTATGTTTTGTTGTTCATGCTTCTGCTTGCTTGGGTATCTTTGGCTGCCATTTCACATAACTTTCTTCAGCGTTAAAAAAAAAGAAAGAGAAGAGGTAATTTGAGTTTCTCCTAGTCTGTTGTCCTCTTTATTTCATTTCAATTTGGTATCAGAGGGATAATTCTCAAATTCCAGAGACGTTGCTAATCCATGTAGTCTGGTGAAAACTTTTTTTCTTTCCCTCCCCTGCTGCCCCAAATCTCTGAAGGCCTTCGGTGATCACACAGTTCCTAAACCTCTCTCACATAACCAATCTTTGAGCAATCTGATGTTCTTAATTATCTTGTCATGCTTTCACCCTTTTTCTCTAGGGCTGGAAGGATTCTCCTGAATCCCGTCTGTCTCCCTGTCTCTGGGCATCTTCCTCAGCCCAACAGTGCTGTGTCTTCTGCATTGCACCAGGAATCTACCCATGTTGTTTGCACTGACAAAAGGGGCACGTTTTCCTTAATTCTGTTAAAATCCATGCTTGCCTCATATCCACAGTTCATACCCTAAAAATTTTGTTCGTTTCAATGAAAATATTTCACTTAAGCTTCCGTATCTATAACTCTGAATGTTTCTGCTATTAAAGTATATTTTTAAGACAAAAGTACTTCCAAAGGGAAAAGTACTTAGAAAATTCAGAAACTTAGAAAACACTAATATTAGATTTTTTTCTAAGGAATAGACTTTCTTCTAAAGCAAACAATTAAAAATTCACACGGCTTCACAAAATGTGTTGGTGGCGTTACATCTGTTTTTTACAAAGAAAACAGAAAGAAACACAAGTCTAAGCTCTGCTTAATATGCAGATAGAATTTTTACATACATTCCTGAGATATGTGTTCTTGACATTTTCTAATATTATTTCTCTCTTTATCAAGGAACATTGTATAAAATCTTGCTGATCATTTTAACCGGGACCTTTTGTATTCTAACTGCATTTCATCTGTATGACAGAAAAGTGATGAACTGTCCACATAATAATCTTTTGCATTTTGATCATCTTCATTATAATTGCTTGATAAATTTTGCCTTTTTGGTGAGAGTATAAAATTATTTATTTTCCCTTTGTTGCATTGTTCGAAGCTCAAAATGAAAAAAAAAAAAACAAAAAAAGCCCAAAAAACCCCCAAAACCAACACTATGTATTGCTTTAATTCTATAATTTGTTTTCAGAGCATTAGATTATCAATATTAAAACAGATTTTTTTTTCTGTGTGCTAAGGTATTTGTTCCGGACGATTTTCCAGATAGTCTTTTAATATCTTCATTATTATCTTTTTTCTTGCATTCTTTGGGCACTCAAAACTTGCACTGAGTTTTAGGTGCATGAGAATGAAGTACAGAACCGTACGCAAAACTCCTGTTGATTTAAGTTATGATCCAGGGTGATTTTGAGCTTCAGCTTCATCATGTCTGTTTCTCATTCTTATGTACAGAAGTTTATTATGGCTCCAATTTAGTCGTTCTGTGATTAAACTTGCACAGACCACTTTGGGTAAGAGGGTATTTTTCTGCCTAGTTGCCAAGATGTTCAAATACCTGCTTCAGTATATGTCTTCTGAAATTTATACCTATTGTTACATTTTGACCCACTTTTAATTTTCACCTTCTTTATTTCAAATATTTACCTTGCAAGTGTACCGATACTGACATCCTAGCCTTTCTGTTTATTTTTAATTTATTTCATGATCTGCTAAACTTCCTTTGCTGCATCTGTAAAATATTGTTTACATAGATCATTATTCAGCATTTTAACTAACTTGCTCAATTAACTGGCATAATTAAAATTCCAGAAATCCTTAAGTAATTATTAAAAATAAGTTTTACTCATTTGTTTTATCTAAACTAGCTCTACAAGCCACTAGCACAACAGCTGCTAGCACAAGCTCTGTCATTAAGATGCTTTTCTTCTCTTCTAATTCGGAGTACTTAACAAAGAGCTAGGCCACTACAAATGAAAATCCCCAAAACGGCATGTCATGTCATGTCATTGCAAACTCAATCAGTTTTTGAAATGGATCATTACATTTTGTAAGAGTGATTAATAAGGGATTCAGATAGAAACCAGCATCAGGATCTCTAGGAAAAAGTTCTTTTATATGTGTGATTTTAGACAAAGTCATTTTGCTAAAGCAAAAGTTGAAACCTGGTACTCTATCCCAAAGAGCTCTTGTTTTTCTGTTTTCAGTTACCCACTGCAGGTCTCAGCATACTTTCTAAGGTGTAACAGCAATATCCTTTCTAGTTACCTGGTATCTAGCACAATGGAACTCAAACAGAACCCTCAAGAATGAATATGAGTTTTCAAACTGATATTATAGTAAATTGTTTACTAGTTCTCTGGGTTCTTGCTTATGTGACAATGAGTAATATTACTTTTGGTAGTATGACATAAGGCCTCAGATTTGTATCATCATGGAAAAATACTATGACCTGTTTCCACTTTGGAATGAAAAACATTAAGTACAGGTTTTTTTCTTTCTCCTCTGCTATCTTCAGTTTCTTGTCATTTCCTCTCCAGATGTTCCCGCAAGCCAGCCTTCATCCTAGAAGACACTGGTAGTCATCTGAGGAAGAAGTCATCTCACATTGCTACAGTGCTTGGTAGTAGCAGAAGGCTATTGAACCATTGATGTGCATAAAAGATGTTTCTTAATTTTATATCTTTTTGTCTGTGGGTTGTTTTTAAATATAAAAGTCTAAATCATGCATTTAGAAAGCAGCTTGAATGTCAGGGTCCCAGAAGTCTTGAACACTCAGTGGGTCCCAACGAAATTAGTGAAAACTCAAGATGTGTAACAGGCTTTAAACCTGAACCACTACCTATAAAATTAAAAGCTTACCTGGGAAGCTAAATTAAGTCTACATCTTTGAAAAGCTTCTCGAATGTTATCATTTGATTGGTTAATCATTGGATTGGTAACATTTTTTATTATAAGGGACTATATATGCAGTGTTATCATAACATAATGTAGGTTACTCTAAGAGCTGAAAAATACATGTGAGTTCTCCAGGCTATGATCAGTCATACATAAAGAGCAACAGTTACATATGGAGGGATGCTGCTTGTCTGATTGCTGCTGGTTCCTATCATTGCTTTTTCTAGGAAAAAGTGGCACAGACAGAAGTAGAATCAAGAGCTGGAAGAGTTAATCTCATTACATTTTCTTCTCCAGAGGATCAAAACCATGAGTACATTGCAAACATCTAAAAAGTTATTCTGACATTTACTCTCTGATGTCCATTATTGCATGCATTTGTGGAAGAAAACAGCACGAAGTCTGTGAAGGAGTGAAAAGCAATTGCCTGAAGGATCGCCTCTGTACTGAAATATCACAAAAGTCAAAAAAAAGTGAACTTCCCTCTCTTATAGTTCAAATGTATTATGTCACTCAGCTTATGCCACAATTTGCCCGCACTTAAAATTTCCTGTAAGTTCAGGCTTAATACTTGTGCTTCTGATATATATGTTGTGTAAAATGCTAAACTCAGCCTTTTAAAACAGAAAGAGTCTCAAGGTAAAAAAAAAAAAAAGGCTGTCTTGAATAATCAGGATATGTGAAAATAAGGGAAATTAAATTTCTTTCAGAGTGTCAAATCTTCTGCAATTACAATTCAGTTGCTAAAGTTTGAACAGATATTTTGTAGTCTGTAAACTACACAAGTTGTGGAGAAATGTGAGGCTAAACGAAAATTTTATGTTAAATTTTCAGTGGGGTCTAATTTCTAGAGTAATTTTGGTAATTTACTGCAGATTAGTAGGACTTAAACTAAAACCCCACTTCTGAGAATTCATGCCTGAAAGCCTTCTGGTAGTGTAGTAAAAGAAAAGTCTAACCTCTTCACCCAGGCCCTGCTAATTACAATTAGTCACTCATTCATTCAAAGTATTGACTCATGTTTTGAAGGTCTGTGTTCTCCTTTAAGACAAGGACATAAAGGATTAAAAGGTCAGGACATACAGCAGTAAGTGTTTGAAAACCATTTAATGAGGTAGTCTGCATAAAAATGAGCTTTTTCCTCTGAAACAGGCAACATACAAAGTTTGGAGGATATGTGCCAAAGTGATCTTAGCTTCTCATAACACAGTTCCTTGGGTTAATTAATTAAAAATGCTAAATTGGCTGTCTTATGAAACAGAAGGACATCCTTAAAGAGTGAGAACCTTTCTCAGATACCTTTGTGAAAAGATGGACATCTTGCTTAGGGCTAGTCAAGAAATTTAATAAGAAGTTAATTGTTTCTCACATACCATTTTCCAAATTTCTATAGGAAGAATATGGAATTGGGAAATGTATGCCTTATGCGTCTGACTTTTTCAATATATAACAGCTTCAGCTGTATTTAACTTTGTCCTTTAGGAAGTGAAATCATAAGCAATGAAGGATGAGACACAGGTAGCAGGTCAGACTCTGGGTCTTTGAAAACCTGATCTGAGGACAACTGGCTGTTAACATTCTTGGGAATATCTCAGATACAAATTTTTAAATATCACTCCTCAATAATGAAATGCCAAAAAAATTTCACAGTATGTAGCCATTGTCATTTATTAAAGGGATAAATGAGTTCTTGTTTTATCTATAAATTGTGTCCCTTAGATGGTATTTTTAGGATCTCATTTGCACAAATTGGTGTAGAACTTAAACGTGTCTGTAAACAAATCTAAGCCTTTCTGGAAAACTGCATCTGGCCACTGTCATTGGCACAGAACCTAAGATTCGTTTGACCTTATGAGTTTACAGTTATAACAGAGAATAATTAGCTACATTAGCAGTTGTTTTGAGAACCCCAAATAACGAGTTTATGATATAAATGATCATATACAGTGACAAAATAAAACTACATTAACAATGATATATAACTAATAATTTTGATGACAGTGCTGTTAAGAACAGACAGTGAATTTTTATGGGTGGACATACATGTTTTTTATGAGAGAAAAATTAATTTCTTGATTTTACTCCAGTATGTTTCATATGGCCCCAAACTATTATGTTTTCAATAGAAAAAATAAAATAACTTTTAAAGTTAATCTCTTGAAGGTTTATTTGAAGATAAATCTGCTTGGAAAGGTACCTTACAATGAAAAAAAAAGTCAAATAATATAGATTACATGATTGACAGGGACTGCAAACAGAACAACTTTACTTGAAAGCTACTTATTCATAGAAAAAAGAGAGAAAAAAGTTTTACACGTTGTATTTGTGAAATTTTGTTTTTTCCTCTGTCTTTTAATCAAAGTTCTTCAACTAATTGATAAGTTTCTACTTTAAAGCCTATAATCTTTTGGAATTTATGCTGAAAAATGTCTCTTACCCTTACGATTTTCTCTATCTGTGGATAGACCAGTATCACTCCTTTCTAAAACAGCAGGTTATTGCATGTTTCTTGCTGTGAGTATTATAGCTGAAATACTAAACACAACTGCTAATAAGTTATTGAGATCCTATGAGATTATGAGTGAGACAACAGCAGATGGAAGATAAACGTGGGCCATTGGCTACAGTTGAAAGTGTCTAAAATCAGCTGTAAAGCTGAACGACTAGTTTCACAGAACGAAGATCTTTCATCTCTGAGGAAAATAACAGCTGAATGAGAAATTATTTTTATAGCTATTTTCTGTAAAAGCAAAGTCATCTTTGTGTAGGAGGTGTACTTAAATGGGATGCTGAGCTTGCATTGGCTTTCTGCATAGAGGTGATTTTTGTCTTGTAGTCCTGAAAGCCTTAGCCAGTTACTCTTGATTTAATGTCATGCTTTTCAACTTTTTTTTTATTCTACTCCTCTACTCCAGCTCATACTGGCGGAGGACCTTCTAAGAGTACATCAGGAATCATAAATAACAACTGTCACATTTGATTTATTTTTTCTTTACCTCTTCTCCAGAGTGAGAATTGTCTATGACATTATGGTGGTGGACAACTTCTGGATGCTTCCGTTGTATTTTCTCCAATTCTGTGATTCTACTGCATCATATTTTCAGGTATGGTTGAGGGTAAATAGGCCTATGAATTAGAAGTTTAATACTTACTTTTTATCCATGTCATCTGGGCAGTCTGCATGTAAATATCAAGGAGGACAAGCAAGAAGTGATTCACCAGTGTCTGAATAACTGGTAGTATTCACCTATCATTCATTCTGCAGTCAGGAAGAACAAGGCTTGGATTCACAAGGCCTTGGGCAGAAATTATTTTTTAGATATCTAGTACATCTTCAGGAGAAAGTTTACTGAATTTCAGCCAAATGGGCAAATGTTTATGCAGTGATTCAGAAGGAAGTCTGTGAGAAATTCGGAAATAAATGCGAGCTTTTCAGTAACAAATAAATGTGGACATGCATACTTTATAATTCAAAAACTGAGACCCATTTAAAAATTCATAGGTCAGCAGAGAAGTAAGGCAAGGAAAAAGACATATCTGTCTAGCAGAAAGCGATTGCCATTATTCCATTTTTAAACTACAAGAAAGTGTAAATGATAGAAAACTGATTACCTTAGTATTTTATGGGTATTATAAAGGTTATGTACATATATTTCAGTAATAACATCTAGAAGACAGTCAAGCTCTATTCCTTATAAAAATTCAGAAATAAACAATCCATGTACCAGAGATCTTTGCCATAGAAAATCCATTCTTGCCATATGATTACAACCACTGTTCTGCCGTGACAAGTGGAGGTCAGAAGAGAACAGACATCTTACTAGGTGAGATTTTGGCATGATTGCAAACAAATAAGGATTTAAATTAGGTAGGAAAAAGAGGAATAATGGATAGAGCGTTAGGTTATAAATTATGGATTATATGTTTAGTGCTTAACCAATCAATATAATTTAATTTGAGTTCACGATTTCATAAAACTAGTGGTTAAATTTGTATATAAATGTTATCTTTCAATCAGGTAAGACAACTGTGGTATGACAAGCTACTTGCATTTACTATAAAAATATTTATCTGTGCTTCAACATGTTGAGTAATCCTGTGCTTGTTTCTAAGACTCTGAAGTTTATGAGGAAATGTTAAACTGATAAACAACCATGCAAAAAAAGTTATTTGCATCCTAGGGATATAAGTGAAGATTTTGAGCCTGTTTTTTCCAATAAAGGGCTTGATTTTTTTTTCTTTTTTTTTTTTTTTTTTTAATCACTGTATGAAGTTGACTTTACTCAGATAGGAATTTATTTGATACATAGAGCCATTATGACTTCTGGAGAACAGGAACATTTATCTAAGTATACATCCAAGGATTGTTTGAACAGGATAGTGACATATCAGTTAAAAGAAATACCTGTCCCAGGGCACCTCTAGGGGAAATCAGAGTGAAAATAAGTTCAACAAAATCCCCAGGAACTGAGTTTACTATTTTGGTAAAAGAATTAGAGGAAAAAATTCTTCTCAGAATTGTTTTGTCATGGGTTTGGAAGTAAAAGTCATTTCTAATATGGAACAAAATAGTATTAACGTATTCCACAGGGTTGTTCTTTGTTTTTGCTGAAGCTTTAAAAATGCTTTGAACTCCTCAGAGAAAAAACACTATGCCTTTGTAAAGGATTATTACTGGATTAGAACCCAGCAGTCAGTTATAGGGAATAACTAGCATACTAGTGTCAAACTCTTGCAAGTCTTGTTTCTCTGCTTTCATCCATGTTTTCCAGTTAAGATTCTCCTTTCCTCAAATGGTGGAAGATTATTTAGGAGTGAATTTTATGGCAACTGCTGCATATACAAATGGTACTAATTTATTTTTTTCAATTTTGAGAATTTTTTTAGAAAACAGTTTTGTTTTGTTTTGTTTTGTTTTGTTTTGTTTTGTTTTGTTTTGTTTTGTTTTGTTTTGTTTTGTTTTGTTTTGTTTTGTTTTGTTTTGTTTTGTTTTGTAATATACAGGCTTCTGTATGCCTCTGGCATCCTGATTTAGAAGATGTTACTCACTACATACCAACCCTGACTGGATTCCATCCTAGGAGCAGAGAAAATGAAGAAAAGGGAAGAAAGCAAACAAAACTTTTCTTCATCAAGCAAAGCTATAAGAAGGACTGTGAGGACAGGGAAGCTGAAAAACATGAAAAACACAGAGGACAGCGAAAAAGATCTCCTCCAACAGTGAGCTTTTCTGAAAAACTGAGCAGCGGGACAAAAATAAAGCAGCTGATCAAGAAAGCCAGCTCCCACACAACACCAAGTCAGGCATAATTTATACAAGAAGGGAAAGAAAGGGTGAAAAACCCGCAAATGACAACCAATCTATATGGAGGCTAAAGAAACTCTTCAATAGGAAAACCAGGAAAAAATGAAAATAAGACAGTACAAGTGAAAGGAAAATCTTATTTTTTCCGGAACATAACAGGATAGGTAATCTTAATAACCTTCTAATCACTTTGGGGATTGTTGATAGTAATGATGAAGGCCAAGTCTGAGAATGTATGCAGTAGAAAGGGAAGTATACACGTTGACAACATAATGCCTAACTGTGACTTATGGGAATGTTTACAAACCAAGCAAAAATGTTTGGTGTTTATTTCCATAGGAACTTTGAACACAACATCTACATGGACTCTGAATGTGCAAATTTCAAGGCAATGAAAAAAGGTCAAAAAGAAACACTGAATTGCAAATCTGAGCATATGACAGAAATCATTTCAGTCAAATAACAAAGCATAGTTCAATGCTTGTCAGGTAAGCTGAAGATCCTGGTGAACATTTTTGGTTAGTCTGAGTTTAAAGTAGTGCAAGTCATTGGAAAGCTTACATGCTACTGTCAGGAGAAATGAGGTCTTCTGCAAAGGCAGAAGATGGTCCCCTGAAGTCAGTGACACAATTCCCACTTATATTCTCCACACAAGACAATGCTGAACAGCAACCAGGTCACAATACTAAAATAAGAAGATAGGTGCCTGTGTCCTTAGAAAATATGCTGCTTCCCTTTCTTACCTTTTACTACTAGAATAAAGACTCCTCATTTAATCACTATAGCAACCATGATGCCTCCATGTAGACCTTGGTCCCATCTGCACAGCAATGCACCAGGGGAGGGATGTGTCCCCTGCACTTTCACAACTGTTCAAGATCTGGCAGTTTGTCTGTTAAGAGTCCATGTCTCTTTCCCTTTTGCATTCAGTATAGTCATCCAAAAAAAAACCCTCTGGCACAGTCTTCATTTTGATTTTTATTTTACACTCTAAACGAAAATGCTGAAAGAAATTTCTTCTCTGTTTTAGCAAATCCTTTATTTGAGTCTTCTGTTGAATAATGTTGCAGTCTCAGGAAAAAGCACAACAGCCCAGTCACAGGCAACATCCAATTGTCACTTTCTGGATAGCTAAAACATGATCTTCACAATCTTATCGATCACCAGACAAGGTACGGAATACACACTTCTTTTGATGTGAGTTTCAGCAGGAAGAAAAACATTCATCTTGTACATTCAAGGTCGCTTATCAGTCTGCTAACCTCGCTGCTTCTTCAGCATAGCTTTGCATAGAATTAGAGGGTATAACATGCAACTATGCAACAACACAACTGAAGCTTTCTTTTAACTGTATTGAAAAGCTAAATTGAAAGCGTATCAAGGTGAGAATCACTGATGTGCAAATGTTCTGCTTTTTCTTGAAGTTCTGCAACATGCTTTGCAATGAAAGCAAACACCTTTTATATTTTTAAGTGTTGCAAAGACAGACACACAAAATCCTATCAGCAAGTGTAGTGCATGTAAATTGGTGAAAAAAGCAAAGGAGAGGGTGTACCTGTGAATATCAGCTACTTGAAAGAGAATAAAAATCAAACTTGCCAAACTATTCTTAAAGTTTACTTTCATTTGCCATCTTCTTGCCAATGACTTGCAATCTTCCACTCTAATGTTAATGATCACAGAATATCTGATGATCTCTTAGTCATTCATCAAGAAAATGATTTTCTCTGGGGCAGAGCATGAATACAACTTCTGGTACTAATGTGGGCAGTAATTCTGAAGGGTGAAGGTTTTCAGCTGTGGTAGTTAAAATAAGATTACTATATCCACAATCAGCTAAGCGAAGAAGTATCCCATTTTTTTTCGTTTCTGTGTTTTTAGCCACTGAGTTCTAAATGCTTTCCAATTGATTCAATAGAATCTCTGGAGAACTAATCACTCTTGGAAAAGCTACGTTAGCTAAATACTTTGTAAAGCTTTTACTTATGATAGCCATTCTCTGTGCTGTAGATGAAACACTATATAAGTTAGCAATATTCTGTTGTATGTCACTCAGGGTCAATCTGCTTATATTTATTTTCACAACGAGTCCTGTGCTTTGTACTTAGGCTTCTGCCCAAGAATGTCAGCATAGTAAAGGGAACAGTAGTTTCTACATCTTAATTTCCCATGCTGTGTTTTCTACTTCCAAGTCAGGGGTAGTAAAAATACCCATAACATTTCAATATTAATTTAATAGGTTATGCAAAAAACCTATAATTGAACATTGTACCTGTTATCTATAAAATTCAGTGACTAATGCTGAAACTGCAAGAACATTCTTTCAGTCATTTCATTCACTACCTAGCATGCTCATGATTAAATTTTATTACATACCACTCTACCTCTATTATAACCAGTGTATCTTCATTTCTTTGTAACCTTTGTGTGTCCACCATTAACTTTTATTACACATCAAAGTCTATTTGCAACTATATATATTGTTGCCAGAAGGCAATTCTTCTCTTGACTTGTCTTTAAAAAACTGCTTCAGTTGTTTCGACAATGGTTTTCTTGCTATTTTTTCCTTCACTACACTCCAGTAGTATTGCCTGGGACCAGTAGACTGACACCTAACCATTTTTGTTCATTAGGATGGTTTTCAATACTATTTGAAGTCCCTTTTGTGTTTTCCATGTATTTCACTGTGATCTTAATTCTAGCTTTTCTTTCCATGTATGTCTTTAGTTTTAATGTTGTATCAGTATGTGATTTGAGATGTGTAAAGCATACAGCAGTCTGAATGTACAGCTGTGTGATGTATGTTATATTCCTTCTGTCTTGATTTTAGGGATTTACCTGATTTGTCCAGCATAGTGTTTTACCTAAGATTCTCCCCCATCACTCAATGCTAAAGGGGACAGAGGGATTCAGAATAGATTTGGAGTCAAAGAGCTCTCTGTAGGAGTACAGTTTTAAGAATGTACGGTCTTAAGAGTGGATCTGATTGCCTGGAAAACAAAGATTATGGAAATCTATAAAACCAGTAAATAAACTGGAAAATTTATGTACCAGAAGGTAAGTGTATGATTTATAGAGTGAGGTCTTGCTGAACTTGGTTTTGTATTTTCTTAAACCTTTTATACTTCTGGCATTAGAACTCAGTAGTTTCCCCTTAATTGCATTAACCATAAAAAAAAAAACCAACCCTCTTCCACCTACCCTTCTAACTATTTTATCTGCCTTGAAATCTGAGTTAATGACTACATTTCTTTACTTCACGGAACAGCTAAAAAGCAATGAGCTATTTTGTGAGTCCTGATTTCTTTCTTTATACTACTCTGTAAATTTGGTAATATATATGGGATGATTAGATTACATAATTTCTTTGCAATTATTTCGATTGAAATAATGAATTCATTTTGCTAAGTATTAATAAGCTGACTTGGAATTCAAAGATGTTGTGTACACCTAGAATAGGTAATTTCTCAATCTATGTACTTCAGGTTTACATTGATGTAATATGTGCAAAATGCCGATTGACCCCACAACATACTCAAACAACACTGTAGTTGTTTATTAATTTAGCCCGACAGCTTTAAAGTTTTGATGACAACAACATATACCAAATATTAATTCCTATTTCCCTTACCATTAAGTAAACCACGTAAATCATCTAAACCCCCTATGAAGATATAAAATGACTAGCGTGTAATTATAGCTTAAATGATAATAAAACCAAACTAGTTGCTGTGGGTGGAGGAGTAATAATAAGCTGAATGGTTGTTTTTAATCTCTTTAATGTTTGTAAAAAACCCCATTTTAACCAGCATTAAATGTCAGCTGTTCTCACAAAGACCATGTAGATGAATATGGATCAACCCTATCAGTAGAGGAAAAAAAAAGTGCAAAAAAGGGCAGATGTTGCCAATTCACTGCTTAAATACTTAATTTAAAAAAGAGTATTTTAGCCCTTTGAAACCTGTGGCTTTATCTTTACATGACTACATAGCTTTGAGATTAATTTATGTATACTGATTAGTTTGAACACAAGTAAGATTGAAAATAAAAGCTGTCAACCAGACATATTGTGCAAAGACTATGAGTGCCAGTGAAGCTAATGAGACAGGTCTCCAGCAATGAGGCTTTCAGATGGTGGAAAGAGGGTGTAACAGCTAAGGGCACCAAGACCCAGGGTAACATCCTGAGGAATAACATGGGACCACATGCTTTTTGGAGGTTCCTAATGTCTCTCAGGTATTGTAATTTATTTAATTTTTAGTGAACTTGGACTGTTGGAGTTGCCTCATCATGCAGAAATTTTTTGGTTTTTATGATCATGGAAGAGTCTTTGAGACACAAGGTATGCTGGGGTCTGACAGGATCCACCAGGCCTGATGGGGAAAACAGTTCTTTGCTTCTAGACTGGCAGGTCTGCTTGAGAGGGCTTTAAACTAAGATCAATGGAGGAAAGGTATACCATCAGGAACGCTGAAGGTAAGCCAAGGGATAGCATGGCATCGCCTGAAGGTGGCAATACTAATGGGAGCATTTATGCTGTGCCAGGGAGCACCGAACTTTTAGGAGCACATCTGAAATGCGTGTGTACCAATGCATGCAGTATGAGAAATAAAGAGGATGAACTGTAAGTCTGGTCATTTCCCAGAGCTGTGATGTCATTGATATTAGTGGGACTTGGTGGAATGAGTGCCCATGACTGGAGTGCTGGGATGGAGGGCTATAGGATTTTCAGGAGGGATAGGCTGGGCAAGCAAAGTGAAGGAGTTCCACTGTATGTAAGGGAGAAGTTCCCTTACAGTTAAGGAAGATGTGGTTGAGAGCCTCTGGGTGAAGATCAGGG
Source organism: Leptosomus discolor (assembly GCF_034619465.1). NCBI lineage: Eukaryota > Metazoa > Chordata > Aves > Leptosomiformes > Leptosomidae > Leptosomus > Leptosomus discolor. Next base: position 43,220,625 of record NC_141419.1, on the reverse strand, counting down.
GGATGGAAAAAACAAAGGAGATGTCTGTCACTCTGAGTGTCTACCGCCAATTGCCCAGCCAGGATCTTAGCACTGATGAGTTATTCTGTAGACAATTAGGAGAAATCTCTGGATTGGCTTGTCATTATGAGAGATTCCAGCTTCCTAGGAAACCGGGAATACCATACTGCTATGACAAGCGAGACTGTGAAATTTGCAAAGTATGTTGAAGGTAATTTCCTGTCACAAGTACTCAGTGAGTCAACTAGGAAAGGTGTCCTCCTAGATTTGTTATTTGTGAATAGAGGACTTGTGGGATATATGATGCTAAGTGGCTGTCTTGGCTGCAGCGATCACAAAATAGTTGAGTTTAAATGTTTGTAAAAAGGTCAGCAGGTTGCTACACTGCATTTCAAGAAAGCAAAATTGAAGCTGCTCAGGTACTTAGCAGTGTCCCCTGAGAATCTGCTTTTGAGGGCTTAGGAGTCAATGAGTGGTGGTAAGTTTTGAAGAACCACTATTTAAAAGCACAAGAGCAGGCAATCCCATTGTGTCACAAGTCAAGCAGGCAAGGCAGAAGATTAGCTTCACTGAACGCTTCTTGAAACTCAGGAGGAAAAAGAGATTGGGCAATCTCTAGAAGCCAGGTCAGGCTTCACAGGAAGATCACAGAGCCCTTTTTCACATATGCAGGGAGAAGACATGAAAGACCAAAGCTCACCTAGAGTTGAAATTGGCCAGTGTTGTGCCAGGCAACAAGAAACTTTTTTTAAGTATGTTAATAGCAAGAGGAAGTCTAAGGGAAACAGTGGATGGGTACTTGATGAAGATGGTCACTTGGCAAATGGGGATGCAGAAAGAGTGCAGGCATTTAATGCTATTATTGTCTCAGTCTTTAATAATACTGATAGCTCTTGGGCTGCCTGGTCACTTGAGTTGGAGAACCACAACTGTGGGAGCAGTAACTTTCCATTTGTGGACACTGAAGTTGTAAGGGACCAGTTGTATCAACTGAATGATCATAAATCCATGGACCCTGGTGGCATTCATCCCACAGTACTGAAGGAGTTAGTGGATGTTACAACAGGACCTCTCTCAGTCATCTACCAACGTTCTTGGGAGTCTGGGGAGGTCCCCGCCAACTGGAAGCTACCCAATGTTATTCCAGTTTACAAGAAGGGCATGAAGGAAGACCCAGGAAACTACATACCTCAGTACATGGCAAAATTATGGAGAAGATCCTGCTGGGCGCTACTGAAAGGCATTTGAAAGACAATGCCATCATCAGGCACAGTCAGCATGGGTTCAGAAAGGGAAAGTCCTGCCTAACTAGTCTGATACCCTTCTATGATAAGGTCACTCACCTAATGGGTGAAGGGAAGGCAGTGGATGGAGCTTTTCTGGACTTTAGTAACTCTTTTTATATTGTCACTCACAGCAATCTTCCAGATAAGTCGTTCAACTGTGAGATTAGCAGGTACATGGTGTGCTGTGTGAAGAACTGGATGAATGGCAGGGCTCCAGGAGCTGTAGTGAGTGGGGGTACCTCTGGCTGCTAGCCAGTTACTAGTAGTGTTCCTTAGGGCTCAATTCTAGGGACAGATTGGTTCAATATTTCTATAAATGATCTGGAGGCAGGAGTTGAGTGCACCCTTATTAAGTTTGCTGACAATGTTAAACTGGGAGGTACTGTTGACTCTTTTGAGGGACAAGAGGCCTTGCAGAAAAATCTAGCTAGATTGGAGCATTGGGAAATCACCAATGTAATTAAATTTAACAAGAAGAAATGTCAGATTCTGCACCTGAGATAATAGCAACACTGGGCACAAATATAAATTGGGAGAGGAGCAGCTGGAGACAGCCCTGCAGAAAGGGGTCTGGTGGTTCTGGTTGACAGCAGGCTCAATATGAGTCAGCAGTGTGCCCCGGCAGCCAAGAGGCCAAACTGCATTCTGAGGTGCATTAAACACAGTATAACTAGCCAGTTAAAAGAGATTCTTTTTAGCAGTTTCCCTCAATTATTGTATGCAGTTCTGGGCCCCACAATTCAAAAGAATGTGAAGGTCCTTGAATTCGTCCAGAGGAGGGCAACAAAGCTGGTGAAAGGGCTGGAAGGCATGTCCTGTGAGGAGGGGCTGAGGACTCTGGGTTGGTCTAGTTTGGAGAGAAGGAGGCTGAGGCGGTGATCTCATTGCTCTCTACAGCTTCCTAAGCACAGGAAGAGAAGAGGGATGTGCTGGTTTCTTCTCCCTGGGATCCAGTGACAGGACGCATGGGAATGGTTCAAAGCTGCACCAGAAGGGGTTCAGACTAGATATCAGGAAACACTTCTTTAGTGGGAGGGTGGTCAAACACTGCAGCAGGCTTCTTACAGAGGTGGTTGATGCCCTATGCTTGTCAGTGCTTAAAAGGCATTTGCCCTCAAAAATATGCTTTAATATTTGGTAAGCCCCAAAATTGTCAGGCAATTAGACTAGATGATCATTGTAGGTCCTTTTGAACCTCTCCTCCTCTCCTCTCCTCTCATCTCCTCTCCTCTCCTCCCCTCCCCTCCCCTCTCCCCTCTCCCCTCTCCCCTCTCCCCTCTCCCCTCTCCCCTCTCCCCTCTCCCCTCTCCCCTCTCCCCTTCATTTCTATTCTATTTCAAAACAGTGCAGTTTTTCACAGTCACTACCTTTTTTGCATACCACATTCTTACTATGCTTTTTTCCAGTATTCTTCCACAATGACAAATGACTGCATGTAACAGATAAAGTTGTTCTTATCTTCATGTCATTTTTATAAAGCTGACATTCATAAAAGATGAGAACAGTAAGAGGAGATTTTTCCATGGAATTTTTCTATCAACAGAAGTAAATAGGAAGGGGTCTGATGGTTATAGGTATTCTTAAGGAATTGCTCACAGCCAGCATATTGATGATTGTACAGGGTCTTCTCTGATACGGTCACTTCTCCCTAGGCAAATCATCAGTGGTCTGAAGAACTTTGAATACCCTGACAAATAAGAGAGGATGTCATTCCCACTATTTTTTATTACATCTCCAGCATACCAAAAAGACACAGCAGAGGACAGACCTTGATACTCCATGGTCATAGTGAGGAGACATTAACATCTCCCATTTTGGCTGCTCAAAAGCTAGAACACTGTGTATACATTATACATTCTTTGGTGGTCACATTAGGCACTTTGGTGGACACATTTTATAGTGTCTGAATGGGGCACAGCAAGACTCTGTTTTACCTTGCTATTTCCAGAGTTAATGTGCTCTAAAGGGGCAATAGTTAGAAGAGATTTGTAGTTAGACTCTAAGAGAACACAGGATTTAATAGAAACATTGAGACTGGTATGAATGGAGTATGGATGGGAATGTCTAGTGTGCAATCCCAGAAAGAATAAATAGCAGGACTGTAAGACTGTCATGGGTTCATGGCATCTAGATTAGCAGATGATTGTGATCCCAGAACTTCTATGTGCAACTTCTAAGGGCATTCAGCTCAGGAGACAAAGAACTGCAAGTAAATCCCAATGACTTGCAGAGATGGGACAAGACAGAGGTACAAATCACCGTCAGCTCCTAAAAGGCACCAAAAATTATGCAAAATGAGCACATGGTCACCAACCTGAGAACACAGGAGATATGGGAGGGCTCGACAAAGAGTATTCCTTGCCCTGTGTCTTTGGGAGAAAACTTGTGCAGACCTGCAGAGTGTGGTAAAAATGTGCTGGTACCCAAATACTGGACAGACCACTTGGATACAAGTCTGGGTGCTTCTGAATATGTGGGCAAGAAAATGCTGAAGGTGTCAGTTTTGTTTAAAGAAAATTAGGATTACCTTCTATAAAACCATTGCTATAGCAGTGCTCCTAATGTTGCAACAATATTTCTTACCAGTGAAGGCATGAAGGTTATTTCAATATCCTAGCTGAATAATTTTGTGCTTTAACAGCAAGTTCTGTGTAGTTAGGGTAAAGAGACCAAAGGCAGTCCCTCCTCACAGGCACTCATGATCATCTTGATCTTTGGTTTGTTTCAAATGCAGACACTTTTAAAAATCATGGTCAAACTTTGAGGATTCCTCACAAATCCCCTCTGAGCAGCAAAATGTGCTGATTTCGGCTGGGATAGAGTTACATTTCTTCACAGTAACTAGTATGGGGCTATGTTTTGGATTTGTTTTGAGAACTGTTGATAACACAGGGATGTTTTCTTTATTGTTGAGCAGTGCTTACACAGCATCAAGGCCCTTTCTGCTTCTCACACCACCCTGCCAGTGAGTAGACTGGGAGTGCACAAGAAGCTGGGAGGGGACAGAGCTGGGACAGCTGACCCCAGCTGACCAAAAGGATATCCCGTACCATATGACATCATGCTCAGCAATAAAAGCTCGGGGGAGAAGAAGGCAGGGGAAATGTTTGGAGCAATGGCATTTGTCTTCCCAAGTAACTGTTATGCGTGATGGAGCCCTGCTTTCCTGCAGATGGCTGAACACCTGCTCATCGATGGGAAGGGCTCAATGAATTCCTTATTTTGCTTTGTTTGTGCATGTGGCTTTTGCTTTACATATTAAACTGTCTTTATCTCAACCCATGAATGTTTTCACTTTTAGTCTTCTGATTCTCTCCCCCATCCCACCATGGGGTAGTGAGCGAGTGGCTGTGTGGTGCTTTGTTTCTGTCTGTGGTTAAACCACGACACAAAGTTTGCTGAGTCTATTAGTCTGAATCATTTAAATGTTCCACTGTGTTATTATTGGTTGGTGACATTACTGAGCACACTGCTTTTCTTCATTTTTATTTAACTCACTTGAAGAAATGTTCCTCACAAATTTTATTCCTCTAGCTCTATCCATTACATGCAGAAAAATAACATTTTGCCAGGAAAGCCTGTTTTCTTTTTATTTTCAACATAGAAAAATTTTTGCTCTATACATTCTGAAGCCATTTTATTTATCTAGATATAGCTCACAGAATATGAACAAATGCTTTTCTCTTAGCTGAACATGGGTCTCACTTTCTTAAAACGGTAGTCCTTAGGTTTGTATTTTGAACCCTGATGTTTGAGTGGGTTCAAAATTAGCACGACAAGTTCACCCAAACCCTAAAAACTAAGACAGATGATGATTCTGCTAGTTGATTGCCAAGGAAGATTACAGTGGAGATCAGTTGAACAGGATGCTGACATGGATGTGTAAGAGATTTTGATTTGCATTTTTGTTCATATGCTTCTTCTACAGTGTACTGATATTGTATTATTGTATGTATTATTATATAAACACTTAGCTCCAAGTGCTTCATGAGGTGTGCCTACAGCTGATTTGCCCTTGCTTGGCCCTCCTTAAAATTTTCTTTACTCTCATCCCACCTCCTTTTTTTAAACTCTTTTACTCTTTTTTTAACTCCTTTTTACTCTTTTAACCAGACAAACTGTAAAGACAGAAGGCTATGGCATTGTCTGGTTGATACAACCTTACTAGAAACATTCTCTTTTTCTAAGCAAATAAAGTTTTTTACATATGCTTTGAAATACTGTGTTTAATTTACATAGCAAATGAATATAAATTCATACTGCATATATCCATGCTGACACTTCTTTCTCTGTGCACTACATGGGTTTTTTGGAGGCTTTGTGTGAATACAGTCTTCTATTAAATTGTTACACAATGGATGATGTGAAAGCAGTAATGGAAAAATGGATTACACATCTAAAAATGTAATTTGTAATTATGTATGTGTAGAATTACCAGCTATTTTTAAAATGTCTCTTTGTTGGTAGAATAGCAGTTTTGTACAAATAGTAAACTAGAAATTGCAGCAGACACTGTGTAAAGAAAGAAATTCTTAGTATACAAATCCATAGTGTAAAGGATACAGATATAGAGAACAGATGGTCCGCCAACCAAAGAGAACTAAAGCAAATGGAGAAAACAACATTAAAACAAAATTTTATTTTGCAGCCTCAAAGGGAATTTTAACAGTCTATTCAGAACTTAAAATAAACCTACTCCCATTGCTCTGTTCTTTTCTCTAGTGTTAAACAATCCCTTCTTTAAGATTTTTTTTCCTTTCGAAGTCAGCAAAAAGGATTTTCCAAACCTCCTTGTCTCAAGGTTAACACAAAACAAATCTTTGTATTTTCTACTTACCTTAGGGTCAGACAGAATCAAGGCCAAGCTCTCTTTCCTGAAGGTTAAAGTAAAAATAACTTAAGACACAGCTGTCTCCAGGCAGTTTTCTTTCCCAGCAGACAACCACCTTATTTCCTTATTTTTTTATCTTTTTTGTAGACTCTCAGCCACTCAGGAGTCAGTGTTCTCTGGAGTCTTTTTTCCAAATAATAATTCTTATTTAACAGCATATAGATGTGCCCCTGCTTCCTAACCTAGTATACTTACTGAAAACTTTGGCCCTATATGTATAACAGGCTGCCTAAGATGCTGCTGTTTTCCAAAATAAGGCAGTTTCAAGACCACATATAAAATGATCTTATCAATCGTAAAATAGAATCAGTTCAGGCGATTGAATCAAACATTGATATGCTTCCTATATTATCAAAGCTGTGGCAGCCTGTCCTCCTGTATTTTTCAGGAAGAGTATTTTTCTGTGTCCTTTGATGCCCTAATATTTTTCAAAGTGTAGATCAATCTGTGCAATACAGATTTTCAGAGATAACAATTAAACAGTGTTTCAACAAAGTTACACATAATTTTGATTAAGAAGCACATGTTGACATCAGGTTACATTTCCTAATACTTGCCCAAATGAACAGCAGACAAAAAAAAAGGCTTTTTTCCAGACATAGATGATTCATTAACCTGAGCATGTAAATTATGAGTTACTCCTTTAGCTAATAATTCTAGAAGACTTTTACTCCATTTAATGGACTGGCCGCTATGGAAAACAAAAACTTAAATTCCTACATGGACATGGACCTGACCCAAAATCCTGAGTCTGGTCTTATCAGATATCTGAAACTTGCACACAGATTTTGCAGCTCAACATTTTCTTCAGAGAAGCTTTTAACTACAGAAGGTGCAGAATAGTATGATGATTTAGGATGCTGACTTCTTACTGTGGCAGGGAGATGAAAAATGTGAATCTTCTGGTGAAAACAGTTGAACCGAACTGAAGTTACTTGGTTTCACCTGAGGTAAGGACATATATCCATGTCTTTACCTATTTTTATCCATTGTGCTTTTTTTGCCCATTCTCAGCAAATAAAATTCATGTTTAGTTTGAATTACTACCTATGATGCAGGTATTCTTAGAGCAAACGCGACCTGTTCTCTTAAATAATATTGGTCAAATTGGTCTTCATTGCTCATTTGTGCAATACATTTTCTGTATTATCTGAAGCAGCTGCAAGTAAGAGTTAATTAGAAAATACATAAATGACAGTCATCATAGTAACATTTCCCTTACTATCAGGAAAGCCAATCCTTTTTTTATTGCTGTATTTTTTTTTTCAGACTATTGTCTCATACAGTTATGGGTGAAAAACAAATGAAAAGCTTTAAAACTCTAAAGAGGTAATTTAAAATTTTCTTTCCCCAAATCAAATGTTTTGATTCTTGAGCTCCATAGGTAGTTCTTAGGCTTGTTAACATCATCTAGATAAAGAATTATAGCCATGTGTGTCTCAGCTCTTTTCTAGAAGTGTGCTTCATCTTTGAGCTGCTACGGCTTTCTTGGCTTCAATGAAAAGAGACAGCTCTGACCTCCATTTGGCAGTGGATGAAGGTATCCCTGGCATTTTGCTTAGAGACAATCTACACTCTGTCACAAAAATCAAACTAAGATTTATAAGATAATGCGGAACTGACCTAAACATTGTATCTTCATTAATGGAAAGTAACACAGTATAGCCATCTTATTCTGAAGAAAAAGCAGCAACAAAAAGAACTGGAAAAGTTTCAATCCACAAAAAATGTATAGCTGAGCAAATCTTATGCAAACACTTTGACTTTTCTTTAGTATAACTGGGGTGTGGAACAAAGAACAAAGTTTGGTTTTAACTCAAATTCCTGAGGGTAGATCAAAGGAATTTCTGCCACCTTGATGTAAGCTTAGAATTCCTGCATTTATCCATATGCTATTTTCATGGTTCTATTTCAAATCCTTGTTGGTCAGAGTGGGAGTAAAAAAAAGCACAATAAAAGGATTTTAAACTAGCTTTTAAGCAGATCACTGAATTCTCCTCTGGTATGTATTTCTCTCCTGACAGCATTTTTGTAATTTCAGATTTACTTTAAATCCTCTTAGGATGCTGAAGTAAATAAAAAAAAACATTTGCCAAATTTCCCACTCAAAACTATTAATAGAAATTGCATGGTTAACCAGTAATAGCTGGAGGATTGTCTTATAATCCTTGAATATTACTTTAAAATGTACTTTATTCTCTGTGTAAAGAGTAGTCTGAAATAGAACCAACTGCACTGTTTGTACACTGATGAGTATTGTCCTGCTGAGATTCACTTTTAAGCTATAGCAGCAGAAATATATGGGACATACACAAAACTCCAGTTCTTAGCCTTATATAGGATTCATAAGCAGGATTTCAGCTTCAGATTAATTTAATCTCCAACTCTTCTCCTAGCCCCTCCAGTTAAGCCAAAAATACTGCATTCACAGAAATATCTAATAGAATTATTACAGAAGAATTTCTGGATTTTTCAGTTTGGGAATCACTATATGCTGTATGAAGGTTATTTTGAAAGTGCGAGTGACTATCTTAAAGCCTCAGCAATTGAGTCCCAGTCTGCCTGTTTATGACACCTGCAGCGTAACAGTCACCCTGGCCAAGACTTATAAACGCTGGACACCGAAGCACAACGGAGTGAATCTTTTATGCATGATGAGTCCCTCTGCAGCTTTTATATCAAGGGACAAAGGAAAACAGGTACACGGATAGCCTTTATTACTACTCTTGGAGTCTGTGGTTTTGCAGTCAGTAAAGCAGGATTTCTCCATATTACCGATTACAGGATTAGAGCTTTACTGAGCCTGATATTCACAGAATTACTATCCTTTAACACACAGCATCTCACGTCTTACCTCAGAAAGACTGACTTCAGTTCTGTAGGGTGCACTTCCAAATTCTAGAGGCTCTTTTTTTCTAATCTCATTAGCTCTTTCAAATGTGATTTGGGAGTTGGAAAGTTTTGTGTAAGTTGCATCCTTGATCATTCAATGTGCTATCATCATTTCTACTTGTCATATCTGCTAATCTACCCACTTACAATGTGACCATCATTACATTGTAAATTCTGAAAGACAAAGCTTTTGCATTTATCACAATATGTATATGCATAAGTCTATATGGGAGATTCATAAAATAGTTTTGGGTGAAAGAGATCTCTGCAGATCATCTGGATCATCATCTGGAGATAGGCCAATTTTGATCAGGTGGTTTAGGGATCATGCACACACAATTCCTTATACACAAAGGGCCATACGTTCCAAGGGTTAGGTACATTCCAAATATCCATGCAATCCATGCAACCTGTTATTACATACACACCTCTACAAAACAGTAAGCAAGGCACCTGCTCTCCAGCATAATATATACTGCAAGCTCTTTCCAGAGAGCATAGGACTCAGAAAGGACTACAAACGTTTGGTCAGTAAGGTGCACTTTCCTGTCATCCATGCATAAGAAGAGAAACTGCAGCCATGTAGAGAGGCCAATTCCATCATACTGAATAACTCTCCACACGCTCTCCAATGAAACCTAGCCTGGAGATCTAGTATACTAGCAGCTCACTGGATGTATCATAGTTTGCAATAATCTGCTGGGATATGCTTTAGTGCTTGCAGACTATAAAGTTGGATTTGAACATAGGGCTAAATGAAGAAACATTTTTAAAGTGGCAAAAAAAGAGCAGTTGTAAATACTTTAAAATATGGTGGTTTCAATATTTAACTTCAAATAATGAGCAGTAGTACTTTCTCATGGAGACAGTCCACTTGAAAGTTCTTCCTTATACAGTCTTTCCCAGAGGTAAACAGGTTTTGATACTTCTGTTCTGGAAGTGGGTCCCATATAACATGTACCTATTGCCTTTCTTGGCTGGCTTCAGTTGTTTTCCTATAGCTCTCCATGCAGATCTGAAGCGTCTATAATACTGGTTACTGCTTTTCTGCACTTGATTCTTTAGGCACATCTTGTTCTGATTGCAAGTGACTTAGCTTAAACAGTTCAAGGTTGCACATTACTCCATTTTATGCTTAGTGGTCAGGGTGTCCTGTAGAAATATTTTTTTTTTGCAGCTTTCATCCCCTGTTAGCTAGCAGGGGTAGAAGGATCGATCATGTTTATCCCAGAGGGCCAGAGTTTAGTGAGGGAACAGTTGTTGGAAATATAGCTGGTTCCTCACACAACAGAATAAAATTTATAAATGAAAGAAGAACTATGCAGTCATAGGTAGGGTGGCTGAAGAAGTGTAAGAGAGACCTGCATTAAAAACTACTTTATTTACCTTATCATCAATTTATGCATATCATAGTATGCATAAATTACAGAGTTAGCTATACTGGAAGATTGGATGCTGAGAAAAATGCCATGGAGTTGATCCAGGTTGTTCCAGTTGAAGACCTGTATGTCAGCACAGTTTAAAAAGACCTTTAAAAATGTTGGCGATTAAATTAACTGTGAAGAAGAAAGTCAAAATAACTCCATGCTATACAGAAGCAATGTTTGTTACCAAAGCCGCTTTTAAACATTCTAGTTTGGGTCAGTCTCCACTTTTGTGAAATTGTGTTTGTGTCAGGGAGGAAGTGTGAAAGAGAACAAATCAATGTCAAAGTGGTAAGGTAACAGACTTTCATTTTGATTTTCTAAATCAATGGTAGCTGCTTCATCAGCATTTTTTTTTTTTTTTTCCTTTCAGTAGTTACCAATTACCAAAAAGCTTGATAAGCTCTTTCAGTTTATGTAAAAGGAGCACTTGTAAAATGCCTCAAGTGTTTTCCTGCTTAATATAGCCTACAATTACACTTCACTATTTAAAGCAGAAGTAGTGGCTTTTACACAACTGTCAGAAGTTGCTCAAAAAGAACCATTTCATATAATCTTTTCTAATTGGTTGTCCAGAATTTCTTTCATAAGTAATGATTTCTGAAAACTATCAGCACTCAACTGAGAAGTGTTCATTCATTTTACCACAAACTGCCTATGTGGTACGAACAAATCTATGCTTCCATAGAAGAGTATCATAGGATTCTGCTCATCTTCCTCTAGACTGAGGACTTGACAAGGACTGGCATACTTTTACTTCTGTTTGCAGACAAGGCCTATAATATAATAACAAGAATCTGATTCTGCCATTATTCTGTTACCCAAGCACGGCAAACATTCCACAGTATTGATCAGCTAAGAACAGCAGTAAAGTTTTTCTATTATTTGTCTATTTTAAAATTTCAGGCTTAGCTGATGTATATTGAATTGTGTCACTTAGGAATATGAATATCTTTTTCCTAGAAGACAAAAAACACAGCCTTCTAATAATGACAGTACAATCATAGAACAGTTTCGGTTGGAAGAGACTTTCAGGATCATCAGGTCAAACCTTTGTCCAAGCTCTATCATCACCACTAAACCATGTCCCTAAGCACAACATCTACCCGTCTCTTAAACACCTCCAGGGATGGTGACTCCACCACCTCCCTGGGCAGCCTGTTCCAATGCCTAACAACCCTTTCAGTAAAGAAATTCTTCCTAATACCCAGCCTGAACTTACCCTGGTGTAGCTTAAGGCCATTTCCCCTTGTTCTAATGCTTGTTACTAGGGAGAACAAACCAACCCCCGCCTCACTACAACTTCCTTTCAGGTCTCCCCTCAGCCTTCTCCTCTCCAGGCTAAACAGCCCCAGAACCCTCAGCCGTTCCTCACAGGAGACATGCTCCAAATCCTTTACTAGCTTGGTAGCCTGCCTCTGTACCCTCTCCAGCACCTCAATGTCCGTCTTGTAGAGAGACGCCCAAAACTGAACATAGTACTCGAGGTGCAGCCTCACCAAAGCCGAGTACAGGGGAACGATCACCTCCCTACTCCTGCTGACAACACTATTCCCGATACAGGCCAGGATGCCATTGGCCTTCTTGGCCACCTGAGCACACTGCTGGGTCATGTTCAGCCGGCTGTCAGTCAACACCCCCAGGTCCCTCTCTGCCTGGCAGCTCTCCAGCCACTCCCCAAGCCTGTAGCGCTGCTGGGGCTGTTGTGGCTGAAGTTCAGGACCTGGCACTTGGCCTTATTGAAACTCATGGAACTGGCCTTGGCCCAGCGATCCAGCCTATCCAGATCCCTCTGTAGAGCTTCCCTACCCTCAAGCAGATCAACACTTCCACCCAGCTTGGTGTCATCTGCAAACTTACTAAGGGTGCACTCCATACCCCTGTCCAAATCACTGGTAAAGATGTTAAACAGGAGTGGCCCCAGTACTGAGCCCTGGGGGACACCACTCAGGACCAGCTGCCAACTGGATTTAACTCCATTGACCACAGCTCTCTGGACTCAAACATCCAACCAGTTTTTCACCCAGCAAAGCATACGCCCATCCAAGCCAAGAGCAGTCAATTTCTCTAGGAGAACGCTGTGAGAAACACTGTCAAATGCCTTACTAAAGTCGAGGTAGATGACTGCATAACCTAACAACATTCTTGTACTCATTATGAGTGGTCTGCCCCTTCTTCCAGAGGCCATAACTCTCTTTTTTTCCAAATCTCCCTATTCAGCCAGGACGGTCTTCTTTGCTGCCGGCTTGTTTCACGGCACGTGGGGATGGCCTGTTGGTGTGCCTTTAAGATTTTCTTCTGAAAAAGTGTCCAGCCCTCCTGGACTCCTATACCTTTCAAAACTGACTCCCAAGGGCTTCTATCAAGTAACCTCCTAAACAAGTCAAATGCTCTTTGAAAGTCCAAAGTGGCAGTTTTGCTGCCCCCCCTCCTCACATCTCTATTTAAGAACAGCGAGCTTAATAATTTCATGGTCACTGTTCCCTAGACTGCCTCCAACTGCTATATCCTCCACAAGACCTTCTCTGTTCCAAACAGGAGGTCAGCAGGGCACCTTCCCTGGTTGGTTCACTTACCAGCTGTGTGAGGAAGTTATCCTCCACACATTCCAGGAACCTCCTGGATTGTTCCCACTCTGCTGTGTTCTATTTCCAGCAGATACCTGGGAAGTTGAAGTCCCCCACAAGAACAATGGCAAGTGATCGTGAGATTTCTCCCAAGCGCTTATAGAATGTTTCATCTACCCCACTGCTCTGATTGGGAGGTCTATAGCAGACTCCCACAGCAATATCAGCTTTATTGTCCTTGCCTCTTATCCTAATCCAAACACTCTCAACCCCATCATCACTACACTTAAATTCTGAGCATTCATAACAGTCCCTAACATATGGGGCCACCCCACTGCCTCTCCTTCCCTCTCTATCACTCCTGAAGAACTTGTAGCTGTTGATCGTGGCACTCCAGTCATGTAAGGCATCCCACCACATTTCTGTGATAGCCAACATGTCATACTTTTCCTGATGCAGCATGGCTTCAAGCTCCCCCTGTTCGGTGCTCATACTCCGTGCATTGGTATAGATGCACTTCAGATGAGCTAATGATCCCAACACCTTTTTGTGGGTGTGGGCCCTGTTTCCTACCAGACTCTAAAACATCAACAACAGCTCTTGCCTCTTCATATCTCATTATATGTTTATCCTTTGTCACCACTGAGAAGGCAGAGTGAGAGTCCTCACTAGTGCACCATCCTGCCATGCTTCCCATGGGCTTGTTTATAAGAGGCCCAGTTATATCACCTTCCCCCTTCAAAAGTAGTTTAAAGCCCTGTCGATGAGCCTTGCTAACTCCTGCTCCAGAATCCTTTTTCCCTTCTGGGACATGTGCATCCCATTTGTTGTCAGCAAGCCAGGTGAAGCCACCATCATTTAGGTTGGAAAACACCCTTAAGACCATTGAGTCCAACCATAAGCCTAACACTGCCAAGTCCACTACTGAACCATGTCTGCATGTCTTTCAAGTACCTCTAGGGATGGTGACTCAACCACTTTTCTGGGAAGCCAGTTCCAATGCTTGACAACACTTTTGGTGAAGAAATTTTTCGTAATGTCTGATCTAAACCTCCCCTGGAACAGCTTGAGCCCATTTCCTCTTGTCCTATCGCTTGTTTCTTGGGAGATGAGACTAACACCCACCTCACTACAACCTCCTAGTTGTAGAGGGTGATAAGGTCTCCCCTCAGCCTCCTCTTCTCCAGGCTAAACAACCCCAGATCCTCATAAGACTTGTGCTCTAGACCCTTCACCAGCTTCATTGCCGTTCTCTGGACACACTCGAGGACCTCAATGTCCTTGTAGACAGGGGTCCAAAACTGCACACAGTATTTGAGGTGTGGTCTCACCAAGGCTAAGTACAGGGGCACGACCACTTCCCTAGTCCTGCTGGCTACACTATTTCTGATACAGGCCAGGATGCTGTTGGCCTTCTTGCCCACCTGGGCACACTGCTGGCTCATGTTCAGCCAGGTATCGACCAGGATCCCCAGCTCCTTTTCTGCCAGGCAGCTTTCTGGCCACTAGCTACGAACCACAAACTGTGTATTTTTCCTTTACTTATTTTAGCATAGAAAAGTACCACCAAGTATCTGGTGATTTCCTGTCATCACTGGAGAAGAAAGACATATTTCTAGAAAGAGAAATGTGATTACAACAGTGTTCAGTGTTGGCATCTGAACTTATGGTCATGGTTACACACCTGGAAGTGTTTTAGAAAACTTTTTAAAATGTAAATGAGGTAGGATTCAACAGGGGAAATAATACCTAAAAAGTTCAGTAGCATGCTACTTGCAATTCCACACACTGATAAACTGCCAGGGCCCTGGGGCACTGATGAGCCTCCCTCTCACTGTCTGCCCAGGGTGCCTCCCCAATCCATCCATGGCCTCTGACCTCATTTCAGCCCCCCAGGACCTCATTTCAGCCCCCATGATCTCCCCCTGTTCCCCAGATGCCCTGCTCCTGGCTGGGGTGGTGGGATGGTCCTGGCTGACCTGGGTCAACGGTAGGTATCTTTTTTTTGCCGTAGCTATGCAACATGTCTGTAATTTATGTTTACATTTCATTCATTAACTTAGTATGACAACCTCACAAACTACAATCCAAAGAGCTGCTCTCAGAGAAAGATTCAGTAAGGTAAAATACAATGACAATAATCTCTGCCAAGTTGCTGATTGTACCAGCATATGCATGCAGACATGATGGTGGCAGGGGCAAGGGGTGCCAACAATTATGGCACGCAAGGGCCATGGAAGCAAAAGGCTTCCAACCTTGCAAAGCACAAAGATATGCATGTTTTGAGTACACCTGCCCAGGGGAAAATACAATTTCAAAAGTAAGAATTTTTTTAGATAGTGATGAAATTTCATTCACAAATGCATCATCAATCCTTTGATGATCAGTATGTGAGAGGAACTTAAGATGGCTAAAAGCTCACCTTTTCCAAACAGATGTGATATTATCTGATGTCCCATTTATTCTTCTTTTTTTTTTTCTTAATTAAAAAAAGTGAACCAAAGTTCCTGAACACTTTTGTATTTCCCCTCAGTCATATCAAGCTCCCTATCTCTATAGATCAGTATTTCTGTCAGCATAAGTGACTGGTCTCAGGGCTATGCCCTGTAGCATTCAAAAAACATTCCCAGCTTCTGCACTTCAGAAAAGTGCGTTTTGTGATGTGGCTCCTTCTGTGCCTGCTGTTAGTAGGATACCTGCTGTGTCTGCCAGGACACATCTTTGGTGACTCTTGTTTGCAGCTGTCTCAACAACATCCTACAAACCGTGTAACTGTGTTAATACAAAAAAGAAAGCAAATTCATTTTAAGGTCTACTGATGTCTTATCTAAGACAACTAGCAAGTTACAAAACTGTAACTGAATTATTGTAAGGTTTTCTCAGGATAGAATGAGTTATTTGTTTGCCTTACTTCCACATGTCCATTCATCAAAAAGTAATCGGATTTTGCTTCAGAATAAGCTTAACTTTGAAACACAGTATAATAACTATACATTTCAGGATAAGTTGCTATTTCATATGGTGCTTTTAATGTCATTTAGGTATTCTCAATCTTCTATCTACTTTAAATAGATATATACTTAATGTATTTTTTATACATACATATACACATATGCAGTTACGAAAGAGAAATAATATTAGTATTCTCTGATTCCCTGCATCATCTAAGCTGTTCCTTTAGTATTGAGGGGTTTTTTGAGATTAAATGTCCCAACAGACCTTTTCAAATCAGGTAGCTAATGTGGAGGAATTCTCAGACCCTAGACTCACAGATAAAGTGAACCTTACTCAGAATTAAGTGCATATACATATTTCTATGTGGTACTTACTTTGTCAACTACTAGTTATAAATTGACTTGAATGCTTTTCTGATGACATCTATAACAAATATCAGTGTAATAAATTAACAACAGTTGAGGCCGAACGGAAAAAAGAATACTCACTTAGGATGCAGGAACTAGGATTTTGTATAGGTTGCATTTCATAAAAGAAATAAACAGAGATAATTCTTTCTTGTCAGGTAAGGCTGGACTCCAAAAAGCAATTTAGTCTCTTGGTAACCTATTTTTCTTCTTTCTCTACAGCTTTTCTATGAGTGGTAATGGTTTTGCCTAGATGTAAACTGTGACTTGCAAAGCAGTGAGTAGAGTTAATTTATCAACTTCAGTCTTCATCATTAGTACCATTGTTGCTTTGTGTCACCTTAATTTGTGATTGTTAACGTCAGATGAGTTTATGTTCAGTAGCATAGCACTTGAAGAGCTAAGACTTTAAATCGCCTGAGTGTATTTCTCAATATAAATTCCTAGTCTATAATTCAGAAATCTTTTAAGATACTGTTTAAATATTTTGTTAATGGTTGTTAATAGGTTCTTAATGCGTTTTTTCTGCATTTAACATAAGTCATTGTGACGCAGTTCGGGCCCAGCCGGGCGCAGGGCACCACGAGGCCGGTCGCTCCCCCTCCCCCTCCCCGTGGTGGGGTGGGGAGCAGATTCGGGAGAAATGGGTCAAACCCTGCGAGTTGAGATAAGAACAGTTTAACGGAGCAGCACAAAGAGAGAACACAATAGTAACAACAACACTAATGAAGTAATAGATACAGCAAGTGACACAGAACCGGACAGCTCACCACCCTGACCGTGCCACCCCCTTTCCCCAGACGCATGCTCCCCCGGCCGCTCCCCCTTTATAAACTGAGCATGACGTAAGCATGGTATCCAATACCTCTTGGCTAATTCGGTTTGACTGTCCCGGCTGTGTCCCCTCCCAGCTTCTCGTGAAAATTAACCATGCCCTAGCCAAACCCAGGACGCATTGGCTTGTTGATATAATGAAATAACTCAGGTAATGAAGAACATTTAAGTTTTTCAGAATCTCAACAAATGGGTATATACCGAGAACGCAAGAAATTTCTGCCTTGTGTGATCTAGAAATAACCTACATTTAAGAAGTAAAATCAGTTCATGTTTTATACAGTTTTCTAACAGTCTCAAGGGAAGTTCACTTAATGCTGTAGGTTGCAACTACAGTCAGAGTTGTTCTCTTACTATACAGGAATG
Source organism: Leptosomus discolor (assembly GCF_034619465.1). Classification (NCBI taxonomy): domain Eukaryota; kingdom Metazoa; phylum Chordata; class Aves; order Leptosomiformes; family Leptosomidae; genus Leptosomus; species Leptosomus discolor. The sequence continues at coordinate 43,203,003 of NC_141419.1, read as the reverse complement.
GGTTCAGGGAATACGGTGCTATAAGAGCATTTGGTTTTCAAAACACACATTCCAGAAGCTGAAAAATCAACTATGTACACATTGCAATAGAAAGAAATCTTGCACGTAAGGAGTCTGTAAAAAGGCTAAAGTCATTATAATGCATTTTAGGATAAGACCCAGGAACCTTTACTTGCGATTCAGTGAATCTTAAGAATTGAAAAAAAATTCCAGTCCAGCTCTGCAATTAAATGCTGGAGGTGATACTAGATTAATAAAATCTTGGCTGAGTTTGGCAAATAGAGAGGCACCTAAATAAGAACACAGGTAAAGTAGTTGTGATGGTGTGTTCCCTCCACCCCCAACCTGACCTGTATTTTCCATAACCCTGCCCAAGTGATAATCACCTGGTGATTGTAAGGGATGTGTCTGGCTGTGGTGGCTGCATCCAGAGCAATGTGTGTTTTGGGGAGACAGATAGCAACACAACAGACAAGGGCTAATTTGAACATTGTGCCCACCTAATCATAGTGCTGGTCTGACTCAAGCCAAATTTGGAAGAAACTGTAATCGGTAAGCAAACACGACTACAAGTCAATTATCTTACTCCAGAAATAATGGACAGCCCAGGGCCCACTGAGCTCTCCTGCATGGCAATGGGCTGCATGCCAGGATCTCCCCTCGAATAAGGATGCCTCTCAAGGTTACTTGTTGGAGTTGAGAGATTCCTTGCTGTGACAAATTCTCAGTTAGTGATTAATAGCATGCTAAACTTTGAAAACTTAGCTAAGTGATAGAAAAGATTGATTGTGCATATATAATCCTTTAGACATAAACCGTTGACCAAGTTTGGGTCTAGGATTGGATCCAGCTGCACCTAGACTCCTCTTTGAGGAGTTTAGAAAGCAAAGGCATCCTTTCTGAACCTCATGACTCACCAGGAGGGTCTCCTTGACAGTTTTGTCTAACCCTGTCCTCTCTATATATAAATAATCAAGTGTGCATTGCCATCGCACCATATTAAACCACTGTTGCATTTATTATCACACTTTGTTAAATCGCTGGTTTGGATCAATAAACATGTTAATACTTATCTCTTATGAGTGAAGTACATCATTCATGACAGTGGTAGAGGTAAAAAACTTCAAGGATAGTCAAAAAGTTGACTTGAAGGTTTATCAAAAACATATGGCAGCCTGAGACTCAGTACAGACTGGAAACCTACAGTTTTCAGAGTTCATAGAAGTCAGATGTTGGAGGACAGAGGTCTAAACAAAACAGAAATTTTTAGGACTTTTTTTTTCTCTGAGAACAGCAAGGGAGGTTTTTAATCATCTTTTACTAGTGTTAAATAATTTACTGTCAAAACAGTCTTGAAGGATTTTGTTTGGATTTTCTGAGTGTTTTTAAGTTTTACTGTTACTGCCAAAATGTCAAGCACATTTTGAATTGAAGCCAGTAAAATTTGTTAATTGCGTCAGCATATTGTCCTGCTTTCTCAGTTTGTTTTATATTTGGCTTCTAGGAGAATCTGCCTTATACTAGGTATTTTCTTTACCTGATACTTTTGCTGGGAAAGGCAGTTTACAGCCCTGTGGAGCTGCACAGTGCCTCACACTGCAGCTCTTCTCCAGGCAGGTTGCTTTTATCCAGTATGACATATTGCTACAGGTGGGTTTTACAATGTGAAAGATACCATGACTCACAGACTGAGAGCTTCCTCTCAAGATTTCTTCCAGTAAGAGGAGGACGAGTGTCTTGCATGATGCAATTATGAAACTGTCTGAGTAGAAAGAGATTAAAAGAAAATGAGGCCTGGGAATTAAGAAGAAATGAAAGCAGAAAAGAAAAAAAAAAAAAAAAAATGCAGGGATAAAGCTTGCTGTTACCTGCCTCTTACACTAATGATCCCATCTTTGTATTTGGTGTAATAATTGACAATGTCCTGGAAGACAAATTTTTCCTGACTGCTATTTAATCAATGATAGCTCTACTACTCTAGTAACATTCTACTACTTCCTTATTTCTTTTATTCCTTTCTGTCACTATTCTTCAGCCTCAAATATCCTATGCTCTTTACCAGTGCTTAACTCTAGGCTTGTCCTGGTTGGATAAATACAGATCTCTTCTGCTTTTGCTATTCAGGTCTTTGGTGCTCCAGATGTTCTGTCTTAATCTTTCAGGTAGCTGAGAGATGCCTTTTAGATGTGTCTTTTGATTCTTTTGGTTCTGGAATTAACAGATAGGCAACACATCATCTGTTCAATCACTGTTAAGAGGGATGACCTTCATATTGGCACATAAGGCTGCAATCATCAAGAGAATGCAATTTATTCACCTTTTACGCTACTGTCCTGTGCCTTTTTTTTTCTCTGGCAGCAGGACTAGTATGAATAGGATTATATTTAGACAGTTGTTTACATTTCATTATTGCACCTATAAACCACCTGCCTTACTTGAGCTTTAATGATACTGATATGCTCAGAATCAGATGCCCTTAACATAAGAATAACATTAAGTAAAAACAAAAAAAGATTTTTATTAATGCTGTGTGGGTAAAAATAACTCCCATTTTAAAATTAAATTTAGTCACACAGAGGCAATTTCAATTTCTACAATGTGCCCTGAAAATAGTATTTCAGGCTTACCACTTATAATACATTACAGCATTCCAAGGCTTGAACGTTAACAAGAAACAAACGGTGATACTTTTCAATAGTAATATTTTGTATCCTGAAATACTCTGCTATGCTTGATGGATTAAAACAGCAGGCAATATATATGCAATAGTTTTAAGATAGCTTATGACTCCCTCAAACGTATGCACAAGTGTTACTTATGACTTGATGGAAACATGCTTTTCAAAATGTCTCCACAGTTCATCAAAGAGGTGTAAGAGGCTAGTAAGATTACAGTAACAGAAAATACTTGTAAGTGGGATTCCTCCTGTTGTATTTACTTTCCATAGCGTGTGTAATCTTCAGAATCACAAATCATTGTGAATGTCGGGGTGATAATCAGGATTAACTGTATCACATCGATTTTACTGCTGCTTAGTGTAGCATCTACTGTAGTTATGAGCAAAGCTTTAAACCACTGTAAATGTGAACAGCGTTGATAAAAATGTTTGTCTCTGGAATCCCAATCCTGCTGCTTAGTAGACAGCTGACCACAGTCAGCTTCACACCCTTTCTGTTTAACTGGAAAGAAATCACTGAACATCCTTCAGAAAGTGTGGGAGCATATTCAAATAATGGACACTCACGGAAAGATATCTTAAAGGAAAAAATAAATTAAAAAAATACTATGATTCTTAATCTCAGTTGTGTGCTTAGCCTTTTGTTCAGGCTGCTCTCTTAAGTGGCAGATAAGACATGGGGTAGTGGCAACTGGTACTGCATATCATGGTGATATTAACATCCTGTGGAGGAGGAGATGGGAAGACAGACATTTGTCTTTTTTAAATCACTTGGCAGTTGGTGGGGATCACTTTAATTTCCTGCAGGTATGGCACCATTCTTTGCAACAGCCCTTCTACTTGCACCAAACATTTGAAGCCTTTCTCAAGAATTTATTCTTCCCTTAATATGTATGTGTTATAGAAAACTAATGCTTATTAGTTTAGTACAGCACTACAGACTCAAAAGTGCTTTTTAATGAGTCTATCAGCTCACAGGTTTTTGATACTGATAGATGGCAGTAAGAACCATGCTTATTTTAAATACCTAAAATTAATAATAACATATTACTCACCACTAAAATATTTGTGTAATGAGTAAGTCCAGTACATTGACATAAGCTCACAAGGGAGCCTGATTCAACCCCATCAACCTGTTTATTGGGAAAGGAAGCATTTTTGTCACATGAATTCTCTACCAACAAGGTAGTTGATAACTGTTTATGGGACGCCCAGCATGAGGGAATGTCTAAGAACCATTCTTGTGCACTAAATGGAAATGTGGTCTTACGCAGCTTTTGATGAGTGGGAAGGTTATGATATTCTAGTTGCATTAATTATCAAGGAAATTCCTAGACATTAACTTTTATTGATTTTTTATAAAATATCTAGTGAGTAGAGACAATTGTATGGAAGGCCTTTGCTCCGAGTAACTAGCACCTGTTTAAAGAGACAAAGAGGATACTGCTAAGCTCAGAAATGGGACTCAGCACTAAAAAGCTACAAATTTGTCTTGCCAGCTCAGACCTGAAAGAAATACAGATGACATACGGAAATCAAGTCAGCTAATAAGGAGTGGTTTTGCTTTGCGTTTTCTTTTTTCACATCTGTTTTTCTACTAACTGGTCCTAACTCAAACAATGAAGGTGTTTTTTTTTTTTTTTTCCTTATTTTACCTGCCTTTTGTCAGGTGTAAAGAGAGATTTCAGGATTATCTGCCAAATGCTTCATTTTCAAGAAAATAAAAAGTGTAAAAAAAATTACTAGGTTGCTCTTCCAGTGTGTTTGAGCCTACCCAGATGGCAACAAAAGCACCAGGCAGCTGCTCGCTCACCCCTACCCCATCCCCTGAGGGATACGGAGGAGAAAATACAACCAAAAGGGCTTGAGGGTCGAGACAAAGGACAGGGAGGGCTCACGCACCAGTTATGGTCACGGCAAGAGACAGACCCAACTTGGGGATAACAACATACATTTAATACAAACAACCACCACCATCAAGGAGAATGAGAGGCACAACCAGGTCTGAAATATAACACACCTCCCCCCCACCCCTCCAGTCTCCCCGAGCTCAGCTCTGCTCCCTCTTCCCCCCCGGCAGCGCAGGGGGCAGGGAATGGGGGGTCGCAGTCCGTCCAGCACAAGGTGTCCCCGCTGCTCCTTCCCCCTCAGGGAGAGGGGCCCTCGCAGCCCTCCCCTGCCCCACCGCGGGGTCCCTCTCCCGGCAGACAGCCCTCCAGGAACTGCGCCAATGCGAGTCCTTCCCGCGGGGCCGCAGCTCCCCAGAACCCCGCAGCGCGGGGCCCTCCCGGGGCTGCCGCCCTCCCACCGACCGGCGGCTCCAGCGCGGCCGCAGTCGCGCTCTGCTGCGGGCCCGGGCCCTGCTCCTCCGGCCCAGGGCCTTCCGCGGGCTGCAGGGCGACCTCCGGGCCACCGCTGGGCTGCAGGGGCTCAGCCGCCACCCCACCGCGGGCCGCAGGGGAACCTCTGCAGCGGCACAGCTCCCTCTCCCCTGCCTCACTGACCCAGGTGTCCGCAGGGCTGTCTCTTTCCCACCCCCCTTCGCTCACCAACACAAAGAGACAGAATAAAGACAGCAATCAGGGGCTTCTTTCACTCTTAAATAGTTATTCGCAGAGGTGCCATTGGTCTGGCCTTGGCCAGAGGCAGGTCGAAACTGGAGTCCAGGGAGCTTCTCGAAGCCTCTTAAAGGAGCCATCTCTGTAGCCCCCTCCCCCGCTACCAAAACCCCTCCAAAACCCTGCCAGACACCAAACCACCACAAAGTGCCTTGTGTCCCCTGTAACGTAGGGAACCTCCTGGATTTGGCAAGGTTTCCTTTGTAACTGCAGACTGCATTAATGGCAACTTTATAGTTTGAAAGTAGTATCTAGTCACGGAGAGAACATATCCATATGAAAATATTAGAAAGGATATATTGCTTACAAGAAGTAAAGTGATTATGAATCTGAGCCTTAGGGTTCATCTTAATGACAAGATTTTAATAATGCTTTCCTTTGTCTTAGACTTGGCAAGTTTTTACACTTAGCATGCCTGCAGCCTGGTAAATACGATAGGAACAGTTTCTTCAGGATGCACTGTCTTGTTATCCTTGTGCCTCAAACAAGATGATGTGTATTCCTGTTGAATAATCACACTTTAATATTTGTCTTTTCAGTTTCAACTTCTGTATTTAATTCTAACCTTATTTCCTCTAGATGTGCATACATACTTACATTTTTACATATACATACACACAATCTCCCTGCAATACTGTGGAGGGTGTTGTAGGTACTACTATTTACATTACTCCATCTTTTCTTCTCCCCATACTGATAGTGTTACACAACAGCATTTGTTGTTTTAATATTTTCTTTATAAAGAAAATACGGCAGTTCAAGGTAATATTGATGTACTTCGGCTATTATGGCTGGGGAGAAATGTTCAGATAATTGTTCAACCTTTTCTTGTTTTCATTATGGTAAGATTATAGAGCAATTAATACTGATGGAGACAGGAAAAAGGGGTATGGTTAGGAGACAGGAATAGTTTCACTGATAATTTGAAAAATTTGCTGCCTTTCATGCTCCAGTAAGAATTTTAGGAAGGAAATTACAGTTGGTCATGCTGAGCCCAATAAGGACCATGATAGGTTAACAGGTGTGATTGATCAGAAAGCACAGCTGCCGTAAGCTCTCTGCCACTTATTTCATGATGATGTAAGGCACTAGGAATAGGATAAGTTATCAACGGAAGAAATATGGATGAATATTACCTAAGAAATGGTAATTTCTGCTTAAGAACTATCAGCTAGTAAAATGAAGAAGATTTTCCTGAAGGGGAAAAGAACAGTTTGAGAGGGAAAAAATTTAAAAAGATGTATTGTTGTACAAGAACAGCAGGGTGTCACAGAAGTGATGATTTCATGCCTGTCTGAAGGATCAACAAAAGAGGTTATCATTTGCTTTTGTAAGGACAGTTAGAACAGAACAGGAATGTGGAATTGACATGAAGACAAGAAAGAGAGAAAATTGATATAGATTAGTACTTATCTATTTTCAAGAGACTAGCAGTAGGAGTTGTGAGGAGGGATAGAAAGAAAATTACAATCAAGTGAGAATACCTTTATAGTAGTAGTGAGAAAGATCAATGAATGCAGAGGAAGAAGCTAGGAAGGAGTAAAGCTTAATGATAAAAAGAAAGTGAGGAAGGGAGCACTGCAGGTCAGGAAACATGAGTGGATGAGGTCAAGTTGAATTAGATCTGAAGTAGGTCAGTGAATTAAACTTCATTTACATATACTTGTTTTGATCATTTTTAAAGGAACCTATAATTCAGTATGACAAAGCACCAAAAAAACCTATCTGTTCCTTCAGAAAAAATCTTTCAAGTATGAAACAGGAGACCAAAGGTTACCATACTGCAATAACTATTGTGAATAGTATCTGTCTAGATAATTAAAGCAAAATCAAAAGAAATGCTTGTAGTAAAACAGAGTATATATTAAAACTAATTTTGCAAAATTCAACTGAAAGAAAAGAATCATATTGTATAGAAATTGTCCCAGAATCTTTCAGCCTTTTGTTGTATTGTAGTCCTCAAAAAGGCCAAATTATTTTTTGTCGAGCTTTTAAAGCCATCGGGCCTTACCTAAATGTGTTTGTGAGAAGGGATAGACACAACTTCTTAGGGAACCTCCCAGTTTTTCTTAAAAATATCCAAGAGAGCTTTTGACAGAATTATTTAGGTACTTTGCTTCTAGGGTCTGACCTGAGTTGAAAGTATTTTTTTCATAAGTAATGATCTCAAATAATGAACTGAGCTCCCTGATGTCAGGATTTTAGTTTAGCTAGCTCACAGTTCATATTCAGGAAGCTATATGTTATGTAATTTTCTAAATATCTATGTTTAGACAGATATGCATGAAAAGAATGAACATTAATTTAGTTTTCATTGAAACTGATATTTTCTATTTGCTAGGTTTTCAGTAAGATTATGTTATTAGGCCTGTTGCTGACGGAAAAAACAGGTAGACTGAGTCTGTCTAAATGAAGATGAATTCTTAAACTAGTGCAAAAGCTGAACATGAAATTGTAATAGGAAACAAAAGACTTGCCTTGAATAAACTTGATTTTGAATGAGTGTGTGCTGGTGGCTGCAGGGAGGTATATAAAGGATGAGAGAGACGTGCATGAATTTTTACCTCTGGTTTTACCACCCACCAGATCTGTTACTGAGAAAGGATCGAGAGACCTTGCTGAAGAGACGCTGAAGAGTTCCTTTGTAAAATTCTCATGGATGGTTGTTGCTTGAAGGGACACAAAAAACATCATGGTCAGTATGAGGGAACAGATTTGTCTTCCTACCTTTTTAAAGAAACAGCAAGGTGTTTCCTGGGTGAAATTTGAACCTGTATGGACACAATTGCACAAAGCTATGAGACACAAGCTGAATATTCCTTCATTTTTGTTTTGATTTCAAATTCTTTTGAAGACATGGTTTGTGTTGAGAATCTCTTTCTAGAATAGCATTAGTTGTTCTGTATGCGGTTAACTACTGTAAAAGAAAAATGAGAATTTTCCAGTCATTCAGATCCAACAAGGATCATAAAGAGACAAAGAACAGGAGTTTTGTTTTGTTTCTTCTAATACGTAAAAATGTTGATGTCATGTTTATTTAGTGGTCTTGAGGTATTTTTTTCTGCTAAGTGACAGGGAATCTAACTGTTAAGATAAAAAGCATTTGTTAGATGTTATGGAAGTCTTGGTGAATTTTTGTCTTGCAAAAGTAGTTATTATTGCTTTACAGCAAATTATGGAAAAGTAAAAATTTCTGTGTGATTGCTCAGCACCTTACGCTTGTCTACAGTTTTTCCAGTTCCACTTGCTTCTCCTGAGCAGACTATCTGCAACATTTTTCCCTGTAGTTAGTGAGGTGTTCTGAGGGATGATTCAGTGCTGTTTGTGGAATGAACAGTTTCAGGGAGAGCTCTTCTTTCCTTTTGCCTTTCTTAATTTGAAATTGAAGTAGATGTTGAATATGATCTGTTTCCAGTTCCTTCCTCCCCTCTCCTTTCTGACGTTTCGGAAGAAAGGGCCAGGTTCTGTGGTTTTGTTTCAAAACTAAACCATTGTGGCAATCAGACAGTGTTATCTGACAGATACTGAGAGGATACTGGGCAGAGCCTTTTCCCAAGAGTAAATCCACACCAAACAGAGCTACCACTCACACTCTGTGATGCCACATGTGAAGTGGAACCTATCAAGAATCATGTGTGAGTCATGCAACACCTGGGAAGTTACAGTACTGGCTGTATTTAAAAATAAATTTAAAAGATGGCAAGTGAAAATTGTCTGTAGTCAAAGCAAGTGAAAAAGTCCTTCATTAGTTTGAAAATAATTCATCACTGCATCGTTTATCATTTATTATTATTATTATTAAGATCAAGATGTCCTTGCAATGAATTTAAACCCTATTTTGTGAAAAACACATAGGTTTGAACATTCAGGGTCATGCATCAAGTCAAAGAATTTTGAGTTTTATTTATTTTCGGTATTACAATAGATCCTTCTTAACAACACCATATTAAGAAAACTGACAAAGTAACAGTACCATCTTAGAATCTTTTTCTTTTCAAATACTGCCTGACTTTCTGAACTTTTTCAAATCTCACCTATCTGTTCAATCATTGCTCCTCAGTGAAAGCTCAATTCTGTTTAGTAAAAAATCATCATCACTAGCTTATCCTTGAACACGTGTTTTACAACGAAAATAGTCAGGGTTTCACATGGTTAAAACTCAGCCTTAGTACTCTATCCCAATCTGCAGTTTCCTAAAGGTACTTGATACCCTCAGTCTTCTCAGCTCATCCTGAACAGGTATAATGCAGTTGTATGTACTTAAATTTAAAATATGTATATATTTAATTGAATGGATCAGAGAATTAATAATGAGCCTTCCTTCTATAACGCTGATACAAAAAAAATTCGTGATACCACCAGCTGTTACAAATTATTAACCATTTAGATAAGTAGACTACCAAAGAATTTTGAATAGGAGGAGAAAACACTACTTTACACACATCCCTGTATCCCTTATTTTCTAAATGATCTGATGTAGCTACATGGAAGTTGTCTGATGGCAGGCTCAGGTTAAGGCTGCAGAAAGAGAGACCAAGCTACAAAGGGCAATGCAGATGAGCACAAAACTAGAATTAATGATGCTGCAGTAGTAAAACTCTACAATAACTTCAGTATGGTTAATGTTTAGCATCAAATTATATTGTGTTATTCCTCTATATCACTACTTCAGCTTTTGCTATCACATGCCTTCCTGCTTCAGCTTTTAAGTGGAAAATTTCTTCTTATTCCCTTTCCCCACTTACATATAAAATATTTTGAATTATTATACAGATTTACGACCTGAGATGCTTTTAATCTAAAAGGACAATGAAGTTGCTCAATTAAATAACTAGAAGTGTTATGTAATTTCACTGTAAAACCACAGCACATGTATTAGTAAATGAGGGAAAACACATGGCACAGATGTTAAAGATGCTGATGGTAAAATTGACATCAGAATGTTGGGAGTTGGATTTTGACTGTCTTCTTTGCTCCAAAATATTCCCTGAATTATTTGTCTGGCTTATACTGTCTTTTGGAAATGCAAAAATAAAGAAGTTAGTGAGTAACTGAATGATGGTCTCTTTTTCTTTGGTTATGTATCTTCTAACATGGATGGGAGGCCCATCACCCTTTTCAGCCTGCTTTCTATCTGTCTTGGTTTGAAAGACAGGTGTCTGCAGAGGAAGGCAGGAGCCTCTCTTGAAATGGAAAGTGCAACCCTTCCCTCCAAATTATTATAATTTTGAAATTAATGGGCCTTCAGGCAAAGATATGGGGAATAGGAATAACAGTTCTTTACTAATATATATATATATATATATATAACACAAGGCAGGGAAAAAGCAAACAACCCACTGGTTTACACTGACAGAGTCAGAAATACAACCTGACATCCTATTAGGGTGGCAGTAGCAGTGCGATAAGATGGTGGCTGCAGTCCTCCTGAAGCGATGGATGTAGTTCTGTTGAAGCAGCAATCAGGTAAAAGAGTCTGGTCTTCCTCCGAAGGTCCAGTGGTAGGTAGGTAGCTCTTGTCCTCTGGAACTCCAGTGGGGGGAAAAAGCTCCTCTGGGAATCCAGTGGAAGAAGGCTGCTAGGGTGTTTGAAATCTGAGTTTTTATTTGGCATGGACTGTTTGGCTCCTTCCCCCCACCGGGCGGAGCATCTCACAATGGGATGGGGAGTCGTGAGGCAGTTCCTTGATGGGCCATTAACAGGAGATAGTCCAGGAGCGAGTTATGGATGGGTCAGGCGATAAGGCATTGTTGTGCCCATTAACAGAAGAGAGTCCAGAGGGGGGAGGCAGGGAGCACCACCCCACCTGGTCTCAACAGCTCCTGAAGATGGTAATAGAATACTTTTTTTTCCTTTTGGCACATTTTACACTGTAACCTAGGGCACTATCCCTCTCTTACCACCATATTTTAGATCAATCAAGTTGAATCAGTCTTTGTGCTGTACACCCTGATTAATTTTCCTCGTTTTTCACTCAGGTGGGGAAGAACAGTCCCTTAAGGTATAAAGCCATCAGCACCTGACCTGGTTTATCTCATACGGATTAGGTTTTCTTTTACTTGTAACTTGATATGCAATCCCCTATGTACAACATCTTAGCCCTATAATAATTCACAGGATTAATGTGGAGAACAAGTGTACTTGTTAATTTATTTGTTTCCTGAAATAATAGAAAAACAATTTGAAATGGGGAAATTATTCTCCCATTAACCCTGTGTCTGGTTTCTAATTGGTTCAACCCTTCTAGTGCTGTGGTCTACACCTTTGCAATTTTATAAAATATTTTAATATAAAAGAACATAGGAGGAGTGAGTGCCTAAAAGAACCTCTTAGCCTGATAATTAGTACGAATTTGGAGATACAGATATTTATCATTTTTAAAACTAAATTACATTCTTGTGTGGGCTAAGGTTACACAGTGGTAATGCATTAGCTTGTTACCTCCAGAAATGGCCTGCTTTCCAATCTGACTTATTATAAATCATCTGTGGAATTAATTAGGTCTCTATTCAGTTGCTGTCTGGCTCACCATGTTACAAAACACAACACATTTTTCAGACAATCTTAGAGATGCTGAGGAACAGGATTATTGCAAGTTAAGATTAAGATGCATTGAAAGAATAAGTGGACTTGTGTCAAACAAGATGTGCTTTGTTATACTGGTATAAATCCAAATTAAATCTGTCTTGAGTTTCTTAATTTGGTCTGATGTTAAAGAGAGCACAGTTCAAACTGAGAGACTTAGTTTATACTTCTACCAGTGTAAATGTGGTAGGAATCTCTTGTCTGATTTATTCTATTCTCAAATGAAATGTACAAAAGTTATTAAATATGCTGTACAAACAACTCTCTCCTATCTCCAGTATGAGGATTGGTTGATGAGTAGGACTAATGCAGAGGGATTAAAATTCACTTTCATTAATCAAAAAATGAAAATGAGTGCTTCAAAGTTTTCCCATCACATTTATTAGTCTCTCTAAAGGACAGACTATTACAACTCTTTTATTTTAATTAGGTTTTTATAGAGTAGATTCATGAATTCCTTTTTCAATAGCTTTTGTATTTCAATAACATTGTAGTTAAATTGTCTATCACACTTTTTAGGAGTGTTGTAATTGCAATATAATTTATATTCCTGTAGCATAGTCATTTAGGATCTTTCTGCTGCTGTCCATGACTTCCAAACTTTTACTTCAATCTTTTCTTCTTTTTGCCATCCAATGGTATAATTTTTCATTATTTGGAAAGCTGATTTCTTTCTTTATCACTCCCTTTTCCTATCAACTAAAAGATTTTGAAGCATCTCCTTATATTCTTTTTCCTAATGTATTATATTTGTCTGACAGTGTAGAGAGACATAGAAGTGAGGTAGGAAAGGGCTATTATTGAACAGTTCCAAGGCTATTAGAGATTGTTCAACTGCAGCATAGGATTAAACACTTTCTGTTTAAATTCAAACTAAATTCTTTAATAGGTTCAGCAAAAAAAAAAAAATTCCTTCAAAAATAAAAATGCTTCACTGCAATATTTTCAGAATTGAACGCCTCACTTTTATAGTCAGGAATGTGATTACTTGGGGACTACTGGATTTTTTACACTCATCCCCATGGAAATTTGGGTTGGTTTGGGTTTGGGTTTTTTTTTGTTGTTTGTTTGCTTCCAAGCGAATGTTTTGGGTCAGTACATTTGGGTAAGAATGTCATGGGCAGGGGGTGTTTAAACATTTTTCTTTTAAATGTTGGTTGTTCCTTAAAAAGAATGCTCTTTCAAATGGAAGAGTTTCATGCTGACCCTGAAATGTTCTTGCTTTTCAAATGAAGAATTTTTTCTCTAAAACTGCCAAGATAATTTTTTGTTATTTTTATACAAGGTTTCTTCCACTTTTTTGAAGGTGGTTTTATTCTGAGTTTCCCCAAAACATTATTCTTGAATAAGTATACCATCTATCAAAAAAGTTTCATACAGCTTTAATCTGTAATTTTATTTCATTGAAGTCAGAGCAGTCCTATTAGGTATTAATTTCTAGATAAATCTAATTGAAACAAGCAAAAATCCAAGAAAGGGTTAACCTGTGCCAGTTGAACAGAACTTGGTCCATCTGTGCTGTGCTACTGTACCTTTCATCCATCTGTGCTATTGCATCTTGTTTTAGCTGAATGTTTGCCATGTTTTGCTTTGTGGTCTTTGTGTTCATTTGCATTTTTTTTCCATCAATGGATTCTGTTCAGAGCTTTCAGTCTAAGCACACTTGAAACTTGATGGGAATCAAAACTCGGCTCCAAATTTTATGTCTCAAATCCTTAGTATAAATTTACCAATAATGTTGTTTACTTGGACTTCATTATCTTTTACTCTTGAAATGTCTTGGACTACCCCGAAAACTAAAAACAATAGAATAATCTGCTTGTGTCTCTTGAGTCCTCTTGGTCTCTGTTGGCTGGTTCTAGTTGCTGTGGTTTTGCTTTTATAGGACAAAGTGCTTACAAGAATAGCAGCATTATAAAACTCAATGAGGCAAAAATATCAGAGAGGTCTGATCACCACATAAAATCTCACCTTTTGGGATTATGCTGATGACTGAAGTAATTACCATGGATTTTCATTGTAACTAGGCTTCAGCTGAAAAAAAGTCACATTTCCCCATTAATATAGGCTTTGGTAAAGTAGGTCAATGTAATGCTTTAAGTAATTCACAAATGTTTAGAGATTTTCACCACATAAATCTCATTTGAAAAGAAGGTAGATTTAAAGTAATCAGTGTATCCTTTAATATCAGTGATAAATCTTAACTAACAAGGAAGAAATAGTTTTAGAAGTGGTATTTTCAGTACTGCAACTGCTGTGATCATTAGAGAACCTTAGAAATACAAAGTATGTCTTTTAGAAGACCCTCATCTTCCTGTGGCTTTGTGTAGTGCATATGAAATTATAATACTATCTTAATAAAATCACAGATAGTAGTGAAGACTTGCAATCCATAAGTGCCTATCACAGTACTTTTTTTCCTTTACAGCATACCTGCCGTGTCTGTGGAATAAGCTGTGAGGAATGAGTATTCAACACAGCTGTCTTTGAATTTGGGGACCTAGGCTACACGGTTGCAGTCAAAGAAATGTCTGTGTAGTTGTGTCACTAACAAGCAGCTTGTTAAGCTGTATTGCTGACATTTAATGATAGTAAAAAAGCTCAGAGTAACAAAACAAACAAGCAACCCAGGAAAGGTTCACCTCTGACTTCTTCAGTCCTATGTGATCGATAGAGAACGGATAATTTGTCAAGAACAGATTGTGAGGCTCAGCTCAGCACAAAGTTCAAGTTGGAGAAAGTACAAATTATTTTTCTCTCTGAGAAAGGCCTGATCCCTTCAGGTCATGAGTGAGGTTGCTCAGAGAACAGTTTCTGAGTTTGCAGTGTAACAGCCTATACTCATTCTGTCTGACAGAATGACATATGTAGAAAACATTTTTTTCTATAAGGAAAGTTTTCCTTGGTAAATGTAATTACGTTTAGAACTTTGCAAATTCACTATTAAACTGGTCATAGACAAGCTGTAATTAAATAAGTTAAAGGCAGATCGTATCCTAAAGACTGAAAAACTAGATTATTTAATTGCAGACCTAAAAACAGTGTTAAGTCTTGTCTGAATTTGTAATTTATTTTGTATTTCGTAGTTTTTGATCCAAGAATCTCTGAAAGATTTTAGCATTAAGCAGTATTGCAAAAGAAAAAAATGTGGTTAAACAATTTTCAGTAATAAATGACTTTGAGTATTGCAGTGAAAATCTCTTGTATTTCAATGGAATTAGAAGCCTTTGAAAAATAAATTTTATCCATTCATAGTTTATTTAACAGAGGAGTCTGATAGCATTGCCTATCACAGAAGATCATTGCAAATATTTGTTATAAGAACTCATTTTGTGATGCATCATTTATGCAGAAAATTTTCATGCTAGGCATGTTTGTTTTGATAAATGTCAGTCAAAAGAAAACAAAAGCAAAGCTAAGCAATACATAGATATTATATGATAAAAAACATTAAGCTGTTCTTAATTTTTGCTGAAAACTAGTCCTTCCATAGTCTAGAGCAGGAAGGAAAAAAATTTTGTCAGGAGTATATTCCTTCTTTTCCTCCTGTTGTTGTGAAAATATACCCAGCTGGGCTAAATAATGTGCATTAAATAAGGACCTCTTAGAATTGTAGGTTTTGAATTCCCCATATAGCTATTTCCTGTTAAGCATGTTTGGTCTGGAGCAGGAGGATAATTTCAGCACAGCTACAACCCTGCATGCCCGTAACAAAGATGGAACAGAGGGCCTTTCTCTTCTGGAATGTAAGTAGTTTATTCCCCTTCCTGATATTAATATTGTGGGAGAGAAAGCCTTGAATGTGGAGGGAATAAAACACTGACCTAAGACATAAGGAAGAAAATTTTTAAGATGAGGGTTGTGAAGCACTGGAATAGGTTCCCCAGAGAGGTGGTAGAAGCCCCACCCCTGAAAACATTCAAGGTCAGGTTGGATAGTGCTCTGAGCAACCTGATCTAGTTGAAGATGTCCGTGCTCATTGCAGGGAGGGTGTCTCATCCCACTTGGTGGGTTTCAAGGTAGGTGAACTTTTGTATCCTCCCTTTTAAAAGGGGTTTTCTCTGCACAGCAGAGACCCTTTGCTTGGCAAAGATATCAAGTTAATAACCCTCTCTGGTCAGTAAATTGGCAGCAATAACATACTTTATTAGTAATATTTCACAGATCAGATGAAGGTATGGCTTTCACTAATTTTATCTAATAATATGGAGAGAAAAAAAAAGAGTGAAAAAGAAAAAGAAAGAAAGAGAAAGAAAGAGAGAAAGAAGTATCACCACTCTTGGGGTCCAGCGACGTCTTGCAGGTCCAGTCTGATCTTTGGTTCTTTGGAGGTAGGTGCACACCTGTGTCTTGATTATTGGTAATTTTATTGTCCATGTGATTAATATTCACGAGTCTCATTTACATTATCCCCTCCTCTCTTTTCATGCTAATTAGGATGCAGGCCCAGTATACAACATTTTGGGGGCTCCAAGGGAGTTTTGTCCACTATAGATAAGGGAGTAGGCCTCCCCAAGTCCAGAAACACCCCTCTTCTGCAGGGTTTGTCCATTTGGGTAGGGGAGGTTGTGTAGCCACTCCAACTGAAGCCCTCCTTTGTCTATCACCCCAACTAAAGTTTCTGAAGGGAGAACACCGCTCCACCCTCCTATCTCCGAGGAGGGAACACCACTTCACCCTTTTATCTCCGAGGAGGGAGCATCGCTCCCTCCACCTTTGCAGGGCTTGTTCCTTCCTGGAGCAGGCTGTACCGCAAAACAGTCTGTTTTTAGGGCTGATACATAAAACTTGCACTGTAAAACAGGTTTGTTCAAGACATATAAAATCTGCAAAACAGATTGTTTAAGGCAAAAAAGCAGTCCTTCACAGAGGGATAGACTAGATAACCTTTAAAGGTTCCTTCCAACCCAAGTATTCTATGATTCTATGATTCTGTCATTATTGTAACAACAGAAGCTGCACAATGGGGAAACGGGAAAGCTGAGGTGTATGATTTGTTCCTGCCTGGCTGGTCAGTAGGCACTACATCATGGAATACAGAGCTGGAATCTCATGTGATGGGCGGATCTTGTGAACTATTGTTCTGGAAGCTGTGGACTGTTTACAGTAATGTTCAGCCTTGCCTCATAACTCAGTTGCTGTGATTCCACAGAGGACGCTGAAGGATACAGCCTAAAAATTCCTCATTAGCTTTTCACTTCCTTTTGTCTGTAATAGGAGTGAAGAGTCTTCAACAGGATACCTGTCTCTCATCTTATCAAAAGAAATGAGAACGAGAGACATGCTATGTATACAACTTTTTTATCTGGATGAGAGTGGTGATTTAGAAAGTACCCATAACACTGTATACTTGGAGGCCAGATTTGTGGGTCATTAGGAGAAACTAACTTCAAACTTGCTGACATCCCCACACTGCTAGGTGGAGAGTGAAATATTTTCTGTTCATGAAATTAACCAAGTAATATCAGGACTCCTGGTACCGTAGAACACATTAGACTTAAATTATGTGGCATGACTTCCTAATTTATGCAGCAAATCTGCTACAGAATTATATAGCAATGTAAATAGCTTTCAAAATAATTCAGTAGCCTTTAGTTTATTAAAATAATTTCAAAAATTGAACAGTAAATTGAGACTCTAAAACTGCATGTTATTATTTGCGTAATAGCAGACTTAGCCTAAAGACTGCGGGAAGGACAATCTTTTGAAACAACTTGCTAGCTGACAGTTTAAGACATATGTTTATAACAAGACAAAATATGTTGAAGCAAACAGAGTTTGAGATTAGTTGGACGACACCAAGTGCTTGAATAGAGATTCTAGCACATGAGATTGGCTAGAGGGTGCAGGAGTCCCCTGCTCCGGATCCTTTGTGCCACAGCGAGCTCCCTAAAATACACAGTAGCTCTCCGGTTTGAACGGCTGCATGAAGCTCTTCTGTGTGAATGGCTACACCAAGCTGGCAGTTCTTTTCCTACAAATGAGCAAGAAACACGTAAAAATGCAAAAATAGAAGCAATGCAGTAGGGACGTTGTCAGTGTAGGTGAAAGAAAATAGTTACTAGTTTTATGATGTAATTAGACATTTGTAACTTCCTAGAAAAAAATTAATTATGTCACTGTGCAAAAGGCCTCAAAATTACATTATGTATATAATACTCAACTAAAAGTAGCATTCTATTTTAGAGATTCATTCAGTGCTGCAGTAACAGAAATTAGAATCCTTCATGGCAGGATTTGGGTAAAAATATTTATTGTTTTATTTCTCCATGATGTTTAAAACTCATGCTATATTTAGAAATCTCTCACATTAAATCTGTTTATTTTAAGACTGTAGTTATAACTTTCTTGCAATTATATGGAGGGTAAAATGGCATTGCAGGAATATGCTTTTTTAAAAAATTATGGTAAATAAATTTGTTATTGTATGTTAGTGGAAACAATGTCAGTAAACATTCATAATACATGTAAGATTTAAAACTTTTTTTTTTTTTCCAAAATGTAAAAACAAAACTAGAGTTTGTGTACTTTTATTACGTGTCAAGATTTTTTCAGAAATTTTTTCTCTTTTTTCCTCAACCCATCCTAGGATGGATACTTACAATGAATATTTGTAGACATTGGATTTCGCTGAAAAAATTACCAATCAGAAATTCAGAATAATTCTAATTCAAAATAAAATTGCCTTAAAGCACAGTATAAAGTGTACTTATTATTAAAAGTGATAGATGAAGAAATAAGAATGGAAAGATCAAATAAGCTTTTAAAATGGATGCTGCAATTCAGTAAATTAGTAAGTAGAATCTTTAAGCAGATAATGGATAGCATGAGAAAAACTACAGTTGTTAAACTACCCTAGTGACAAAGCTACCTTCTCAGCCCAGCACACAAATAAAATATTGGAAAGATTTTTGTTGTCACTGTTTTCTCTCACTATTTCCAAAAATCTCAGTTAAACCCACGCTGCTTTACTCCACTTATAAATCCATTTAGGCTAGCCTTCCCTTTTATAAAAAGAAGCCCCAGGCCTTCTATAAATAAAAGAAGCATGTGAAAATCTGCTAATGCAGCAGTGCCCCAGTAGATACTTTTATGTACAGAGTAAGTGGAAAGGAAATTATATTGATGTTATGAAATATTTGATTGCTTTATACAGTTAGCCAGTTAGCGGAAACATCGATTCTGTTTTGCTTATGGACCTTGCAATCTCCAGTTGACTCTGTGTGCCACTCTGTTCTAACTGGGTGCAAGTCTGCTTAAACTCAGGGAATTACAATACTAAAAATGTGTTTCAACAGTGTATGACTGTAGAGCTGTTCACTATACTCTGCTAATAAAGCCTTTTCTCCTGTCCATTACTTAATGGTAGTGGAGACATCTGTTTACAGCCATTGTCTCTGGTGATTTATTTCAGCTCACCTTGATTTTGAGAGATATTCAGACTTGTTCACATATACTTGACTAAGAGTTCCTGCTGATTTTTAATAAGCCTCTTAAAAATCAGAAAGGTCAAAAGGTGATTACCTTCCTTCTTTGGAAAATATGCTATTTAAAGTCTCATCCAGCTGGAGCTTCTGGGAACAGCCTTGCAAGGAAGGTGATGGATGTATTGATTACACATTAGTTATGGGCATTAGATGTACTGAGCCACACTGTCCTGGAAATGTCAAAATATAAAAAGTATCGTGGGTATCCTGATAATCTCCAAGGCGACATCAAAATCTTCTGTGTCTCACAGCTGAATGAGAGTCAGAGCCATATGTTAATTCCCCCCGACTCCAAGAGACGGCAGTACAAATAGTGGCACTGGGGGCTCTGGGATAACATTTTAGATATTCTACTCAGTGGAGTAAGAGTTGTATGTTATTTTTATGACCTGTATGGGGCTAGCATGCGTTTCATGTCTGACACAGCAAGCCAAACATGGTTGTAGTCCGTCATGGGTTAGGGCTTATGTACTAGTGTTATTTTAACCCCTTGCTGATGCACCAGATATGGTTATTGCTACTTTAAAAAAAAAAAAAAAAAAGTCAGAGTCATTAAAGAGCATAACTAAGTTTCTAAGAGGATGAAGGAGGCTTTCTTTGCTTTGTAAGACCCAGTTCCACCATGGATATTTTGGCTTGAATATTAAACATGTAATTTATATAATTTCTGTCTACATGAAATGAATATATATTTTGGTCCTTTCCAACCCCTAACATTCTGTGATTCTGTGATTCTGTGATTTTACAGCAGTGTATAAATTAATGCATAATGACCGATTTAATCCCAGAACTTTTAGTTTGGTTTTTTACATTAAAAGAAAAAGCTCTGGGTGACTAAAAATCAGTCTCCTGTTTCTCTCAATAAAAAAATGTTTACTAAGGTAACATCATACCAACACAGAGAGATAAGTAAGTGAGAAGGTTGGTAATATGAGATATAACTGTAGCTGTTGAAGAGTACACAAAAATGGAGGAGAAGTAAATCTGAGAAAACAATTTCATTTCATCAAAGTGAATACCTTTTTCACCTGATGACAGAGTTAATTAACAGAAAGATTAGAGGTCATTACTTGTAGCTAATTAGGACTGAATTAGAAGGTAGTATAATTGGACAGCTGCAAACTTTAAGTACTTTTTGGCTTTAAAAGAATGTTAATATTTACCCTTTATGATTTCAACTAAATTGCCCAATAGGTTGAAAGATGAAGGGTAGAGCATAAAGCTCTACCATAGAGCTTTAGTAGTAGTGAACATAGTAGTGAACATTGTTACCAGATTTTGCAAATGGACTTAGCATATGCATTGCTCTGCCAAGGCCAGCTCTAAAAGTGGGATGAGAACTGCTCCACATAATCCAAATTTGAAGGAGATAATTTAAATGCTCTTCTGTGAAGTCATAAGCATGTTTCAGTCACACAATTATGTCCCATTTGATAAAGTCTGATAAAGGCTGAGCCATTGGTTTGTAGATGAGAAAAATACAAACCTTGAGCTTCCTCACTGGAAAAAAAAAATGGGAATTTAATAGAAACCTAGACTGAATTCTTCTGTATTTCTTTGACACTTCTGTTTTCTTAGAGCAGCTGAGGCTACCAGGGTACCCTGGGGACTTCCTTTGGGTTTTTTTTTTTTGGCTCAATATACTTTCACATTCTTCAGAGAAGGAAGTACAGGTCTTGAACACTGTCCTTCATAATTCTACCATCTGTGTCTTTCTCTTTGGTGTGCCATCACATAAGGAAAAATGTTTTAAATGGAAATGTAAAATTATTATTTTATGGATTTATTTTATTCTGTAAGGAAAGTACCATTGCCTTAGGAATTAAAATATGAAATACTTCAATATTAGAGCCTTTAATAAGGGCATATTTTTATTTTCTGATCTGCACTATGAATCTCTAGGAATTAAAATATGAGATACTTCAATATTAAAACCTTTAATACGGGCACATTTTTATGATCTGCGCTATGAATGTCATATACAGAAGAGGTAAAATTGATCCAAAGCAGAATCAATAAAAGAGTTGTTAATATTTCATTAGGTATTGCCCAATTCTTTTTGCAGTTTTCTGAAATATCAGTTGCAGGAATTTGTTCATAATACTAATTAAGAAGAGCCATTTGTCACAAACACCTTGATTTGGACAAAAATTGTGGCATACCTTGCTGAATTTTGGGGGGAAGAGCATAAGTAGATATTTGATTTTTTTTCTTAATAGCTTCAGTTTGAAAGGCAGTTTTTGATTAAGTAAGTGTTTTGAAGTTATCAAGAAAGATGCTCTCCTACTAATCTAATCCAAATATTGTCTGCTGTTTGTTTTTTGCTTTGCTGATTCATCAACAATTCTGACAGTTTAGTTTTTGTTATCATGGAAGATAATGTTTTTTAAATTTCTAATTTTTTTTTACCTTTTGATCAAACTTGTTTAAGGCTTATCTATTTATGTTGATCATGTTAGAATGACACAAGTCTAGTATGTATTAGATATATTCTACTGGTAGTAGAAAAAACTGTCTAAAATTATTTGCTCTGTTTGGGTGTTTAATAGTAGCTGAGAGTAGTCAGGTTTCAAACGCAATTTGAAAGCTGTTAAACTAATTATGCAGCTAAATGGCTCCATAATAAACAGAAGATCTTGAAAGTTATCTTCATAAGTTAAATGGTCATCAATGTGGCGGGAGGTACCTGAAGTGCCTGCCTGGAGGCAGATTCTGTCACCAGGGCAGTCTTCAGACTCAGAACTATTCTTACAAACACCCCCTAAGGCTCCCAGGTCATTTTTTTTTTTTTTTCACTGTAGACCAGGGTTAGATCTTATTGAGATTAACTAGAAATTACTTGTGTTTTCTTTTACTTATGTCTCTTGTATGCCTATTACATTTTAGCTAGTGCCAAGGAGAAGGAACAAAAACTTGCCTAAGTTTCCCTTATTTCCTCGCTGTAGGGAAGGATTAAGTATACACATCATCAATTTATTTCTGTGTACGTGACTTCCCAGTACAAATGGTTTGCATGAACCAAACAGGTCTATAGTTCACTTGTACTCTGAATAATGAGAAAATACTCTGTGTTGAAACATGTAGCTGAATAAATGAATCTAAGATCTCTTCCATTTTTGTGATTGTTAGCTGTCTACAAAAATGTAATTGCTTAATTTACATATTAATGTAAAGGTATAGATAGATGCTGTCCTCTGCTTCACTATGATCGTCAGGCCTTGGGTTATGCACACCAGCATATTGTGGAAATAAATTAATTAATCCCTTGAAGTGTTTTTCTAAATCTGCATATAAAAATAGTAAGGAGTGATTCACTCCCACTGTTTCTTGTGTTTATCTATAATGCGTATGGAGACTTCATTAAGAACTAAATCTTTTAAAAAATAAATAAATAAATAAGGTAAATTATTGTTCTAAGGACTGTGATAGGTAGAGACACGGACAATTTAAAGTGTCAAAATCCAATGCGAATTTTATTATATTAGCAAGCAAACAAGAGCAAAGGCAGCGCTGGGCGGCCGGGGAGTCTGCGCTCCGCCAACGGCTCGCAACTTCCCGCCTCGTGTAAGCACATTATATACAGTCTCATTTCCTGCATTCGTGATGTCGCAATCAGGTCGATACTCTTCGCATGTTCCTTCTGTTGCTGGGGGGTCTTTCTCTGCCTCCTGGTGATCCTAAGGATCTGAAGGTCTTCCTCGTTGCCCTGTGGGTGGACTTATGCAAGAATGTGACTACTCAACCCCCTCAGGTACGGGTCCTGTTGACTTATGCAAGAATGTGACTACTCAACCCCCTCAGCTACGGGTCCTGTTGACTTATGCAAGAATGTCCTTCGGTTGGGCTATCAAGCCTTGCGGGCACAGAAATCTTCCATCCATACCTTCCCATACAGGTTTAATGAACAAAGCACAATATGTTACTTATTACAAGGACCAGCAACACAAATGTATCAGTCACCTCTTAACAGTTAACAGATTTCGAACATATTTTAAAACTTCTTTGTACCAACATTCTGCAATAAATTTAGTCATTATGTTAATCTCATCAATTTAGCAAGATCAATAGATCTATCAACTATAATTGGTGTGTCTAGTAATTTTTCTACTGGCAATAAAACATGGTTTGATAAGTAGCTTCTGTAATTTTCATTCAGCTGTCAGATGAATCAGGTAGAATATACTGCAAATTGTCCTTTCTTAAATCATTGACATTTTGCCTTAGTAAAGCTAGTTTAATCTGATCTGACTGGGCAGATGTTTCCACCCCTGCAGATTCTGTAGAAATCAATGGAGCTTCACACAATTTTATAGTCATTTGATACAGTACTGGTATTGCTGCATAAAGTGTGTGCCACAGAGGTTCCTATCTTATCTGGAATATTAAAACAACCGAATAAAAATGCCAGAACACAACTGTTAAACTAGAAATTCTCACTCTCCTTTCTTTTATCAATAGCAATTTGTTGCTAACTTAAAATTGTAAATCTTTTCTGGTTTCTTCAAGAGAATAATTCTCATTTTGGGATAACTCTTTAACTTCTATGCCAAAGGTGAACACAATGTAGGTGTAAAATGTAAGCATATTTCATATTTTCTGTTCATTTAGCCTGTTGCCAAAATTAATGAATGCACTCATCATTCAGGTGTTAAATCTTTGGAAAATTAGTCTGGATAAGGTAAAAACACTCAAGTGTTCTCCATTTTCTCAATGTCTTCTGGGAGGGGAGGGGCGGGGAGTACTGAAGAGGAAGGAAGGAGAAAATACTTCAGGCAAGTTTATAATTTGTAAACACGAGTCTTTAGTTTTGAAATAAGACTAATAAATACACTAGTGATTAGAGTTTTTCTTGCCCACATTTTGCAAAAATATGTAATGAAAAAAGACAAAAAAATGTCATCGACCCTATTAATTAATAAATGCATTTTAAAATCTTTTCCTGGAGAGCCCACAAAAAGTATGTAAGTGGAGATCTGCTCTTGAATAGCAGATGCACAAGAAACTTCTGTTGCTAGAGACAGCTTGGAAAGCTAATGTATTCATTTACATGTTAATGTAGCTAATGCCTCCTGCTATTAAGCATTTGGACCCAAATGTAAATCCCATCAGACTGTAATAATTTTCTGCAGACCATGTTACAAACATACAAGTTAAATTCTATATTGTGTGTAAGCAGTATAATGCTTACATTATAAGTATGTTAAACATACCCTTATACTACGAGTACTAAATTTTAAATTTTACAAATCACAGAAACAGTTTTGAAACACTTTTTTACAGACATAATTATACAATTTGAATCAGTATCTTAATATATCCTTCATTGTTATTTCTGAGAGAATATATTTTACATAAATATTATTAATTTTCCCCAAAATTCCAAGATGTGGAATATCAGCAAGAAGTGCCCTCAGCTTTTACCCCTGTCTTCATTGCTGTGAGAAATCCTTAACAATTTTGTCTGGTAGAGAAGGTGTTTCATAAGCTTGTGTTTTGTAGTCAAATCTCCTTACTGGAAATTAAGTTTAGACTGCTAATTAACATCCTAAGTACCACTGATAAATGTCTCCCGCACAGCCACAGGGACATTGGGTTCATTGCCATATTTCTTTCAATGTTGTGTTACCTCCATTTAGTGGGACTTAAGAGTCCCAGAAACATTGGAAGATGCCAACATGTAATTACAGCATCCTGTCTTTTCAGGAGAGAAGTATTGCTTGGTTATCCTGTTTGTCATGTTAGCTTTCAGATCCAAAATATGACCTTGAAATATATTTGCATTGGCTGCTTCACAGGTTCCTTGTCCATTTTCTCATGACTTTATAAATCTAATTTTAAGGAGCTAGGACAATGCCAAGGGCACCATTACAGAATACTTCATTTGAGCCCTGTGCTTAATCTGCTTTGAGACTCCAGTAGAAGCAGTGTATTCTCAGTAATTTATAACAGTAACTGTGGGAGAAGATTAGAAGACAGAAAATCAGTAAATTCTTGGTACAACAATATATAACATCACTGCCTCCTGTTAGTCATGTTAATGAATGCCATAACAATACAGACTTAAAACACAGAAATGTATTTTCCACTAATGGAGAAACAAAGCAGCCAGACCCTGTTAATACTGAAGTGGTGGGAGAAAAGAAACCAAACAAGTCTTCTTTCTTCAGTTAAGGAGAACCCTATCGGTACTGTCAGACCTTCAGAACCACAGAATGGCAGGCATTGGAAAGGACCTCTGGAGATCATCTAGTCCAACCACCCTGCTGAAGCAGGTTAGCCTACAGCAAGTTGCACAGGACCACGTCAAGGAGGGTTTCAAATATCTCCAGGGAAGGCGACTCCACAACCTCTCTGGGCAGCCTATTCCAGTGCTCTGCCACTCTCAAAGTAAAGAACTTTTTTCTCATGTTGAGGCTGAACTCCCTGTGCTCCAGTTTGTGCCCATTGCCCCTTGTCCTGTCACTGAGCACCACTGAAAAGAGCCTGACCCCATCCTCTTGGCACCCACCCTTTAGATATTTATAAGCGTTGATAAGATCGTCTCTCAGTCTTCTCTTCTCCAGGCTAAACAGCCCCAGGTCTCTCAGCCTTTCCTCATCAGAGAGATGCTCCAGTACCCTAATCATCTTTTTAGCCCTCCACTGGACTCTCTCCAGTAGTTTGCTGTCTTTCTTGAACTGGGAAGCCCAGATCCAGACACAGTACTCCAGAAGTGGCCTCACCAGGGCAGAGTAAAGGGGAGGATAACCTCCCTCAAACCTGCTGGCCACACTCTTCCTAATGTACCCCAGGACACCACTGGCCTTGACCATAAGGGCACATTGCTGGCTCATGGTCAATGTGTTGTCTACCAGAACTAATGGTCCTTCTGCACAGAGCTGTTCTCCAGCAGGTCAACTACCAACCTGTACTAGTGCACGGGGTTGTTCCTCCCGAGGTGCAGGACCCTACCCTTGCCCTTGTTGTAGTTCATTAAAATTCTCCCCACCCAGCATTCCAGCCTGTCTAGGTCTCACTGAGTGGCAGCACAGCCTTGTGGTGTGTCAGCCACTCCTCTTAGTTCTGTGTTATCAGCAAATTTGCTGAGGGAACACTCTCTCCCTTCATCCAGGTCATTGACGAAGATGTTGAAGAAGACTGTGTTGCAAATCTGCAGTGAGTAAGAAAAACTTATCTATACAAAGTTAAATAAGTAGAGACGTCCTTTATTAACGATGCACACTGTGCGCATCGGGGACATGGGATCCTTCCCAAAGATGTCTGCCTGCACATTGCAATCAACAAATATTTATATATTAAATTCATACATATTCAGTCTATACAATGCATATTCATTATCATTATCTCAATGATTGGTTTTTCTCTTCTTGCTTCTGATGCAAATGAGCATGCAGCCTCTGTTGTAGTCTTCTATTGTTCTCTTTTGAGTAGGTTGTATAATTTGGGTAGGTGGTCCGTGAGTTGGAGGTCTTGACCACTCCTCGAATTGACTATGTTTGGTCAAGGAACATGTCCTTGGCTCGTAGGCTCTTGGCTTGTACCTACTTTGGTCATGATTCAAAGATTATACACAATAGGTACCATAATAAATCCTGTCTTGCAGACATCTTGGACGACAACATACTGTCCTTGTTTCTAACCACTAACAGATTAGTGGTTAATGAATACCTTAGGTCTGGAATTTTACAGGGGTATGCTAGCAGCATTGGCAATACAGATTTTATTTTATATTTGATCATTCATTCCATTTGAGACTTATTTTCCCAAAATAATCATTAGTCTCTCCAATTAATATCCACTAATTATAATTCTTGATATTCAAATCAAGATGGGAAAACTAAGGGGATTTCTAAGCAGTATCCTAAAATCCTAAACCTGGTGATTTCTGCAACAACTGGACCCAGTACTGAACCTCTGAGGAATAACACGAGTTACAGGCCTCCAGCTGGACTCAGCAGCACTAATCGCAACCCTCTGAGCTCTGTCCTTCAGCCAGTTCTCAATCCATCTCAATGTCCACTCCTCTATCCCACACTTCGTAGGCTTACCTATGAGGATGTGATGGGAGACAGTGTCAAAAGCCTTGCTAAAGGCGAGGTAGAAAACATCCACTGCTTTCCCCTCATCCACCCACCCAGTCAAGCCATCATAGGAGTCTATCAGGTTGGACAAGCATGATTTCCCCTTTGTGAATCCATTGACTACTCCTTCTTTATCTCCACATGCTTAGAGATAACCACCAGAATGAGCTGTTCCGTTACCTTTCCAGGGATGGAGGTGAGACTGACTAGTCTGTAGTTTCCTGGGTCCTCCGTCTTGCCCTTTCTGAAGATTGGGGTGACGTTTGCTTTCCTCCAGTCCTCAAGCACTTCCCTTGTCCACCATGTCCTTTCAAAGATGATGGAGACTGGCTTAGCAACAGCATCTGCCAGCTCCTTCAACACTAGCTGGTGCACCCCATCAAGGCCCATGGATTTGTGGGTGTCTAGTTTGCCTAAAAGATCGCTATCCCAATCCTCCTCGACCAAGGGACAGTCTTCTTTTCTCCAGACTTCTTCTCCTACCCTCAGGGTCTGGGATTCCCGAGGGACAGCTTTGACAGTAAAGACTGAAGCAAAGAAGGCACTCAGAAACTCTGCCTTCTCCATAACCTCAGTCACCAGGGCACCCACCTCCTTCAGCAGTGGGCCCACATTTTGCCTAGTCTTTCTTTTGCTACTGATGTATTTGAAGAATCCCTTCTTATTGCCTTAGATGTCCCTAGCCAGACTTAATTCCAAATGGGCCTTAGCCTTCCTCATTGCATCCCTTCGTCCTCTGACAACATTCCTATATTCCTTCCAAGCGGCCAGGTCCCTTTTTCCACATGCTGTAAAATTCCTTCTTCCCTTTAAGTTTTTCCAGAAGGTCCTTGCTCAACCAGGCAGGTCTCCTGCATCCTCTGCTTGCCTTCTTACTCATAAGGCAAGCACTGTTCTTGATCTTGGAGCAGGCAGTGCTTGAATAGCAACCACTTTTGAACACCCCTACCTCCAAGAGCGCTAATGCATGGGTTTCCTCCAAGTAGGTCTTTGAAGAGGCCAAATTTATCTCTCCTGAAGTCCAGGGTTGCAATCCTACTTATTCCTCTGCTTCTTCCACATGAGATCCTGAACTCCACCATCTTACGATCACTGCAGCCAAGGCTGCCATCAGCCTTCATGTCCTCAACCAGTCCTTCTCTGTTTGCTGGCACAAGGTCCAGCAGCACACTTCTCCTTGTTGGATCCTCCACCACCTGTGTCAAAAAGTTATCTTCAATGTTCTGCAGGAACCTCTTGGGCTGTGGGTGCTTGGCTGTGTTGCTTTTCCAGTACCAGGGTGGTTGAAGTCCCCCAGGAGAACTAGAGCCTGTGACTGTGACGCTGCTTTCAACTGTCTGTAGAAGGCTTTGTCAACTTCCTCCTCCTGATCAGGTGGCCTGTAGTAAACACCCACAACAGTGTCACCCACATTAGCCTGCCCTTTAATTCTTACCCATAAGCTCCCAAGTCATTCTTCATCCCTTCCCAGATAGAGCTCGATACATTCCAGTTGCTTTCTCACATGAAGAGCAACTCCACCACCTCGCCTTGCTGGCCTGTCTTTCCTAAAAAGTTCATAGCCATCCGTGACAGCATTCCAGGCATGCGAGCTATCCCTCCATGTCTCTGTAACTGCAAAGAGATCATGGCTCTGCAACTCCACACGGATCTCTAGCTCCTCCTGTTCATTTCCCATGCTGCATGTGTTGGTGTACAGTCGTTTCAGAGAGGTAATCAAGCATGCATGTTTGTCTTGAGGGCTGCAAGAGGATCCACCACAGCCATACACACCCTTGAGGTGGCTGGCCTTCTTGTTCTTATCATGGGAGGCAGCTAAGGAATAACTGTCACTGCTCTGGCTGGCCTGTCTTATTCCTTAGTTGGATGTAATGGCATGAGCATTGCCATTCTGGACTCCACCCCTCAAGTTCTTCAGTTTGAAATTCGCCTCAAAAAGTTGGCCAGCCTGCTGCCAAAGATTCCCTTGTCTTTTCTAGACAGGTGGATTACATCCCTTCCTAACAGGTCATAGTCATCAAAGAATGTCCTGTTGTCATAAAAGCCGAAACCCTTGCAATGGCATGAGCCACATAGCCAGAAGTTGATATGCATTATACATCCATTTCTGTCTGCCCTCTTTCCTCCAACTAGTAAAATGGAGGAAAAGGTAACTTGCGCAGCAATATTTTTCACTTACAACCCTAGGGCTTTATAGTCTTTCTTGATTCTGCCCATTTTCTGGCTTGCAGTGTCATTCACGCCCGCATGAAGGAAGTAACAGTGGACAGCAGTCTGTGCTCCTGATAAATTGTGGCACCCTCTCAGCCATATCTTGGATCTTAGCTCCCAGAAGGCAGCATACCTCTTGTGACTCCCTGTCAAGTTGCTAGATGGGTGCCTCAGTGCACTTTAACAGAAAGTCATCCACTACAGATGCTCATTGTTTATTTTTATGGTATCCACTCTGTATTCCCCTAGATGCTAGTCCTAGCCTGACCTCTCCTTCTCATTCCTAAACTGAAGCCCTTAAAAATACTTGGACTCAGAATCAGGCAATGGAATAATTCCCATGATCTACAATTATTTATTTTAGCAAACAGATCCATCTGCCTCTCCAGGTCCTTAAGCACACACATGCTTTGTTAAAGTGGTGAGCAGAGTCCAATTCTTGATGTGCTTTATGCTTAACTAAAAATTCTGTTTAGTGAGTCCTGCAGTCTCTAGACCTTAATAATCCCTTCAGCAACCTTTTAGTCCTTTCTAATATCATCATCCTTGTTTTCATTTCTCAATGAGAGTTTGTGATGCCAACAGTAATACAATTTGAACCTTAACATGGATGTTCTCTGAATAACTAATCACCAAAAATTGACCTTTGAATACTGACATCACTATAATGTGTGTGAATGTATATGTTTATATTATTTAATGTGTATATATTTATATACACCTACATATATATATACACTACATATATATATCCACACATGCATACTTTATAATGATCACAAGAATACATTATTCTTCATCATTCAGCACTTGTGAGAGGGTATCTTAATTATTGTGTGGCTCCTGACAAACCAAAGCAACTGCAGCATGAGGCCATCAAAATGGTTTGAGGGGTGGAGCACATTATATATAAGAGTAGGCTGAAGATGCTGGCTATGATCAGCTTTGAGAAGACTGGGCTGAGGACAAACCTTTTTTGCTTGTCTTTAGCTTTCTAATACGTGGTTATGAAGAAGAGGGGTCTGCTTCTCCTTGGAGACAAGAAGCACAAGATAGGATATTCTGCTTAGGTAAGGATTAAAAATTTCACCATAAGGGTGCTCAATCACTGTGTTGGGTTGCCCTCATAGAGGCCGAGGAGGTTCTCCAAACTTAACAGGAGCAACCTTGTCTAACTTTGAAGGTGGTCCTGTTTCAAGCAAAAGAACTGGTTAGCATGACCTGCAAAACACCTTTCCAATCTAAATTATTCTGTGATTCTACAATTTGAATTGTTAAACAAAATTCAATACTTAAGAATAGTCATGATGTTATGTAACTAACTAGAATTGCTGTAAATGAGTGTTATCTCACATGGCATGAAAGTGACTTGTGTGAAATAAGATGAAGATAATCATTCAACCAATGTGCTTTTATCCCTCTACCAAGTGTAATATATTTTTCTATTCACTTGCTTATTCAGATGCTCACAGATTATTTCTGTCTCTACCAAGATCTTTTTGAACCTTAGGAGAGACTTATATTATGAACAGTGTAAACTGGTATTTTGTTTCTTTGTCAAAATAATCAGATGGATGTGTTCAAAATAGTACAGGATTACTTGGCATTTTGGTTATATTTCACATCTGAATTTTTTACTGAATTGCTGGATTGTAAGTAATTTTACAGTTGAATCTTGAAAGATGGGACAAATCCTAATTTCTGTTTTGGGAGCATAGAAACAATAAATCTAGATCCTAAATCTGAAATTGGGCCCAACTGATTAGTTTGCCTTATCTGGAAGAGAGATTTTATTTTCTTGTGCCGTATACTTCATCTGATTCATTATACTGACTTAGACTTATTAAGAAACTCTTGTTTGGCAGGTCAATATGATAGTAACATAGACCTTTTTATTAAATAAAATCAGTAACTATACAAGTAGCTAAA
Source organism: Leptosomus discolor (assembly GCF_034619465.1). Classification (NCBI taxonomy): domain Eukaryota; kingdom Metazoa; phylum Chordata; class Aves; order Leptosomiformes; family Leptosomidae; genus Leptosomus; species Leptosomus discolor. Next base: position 43,171,415 of record NC_141419.1, on the reverse strand, counting down.
GTAAATGCAAGCAGACAAAAAAGCAACGCTCATGCTTGCAAAGAGTGTAAACAACTCAGGATGCAGGATCTAATCAAATCATTGGGACTTCAAGAAAATCATAATAGAGAAACTAGTATAATCGTGAGATGACTACTGATAAAGAATTGAATATAAAATCTCTGCAGTGTACTAAATAAGGAAATGTAGAAAGCTTTATGATAAATGCAGAGTTATACAAAGCTGGGTAGACCAGCATCCCTGCACTCCATGGTATTATCTACTCAGAGGAAAAGTGGCTAGATCCACATGGACCTGGCCTTAGGCAGCTAGGCTTGATCTGTGGGGCCAAGCATGCTAAATCTATATCCAAATCTTGTATCTTCATATATAATTAAGTCTGTCCGTACGGCAAGTGATATTATATTCCCTTCCCTCTTTTTTTTCTGCACAAAATACTGCTGACAAGTCTTTCTGATGATCTTTTAAAAGCTGAAATGATCAAATAAATAATTTAAGTAATAAACCTGAGTTGGGGCAAAGATTAGTCTGCAAATTTGGACTCAAGAAGGACTCGACTTTTGAGACTGCTGTACAAAACTGTACTTTGTAAAGTACATTTCTTGAAGTTTGTGAGCTACAACAGAGCCCTTACAGTTAAATGTTTTTTACAGTATTTTACAACACCTAGGAAAGTGTGCTTTGTGACATACAGCATTAAATGCTATCTCCTGGTAATTCTAGTAGCTGCCTGCAAGTTTCATTTCAAGTTTGCTAGAAACAGATTGTGGAAAAGAGTATGAAGGAATCTAGTCATTAATCCAGATCCAGACTGTAACATCCTGCACATCTAGATGTCATAGTTTGAGCATTGGGTCTGCTCATGTGTATGCTGTTCCTTGATGTTGGCTGGCCTTTGCAGCCTTCAGGCTGCTTTTTATTAGATGCTTCCTTCCTACGCTGGCAGCTGTGGATCTCAGGCAGAGCGATTATGCTGGCCATGCCCTCAGTAACTGCTTTAGAGCAGTGATAGCATGCCAGGAGCCCTTTTTGCACTGACCTAATCACAGGCTATGGTTCCTCTGTACAGACAGGAATTTTCTCCTGGATGTGTCTAATCTGCCTTTAGAGTAACATTATAGCACTTTAAACATCTCAAGTATTTTGTAGATTCCTTTAATAGGACATTTGTAAGGAAGTTTTGTTCTTTACACTCTTTTGTTGCAGAAACTCCCCTAAAGTTTCTCTTGCCACTTGAGTAAAAACAGTATCTTAAAAAGAGGGTATTTTTTGCCAAATAACTTAAAAATTTTATTTTATGCTTACAGGCTTCATTATTATAAATTATATTATAAATTTATTCACTTCATATTACTACAGTGAATAAATGTAATGTGTTTTGTGTTGGGTTACTCCTACCCACTTTTAAATTTTTATTTCTTTGGTCCACTTTTGTAATTAATGCCTATTTTTTTCAAGGCTTCTAGAAGAGGAATCCTGTTTTCCCAGATCTTTTACTTATCCTAATGAATGTGTATCCTAATGAGTGTGTTATACACTTAAAGGTATGGTGGCTCAAAAGATTTCAGTAAAACTGCAATGACTAAAAAGATTTTGTCTAGCATTGCTCAGCTTCTGCTGATACCAATGTTGTCCCTTCTTACTATTAGAATTTACAGTTAGAATTATTCAAAATTAAGTTTAGCCTTAAGCACTACCAGATACTGGGTTAAAAATGACCAGTTATCCCTTAAAATGAGGGGGGAAATAAAAAAAAAAAGCATTCCGATTTCCCTAAGAATTTCAGGCAACCTCTTCTTGAACAGTCACCCTGATCCCCCAAAAGGATTTTCATATTACAAAAATGTGACAAAAAAGTCTTTTCCAGCTGCTTTATTGGACAGGTGACTTTTTTTTTTTTTTAAGTACTGTGGAGGGAAATATGCTAGGAGACAGTTTTCTGGAAAATACGCTTAAACTTGCATTTCATAACATGAAACAGTTCTATCATGGACATGAAAATGATTTTTAATTGCATCAAATGTTGCCTTCCAGTCAGTCTGGCTGCAATCCAGGTTCATTTCAATCTCTTCTCTTTACACTGTATGTAGCTTAAAAACAGAGTGAATTCTGTCTAGTTTCTCCTCAGTTTCCTCAAGAATCAAATTCTAAGGTGTTTTTACTTTTCCTCCATTTTCTCTGTGAAATTGTGGATCCTTTTAAATGAAAACAGAACTAATCTATGAGCTTGCTTCAGTCTTTTTGCAGCACAGATCATGTTTTTCTAAACCTACAGATCTAATAGGCTTAGAACTTATGTTATAAGCTACATTTCCTTCTTGTGGAATTAGCAACTTAGTAAAAGCAACATTTTTTTCTCAGAATAAAATTTGTACAATAGCTTCATTGTAAGAAAACTTAATCCTGTCAAATTGAACTTCATGAATAATTCACAAGATCCAATTTCATATTTATTCCATTATTAAAGATAGAAAGTGTCCATATACCATCCATGATTTTTAATAACAATTTTCTAGTACATGTAGAAAAAATACCATGCTGTTATCTCTGCATTTTTGTATTGTTCTTATTTGAATTTTGATATTGAATCTCAAACTATTGTACACATCCATCTTATAAATAATTTTCTTCTAGAATATCTAAGTTGGGTGTTTATTAAAATGTATGAAAAATATTACAAAATCAAGAGAAATAATAATATTTTTATAACCTCTTTACATGTAAATCTTTTCAAAAGTAGCACAGTATTAAATCAGATGACTTACAGGAGCTTTGGAGCATACAAAACTCACAGGTTTAAGTCTTTTAATTGGTGCAAATTACTTTAGAAATGTCAAGAGAAGATGTTGCAAATACTAAGCAATGTTGTGTTCAAAAGAGATTCAAGGCAGGATATGAACTTAGTCCTATTGGGTAATAGTTTTCCCGTGCTCAAACGTAAAGATATGTGCTGATTATCAAGTTTACAAAATCTAGAATATTGTCAAGATAATGTCAAAATTATCTTCACTTATAGTTGTTGACAAGTGTCTTATGTTAGTAGTATTAGGGCATTGTGTAACAATGTTGGAAAACAATTTCAATTAAATCACAAAAAAAAGTGAAGAAGCCAAAACCAAGAGAAAAGACAAGAGTTACCACTGAAAAGAAAATAAAATTAAGTTATTAAACCGTGACAAAAAGCGGCTTTGAAGGAAACAATACGATAGAAAAATTTAATCTTAAACCTAATGGATTAGGAAGGAAATGAGGGGAAAAAAAGGAAACCAAAGTGGTTCACTCCCCTTTTTCTTCCTTATTATCAGACATGTTTATTAGTTATGTCACATTTAAATGATCCCCCCTCAAGAAATTGCTTATTCCTTATTTTCTAATAGTGTGTCATTTTTATGGACCCAAATATCATGTTACTGTTTCTCTTCAGATTCCCGTGTTATGCAGTACACAGATGCTGCATTGCTATTGTGTTTCTAATTACACAGTTCTAGCACAATTGCAGTATGGCTAGTTTGTTGAATGAAGTAAAAAGAGAAGCTTTAGTTGTGTAGATACACTTGCCCTATAGCTTTACAATACTATAAACTGGTAGAGATCTTTTTCTTAACATCTCTTATTTATGTTGTGCTCATCACTGAGTAATTTTTTGCTCAGTGATTCACAATACCCATGCCAAAACAGATTAGAACTGGGGACAAAACATAATCATTTGAGAGGTTTCACCTATTGAGTCAAGTTCATAACCTGACCACCCTTAGGAAAATGTTGAAACTATATGAGAAAGCTTTCAAATAAATAACTATTTAAACTTATCTGTTGATAAGTTGTTCCAAATCCAAACCTAAAATTGGGCTTGATGATTTTCAGCCTTGTAGAAATATCTGTCTGTACAGAACTTTTCCTTCTGGAAGCAATGTAAAACACTGAAGTCTTCTAATACCAAGTTGTGAGTTGTAGTAGTTGAATAGTAGTTTAGTACAGGTCTCACTGTGTTTATGGTCCTCTGTACAGTTCCCAGTTATTACTCACCCACTCATTCATCCCTCCTACTGTATTAGCATAGGCACTAATCCTCATATTTTTGTTTTGCCTGTGTCATTACTTCCCTAAGGCAGGCTAGAGTGCTAATCCCCAAAGATACTGTAATTCCAAGACAATTTATCTTCTCCTATGTTAAATGTTGTTCAACAATTAACAATGCCCTATATGCACTCTCATGTATATACTCCACTAGAGTACTAAGGACACGTTCTATACAGCTGTGCATAGAAAAACTATGCACTGAGTTTTAACCCCTTCCTTTGCTGCATGTATGTAAATATTTTTATTGTAGTACAGTTTCCTTTGTTCTTAATACATTTTCCTTTGTCCTTAATGACTTACTGTCTTTCATCACCCACTTGGGTATTTTATAGTTCCAAATACGTTCTTTATCTCCCCCTCCCCCCGCCCGATTTCTTAATGGATTCTGTGTTTAGCCTATCCTATGTATGTTTCAGTCTGGGTATAGTTTACTTCCTGTTTTAGGCTGTCCTTTGTCTTTCCACTCTGGAAAAAACTCAGAACTTTAGAAACTACTTGCAGATGTGCTGTGATCCTGATAACCTGCTGAGCTAGGTGCAATTGGCATGTGCCATTCTTACATTCCTTCATTTGCTCTTCATTCTTCCACACGCAGATATTTCCATTCTTTCTCTGTTAATACCAATTTAAAAATTTCTGTTACAAAGACAGTATATAGCTTTGCATTGGTCTATATTCATGTTACTTACTAAAGCATCTAAACCAGATTTTTAGACACTGAAAGAATTATCATAGTGCAGAGTGAAGAATCACAAGATCAAAATTCGAGTCGGAAAGGACCTTCAGTGGCTGCCTAATCCAGCCTTTCCTTCATGCCTTCCCACTGTCTTTCCTAAAGACTGTATGTCTCCTTTACAGCATTCCATCCATAAGAGTTATCCTACCATATCTCTGTAATCCCAGTAAAGCCGTAGCTCTGCAGCTGTGTATGAATTTCTAATTCCTCCTGCTTGCAGCCCAGTTTATGGGCATTTGCGCATAGATGGTTGAAATAAGTCCAAAGCTGTGCTGCTTTTACAGACACAGCGTGGGATCCTGCTCTGTCTTGCTGTCCATCAGATGCGTCTCCTCAACTTGTGCCATCAGTTCTCTTCAGGTTATGGTAATCCTGCCTAGGCACATCTAGCTAAAACCCTCCTCACCAAGCTGGCAGGTTTGTTTGCAAACACATTCTTGTCCAGCTTCATCCAATATAGCCTGTACCTGGTCACTAGTCCTCACTCTTCACAGCATGTCTTGAGGTCATAGAAACACAAGTACTCCCTTTGATATGAGCCATGCATGCAGATGTTGACCGGTTGGATAAGTTCATTTCTGCTTGAACATTTTCGCTTTACTGGCAAGATTGAGAAGACAACCACTTGGGCCTCCACGTCTTTCACTCTCATCCCCAAATCTCTGTAATCTCTCCTGATATGTTTCAGGTTATCCCTAGCAGTATTGTTGGTGTCCATGTGGAAAATCAGTAAGGGGTAAGACTCCAAGGAGCAAATAACCTCTGGCAGAACCGCCTTCCACACCCTAGATCCTGACCCCTGGCAAGCAACAAACTTCCTGAGACATGAGTCTGAGTTGAGAGATTGATGTCTGAGTTTTGCAAGAGGGAGTCTTCTGAGACTAGCACATGTCTTCTCTCCTTTGTGTGGTTACAAAGTTTGAGCTCAGCTGGCTCTGATGGGTCCCCTCATGGGTCGTGTTTATCCTTACCTGTGCTTGCCATACTATACCTTTGCAGAAGCTGCAGCTCTTCAGGTGGAGCAGGAACCTCTCCTCTGCTGCTAGTAATCACAAGCTTCCAGCCTTTTCCAAGCAAACAGCTACCCTCCACTGCTTGCGTGACCCAAGCTTCAGCTGTTCTTCTTTGCTTTTATGGCTCAGACTCTTGTCTCGATTTTCCAGGTAGAGCCTGTCAATCTCCTCTTCATTTTCCCTTGCAGTGCACAACGTGCTCACCTCTCCCTGCAGCTCCTTCCCTAGTGACTTTGTGCAGACCACAAGTCCTGCAGGTGAGGTCCCCACTGCTAATGCTGCAGGGAGAGCTCAGGCAGCACCTTCCTCCCTTGAATCTGTTCTGCTCTGCTGCCTCTTGCTGTGCTGATGGTGTCAGCACCTGCTGCTCATAGGAGTGCTTTAACCCCTGTGGCATTTGAGGTCTGAGAGTGCAGCCCCCAAAACAGTAAATAAGACACTAAAATTAGGTAGTGTTGAGTAGTTCTTGTGCTGGGTCCTTTGGGCTTTCAGCTCTTCTGGTTTACAGATTATGATGATGTTTTTGCATCTTGAATTACTGCAAACAGGCACCCCTGTTTTGTGAAAGCTGGAGTACAATATTAGTTATCAGAAGTCCAGGCTTATAGAGATTGTTAACAGTTTAAATGTTTTCCAAATATAGCTTCAAATAAGACTGTAGTTAACAGCCAAAAGGTTAAGGTGACAATAATAACGGACTACATCCTGTAGCAGAAATGTAGGAAGAGTGCTCTTAAGGCAATGTAAACCGTGGAGGTAAGTGGCCCAGTTTCGTACTACCTAAGATCTCTGAATTGTTTTCATGGTTGATTAGTAGGTGTGGGTATCACTGCACACTTCTTCAGAAAGGAAGAAGAGCTAGAAGAGTCTGAGAGCTAGAGGTGAAAGGAGGACAGTTTACTCCCCAGTTGTAGATGGGAGTTAAAGTTCATTATAAATTTGGAGGCTTTTACACCATGTTTCTGAAGAGCTTGTATGCTTTTAAAGAGGTAGGTGGATTGGAGGATATTGCTATACCTATGTCTTCAAAGTACTTTCTCTCCTCTGGTCAGAACAAGATGTTGTTACTTTTTTCAGGGGTAGTCGTGGTTAGTTCTTTTTGAGGAGATTCTGAGTTGAAACTGAACCAGCTGTGCTGGATGTAGAAATTAATTTTCTGCAAAATTTACCTCATGTTAATAGGGATCATATGAGCATCAATAGAAAGTTGCATACGTGTGTCCTGGGTTTGGCTAGGACAGGGTTATTTTTTACAAGAAGCTGGGAGGGGGCACAGCCAGGACAGCCGAACTGAAGTAGCCAAAGGGTACTGGATACCATGCCGACACCATGCTCAGTATATAAGGGGGGAACGGTTGGGGGAGCATGTGCAGGTCAGAAAGGGGATGCCAGGGTCAGGGTGGTGGGTGAGCAGTTCCATTCCATGTCTCACTGTATTATTTCATTAGTATTGTTGTTACCATTGTATCTTCTCTCCTTGTGTTGTTCCATTAAACTGTCCTTATCTCAACCCACGCGGTTTTAGACTTTTCTTCCGATTCTGCTCCCCACCTGTCACGGGAGGCGGGGCGGGGGGGGGGGGCGGGGCGGGGCGGGGGGAGGGGGGGGGCGGAGAGAGCGGCCGGCTGCTGCTGCGTGGGCCCAAATCATGACATGTGTGGCTGGGTGATACTGGTATATTGTGGCTACTGAAGCCAAATGTTGAGTGCAATTGTTTTTCTATGTGGGCTTGCACAGATGCTGAAACTAATGGCTGGATGTTTGTGGTGGTTTGGCCCTGGCCAGATGCCAGGTACTCACCAAAGCCACTCTATCACTCTCACCCCCTCAGCTGGACAGGGGAGAGAAAATATAACAATGGGCACGTGGGTCGGATAAAGACAGTTTAATGAAGCAAAAGCCGCGCGCGGAAGCAAAAGCAAAACAAAAGATCTTGTTCTCTACTTCCCATCAGCAGGTGATGTCCAGCCACTTCCTGGGAAGTAGGGCTCTGGTACACGTAGCGGTTGCTCTGGATGACAAACGCGAAACGAATGTCCCCCTCTTCTTCCTGTTTTCCCCAGCTTATATTGCTGAGCAGACGTCGTGTGGTATGGAATATCCCTTTGGACAGTCTGGGTCAGCTGTCCTGGCTATAGCCCCTCCCAAGTTTTTACCCACCCCCAGCCTACTGAGGAAATGTTGGGGAAGCAGCCTTGGTGCTGTGTGAGCCCGGCTCAGCAGTAGACAAAACACTAGTGTGTTATCTAGCTACCACTGCACAGCACGGTGAGGGCTGCATCTCAGGCAGACCCATTACAGCTGCTATCTTTTTGATTAAAAGAGAGTTTGTATGTAGTACTAGGCCATCTATTATTGCAAGACAAGTGGATTGTCTTCTGTGTGGAAAGAAAACTGCTCTGCTCTGAAAACTGAATGGAAAGTGTTCAGAATTTTTTTTTTGTAGGTGGTGTTATTATTCTGAGTAGTAGTATCCATGTTGTGGCCATGGTAGAGTGGTCTTTACCTCTTTCTAGGATCATTTTGAATTAAAAAAAAAATAGAATCAAAGCTATATGATTGTCTCTAAAAGTGGGGAGTTTTGTCTCAAATGTTTGGGAGACACTGTTCTAAATTGCAATACCCTAGGCAGGAAGCTATTTTGTGGAAGTTATTCCTTGAAGATGGTGAAAAATAATTCAAGGGAAAAAATGGTCTTCTTTGGTTTTGTCTCACTGTGTTTTGACCAGCTATCACTCTAAAAGTCCTAAGTGACCTAAAATAACTGAGTAAAATAACTGCTTCAGTTGTTTAAGATATTAAGATATTAAGATATTTTTCCGTGTCAAAACCCATTGATTTAAAAATATACTTTAAAACAACATTTTAATGTCCTGTGCCCAGGTATACACATTGAAATAGAGATTCCAATTTAGGTATACAGATTCAGGAAGTTCAGGCCTCTATGTTTTCACTTACTACCTAGCTTCTACCTGTTGTGTCTATATCTTAGCTTTAACAATTTTTTTGTTTGTGAAATTTCAATATTGTCTTTCATAGACACCTCAGTGTGAATTTAAAAGATTGGTGATTTCTTCCCATTCTCCTTACTCATTTTCATTCCTGTTCCCTCTGATGTCACATTTACAGGGAACAGAATAAACACTAGGTTCATATCCAAAATCAATAGTTTTGTGGATGAATTAATGAGAAGAGAAATTCTGGTAAATATCCAGAGACCCAGTTTGATAGGATGACAGAATGACAGTATTTTCTTCCAAAACTAAATCATAGAATCACAGAATGGTTTGGGTTGGGACAAGCCTTAAAGATCACTTAGTTCCAATCACCCTGCCATGGCAGGGACACCTCCCACTAGATCAGGTTGCTCAAAGCCTCATCAAACCTGACCTTGAACTCTTCTGGGCCACCTGCCAACTTCTTTGGGCAACCTGTTCCAGTGTCTCATCATAGAATCATAGAATCATTCAGGTTGGAAAAGACCTTTGAGATCATCAAGTCCAACCATCAACCCTTTGCTACCAAGTACACCCCTAAACCATATCTCCAAACACCACATCTAAATGACCTTTAAACACACAAAGGAATGGTGACTCAACCACCTCCTTGGGCAGCCTATTCGGATGTCTGACAATCCTTTCAGTGAAAATTTTTTTCCTAATGTGTAGCCTAAACCTACCCTGGTGCAGCTTGAGTCCGTTCCTTCTTGTTCTATCATTAACTACCTGTGAGAAGAGACCAGCATCTGCCTCTCTACAATGTCCTCTCAGGTAGTTGTAGAGAGCAACAAGGTCTCCCCCCAGCCTCCTTTTCTTAAGACTAAATAGCCCCAGTTCCCTCAGCTTCGATTCATAAGACTTGTTCTCTAGGCCTTTCACCAGCTTTGCTGCCCTTCTCTGCACTCTCTCCAGCACCTCAATGTCTTTCTTGTATTGAGGTGCCCAAAACTGAACACAGTACTTGAGGTGTGGCCTCACCAATGCTGAATACAGGGGGACAATCACCTCCCTACTCCTGCTGGCCACACTATTCCTAATACAAGCCAGGAAGCCATTGGCTTTTCTAGCCACCCAGGCACACTGCTGACTCATATTCAGCCACTTGTCAATCAGCACCCTCAGCTCCTTTTCTGCCAGGCAGCTTTCCAGCCACTCTTCCCCAAGCCTGTAGCGCTGCATGGGGTTGTTGTGGTCCAAGTGCAGGACCTAGCACTTGGCCTTGTTGAAGCTCATCCAGTTGGCCTTGGCCCATTGATCCAGCCTGTCCAAGTTCCTCTGTAAAGCTTCCCTACCCTCAAGCAAATCAACACTCCCATCTAACTTGTCATCTGCAAACTTACTGAGGGTGCATTCTATCCCTTCATCAAGATCATTGATAAATATGTTAAACTGAAGCGTCTCTAGTGCTGACCCCTGAGGAACACCACTTGTGACTGGCCGCCAGCTGGATTTAACTCCATTGATCACCACTTTCTGGGCCCGGCCGTCCAGCCAGTGTTTCACCCAGCAGAGCGTATGCTCATCCAAGCCATAAGCAGGCAGTTTCTTCACTAGAATTCCATGGGAAACAGTGTCAAAGGCTTTACAGAGGTCGAGGTAAACAATATCCACAGCCTTTCCCTCATCCATCAGGTGGGTCATCTTGTCATAGAAGGAGATGGGATTTGTTAAGCAGGACCTCCCTTTCATAAACCTATGCTGACTGGGCCTGATCACCTGGTTGTTCTGTAAATGGCTCGTAATGGCACTCAAGATGATCTACTCCCTGACCTTCCCTGGCACCGAGGTCAGACTGACAGGTCTGTAGTTTCCCAGGTCCTCATTTTGGCCTTTCTTGTAGATGGGTGTCGCATTTGCTATTCTCCAGTCCACTGGGACCTCCCCAGTTAGCCAGGACTTCTGGTAGATGATGGAAAGAGGCTCGGTGAGCACATCCACCAACTCTTTCAGTACTCTTGGATGTAGCCCATCCGGCCCCATAGGCCTGTGTGCATCTAAGTGGTGTAGTAGGTCACTGACCACTTCCTCTTCAATTGTGAAGGCCACATTCTGCCCCCCCACCCCGTCTTCCAGCTCGAGGGGCTGGGTGTCTAGGGAACAACTAGTTCTACCACTAAAGACTGAGGCAAAGAAAGCATTGAGCACCTCATGCTTCTCCTCATCCTGTCACGGTGTTTCCCCCTCTATCTAGTAAAGGAGGAAGATTTTCCCTAGTCCTCCTTTTGTTGTTGATGTATTTATAGAAACATTTTTGATTGTCCTTAACAGTTATAGCTATTTTAAGTTCTAATTGGGCTTTGGCTCTGCTAATTTTCTCCCTGCATAGCCTCACTACTTCTTTATAGTCCTCATGAGAGACCTGCCCCCTCTTCTGAAGGTCATAAACTCTCCTTTTGTTCCTGAGGTCATGCTAAAGGTCCCTATTCAGCCAGGCCGATCTTCTTCCTTGCCAAGTCATTTTTGGGCACACAGGGACAGCCTGCTCCTGCACCTTTAAGACTTCCTTCTTGAAGGTTGTCCAGCCTTCCTGGACTCCTTTACCCTTCAGGGCTGCCTCCCAAGGGACTTTGTCAATCAGTCTCCTGAACAGGCCAAATACTGCCCTCCAGAAGTCCAAGATGGCAGTTTTACTGATCCCCTCGTTACTTCCCCAAGGATTGAAAACTCTATCATTTCATGATCACTATGTCCTGGACAGCCTCCAACCTTTATTTCCTCCACAAGGTCCGCTCTGTTCACAAGGAGCAGGTCCAGGAGTGCACCTTCCCTAGTTGGCTCCCTTACTTATTGTGTCAGGAAGTCATCTTCCACACACTCAAGAGACCTCTGGGACTGTTCTCTCTCTGCTGTATTGTGTCCTAGGTTACAGTGTAAAATGTGCCAAAAGAAAAAAAGTATTCTATTACCATCTTCAGGAGCTGTTGAGACCAGGTGGGGTGGTGCTCCCTGCCTCCCCCCCTCTGGACTCTCTTCTGTTAATGGGCACAACAATGCCTTATCGCCTGACCCATCCATAACTCGCTCCTGGACTATCTCCTGTTAATGGCCCATCAAGCAACTGCCTCACGACTCCCCATCCCATTGTGAGATGCTCCGCCCGGTGGGGGGAAGGAGCCAAGCAGTCCATGCTAAATAAAAACTGAGATCTCGAACACCCTAGCAGCCTTCTTCCACTGGATTCCCAGAGGAGTTTTTCCCCCCACTGGAGTTCCAGAGGACGAGAGCTACCTACCTACCACCGGACCTTCGGAGGAAGACCAGACCCTTTTACCTGATCGCTGCTTCAACAGAACTACATCCATCGCTTCAGGAGGACTGCAGACACCATCTTATCGGACTGCTACTGCCACCCTAACAGGGTGTCAGGTTGTATTTCTGACTCTGTCAGTGTAAACCAGTGGGTTGTTTGTTTTTTTTCCCTGCCTTGTGTTATATGTATATATATAGATATTAGTAAAGAACTGTTATTCCTATTCCCCATATCTTTGCCTGAAGGCCCGTTAATTTCAAAATTATAATAATTTGGAGGGAAGGGGGTTGCATTTTCCATTTCAAGGGAGGCTCCTGCCTTCCTCCGCAGACACCTGTCTTTCAAACCAAGACAATTTTATTTCCAGCAGATATCAGGAAAATTAAAAGTCCTTCATGAGAACAAGGAGTAGTGATTGTGAAACTTCTCCCAACTGCTTATAAAATATTCCACCCACCACTTCATCCTGGTTGGATGGTCTGTAACAGATCCCTACCACAATATCAACCTTGTTTGCCTTTCCTCTGATTCTTACCCATAGTGACTTGACCCTATCATCACTGTCATTAATTTGTGTGAATTTATATGTCTCCCTATTATAGAGGGCCACCCCACCACCTCTTCTTCCTTGCCTGTCCCTTCTGAAAAGTTGGTACCCATTGATTGCAGCACTCCAATTGTGGGAGTCATCCCATCAGGTTTCTATGATGGCAGCTATATCATAGTTTTCTCGCTGCAGAATGGTCTCCAACTCCTCCTGTTTATTGCCCATGCTGTGTGCATTAGTATAGATGCACTTCAGCTGAGCTAATGATCCTGCGACTGTTTTGGAAGGAGAAGGCCCTAATTCCTACCTGACCGTTCTCAGACGCTTCCATGGTTACTAACTTATCAACAAGCCTAGTGTTTTTGATGCTGGATGGGTCACCATCCCCCTCCTCAACTGACATGTCAGACTGAAAAAACACACCAGTACACCGACCCATGAGCACTGATATGCCACATTCAGGTTCTTCTCTGGCAAGCCTGGTTTCATTCCCATCCCCCTTTGAAGCTAGTATAAAGCTCTTCCTATAAGCTCTGCTAATTCTTGTCCCTGGATCCTTTTCCCACTTTGAGACAAGTTAACCCCATCTGTTGCTAGCAGGCCAGGTATCTTATAGACCAACCAAAAGTTCTGCCGGTGACACCAGGCTCAAAACCAAGAATTCATCTAATGGCTCTTCCTGTCAAAACATCACTCCTTGCAATTGGTGGGATAGAGGAGAACACTACTTGCGCTTCTGATCCCTTAACCAGCTGACCCAGGGTCCTGAAGTCTCTTTTCATTGCCTGTGGACTTCTTGATTCTACTAGTTCATCACTACCTACTTGAAAAATTAGTAACGAGTAGTAATCCGAGGCATGAACCAGGGTAGGAAGTTTTCTTTTTACTTCCTTGACCCTGGCCCCAGGGAGGCAGCAGAGTTCCCTAAGAAGTGGGTCCAGTCTGCAAATAGGGCCTTCCATTCCCTTCAAAATGAGTCCCCTATGACATGTACGCGCCTTTTATTCTTTATTGAGGCTGTTTTCATACAGCGCTTAGTCTGACTTACTGGCAACACCACTGAGCTAGGTGAACCTTCACCCTCGTTGGTGTTTGATTCTCCCTGCAGAGCAGCATATCTATTTAGCAAGGGCACCTGGGGGTGCGGTAGCTACTGGGGTGCCATGCCTGCCGTGCCTGGCAGGAACTTGTTGCCATTGATCCCTACCCTCTAAGTCATCACATTCAGTGATATGGAGAGAGGATAGGGAACCCTCCGTGTCCTTAGCACTGTGTGCCTGTTGGGACTGTTCCAAGGAAGGTGAAGTCTGACTCCATCAGTCTATCTCCCTCTCACACTCCCTTACAGCCCTCAGCCTTTTGACCTCCTTTTTCAGCTCAGCCACAAGGCTGAGCAGATCATTCACCTGCTCAGATCCAACACAGGTGTTGTCTCCGCAGTCCTCCATTGCAAATGTAACGCTCTGGTACTCTCTGCAGCTGGAGGCCTGGACACCTACATGTTTGTGTGGGACCTCTGTCTGGGTTGCCACATTTCTTTTGCAACAGCTTCTGGCTGGGTTGCAACCACGGCTGGTCCTGCCCGCGTGACTAACCGCACAAATCACCCTTATTGTAAAAAATTTCTTCCTTAAGTAAAATTTAGACCTACCCATTTTCAGTTTAAAACTGTTGTCACTTGTTCTGTCACTACAGCCCCTGGTAAAAAGTCTTTCTTATAAGCCCTCTTTATACATTGAAAGGTCACAACAATGTATCCCTGGAATCTTCTCTTCTCCAGGCTGAACAGCCTAAATGCTTGCTGTGACTGGGTCATGTGGGTTAGAGGTCCTTTCAAAGTTGGAAATGTTTTTCTCCATCACTGTTGTCTTAGTTCCTTTTCATGTTGGCACTACCGTTTAGGAATAAAATACCTGAAAACTTTCAGAAGCTTTCCTTCTTTAAGTATTGCTCCTAGTGTAAATGTTTTTGCAACAGGAGACTAAGGCTATGCTATAAGCACATTAGCTTTGCAAGTTTAGTGAGTGCATAGGAGTCTTAGGAATTTTATTCTGTTTGACTTCCGTTACTCAAGTTTAGCAGCAAACAGAAATCAGTAGGAAAGGTAAAATTCTGATTTATAAAAAGAGTTCAAGTCTACTATGTCAACATACAGTTGTGGATATTTTCAAGATTTTTTTTCCCCCTAAACTTTTATATGAGTATTCTTTCACTAATTGATCTTATTCAAAAAGCAGCAAACTTGAACCTCCAGGTTTCTCCAGTATGTTGACAGGTATTTTCCCAACAGCACGTATTCACACGGATATGTTTGTTTTGTACCACTAACTAGCATTTTCTCTTTTATGGAGATAGCAGTTACATGAAAAATAAATCTTGCTAGTTCTTTATTGGTATTATTTCCTCTTTACTTCGTGGTGGTTCTAACTGCCCATGTTCAGGAATATAGTTAAAATTATTTCCTGACTCTACTCTAGTAATTATTTTTATCTGTTTGGCATTTCCATAAAAAGAAAACAGATCAATCCCTTAAACAAGTTGTATCACTTCTGATTGATTTATCTAGATCAGCTGTGCTATCCAATCACCAAACTTGGAATTGAAACTTAACAGCATCTTGTATATTTCAGCATCTTTTCTTTATTAGGAATATATTAGTTTCTTTAGTGACATCCTGCATAATATAAATGCTAGTCTACTAACATTTTGAACTACATGGTAATAAATTAGTTTATTTATATTAGTTTATATTAGAAATAAACATATAATTAAGATATGTGTTGTGGAGATGCAGTAATATGCACAAAAAATATTCAGGTTTTTTTTCCTTTTTTTCTTTGGTAATGTATCTTTCTTCATGCAATCCTGACCATGCACTTGTTTATTTTGATTGTAATTTACTTACTATAGGAACTTTTCTCCTCTGTATAATCCAGTGTGTATGTACAATGTAGTCCAGTCTTTAATTATAACACCCTATGACTACTACAATTCAATTACTAACTATGAATAAAATAATATAACTGTAAAACTGTGCATGAAATAAATCTGACATTTAATCCAGCATAAGAAGACACTGCTCTTTGTCTTGTTACACACAAAATTAAAAGTATTCAACAGAACACACAGGTTTTGGTCACATAAGTCCAGTCACTTTTTCAACTGTTAAATATGACAAGAGGATGGAGCAATGCAGCACTTGGCTGTTAGATAGCAACTGGTTGAATATTGGCAACTGTACTTGATAAGTAAGTCTGTTCAGGTTTGAATTTCCAGGATTCTGAGACATTTTTGCACAGTTCACCTTAAGCTGTAGATTTTTAAATCCAAAATTGTGGATTGTGCCTTAAATGCTTTTTAGACTATGTGGAACTGTTATTTTCTTTGACACATATTTGGAGGAGCACAGGGTGGAAAAGGTTGTGTCATACTGCAAGAAAACTAGTTATAGAGACTTAGAAAGTGTTCTGATTAGGAAATTGTGCTTTGTGTACATTCTAACTCCTGTCAGTTAGGTACTGCACAGAAAACAGAAATAACTTCCATATTTTTGCTGACTCAGCATGCACTCCATAATGCTTATACAGCTCCAGAATGAGCTCCCAAATGCCTGATAACTTTCTTTCTTAATAAAGAAGATTTCAAGTGAAAATGAAGTTCTCCCCATAATCCTTTCTTCAAAGAGTGTAACTCGTGAAATAGGTTCAGATGCAATACCATCTAACAAGATTCTCCTTGTAGTTTTAGCTCAGGAAAGATGCACTGCGTAATACATCAATAATTCCTTCTTTAACCACAGACCATCATCTAAGATAAAAGTCTTGGCATTTAAGAAAGACCTATAAGTGGATCAAAATCCTCAGCTGGATCACCAGTCACAGGAATGTCAATTTGACAGTTGTTATTCATGCATTGGCTGCAGTCAGTGTCTGAATAAAAGGTCCTTCTATGCTTGACCTGCATGTACTTTTCCCTTTAATAACACAAAGGCACAATTTATTTTGCACTGCACTTTCTAATTTCCTATTTGGAAGCTTAGATTGTATGAAAAAGGCAGCCTTTGATAAATTCTTCAATCCTATGTTCTCCTCTCATGACCGTTAATCAGTTCTTGACTTTCTTTCTGTGAATTAGATTCCCTTAGAAACGGGGTCTTTTTAACTCATTTCATGGGATACTGTTATCAGGGGCTACACCATCACTTTGGACCCTTTATTGGTTTCTCTTCTCTGAAAAAAAAAAGGTATTAAAGTCCCTTCAAATCTTTTAATGCCCTTAAAAATTTGTTAGAAGGGAGAGTTTATAGAACTGAAAGTGACAATGAAAACATGTTAAACATAAATTTGGAGTCCAATGCACGCAACAAAATTTGTCAGAAATAAAACTATGAATACATGCTTCTATTGAGAAAAGCCCAAAGAGCAGTATATGACTCTCTAATATTTTCAGTGATCATAAATTTATGTAGACCTATTGAACAAAAAATCTGAAAATTTGCATGAGTTGTGGACAGAATCTCTAATGCTGAATATACAGCCAGTGCTTGTGAAACCAAATAATGTCATCTCATATAATTCTGTTCCTTTTGCCTTAAATGAAACACCAGAAGCTAGTGAACTTAGCTTTTGTATTCTTACATATTGACATTGTCCTCTGCTTACCATGCTTGAGACCATACTTCAGGGTTTTATTTTTGTTTTTGGCAAGATCACCAAATATTTTCCCCTCACTAGTGTCCCATATCAGATTAAACTGATAGTGACCAATAAAGTTGCAGAATGTTCCTCAAAGCATGGTAATAAAATAACCCAGCACTTTCTCCCAAATTGCTTTAAAAATACTAAAGCCTGAAATATGTTTGTTGTTGAACACTCATATTTCATTGGCAAAAAAGCTGGAAAAGTGGCTGACTCATCCTAGCCTTATTTTAATTTAGTATTTGTACAGTTTTGCTGGGATAGAATTGTTTTGGCACTGAGATAAGACCAAGAAAATATCCAGATCCATAAATCCATTTGCCAGCTAAAAATGATCTATTTTGCCTAATCTCCCTATCAAACTCATTCCCGGCCCTTAAAGTGGAGAGTTAATTTATGAAGTTTGAACCACAGAATCATAGAATTGCTCAGAGCCCTGTCTAACCTTACCTTGAATGTTTCCAGGGATGGGGCTTCTACCACCTCTCTGGACAACATATTCCAGGTTTCACCACCCTCATCTTAAAAAATTTCTTCCTTATATCTAGTGTGAATTCACCCTCTTTTGGTTTAAAACCATGACCCCTTGTCCTATTACTACAGGCCCTACTAAATAGTCTGTCCCATCTTTCTTATAAGCCCCCTTTGAAGTACTGAAAAGCCACAATAAGGTGTCCCTGGAGCCTTCTCTTCTACAGGCTGAACAACCCCAGCTCTCTCAGCCTGTTCTGGTGTTCCATCCTTTTGATCATTCTTGTGGCACTCCTCTGGACCCACTCCAACAGGTCCACGTCTTTCCTGTACTGAGGACTCCAGAGCTGGATGCAGGATTTCAGGTGGGGTCTCACCAGAGCTGAGTAGAGGGTGAGAATCACCTCCCTTGACCTGCTGGCCATGCTTCTTTTGATGCAGGATACAGTTGGCCTCCTGGGCTGTGAATGCACACTGCCTGCTCATGTCCAGCTTTTTATCCACCAGTACCCCCAAGTCCTTCTCCACAGGGATGTTTTCAATCCCTTCATCCTGCAGCCTGTATTGATACTGGGGGTTGCCCCAACCCATGTGCAGAGTCACTTCTTGAGCTTGTCCAGATCCTTCTGAATGGCATCCCATCTGTCAGGTGTACAATGAAGGACTTGAGCAACTGTTTTCCAAAGTATAACACCAAAACTCTCTGCTGTGATTACTGTAATTAAGAATCTTACAACACATCTTAAACGTAGAACAGCATCTATATAGGAGAGAAATGAAAAAAAAAGAGAGGAAGAGAAATTAAATGACTGACTTCTAACATTCTCATCAGATCCCATGCTTATCAGTATCTGGTAAGAATTAAATTTAATTAATTACTGTTATTACAGTTAACATATGATTTCAGTTAACAGCTTCTGAAGCTGCTATACCTGCCCTGAGATGGTGCAGAAATCAATCAGATCGAGCATTGGTTTAATTCAATCCACTTGAATAACATGTAGCAAATGGGAGCTCAAAAGTAAGCTGATTGTAAACTCAGATTACTCTTTTAACAAATAAGGAGAATAATTTGGCAAAAAAAAGAAAAAAAAATTAATAAAAGAGATAAACTGTAGATAAAACACCAAACTTTCGAGGACTATAAATTAAATGCAGGATATATAGAAGAGGTAAGTGCCTTCAAGTATAAAGAGTAACAAGTAACTTGATGAAGATCACAAACAGGAACTATTTATCAGTTTATAGTTAGGACCATTTGCATGTTGAATTATTATTTGATTCAGACATGAAGCCTCAAGAGTGAATTACAACAATTCAAACAGCCATTATTGTAAAGCTTGCTGAGAATCTGGAGGAGGATAGAAGACCTAGTAAGATGGTAGCATTCCACAAGGAAAAATAACAATCACAAGTTTATGTTATTAAGCACAAAACAAGACTCCTTCAAGTTAAAAATAATGATGTTACTGAAGGAAGAGGAGAGTAATTTAATGGATAATTTAATCATGGGATGATAAAAGCTAATAGCCATATTCTGGACAGTTGTTGTTGAAAACATTAACTGTGAAGCAACTTAGAGGGAATCAGTATGAATCAAGTGTTGCCAGTGTTCCCACTGAATTCTGAAATTTTAACCTGTCTTTTATAAAGTAACCTTATTGATCAAACACTGTTAAAAAGATAAAAATGAATAATATAGTCAAACCTAATTTTGGGAAGAAGATCTATTTAATGCAGGAATGATGATCACAGCAACCTCTTTCCTTAGTATGTCCTATGGAATTCTGGAGTTTATGTTTTAGGGTAACATTCAAACAGCCTAAATTCTGACCAAGTACTAGGTTTTCCTTTGTCGCCTGTAAGTGGCTCTCCCTCACTGTTTTCTTCAGATCTTTTCAATCTGTCTGTGTTCAGAGAGTTTCCAAAATGCTTCAGTAATTTAAGATTTTTCTCTGTGACTACACTAAGAAAAGAGAATGATAGGTAAAGTTCCTTGGTTTTGCTGAACTGTAGTGACAGTTGTTCAACCTTAGGCAAATTGCTAATCTTCTCTGACCCTCCATTAATCTACATGTAAAATTGGCCTAATAAAAAATCCACAAGTAGCAACTATGAAATTTAAGCTGAACAAATAGTGCATAGCAGTAGCAGAGTAAAATTTGCATAATTAATTGAACTGCAGTGAAACTAGTCCTACTGGCAGCAGTAAAATTAGTTTTATTCTGTTGCTAGTCATGTAAATGCTCTAACTGAAGTAAATATAAAGGCCTTACCTTTCTCTCCAATGTAGGGCAGTATCACCAGCAGTAAGTATATTTTTGCTGGTGTTAATAGTTATATAGCACTTCAGCAAAGGAAGAGTAAAATTTACAAATTCTGGTGAACCTGAAAAATGTTTTTTAGGAGGCTACTGAATTACCATTGAAACAGACATTATAATCTTCATTTCAGCCTGCTGAAAAGACACGCAGGTGTGATCAATGGAAATGGTTTTATGAAAGTGATTGGAAAATGTAAACACAATAGCATATAGAGGGGAGTTTAGAGAAAATAAAGAAGTAATGTGTTCCCGAAAAAAAACAAATGCATTGCTTAGCTTTTTATTTAAACAATCAGTTCTGTTTGTATTTCTCTGTTCTTATACACTCAGAGTTCCTTGGAATTTTAAGCTTACTGGCAAAGAGGAAATCTATAATTGTTATGGCATTTATAAGCACTACTAAACCTAGTAAAGCTAATAACGAGGTGAGCAAGGAAACAAACCAAAATCTTCTCATTGGTCAATACAATTCTTCTTACTTTTCACAAAAAAACACAATTGAATGGTTAGAAGCTTAGTTTTGCTAATTGAGAGCCCACTCCTAAACCACCTTATATAAGAAAAATCTTGAAATATTTCTGATAAGTTACAACGCAATTGGATATCTTAGTTAACCATAAATTAATTAGGTAACATAGGTGAAAAAAGGTACAAGCAGAACTAACGGTGATGGAATCACATCTACGGGGAAATTACTGGGTCTAGCTTTTATGTTCCTTTCACATTTCTGATATATTTTTCTACATTCTTCAAATACTAAACTATTGTTATAGACTTCTATAGATGCATTCATCTTTCTCTGTTGACAAGATACAGTTATCAAGTTATGATACAGATGTGCTGCTGTTGACACACCTACGCAGACAAACAACAGCTCTTTACTTAAGATTTTAAGATTGCCCCAGGCACTCATACCAAAATGAAAACGATAAATATATAGATGATTGACACAACTATGGAAGTCTCTGACAGTAATACAGTCATTGAGTGATACGGTCACTGGGCCATACAATCTAATTAAAAGAACCCTAAGAAAAATCTCGTGCACCAAAATTTGCAGTCTCATGTAGCTAGAATTGCTAGGTGCAGCTCTGGACAAAACATTAGACACTTGGTGAAAATCCATAACATTGTCAAGTTAGAAAATTTTCTGTCTATGTCATACAACAAGTAAGTTTCCATTGATCATCTGAACCATTTTAATGCTGATACTGAAACACTCCCAAGTTTCACAAGTTTTAATTCTGATCTGTAATTTTTCCCAGATGACAATACCTAGCTATTAGCAACATTCATGCAGTAACGTAGCTGTGTTTCCATGCTAACACTTAAATTGTGCTGAAATAGAATACAGTGTTTAGAAATACTGGAGTCACAAAATCACAGAAAGGTTTGGGTTGGAAGGGACCTTCAAAGATCATGTAGTCCTGTAACACTTCCAAATACTTTTAGTATATTCTTCTTTCCGTTCTAAATTTTCCATGTCTTCTATCAAACCCAAAAATTTATTTTCTCAAATTACATTGGAGTGAGGGAAAGAAAAGGATTCCCATAGCAGAATGTAAGATATTTATAGCATTGGAAGAATTTTCAGGCTAGAAAGAGAAGGAAGGGAATTCCTAGAAAAAGAAATTGGAAGGGGGCTGAAGTTAGGAAAATATTAGATACTTCAGGGCTTTTCTAATCATATCCAACTAATTCTCATTATATCAAATTTTAATTATATCCAGTTAAGCTTAATAAAAAATTGTTATAGTTGTGATAGCTGTTTTTATTGAATGTGCAACTTTGTAAAAGATACTTTTAAAATCCCCTCTCTACTGGGGCAAATTACTTTATTTCACACTGAAATGTAGCAGTGAAACATGCTGACAAAGTAAGGAGGGGAATGGATTTTTGAAGCTATATTTAACATTGTTTAACTTTGTTTGACTTAGTGTACACTAGTAACTCTAAATACTATAAAGTTTTAAGTAATTACAAAAATTTCTACATAATTCTAAAAACCTAACCGTGGTTCTTCAGCCTAGTGTTTAAAGCAATCACATTTGATATAGGGAATTCCCCATTCACATCCCTTACCCTAATTGAGCACTGTAGGTACGTGATCTTGGTCTTCTCCACCTATTCCCAACCATGCTTAGTTACAGATTTCTGACCAAGTCAGATGTGCCTAAAAGAGTGACACTCTTTTTGCCCTGTGCAAAAGGTCCTGGTGGCCCTGGTAAACAGCATTGGCCTTGATAAAAAATGTCACTAAATACTTGAAAGAGTAGTAATAGCTTTGCTGAGACCGCCTTTGAAAATCCCTTATATTCAGGCGGGTTATATTTTGTTCTCTCTGTTGCTTCCTACCATGTCCAGGCACTAGGATAAATTTCTGAAAGCTCTGTTATCCATCTCCTTGCAAAATGGCCTTATTTTGCATTTTAATGATTTTCTTTAAAGTTGGTCAGAAGAGATATATATAGAACCTTACTCAGTTGAGCCCAGGAAAGGGAACTATTTATCATTAAGCTCCTCAATGTCCTCCTGTATACATGTAGAAGACAAGACTTTGGTGGTCAAAGGAAAGAGAATGCCCTTGAATTTTCCAAGGAACTAGCACATAGTCTTCCAGACAATAACTGTTTTCACTTTTATAAAGCTGAGTGAGGGTATTACAAAGTTGCTTTGTCTATTTTGGGATTGCAAAAGTATAGGAAAAACGTTTGTAGATGGCAGTATTGTAATAAGTAACATATTGTGCTTTGTTCATTAAACCTGTATGGGAAGGTATGGATGGAAGATTTATGTGCCCGCAAGGCTTGATAGCCCAACCGAAGGACATTCTTGCATAAGTCAACAGGACTCGTAGCTGAGGGGGTTGAGTAGTCACATTCTTGCATAAGTCCACCCACAGGGCAACGAGGAAGGACTTCAGCCTTCATCCTTACGATCACCAGGAGGCAGAGAAAGACCCCCCAGCAACAGAAGGAACATGCGCAGAGTATCGACCTGATTGCCACATCACGAATGCAGGAAATGAGACTGTATATAATGTGCTTACACGAGGCGGGAAGTTGCGAGCCGTTGGTGGAGCGCAGACTCCCCGGCCGCCCAGCGCTGCCTTTGCTCTTGTTCGCTTGCTAATATAATAAAATTCGCATTGGATTTTGACACTTTAAATTGTCCGTGTCTCTACCTATCACAATTTGGTGCCGTGACTCGGATCGCGACTAGATTGTGGCCTGCAGCTGCACTGGGGAGGCGCCCCGCCATCTGGCGGCCCCTGCAGCCCTCAGGTTGCTTCTGTCTCGACCGATGAACCTAAATTGAACCCTGAGCAAAGGAGAACTGGTAACCCTGTAATCTTTGTGCACGAAGCTCCGAACGAAGACGCAGGACGCGTGAGTATAGGCCGGGAATCCGTTCGGTTTGGGTTGGGTATCCTGGGGCACGGTGTATGAGACGTCCTGCCAGGGGGAAGTGAGTGCGGACTCTCTAGTAGTGCGTTTCTCGTAGCCCGCGAGGGAGCGAGCCACAAACGAGGGGAGCAGTTGGTGTGTGTGTGAGTGCCTCAGAAGATGGGACAAAGGAAAAGCAAGCCCTTTGAGCCCATGGGAGAGGGGCCCCATGTGAAATTGCCCCAAATACCGCCCAATAGTCCCCTAGGGCTGATGTTGAAACACTGGGATAACTTTCCCTCTAGGCAGGGAAAGGATAAGGTAAAAATGATCCATTATTGCATAGAGGTCTGGGGCGGAAAACAGATTCGAGGAGACCATCTGTATTGGCCTATTTTTGGATCATTTGAGGATTGGATATGTCAGGCGCTAAACATTTATGTTAACTCAAAGGAACCATTTAATTTGGAAGAAAGTGAATATGCCAGTCTGTGGATGGTGGCCGACACTAGGGTAAATTTATACCCTTTAAAAGAAAAGGGGGGTGGCTACCGAGGGAGGAAGAATAGAGAGGAAGAATTAATAAAGCTTTCAAGGAATATCAAGAAGCAGATGAGTCGCCCACTAAATGGTTAGAGAGACTACGAAAGAGTCTCCAAATGTATTCCAGTCTGAATGTAGACACTCAGGAGGGGCAGGCCCTGCTGAAAATGCAATTTGTAGCAAATGCATGGGAAGATATTAGAAGAAAAAATTGAGAAGACAGATGATTGGCAGAACAGAGGTTTGGATGAGTTATTGAGGGAGGCACAGAAGGTGTTTGTCAGAAGGGAAGACGAGAGGTTTAAGAAGCAGGCAAGGTTGATGGTAGCAGTGGCTCGGGAAGGACAGCGTGGGGGTGGGATTACAAGATGGACCCAAGACCTGGGGTGGAAGGAACAAGGAGAAAGTTATTATTGTGGAGTTATTGTGGAGTGTTATTATTGTGGGAAGAAGGGTCATATGAGAAGGGAATGCAGAAAGCGGCTGCAAGATGAGAAAATATTCAAGGAGGATTAGGGGTGTCAGGGGCTCTATTTGCTGGGGGCTAGACATAAAACCGAGCCCTTGATAAAAATTAAAATAATTCCCCAGCAACAGGAAATCGAGTTCCTCGTGGACTCCGGGGCCAAGAGGTCCACAGTACAAGAGTTACCCCGGGGATGTCACTTGTCCCCGGAGACAAAGCAAGTAATTGGAGCAAAAGGAGAGCCTTTCGGGGTTCCAGTAATAAAAGACATTCTTTTTGAAACAAAATCTAAATTTGGGGTGGGATCCCTATTGTTGGTCCCAGAAGCAGATTATAACCTACTGGGACAAAATATAATCATCACACTGGACATTAATTTGGAAGTTAAAAATAATGAGTTACAAGTAAAATTATGTCCCCTTAGACGTGAGGATGAAGTAAAAATTAACCCCGAGGTTTGGTACACTCCGGAGACAGTGGGCAAATTAAATATCCCACCCTTCACTGTAACTATCAAGGATCCGGAAATTCCAATAAAAATAAAACAATACCCAATCTCACGAGAAGGCAGGATGGGGTTGAAACCAGAGATTGAAAGATTAATTAAACCAAGGCTACTGGAACCATGCATGTCTCCCTTCAATACACCCATCTTACCGGTAAAGAAAACTGATGGGTCCTACAGATTAGTCCATGACCTACGGGAAATTAACAAAAGAACACTTGCAAGGTTCCCAGTTGTGGCAAATACTCAGCCAGCTGGGACCTAAAAGTAAAGAGACCTTACTAACCCCATAGTGTGAAGGGCCTTGTCCTGTTTTATTTACTACAGAAACCTCCATACGAACAGCTGAAAGAGGGTGAACTCACGCCAGCCGAATCAAAGGACCCGTAAAGAATCAACAGTGGCAAGTGACCAGTGTACCCGGGGACCTAAAAATAAAATTTCAAAGGACCTGAATGAACACCTTTAAAATTGAATATAGTGAGAATCCAATTCTGACTGAAGATGGGCATGTAGATGCTGAAATCAAGCGTGGTATATTAACTGTTACCCATTTGTGTGCTTTGTGTGTAAGGTGCGTCGGGAACGGTAGTGGGCCCATTGCCGAAACGGAAGACCCCCAAGGGGCGTCTGCCAAATCTGCTGGAAGTGAGAAAGAGAACTTACAGAATTGGCACTAAAATTAAAAGAATCACAGGGAGAGATTATTCCCGAATCAAGGGAATGGTGGGAGATATTTGCTAAGGGAATCCGGCCCGAAAATTATTGTTACCATTCGAACGAACCGATTCCTTTTGTCGTTGAAATAGTAAGAGGGCAGTGCCGGAAGTTCCTGAAAGGGGTGAAGTGCAACGCACCCCAAGTTAAAGATACCAACTGGAATTCGTACATCCTGAGGCAAGCTGCTAAAGTAAGCACTAGCCCTGCTGAAGAATACCCCTGCTGCCGAGACGATGGTACCCCTCGTGGCTCGAAGCAACCGAGTAGACGAGCGAGGCAGAGGAGTAAAAAAACTGTGGAGGAACAAACCCAACGATTGGGACTGCAAAGCAGTGCTTGAGATCCTGCCTCAAGGATGGTAGCAAAAAGGCGAAGCCCTGGAGTGCAAACGACAAAAATCGGGTACGGGTATCAAATTGGGGTAGGAATAAGCAATTGGTATATTACAAAAACCACCACTTTTCCCGATACATATTTATAGGGGCAATCTGGGTAGTATTACGCGTCCCTGTCTGTGAGCCATATGCACACTAACCTTTTAAATGGACATTATCCAGATGGGAAGATCAAGCCATAGTGCAAACAGTAACTGCTCCTGGGTCTCCCAGTTTCACCCCCACATTGTGCCAACTGGTACTGATACAACCCTGTTTACCGGGGATCTCCCTCCGCGTCCGGAGGAAATTGTAAGTTTCCGATTCGAGTCCCCATGTTATCTTTATAAATATCACGCAGCCCAATGACTCGGGGTGGGTAACTGGAAAGACTTGGGGAATTCGTTATTGGGAGTCAGGAACGGATAGAGGGGGACTGATAAAAAGGAGGCCATTCCAAATGATCCTGAACCAATTGGACCAAATTCCATACTCGCACATGAACAAACTCTGGGACCTACAAATGATACAGAAATTAGCAATGATACCCAGTTTACTAGTAAGAATACTCACTCTAGTATAACTATCCCGGAAGAAGATTTAGGAGGGAATACCTTATGGAAAGTGATGCAAGCGAGCTACCAAATATTGAATAAAACTAACCCACAAATGACCAGCTCCTGTTGGCTGTGTTATGGCATTAGACCGCCCTTTTACGAGGCTGTGGGAATTACATCTGAGGCCAAGCGTGTAAATGGGACGAACCCTGAATCATGATTTAACCATTCTCCTTGGCTTAATACTTTATTGTCAACATTGGCGGGACCATTAATACTGCTCACTTTAGCGCTTGCATTCGGACCTTGTATTTTTAATAAAGTTATCGCGATAGTTAAGAACCGTTTAGAAGCCGCTCACCTGATGCTTGTTCGAGCGAAGTACAAATTGGTACCCGATGAGCCCGATTTAGCAGAAACCCTTGTCTTGAGTGCTCAAGAGCTACAACGGTTCAATGAACAAAATAATGGACAAAAGAAAAAGGGGGGATTGTAATAAGTAACATATTGTGCTTTGTTCATTAAACCTGTATGGGAAGGTATGGATGGAAGATTTATGTGCCCGCAAGGCTTGATAGCCCAACCGAAGGACATTCTTGCATAAGTCAACAGGACTCGTAGCTGAGGGGGTTGAGTAGTCACATTCTTGCATAAGTCCACCCACAGGGCAACGAGGAAGGACTTCAGCCTTCATCCTTACGATCACCAGGAGGCAGAGAAAGACCCCCCAGCAACAGAAGGAACATGCGCAGAGTATCGACCTGATTGCCACATCACGAATGCAGGAAATGAGACTGTATATAATGTGCTTACACGAGGCGGGAAGTTGCGAGCCGTTGGTGGAGCGCAGACTCCCCGGCCGCCCAGCGCTGCCTTTGCTCTTGTTCGCTTGCTAATATAATAAAATTCGCATTGGATTTTGACACTTTAAATTGTCCGTGTCTCTACCTATCACAGTATCATGAGTATTTAACAGAAAGCTATTATTTATACACACTTGATCTACTATTGTCAGAGCATCAGCTAAAATAACAAAGTTTCTCTGATCTCTTATTTCTGAAACCTGCTGATGTAGGTAATATAATCTGAGAGTGAGTGCACATAAGTGTAATGATCTTTGTCGTAGTTTGGTGTCTGGGGAGGTTTTGGTAGTGGGGGAGGGGGCTACAGAGTTGGCTCCTGTAAGAGGTTTCCAGAAGCTCCCCCAGCTCCGATTTCGGACCCACCTCTGGGCAAGGCCAGACCAATGGCGCCTCTGTGAATAACTATTTACGAGTGAAAGAAGCTGTTGAGTGAGTTTTTTGTTGGTGGCTCTTTGTTGGTGAGCAGAAGAGAGGAGGTGGATATGAGAGGAACAGACCTGCGGACACCTGGGTCAGTGAGGGGATCTCCTCAGGGGATGGGGTAGGGGTGAGCAAGCGGCTTTTATGTCAGCTGGGTAGGTTCAAACCATGGCATCTTACACAGAGAAAACATTTTTCCTTCTTCAGGTAAAGGAAATAAATAAGAAAAATATAATAGTACATAAAGAAAAATAGATTTCAGAAATAAAATAAGACAGATGTAAGAAGCAATAAGGTTTTGCTGCTCTGTCTTTAGGAGGGCTAAATGAACAGAAATCCTCCACTGATATGCAGAAGAAAATGTACAGCATATGAACCACAGGGTGATCAGGTGACATTATGGGTCATCATGGAGTTGCAGCCAGAGTTCAGGGCCTGGTAGATGGTTAAATGAGTTTTGTACTTTACTATGTTTTTACCTGATTCCTACAGGCTTGTTTGGACCGTAGCAGTACATCCCTCTCTTGAATCTTCCAACCTAATAAAGCATCAGAGTACCTTTGACTTGCACTGAAACATTCTTCCTTTGTTCCAAACATTCCCATTTTTTTTGAGGTTCTGTGGGAAGCGTGTGTCCTAGGTTACAGTGTAAAATGTGCCAAAAGAAAAAAAAAAAAGTATCCTATTACCATCTTCAGGAGCTGTTGAGACCAGGTGGGGCGGTGCTCCCTGCCTCCCCCCTCTGGACTCTCTTCTGTTAATGGGCACAACAATGCCTTATCGCCTGACCCATCCATAACTCGCTCCTGGACTATCTCCTGTTAATGGCCCATCAAGGAACTGCCTCATGACTCCCCATCCCATTGTGAGATGCTCCGCCCGGTGGGGGGAAGGAGCCAAGCAGTCCATGCTAAATAAAAACTGAGATCTCGAACACCCTAGCAGCCTTCTTCCACTGGATTCCCAGAGGAGTTTTTCCCCCCACTGGAGTTCCAGAGGACAAGAGCTACCGGCCTACCACTGGACCTTCGGAGAAAGACCAGACTCTTTTTACCTGATTGCTGCTTCCACAGAACTACATCGATCGCTTCAGGAGGACTGCAGACACCATCTTATCGGACTGCTACTGCCACCCTAACAGGATGTCAGGTTGTATTTCTGACTCTGTCAGTGTAAACCAGTGGGTTGTGGGTTTTTTGTTTGGTTTTGTTTGTTTGTTTGTTTTGTGTGGGGGGTTTTTGTTGTTTTTTTGTTGTGGGGTTTTTTTTCCCTGTCTTGTATTTTATATATATATATATTAGTAAAGAACTGTTATTCCTATTCCCCATATCTTCGCCTGAAGGCCCGTTAATTTCAAAATTATAATAATTTGGAGGGAAGGGGGTTGCATTTTCCATTTCAAGGGAGGCTCCTGCCTTCCTCCGCAGACACCTGTCTTTCAAACCAAGACAGCGTGCTAGGTTGCCAGCTCAGACACATAAAGCTTATGGTTGCATCAGCATATTTATTCAGTTCAGGTTTTTTGATTTAAAAAATAACCAGAGTTTATATGTTCATACCGGACTCCGAATTTATTATCTTGCAATTCTGAAGTACACCATTTTGGTGAAAATACGCAATTGCTGAATTGTTCCTTTGAAATTCTGGAGTGACTCTTAAGAAACTTTGTTGAAAGCTGTGCTTACTATCCTTCAACTAATAATTACTGTTTTGCTTGTGTAGATTCTTTTCTGTGTTCCCTGGATTGCGTGAAACATACCTTTGGATTTGTTGCAAGTGCATCATCCCTGGATTGCGTGAAACATACCTTTGGATTTGTTGCAAGTGCATCATCTGATCAACTTCTAAATTTCAGTCAAGTATTCAGAAGCACTTTGTCAGTAAGAGAGGAAGGAGTATCAGTTTTACCCTGCTGACATGCTTTTCTTTCGTTTTCCTTTGTTAAAAGTTGTCCTTATTCCATTATGAAGAAATCTAGTAATATCTGAAAACGGATGTTAAATGTAGCAAATAGTTTTCATATTTTGCAGGAATTAACTTTTTTTTTGTCCTTTGAGTTTGCTTTCCTCTTCAATATGAGAAGGAAAGAGAATTTGTGAAATGATTAAATGAGATTTGCACATCTTTTAAGAAATTAAACCACAAAGTGTAGATCACTGCAGTACATCCACATGAATTAAGTGTTTTGGAGATATATATTGACAAGCGGTCATTATTTATATTTGGAGCATGTCAGCTGAATGCAAAATTAATCTCTCTATGCAAGAAAACTCCATCTTTTCTAAAAGCCAGGTTTAAGCTTGTTGTTTCTTTTTGATGTAGTTGTCAATAGGACACTTTTTATTCTATCTCATATCTAACAACAAGTACTTTCAGCAATTAAGCTTTCATTTGTACCATTCTAATTGCCTTCATACTATCACCTGAATTCTAATCCCACACGGAGTGAATTTCTTCCCTAGTTTACTTGCTGGGATTATCAGAAAAAGGATAATAATGATGGGTGAAAAATTCCAAACCTTACTGTCATTTATTGGTATTGTGGCAGTGGCTGAAGAATAGCCCTTGGTTCTCAACATACCAAAAAGAAGTTGACACAAATATCTTCCACATAAATTACACCAAGCAAGTATGCAACAGGAAAACATGGATTTCTAGAGGCTCAGGTTGCAGCAGTGTGAATTTCAGAGGACTTTTTAGAAGTCAGATTGTTAGCAGTCAAATGCTATCAAGATGACATAAGCAGCTGTGAGACAGCAACTTCCTGCTAGATTTGGAGTATTACGCAGATCATCTGGATAGTTGAGTCTCACCTAGTGAGGGGGGGTCTTTGGAGTGTGATTTGCTGTGGGTTTTTTCAGTAACTCTTTTTTGCTCTTTTGAAACTGTGAAGGCTGGAAGATAGGAGGCTAGGGCTTTCTGGGTGTGGTTCTAAGTAGACTTGGCTAGTTTTGAAGGTAAACAGTAGAAGATAGGCAAAATAAGGGTGAGAATATGAGCTTCCTGACATTGTCTGTGGTTGAACACAAAGTCAAAATATCAAGGTCCATATTCATATAATTAACTGCATGAACAACAGAGGTGCAAGTCACATATGAGGGGTCTAAATGGTAATTATTTCTTGAAGATGTCCTTTCTAGAAAGTTACAAGGTTATTGTCATACGACTAGTGACTTGTAGCAACCACAAATGTACAGAAGCATGTGTAGACCTTACATGTACAAAAAAAATCTGTTTTCTTCTCAGTAAATACATTATATTGACATTCTGTGTTTCGTGAAGATATTAGCACAGAAATCATTGTATTTTGAGGAGAAAACACAAAGAATAATTCCTTCTGGATAGGTTAATCCTATCCAAAATAGCACTGCTTTTAATATCTCCGTGCTTTAAGTAAAAACAAGTACAAAATTCAAAGAGCTGAAAGCTTGTGGAGAAAAAAGTGTTACCTTAAAAAAAAATTATGATGTCTTTATTGCCATGGTCTAAATTTAAGTGTCTCTCATGAAATTTAGCATTTCACTTAACAGGAATATATTGATTCAAAAATTCAGTGTTTTTAACATTTGAATAATTTAGTTAATAAAAGACTCTTCCTAATGACTAGTGACTTTTCCCTTCAGGGTAATTCTACTTATATCAGTGGGAGCAACTGATTAATATGTTATTTTACAATTTTGACCATAATTTGATATTTTAATTTTGCCAGTACCAACGACTAAATATCTGGCCACAAAAGAGGTAAGATTTTGTTTATAGCAGTTTTGAGAGAGTGAATACAGACAGAGAACTCAGGAAACAATGTGCATGAGAGAGTAATGTTAAAGCCTCCAAAGCAAATATTAGCACAATGTCAAGGGGGAAAAGCCTCAAATGGTGAAACAACAATTGGGAAACCAACAAAGAAAAGAAGAAAAAGAACACTTGTTTAAACACTGTGTAAGTATGCTAAATCAAATAGAAATAGCAAGATAACATATACGTTAATGGAATTAAAGTTTACTAAAAATAGTACCCTGCAAAGTTGTTACATCTAGCATTTCTATATTTGTTCATCTTTCTAAATTAAAGAGACTCGTTATAACGAATCTTTTCTGTTGTCAATGTTTTTAATATAGGTATTAACACTGAATAGACTTGCAACGATCTGTGCAACTTAGAGTCTGACATATCTGATGTATTTTTGGATATGTTGGAACAGATGCTGTGAGAAATGCAACACTAAATTAACCCTTTTACAACTCATATATATCAGGTGATAGTACTAGGTGAACAAATGAGATTTCTTGGACAAAAAAAAGAAAGATAATTGAATTGAATTTGAAATAAAAATTGAAGATAATGATGACAGGAAAAGTCACACAAACTGATTACAAAGGAGAACCAGTGTACAACAAGGTCTTGGCTTTCATTTTGCTAAAATTTTTGGTAGCAGTAAACAAAACATTGTCAAGATCTGGCACAGCTGTGTAATTGACAGTCCTTCAGATCATACCCGTTAGAATCTGTTTGTAATCTTTCAGCACTTCTGCAGGCCACCAGATTATCCATGTTGACTCAAACTCTCATTCTGATGATGTTACTGAAGACAGTTTCTCTTTTCTTTTCCTCCTTGATTTTCTTGTCCTTCTTCTTCACTTTGGCTTTCCTTTTCCCAGGGTTTCATAAACGTATGACAGTCTGATTTATAATTAGTAAGGTCTGCTATTACTCTATATCCTATTAGTGACTTAGTGCCCAAGGAATATAATATTCTGCACCTTTTCAGAGCTATTTTCAAATACTTACAGGCTCAAAAACTTGTTCTTCCAGTGTTGAACAACAACTTCAGTGCTGAAACCCCTTCTTTGCATCATCCAACAGTAAAATATGATGAAAGGAATCCATTCACAGTTTATTCTAATTAGCTATCTACGTACTGGGCTTTCTATTGACCACTAACTAGGAAATTTTCAATGCTTTTTAAAAGACTATAAAGTAATTCTAATTTCCTTCTGAATACTATTTTCTACTTATATAAAGATGGTGAGTTCTACTTTTTATGTTCTTGTTCTTTGTCCTTTGTCAGGATCACCAAACTAATACTTGTTTGATTATCTTAGGTTTTCTCCTTCATTTAAGTTATTTAAATTATACAGACAGCTCAAAAGATTTTTTACTATCTAGAAATTTAATGGACTAGTCTTGAATTATTGCATGGCTGCAAAACAAACCTCAACGCTGTAACAAAGATGTGACAAAAGATGCAAAAAAAAAAAAGACCAAAGAGGCCTGGGAGAAGACAACAGTAGGTATAGAGCACTGTGTGATCCTTAATGTGAAGAAGCTATCAACAGCATTTTGTTTCCATTGTTAATACAATATATTTTTAACTTCAGTGTAGTAGCCTTAAATTAGTAATTTAGTCTTAACATTACATTTGAAGAGAAAAACAATGATTTGTTCTTAATTCCTAGGAGAATATCTAAGATTCTCTGACTGGCATAGTTAATGTGGTTACAGATGTGTATGTCTCAGAAAGAGGAAGCACTCAGCTCCATGTATTTCAAAGAAAGTAATAAGAGCAAGGAGGAAAGAAGATGGGGTTTCCAATGCTTGTTGAACTTGTGAATTTTACCAGAAGTTCTGATATTTGTTTGAACTTGTTCTCCATGATGAAATGTTCATTATAGACAGAAGACTTGAACTGAAAGAGATTTTGTTGGGGAATTTTGGTGTAGTACATCTTCTATAGCATTATTTTACATAATTATATAAAAGTGTACACATACACATATATCAGAGCAAAAGTAAAACTATACAAAGTAATTACTGACTGTAGAACAGCAGAATAACATTTAAGGCAAGATCCTTGATGACCGCTGGAAAATACCTGTATTTTCATGAGCACCATTGTGTTGCTAAAAATAATCAGAATTATCCAGTTAGAAACAACCACTTTAACTAATTTGAACAGTGAAAAATTTCTGTTTAATTCTGACTACAGCTATGCTTGGCTGTGGGATTGGAGGAGTTCCTGAAATTTTTTCTTACAGTGACAGATTGATGTTTACTTACTGTTTCCTTAAGCCCTTCCAGATGCAGGTGTGAATAAGAAAATCATACACTTGCATTAAGCTTGTGATTGTTCTGCTGTCCACTTACAGTCCTCTTCTGTCTGAAGAAGAAGCTACATTTTCCCTAGCAGCAGTTGTATCTTGTGAAGTTTTCAGGACAAAACCAGTTCTCAAGAGCTTGACTTGTTAATGAATTCAGAAACAACAAACCAAGAAACCACAAAACCCTGAGAAAATGAGCATGTATGACAAATTTAAAAGTACAATAAAATCTTAGTAAGACATTTAGGTTTAAGCAAGAATTTTTAAGATACATAGTAGGAAAAAAAATGTGTTTAATGAGAAATGTTCACTAACGGTTTGTTTAAAAGCCCATTACATTTAGTAGAAAGTTCACTATAGACTGTAGTAAGCCTTTTTCCAGACCCTAAGAATCAGGAAAAAGCATCCGCTCCAGGATTCCATTCCCTCTTGAAAAAGTACTTCATGAAGTTTTGATTCTTCAAGAGCACTCTAGAGTCCAATGAATGAAACAAAGGTTTTGCTGTGAACAGACAAGAGTTGTCTGAAAGCTCCCATATATGCTGTAGTGGGTATTTTCCTGAAGTATTTGTTCACTTGCTGTAAAAATAGCTGAGAAACTTTTTACAATGTGTCTTTCAATGACGGAGCATGTGGAAAGGTAAAAATTTACTGTCTAAATGTGAAAACTGAACAGTTTGTGATGATTAGTCACAAAGAAGCTTAATCGAAAGTCTTGGAGTTACTAATAGTAATTTCTATGGTGATGTAAAAACAGAAAATAAGGACCTAAAGTTAAGGACTTCTTTTCTCTCCGCCCCCCATCTTTTTACAAGTGTAAATATTAAAAAAAACAGGTGGTGATGTATCAGCTTATGTTACTCAAGCATACTTTGTGCAGCTTGACAGCCATGCATATAGTTGTGAACACTGGAGTTTTTACAGAGTTTAGTGCCAATTAATGTTGATACAATAATTTCTGTTTTAAAATTTTGCTTGCTGCGTCTCTGCTAGTATGATTTTCCTAATTCTTTTATTTGGACTGTTATTAGTTATATTAAGAGGAAAAATGAGTAAATAGTTGAACATAATAATCTGCAAGGGCCAATGGGTGCAAGCTGGAGCCTAGGAGGTTCCACATTAACATAAGGAAAAACTTTTTCACTGTGAGGGTGACAGAGCACTGGAACAGCCTGCCCAGAGAGGTTGTAGAGTCTCCTTCTCTGGAAACGTTCAAAACTCGCCTGGACACATTCCTGTGTGATCTACTCTAGGTGGTCCTGCTCTGGCAGGGGGGTTTTGGACTAGATGATCTTTTGAGGTCCCTTCCAACCCCTAACATTCTGTGATTCTGTGATTTGCAACTAATTATTCAAGTAAATATTATTCAACAGTCTAGGACTATTTGGTGTACAGGATGTATATAAGAACAAATGCCAGTATGGAAGCTGATGGAGCAGATAATCCTGAGTTCTGTTATGCAGCACACACAGGACAACCAGGTGATCAGGCCCAGTCAGCATGGGTTTATAGAATCATAGAATGCACTGGGCTGGAAGGGCCCTTTAAAGGTCACCTAGTCCAACCCCCCTGCAGTGAGCAGGGACATCTTTAGCTAGATCAGGTTGCCCAGAGCCCCATCAAGCCCGACCTTGAATGTTTCCAGGGGTGGGGCCTCCACCACCTCTCTGAGCAAACTATTCCAGTGCTTTACTGCCCTTATGGTAAAGAACTTCTTCCTAATAGCCAATCTAAATCTATCCATTTCTAGTTTAAAACAATTACCACTCGTCCTGTTGCTACATGACCTTGTAAACAGTCCCTTCCCAGCTTTCCTGTAGGCCCCCCTCAGGTACTCGTAGGCCACAATAAGGTCTCCCCTTCTCCAGGCTGAACAATCCCAACTCTCTCAGCCTGTCCTCATAGGGGAGATGCTCCAGCCCCCTAATCATCTTCATGGCCCTCCTCTGGACCCACTCCAACAGGTCCATGTCCCTCTTGTATTGAGGGCTCCAGAGCTGGACGCAGTACTACCGGTGGTGTCTCACCAGAGCAGAATAGAGAGGGAGAATCACCTCTCTTGATCTGCTGGCCACACTTCTCTTGATACAGCCCAGGATGTGATTGGCAACCTGGGCTGCAAGCACATATTGTTGGCTCATATACAGCTTTTCATCCATCAGTACCCCCAAGTCCTTCGTGGCAGGGCTGCTCTCTATCACATTATCCCCCCGACTGTATTGATTACGAGGACTACCCCACCCCAGGTGTAGGACCTTTCACTTTGCCTTGTTGAACCTCATGAAGTTCACATGGGCCCACCTCTCCATCTTGTCCGGGTCCCTTTGGATGGCAGATGAAGGGCAGGTCCTGTTTAACAAACCTGATCTCCTTCTATGGCAGGGTGACCTGCTTGTTGGATGAGGGAAAGCCTGTGGATGTCATCTACCGCAACTTTAGTAAGGCATTTGACACTGTTTCCCACAGCGTTCTCCTAGAGAAATTGACTGCTCTTGTCTTGGATGGGCGTATGCTTTGCTGGGTGAAAAACTGGTTGGATGTCTGAGTCCAGAGAGTTGTCAATGGAGCTAAATCCAGGTGGCAGCCAGTCCCAAGTGGTGTCCCCCAGGACTCAGTACTGGGGCCACTACTGTTTAACATCTTTATCAACGATTTGGACAAGGGGATGGAGTGCACCCTTAGTAAGTTTGCAGACAACACCAAGCTGGGTGGAAGTGTTGATCTGCTTGAGGGTAGGGAAGCTCTACAGAGGGATCTGGATAGGCTGGATTGCTGGGCCAAGACCAGTTCCATAAGTTTCAATAAGGCCAAGTGCCAGGTCCTGCACTTCAGCCACAACAACCCCAGCAGCACTACAGGCTTGGGGAGGAGTGGCTGAAGAGCTGCCAGGCAGAAAGCGACCTGGGAGTGTTGATTGACAGCCAGCTGAACATGACCCAGCAGTGTGCCCAGGTGGCCAAGAAGGCCAATGGCATCCTGGCCTGTATTGGGAACAGTGTTGTCAGCAGGAGTAGGGAGGTGATCATTCCTTTGTACTCGGCTTTGGTGAGGCCGCACCTCGAGTACCGTGTTCAGTTTTGGGCATCTCTCTACAAGAAGGACGTTGAGGTGCTGGAGAAGGTACAGAGGCGGGTTACCAAGCTAGTAAAGGATTTGGAGCATGTCTCATATGAGGAATGGCTGAGGGTTCTGGGGCTGTTTAGCCTGAAGAAGAAAAGGCTGAGGGGAGACCTTGTCGCTCTCTACATCTAAAACTTTATGAAAGGAAGTTGTAGCGAGGTGGGGGTCAGTCTGTTCTCCCTAGTAACAAGCAATAGAACAAGGGGAAATGGCCTTAAGCTGCACCAGGGTAAGTTCAGGCTGGGTATTAGGAAAAATTTATTTTCTGAAAGGGTTGTCAGGCATTGGAACAGACTGCTCGAGGAGGTGGTGGAGTCACCATCCCTGGAGGTGTTTAAGAGACGGGTACCTGGAGGTGTTTAAGAGACAGGTAGATGTTGTGCTTAGGGACTTGGTTTAGTGATGTTGATAGAGCTAGGGCAAAGGTTGGACCAAATGATCCTGAAAGTCTCTTCCAACTGAAACTGTTCTATGATCCTATGAAGTAAAATTAACAAATATTTCCAAAGATAGAACAGGATTGAAATTATCATAAATATTAACATGATTCCAGTTTGCTATTATTAGTCCTTCAAAAACTCCTACTAATCTGAAAACTTTATTCTTTTTCCCAGGTATCGTTCTGACACTAAAAAGCGAATATTCTCCCAAATATATAGAAATATTTTTTAGTGTGACCGCTGTACTTACAGGTCTTTTATAGTGCTTTGATATCTTCAGATGAAAGGTGGAAGTGAAGTATAAAATATTTCTATTATTTATTTATTTATTGAAAAGTGAGAGTAAAGATGGGAGAAATTAGCCTTGTGAAGTGCTGTCAAGAATTTCTAACTTGTGCAAATCTGGAAACCAAGTGCTACTGAATAATAGAATGTGCACCATTCATGACTGTTAGGTAAAATGTCAAACTATGATTTCCTTAGTTAATGCCTAGAGCATTCTTGTAGATATAAGCAAGCCAAATCATGGCGTTCTAATCCACATGACTAAAATTAAGAGATTGTTTCTGTATTACGTACAATCAGATATATGCCCTTTGATTTTTTGATGTAGGTAAGAGAGGAAACAGAATACATAAATAATGATTTTGATTTAAAATTAAAGTAAAATGGAAAAGTATACTGTAATGGTAATGTAGAGAGTGAAATGATGCCAAAATCTCAGCTCCTGTTAAATATCTCTCTTTGTTGCTTTGATAGACATAGTCTTTAAGATGAGAAAAGATCCAATTAAATAAGAAATTTATGAAAGAAAGAGTTTGATTTAGGAAATGAGTTAAACATTTGTGTTTTGACTCATCCAAGTTTGAAATCTTTCAGAGTATCATTTATCAGCTCTCAGTTGGGCTGTAATGTCCATTCTGCTTTTCATTCTTCATTCAATGTGCTGAAATCTGTGGGTTGTAATTCTTTCAATTTCATCCTAAACCATTTTGAGTCCTTGTGGACTCAGGTGAAACTGTTCACGTCAGCATCTGTAATAATCTCTTCGAAGTCAAACTTCTCATGATTCTTGACCTGTCAACTATCATTCAACCTATAGATCTATAGAGCAAATTATACATTGACCTCACTTACTTTTTCTTGACTTCACCTAATAGTGTTTTTTTCCAAGACTATCTCATTTCTAACCTGGTGGGTATGTGGTAAGCTTCTTATCTTCCACTTAGTTTTGTGTAAGCATTTTACTGGCCTCTGTCCTTCAGATCGTCTTTTATCTCCTGCTATTTATTTTAACTACATAATCTCATCAGTAGCTATGAAACTATTGTTCACCACTGTGCAGGCTACCCCATTCAATAACAATTTACTGTAAAAATTGACTGTTTAAGAGAAAATATATCTTATGTTTTTGGGGATGCTTTGGTGTCAAGCTGATGATAAACATGGCTAAAATAATGACCTCAAAATATTACATCTTCTGCATTGCAAAGTACTTAGGAGCAGGGATGAGTTTTTTCAGATCTTTCAACTGGGTCTACAAAAATATGCCTTTTCTATATGTTGCCTAAAGCAGAACAAGGCTGAAATAGACAAGATAGAGTACGGTTGGAAATGTCACAGAGAAGTAAGAAACAATAACAAAAAAACCTACTAAAAATATACCTTTGAAGTTATTTTATCAAAAAAAGCAGAGTGACAATGCTTCTGATAAGGGAAAGACTTCCAGGAAGCCACTGAGACAGATTCCAATGAAATGCTGGGTCCAGCAGATATTCTAGAACAAGAAGAAACATATACCTAAAAAGACAAGGTAGTCATGAAATGCTGTTTAGTGGCATTAAATTTTATGGTGCATAACAGCATTATGCTGCAGAAAGGATTTACCCTAGTGTCCTCACCGTTCCTGTCAGGAACATAGGAGCATATTTTTTTCATGCACACACACACACACAATGCAAAAGACAAGCATATATAATATGAAATTTGCAGTCTCTAAATATTGCCAAATAAAAAAATGCTGCATATCAAAACCTGTTTACATGATTAAAAATAATCACTGCAAATCTGGAAGTGATTAATTGTGCTATCCATGCAAGACTTCTTTAAAGTAAGAAAGACTAGAAATAAAATATTTTACCAGGAAAAGATATAAACAGAAGGAATATTTTATTAAAGTCCCAATTTTTCTTTACGATCAAATAGAGAAATTTATAATATACCTACATACTTTCTGGATGGTTATTTTACCAAAGGCAATTGAGTGCTTAAGTCAAGGTTGAAGGCTGACAACAGATGTTCAAGTAGTTCTGAGTGTACCAGCTTCACATGTAAGACACAATATTAAAGTATGAGGTGTGATGAGGCCACAAGTCATTCAACCTTGAAAATTGAATCAAGGTTCAAAAATAAAAAATCACTTTAGTCAAAAGCTTTTTTTCACTCAGTGTTAACAGATCAGAAAAAAAGACTTACATTTTTCGGCCATATAAAGAAATTGATAACATCTTTTGTTTATGGAGATAGAGGCAGAAAAAATTGCTCTCAGCACATTTTCCTACCATTTATTGTGAAGTCATTAACAGATATTTTGGAGTTTATTCATATATTACATAAAGTGGAGCACTATTTACTTTTTTGAAAAGCTGACTGATATGTGTTGAGTTGAGAAATTAACATTAGCTTCAGACTAAGGCATTATACTTCCAATAGTCCTCCTATGCATCCTACGTGAGACAAAATACTGGCATAGTAGAGAAGAAATATTTGGAGAGGAATATCTTCATGGAAATTAAATTTCTATTCAGTATCCATGTTTTAGCTCATAGTCTGAGAAGCCATTGGTTACGACTGAGAGCATTAAGCAGAGACTAAACCACATTGCTATATAGCACAGATAGATAATAGTATCAGAGAAGGTGAAAGATCTTTTGCTTTAATAGATCTAGAGCGATAATGTGCTGTGCTTGGATCAAAGGAAAACTTGGACTGTTACATGCAATAATCTGATTTGCACTTATGTCCCAGTAAGCCGAGGTGCCCTGGCTATCTGCAGATAACAGTATGTTAACTCTCCTGCAATGCAGAAGTACTGATTCTGTTAGATTTACTGACAGATGTTCTCAAAAGACTTTTGGATTTTTAACCAGCAGAAGAGTAATGTGATGAAGCCCATGCAGTATGCTGCAAAACATGTTCAGAATTGCCAATATTCATACCATGTTTGGTGTTTTGGCTGTTATTGTAAATGTTT
Organism: Leptosomus discolor; assembly: GCF_034619465.1. Taxonomy (NCBI): domain Eukaryota; kingdom Metazoa; phylum Chordata; class Aves; order Leptosomiformes; family Leptosomidae; genus Leptosomus; species Leptosomus discolor. The sequence goes on along the minus strand of NC_141419.1, from coordinate 43,130,554 downwards.
CCCTGATACAAGTGTTAAGTGTGAGTCTGCGTTTGCATTCTTCCTCAGATTAGCAGTGCACTACTGAAGTGAGTCTTCCAATTGTCTCCACTTACTCTTCCCCAGTTGACACTGGGGTGCATAAACTGCATTCCTTTTGGGTGAAACTGAATTGGGACATGTGGCTCAGAAGATTACATAATGCAATACAGTTACCAACGGATGAATGGGCCATGACACCAGGCTGGAATACACTTGATATAAAACCCTCCAAAAGATGTCTGGGCTAAGCACTGGGTTCTCAGTACCAAATATTTTGCTCTGCAAATCTCTTCTTACTAGGCCTCACTAACTACTGGTGTAGACATAGCCTGAAAAGCCGTTTTACAGAATATAAGATCTTGGCACAGACTTTTACTCAAGAAACTGTGGAGGGATCTCATAACTGGAGCTAAGGTACAAAGCTTAGTGGAGTAATTAATAGATTAGAAAGAATTTCTATGTCTGCCTGATAACTAAGTTAATGATATTTCCTTACCTAGGATAGGAACCTGAATGTGCTAGCAGTGGTTGCAATAGCATCAAGTTCGTTTGGAACAATACTTTTTAGCTACTCATTTTTGTGGAATAAATCTCTAGATGAAGTCTATCACAAATACTTAAGGTAGAATTTATTTTGAATTTCTTGCAATGTGGTAGAAATGTAAAGGGATTAGTATGAATACTGGAAAGACGGATAAGCTTGGAGCTTTCAGCTGATTTTTCAGAGACTGCAAACATTCATGCACTACCTATATATATTAAAAAAAAATTTCCAATGTCAAAAAAGTATAAAATTGACTCATTGTGTCCTGCTGATATGACCATCTGTATATGATTATGTCTATGTTCTGCAGTTCACCTGCAGTGTAAACCTGCTGTAATGAATCAAAAATAAATAAAATGGATAGATAATGGATGTGGTAGTGATAAATGGACCATCAGTGCTCAAAATAAACCTGGAATTTTTGAAGTTCGATTGTTTCACTGTAGCCAAAATAAGAAATGGATATATATTAGTAAAAGAGTGCACAGAAGTGTGTCAGCTGGATTTCTCTTCTGTAACTCTGAATGCTTTCAATGCAGACATTTAATCTGGACACCTGAGATTTCCATTGTAATCAATAGAGAAAAGTATGCATTACTAGAGTGCAGTTCACCTCATTCTAAAGCAGATGTCTGAAATCAGTTAGCCTAATTCTAGATGTACTGATCAGGATAAGATTGATCACACCTATTAAGTGCCTATTGATTGAAAAGGGAAGTTTAAGGGACCAGTGTAGATAAGACAGACTTTCAAAGTAAGCTGAATCTTGTCCATAGTATTTTGCAAGTGCCTTGCAGTACATTTAACACATCTTCACAGTTACCATCGCTACACTGGGAGTCACTTCAAGATTGCTCTAGCTAACCAAGATTTATGCAGCTCCAAAAAGCATTCTAACAATTTACTGCCTGAGGTGATACCAACAGATTATTACTATTTTTTAATTATCTTTTTTGCATTGGCGCTCTGATAATAAAAGAAGGGATTTTATTCTTCATACATTTCATCCTACTCATTGCATTGCTGATGAGTATATTCTTACTTCCATAGTATGGTATGTATATCTGACACAGAAAAGTAGTCACTGATAAACTACTCTTGAAAAGACTTTTATTATACAAAGGCAGAAATCAGATGAACAAGCTGAACAAAGCAAAGTATTGTTCCTTACTTTGGAAAGAATCTTTGAGAACCTGGAGATCTTCAAAGATTTTCGTATCAATCATGTTCAATCAAGTGCTACCTAAAGATGTCAAAAAACAGGACACAAACAATCACTGATTTGGCTTCCAAAAATAATATTCCAATTTCATAGTATTAGCTTATTTCTGTATGCTTTGACTTATGAAATTGCTCTTTCACTAGACTATGTTTGACCTCCAATATCATGTATGCAAAAAATATGAGTTCTTACATGTCAAAACTTATTTTTAACGTAGCTTTTTAACTGATATAAGGTTATTTCCACTAATCTAAGTATATTTCCCACTAGAATATTCATAACCATTGTAGTAATTGTCATGTTATTTAAATAATTTATTGAAGTGAACTCAGAGACTCAAATAGTTTTATTTCCAGAGCAAAATAATGGATTGTATCTTCTGTTTTTCCCTGACTGTATTTAGTTTTAGAAATCAGTCAGCTACTGAGCATTTTAATTAGTATCTGAAAATTTTATGAGTCAGAATATTTTTCTCAGAAACTCTTAATTCTTTCAATCAAAATATCAATCAATTCACTGAATAATTAAAATCTAGAAATCAAGAGATATACCAAAATACCATATTGAACACAATTTCACAAAGGAAAACTTAACTCCCGTTTGGGGACATCTTAGCTGAAACTATAAAATTTGCATCAGTAGTGGAGCTGCAATTGTAGTTCTACGCAGCTATATGTGCAGGGCTTCAGTTCAATGTGTAATTAGTTAATTAGGAGGAGAATATAATGTAGGTACACTTGCTCTTCAAGGTTTGCTCAGTAAAGCTCTATAAAAATGCAATACTCTCTTAGTTCCCTCATTTATGTATGAGGTTTCTTATTACTTATGAACACCTTTACAGTTGTACTTAAAGGGAGAAAAGGCTGTTGAATAAGATGAACAGGCTGGATTAATGGGCCAAGGCCAACTGGATGAGCTTCAACAAGGCCAAGTGCTGGGTCCTGCACTTGGGCCACAACAACACCGAGCAACCTTACAGGCTTGGGGAAGAGTGGCTGGAAAGCTGCCTGGCAGAAAAGGAGCTGAGGGTGCTGATTGACAAGTGGCTGAATATGAGTCAGCAGTGTACCTGGGTGGCCAGAAAAGCCAATGGCCTCCTGGCTTGTATTAGGAATAATGTGGCCAGCAGGAGTAGGGAGGTGATCGTCCCCTTGTACTCAGCATTGGTGAGGCCACACCTCAAGTACTGTGTTCAGTTTTGGGCACCTCAATACAAGAAAGACATTGAGGTGCTGGAGAGGGTGAAGAGAAGGGCAGCAAAGCTGGTGAAAGGCCTAGAGAACAAGTCTTATGAATCGAAGCTGAGGGAACTGGGGCTATTTAGTCTTAAGAAAAGGAGGCTGGGGGGAGACCTTTTGGCTCTCCACAGCTACCTGAGAGGACATCGTAGAGAGAGAGATGCTGGTCTCTTCTCACAGGTAATTAATGATAGAACAAGAGGGAATGGACTCAAGCTGCACCAGTGTAGGTTTAGGCTAGACATTAGGAAAAATTTTTTCACTGAAAAAGGTGGTCAGTGGTTGAGTTACCATTCCTTCGTGTGTTTAAAGGTTGTTTAGATGTGGTGCTTGGAGATATGGTCTAGGGATGTACTTGGTAGAGTAGGGTTGATGGTTGGACTTGATGATCTCAAAGGTCCTTTCCAACCTGAATAATTCCATAATTCTATGATCAGTTTGGGATACTCTTTTTCTCTTAGAATGAACTCTTTATATAATTTTTGTCTCTTGCTTAAGGAAAAGTTTGGTGGGTGGCGAAATGGGTCTGTTGGAAAGTAGCTGTTGTTCCAGCTGTATTTTGTGTCTCTTTAAAATTAAATTTATGATTAATGAATACTAATTACAGAACTAAAGTCATTGTTGCTTCATGGACTTTTGGATGAAAACAGCATATAAATGCAATGTACATGACAGCTTTGAAATGTATTTGCATTTCTTTGAAACTGAATTTTAGAAATATGGTGAAGGAAAGAAGGAACAAACAGACATTTTAACTCTTCATTTGGGCCAAACCCCAAGGGTCAATAGTAATTGAAGGCAAAGAGTCAGTGTGTCCTAGGCTCTTCGCATATGTCATTATTACTTTAGCAGACATTAAAAACTGTCAGTTTAAATTTCATTATTTTATGTAATAAGAATGACTCTATATTAACAGCTCCTCAGATCTTTCAGTTTGTGGGTCATGTTGAAGCCTTATCATTCTCGGTTCATAGTCTAGAAAATGTAATAAAGCCACCTTCTTATAAAGGCACAATTTATGAATGAACTGTATTATGCCAGTGCCAATATGTCTCTCTAATACTATATTTCTTTCATTCAGTAGGGTGTTTCATATAGGAGGAATAGGATTTAACAGTAATAATAATTGCATTGAATATTTGTAAAACATGCTTTTGTAGATTTCAGAACATACTACAGTTAAGATTCCTGTTAAAAGAATGTCATCTGAGGCATAAAACCCTCTCTTCTAAAATACTTCAAAGGTATATGTATTTTTAAAGCTGTAAAGCATTTTCTTCTTTTCTTTTCTTTTTTTCTTTTTTTTTTTTTTTTTGTAAGGGTTAAGGGTCGCGTTTAACAAAAACTTAGTTTTTTGTTAGTATTTTTTTCTAGTTTTTTAGTTAGTTTTTGTGAAGTTAGTCTCAAACTGACCTGCACCAGCTAAGTCTATATGTAATGAAGGAACAGGCCACATAATAATTTTCCTTAGTTAAGCATTCAGACCTCAGGAATTTAAACTATATGTAGACTATATGGATCTGAGTGCAAAATCATATCAAAGCGAACCTCTAATTAGCTAGTTGTTGTTTTCTTTTCAGAAATATTAGATGAGGCGTTATCAAACTTCAGATTAAGTTACAAGTTTATTTCTCTGCTGGAATTTCACTTGCCAGATCTCTTCTCTTAAATCTGTTGAAATGCTGAAATTTGATCCTCCACAAAGTTAATGTATGACTTCTTGCGAGAACTTGTCACTTTTACTGAATAAATCAGCCCCTTTCACATAAGTTTATAGAGAGCTGGAGTTTGCATTCCTCTGATTTTGTAGCTGCCATTTAGACTAATTGTATGCAGTTTTGAAAAACGTAAATTCTACCTTTTTCAACGTGAGTTTTGTATCCTTTAGAGATACTATTTTTACACAAGCCCATAGGTGCATTTTTGGGAGGAGACTCCTAAAACATTTCCAGCAGTGGTGTAAAACCTTTTACCCTCACATAACAAAACAGTTTTAGAGCATGGCAAAGGGCATTTCTTCTGATAATCTCTGTGCCCTTCTTTGTTCATCCTCTATCTTGTGCTCACATACAGGGAACACCATTTTTAAACAGTTCCTATGAATCTGTTGACAATTGCTGCAGGTTTCCAAAACACTGAGGAGGGAAAAAACAAACACTATTCTAAACATGAATTTAAGATTTCTTAATTACTGTAAACTGTTAATCATAATGGTAATTTTTAACTATATATATGCATCTAAATAATTAATATTAAAAAAATCACTATTTCTTGTACTCCAGTGTATAATATTAATATGCAAAATATATTTTTAGGTTGGCTTGTTTGTTTTCCAGCTAGTCTAGACATGATTTAAGGTTTCATGTACTTAGCAAACAAACTGAAATTGCTAAGCACAATATTTGTCTGAGGGATTGCTCTTTCATCAGGGCTTGGTTATTAAAAAGCTCTAAATTCAAGCATTACTTTCTGATCAAGATTTAAAATGAATTTTCAAAAACATAAAACAGAGATATTTTTGACTACGGCTTTCGATTTTCCTTATATTTTAGCTGTGGTTAGCCACAGAGCTTGTATTAAGTCATCCTCAAGACAGCATTAGTATATAAGATGCAGGCACTTTTTTATACAAACAACTTACCTGATTTTGATATGATTCAGAGTACCCTTAGGAACCTAACACACAGTGAAAAGAGCAAGCAAGTGTATGAAAAGTGGAATTCAGAGAACTTAACTCAAATGCCTGAAGTCAAATGGTGTAAATATCTCGATTTGTGGTTTTCTTACAGACTGGGATTCAGTTCTAATAAAGTCAGTAGTAACTGGAGGGCAGTTGCAGTCTCTCTGTGAGCTGGTGACAGAAATACATTTCCTTTCTTTACCTTGAGTTTGAAACAGGTTTGGGCTGCCATTTGTCTCAGCTGTAGGTTTCAATGGCTTGCTCTGTTTCCATGTCATAAATAAAACCTAAAAGTTAATATTTATTTCTTTTTAGGATCTGAAATCTCTTTGCAATTGCTAAATAAACATTTTGAAGTAGAGATTAGGGCTCTATTCTGTGTAGGTGGCCAGCCTCCAACTCTTAAGTGATGGAAGCTAACAGCTTTCATGATAAGATGAACAGTTGCTTAATGCCAGGCACTGACTGAAAGATTTTCAGCACCTGTTGTCTGTGATCTATGTTCTGAAAAGTGTCTAGTCTTTAAAAACCTTTAAATACTATTTTCCTTTTTTGAAAAATAACCCCTTTTTTTTTTCTTAATCTTTCTATTGATTTTTTTTTTTTTTTTTCTTTTTGATACAAAGCACTTGGACAATTTTTTTGTGAAGGGTGCTATAAATAATAAAGTTATTAGCAAGCTGGTACAGACAGCTGAAATTTAAAAGTTCTTTAAAGGTCAGATGGCTTTAACAGTCTCCTGTAATCTTCACATTGCAATCTTGAAGATCCCCTTAAATTTCTGCATGAGAGTATTCTTTCTCAGACAGCTAAATTTATATCATTTTCCCTGCAGACATCAGAGAAAGTGTCTCTTTTGCACCCTTTAAAAAACAGTACTTTTCTCGACCATTTCAGAAAGTAACCAGTGCTGTACTTAAGGCTCTCTATTTGTTGGTAAAGTCAAAGGAAAATTCAGAACATTCAGAATATTCTGTATGCATACTAAGTACCTATAGCTGCTATTTTAAAAAGTTTAAAATGAGTTTTCTGTGTGGATTCTGACAATAACAAATGAAAACATTTTGTCTGGAACTCTAAAAGTTAATAAAACTTTCTGGACTACATTGGAGACACAGAGAAAACCTATGTTAAATGACAGTGTCGCAGCAACACATGATCATTGAACATATTTTTTTATTCCACTCCTATCACACTCTTCACAGAATCAGAATTATAATCAAGATGCTGGTCAGTATTGCTTATCTGACTCACATGTATGCCTGATCAACATAGCCTGTTCTGTCCTCATATTAGACTTCATTTAGCAGAATCATAGAATTGTTTAGGTTGGAAAACACCTTTAAGACTATCGAGTCCAGCCATTAACACTACCAAGTCCACTGCTAAACTATGGCTCTAAGCACCGTGTCCACATATCTTTTAAATACCTCCAAGGATGGTTACTCAACTACTTTCTTGGGCAGCCTGTTCCGGACAATCACAGAGTCACAGATTGTTAGGGGTTGGAAGGGACCTCAAAAGATCATCTAGTCCAACCTCCCTGCCAGAGCAGGATCACCTAGAGTAGATCACACAGGAACACATCCAGGTGGATTTTGAATGTCTCCAGAGAAGAAGACTCCACCACCTCTCTGGGCAGCCCGTTCCAGTGCTCTGTCACCCTCACAGTGAAAAAGTTTTTCCTTATGTCAACATGGAACCTCCTATGTCCCAGCTTGCACCCATTGCCTGTTGTCCTATCATTGGACATCACTGAGAAGAGCCTGGCTCCATCCTCCTGACACTCACCCTTTACGTATTTATAAACATTAATGAGGTCAGCCCTCAGTCTCCTCTTCTCCAAGCTAAAGAGACCCAGATCCCTCAGCCTTTCATCAGAAGGGAGATGTTCCACCCCCTTCATCATCTTTGTGGCTCTGCGCTGAACTCTTTCAAGCAGTACAATGCTTGACAACACTTTTGGTGAAGAAATTTTTCCTCATATCTGATCTAAACCTTCCCTTGCACAACTTAAGGCCACTTCTTGTCCTATCACATGTTTCTTGGGAGAAGAGACTGAAATCCACCTCGCTACAACCTCCTTTCAGGTAGCTGTAGAGAGCAATAAGGTCTCCCCTCATTGTCCTTTAATTCAGGCTAAACAACTCCAGTTCCCTCAGCCACTCCTCACAACACTTGTGCTCTAGACCCTTCACCAGCTTTGTTGCCCTTCTCTGGACATGCTCCAGCATCTCAATGTCTCTCTTGTAATGAAGGGTCCAAAACTGAATACAGTAGTCGAGGTTCTGCCTCACCTGTGCCAAGTACAGGGGGACAATCACTTCCCTACTCCTGTTGGCCACACTATTTCTAATACAGGCCAGGATGCTGTTGGCCTTTTGCCCACCTGGGCACAAGGCTGGCTCATGTTCAGCCGGCTGTCAACCAGCACCCCCAGGTCCTTTTCCGACGGGCAGCTTTCCAGCCACTCATCCCCAAGCCTGTAGGGCTGTATGGGGTTGTTGTGACCCAAGTGCAGGACCTGGCACTTGGCCTTGTTGAATCTCATACAATTGGCCTCATACTCTGTTCTCAATTTTGTATGTAAATGTGATAGACACTGGTGAACTCCAAAGCACATCAACACTCCTGCCCAACTTGGTGTCATCTGCAAACTTGCTAAGTGTGTACTCGATCCACTTGTCCAGATCATTGATAAAGATATTAAACAGAACTGGCCCAAATACTGAGCCCTGTGGAACACCACTTGTGACCTGCCACCAACTGGGTTTAGCTCCATTCACCATAACTCTTTGGGCTTGGCCATCAGAGTAGTTTTTTACTCAAATGAAGAGTCCATCCAAGCCATGAGCACCCAGTTTCTCCAGGAGAATGCCATGGGAAATGGTGTCAAAGGCTTTACTAAAGTCCAGGTAAACAACATCCACAGCCTTTTCCTCATCCACTAAGTGGGTCACCTTGCCATAGAAGGAGATGGGGTTAGTCAAGCAGGACCTGTCTTTCATAAACTCATGCTGACTGTGCCTGATCAGCTGGTTGTCCTGTATGTGCAGCGTGATGGCACTCAAGATGGTCTGCTCCATAACCTTCGTGGTACCAAGTTCGGACTGACAGGCCTGTAGTTCTCTGAATCCTCCTTCTGGCTCCTTCCTATAGATGGGAATCACATTTGCTAACCTCCACTCAAGTGGGACCTCCCCAGTTAGCCAGGACTGCTGGTAAATGATTGAAAGCAGCTTGGTGAGCACTTCTGCCAGCTCCCTCAATACCCTTGTGTGGATTCTATCCGTCCCTATAGACTTGTGTGTGTCTAAGTGGTGTAGGAGGTTGCTAACTATTTCCCCTCAGATTATGGGGGCTTCATTCTGCTCCCCATCCCTGTCTTCCAGCTCAGGGGGCTGGGTAGCCAGAGAACAACTGGTCTTACTATTAAAGACTGAGTCAAAGAAGGCATTAAGTACCTCATCCTTTTCCTCATCCTTTGTCACTATGTTTCCTCCCACATCCAATAAACACAGGTCTTGTCCTGTCTTGACACAGGACTCCCAATTTGAATTACCAACTGGGAGAAAGCCTACCTAGATTAAATACACAGGAAGACTTACGACAATGCAAAGCTGAAAAATCCTTATTCTAAGTAAATGAAAATGTATATGTTAATACTAGATATGTATTATTTCGTTCTTGATTGACTGGATTTCTATAATTCAAGCTGTGTGAGAGCCAGACAGAACCTGCATGTTATAAATTGTGGTGTCTTCTAACTCATCTTCTTCACAGCCATTAGAGATACTGTTTATTGAAACTGCAGTAGTATAAATTATTTTACACATAGTAGGACAGTTTCTAGCATCTTGTACTTCAAGTCAGATGAAAGACTGCCTGTAACAGAAATTTCTCTCCTATAGCTGATTTATTTTCCCTTTGTTTCCAGCTTGTGATCAAGTTCAGTATTCAGAAGTTTTATGCCTGCAGTAGTTATGAAGCTTTCATTAGAAAAAGTAGCAGTGAAAAAACCAAGTTAATAAATTCTATATTCTCTTTAAAGGGAAATTGTTTCCTATGCTGACTGAGATTTCAGCAATTAAAGTCTTTTTCAGGAAGGTGATCCTTCTGTAATAGGGTGGGGGTTTTTGTCCTTCATTTTAAGAAGGGGATCATGATAGAGAACTCTTCATATTAATAATTCTTTAAATTTTCTCCCCAGCTGGTAATAACCTATGTTGTCTTCTTATCCTTTGAAATGGTTTTTACAGTTTTAGATTAGGTAAGTTATTTCTGAAGTCAAACCTTACAATGATGACAATAACCTCAGCGAATATCGCTTTTCTGTACCATTCACCCACAATATGAATAGTATTGGAGGGCAGGATTTTCTCTATAATTACAAATGTTTGATTTTTGTGGAAAAAGATGTAATAGGTAAGCAAAGCTATGCTTTGGAATCACTAATTTTTCCACTGAGGTAATAATTACTGGTAGAATGACAGTATATCACACCATTAATTAGGACTGTGAGTTACTTTCCAAGTATATTTTTTACTTGCAAAGAGATGGATTTTGTTAAACCTCCAGACTACTGCTCCTTGAGTAGTCATAGTGATTAGGAGACTAGTCAGATAAAGTGCTACTCAGTTGAAACTGCAGATAGAACTGAGAGCAGTTCCACAGCCTCTGCTTAGTGTTTTGGAAAAATTTGTTAGAAGCTTTACAGAGTATTTTTTACTTCCTTTGACTGGATCTGCATTTCACTAATGATTAGTATTCGTGGTATTCATTACAAATTAATGAGAGATAAGTCCTGTCTTGTAAACCATCAGTCTTGTGTCAACATTGATATAAAATGAAATTTCTTTTAGAGATTTAGAAAATAGATGTATATTTATAAATCTATAAAGAAGTGGAAAGCCCTCTACTCTGTATACCATCATAGTTCTTATCTGTCTAACACTGTCTTCACCATCTCATCTTTTGTTCAGTCAGTTCTGAAGTCCTGTTAATTACCTAACCATAGTAAAATTATGACCCATTAAAAAAAAAAAGCATTAAAAATTATTTTCATATTCAAGAAAATTGCTGCAACTGTGTAGTAAACTGTTAAATTTGACGTGATACTTTGACATGTACTCCTTGATATTCCCATTTATCAAAGTTTATTGTCATCGTAAAGATCATCATGTATTACAGGTTATGGTGTTTTCCCATCATGATGAGAGGTGCCTGTAGGCTGAGGGAGAATGCTTTATTATGATGAAAAAAGACGGGAGCACCAGTACTAAGATACACAACTATATGACAGGGATTTTGTTCTTTATTATAAACCCACCATTTCAAAATATAGTAGACTCTTAAAGTAGCTCATAAAAATCTGCTCAAACAGTTGAGTAGCACAAACATGCATACACTGCGGAAAAAAGAAACCTAAATACATCTTGCACCTCTGTAGTTGTATGAAGGGGTATGAAAAGGTTAAATAATGACTGGCTGTGATTATTTTTTGGAATATATCAAATTATACTTCCTGTTTTTATACTCTTCAGTCTTCCAAATCATCAGACTAACTCAGATATGTTATTCAGAATAATCATTCACTTGATAGAAAGGTCTATATAGAGGTTTGTTGTTCAAGGACTGTGGTGGGCTGACCCTGGCTGGTTGCCAGGTGCCCACCAAAGCCACTCTGTTTCTCCCCTTCCTCAGCTGGACAGGGGAGAGAAAATATACTGATATGCTCATGGGTTGAGATAAGGGCAGGGAGAGATCACTCACCAATTACTGTCATTGGCAAAACAGACTTGATTTGGGGAAAAAAAAATAATTTATTGTCAGTCAAATCAGAGTAGGCTAATGAGAAATAAACCCAAATCTTAAAAACCCCTTCCCCCTACCCCTCCCTTCTTCCCAGGCTCAGCATTACTCCTGAGTTCTCTACTTCCTCCCCCTCAAGTGGTACAGGAGACGAGGAATGGGCGTTGCAGTCAGTTCACATTGTTTCTGCCACTCCTTCCTTCTTACACTCTTCACCTGCTCCACCATGGGGTCCCTCCCACAGGAGACAGTTCTCTATGAACTTCAGCGTGAGTCCTTCCCATGGGCTGCAGTTCTTCATTAATTGCTCCAGCGTGGGTCCCTTTAGGGAGCTGTAGTCCTTCAGGAACAGACTGCTCCAGTGCAGTGCCCTGTGGGGCCGTAAGTCCTGCCAGCAAACCTGTTCCAGTGTGGGCCTCTCTCTCCAGGGGTCCACAGGTCCTGGCAGGAGTCTGCTCTGGCATGAGCTTCCTGTGGGGTCACAGCCTTCTTTGGGCATACCCACCTTCTCCAGTGTGGGGTTCTCTATGGGCTGCAACTGGGTGCCTGCTCCAGCCTCCATGGGCTGCAGGGGGACAGCCTGCCTCACCATGGTCTTCACCATGGTCTTCACAATGGGCTGCAGGGGAATTGCTGCTCCTGCACTTGGAGCACCTTCTTCCCCTCCTTCTTCACTCACCTTGGTGTCTGCAGTTGTTTCTGTCACATATTCTTACTCATCTCTTTGGCTGCATTTGCTGCCACACAGCTACATTTCTCTCTTCTTAAATATGATATCCCAGAGGCTCTACCACTGCAGCTGATGGGCTTGGCCTTGGCCAGCAGTGGGTCCATCTTGGAGCTGGTTGGCATTGGCTCCTTCGGACATAGGGGAATCTTCTAGCAGCTTCTCACAAAAAGCAGGCCTGTAACCCCCCCACTACCAAAACCTTGTTGAGCAAACCCAGTACAAGGATATGAAACTATTAAAAAGCCTGTGCTAGTCCATGCTCCCACAGATGGGAAGAAGTCTTTCTATCTGATCATACTCTAATGACTAATTTCACATGATGTCAGGAATATGGAGGAATAGGGACAGCTAATTAAAAAAAAGCCTGAAAAATAGGAATATCTGCCCAGAAGAGTCAGGACGGGTCTATGACTGTGACCACCAGCAATACAGGATGTATTGTAGGACTGTGGAATTTCTTTAGGAATTTAGGGGAAAAAAAATAACATTTTGGATGACGCTTAAGCTAACATGTTTTACTTCCCTCTCACAGTAGGTTATATACATGGTCATAATAATCATAATCATAATCAAAATTGGTTCAGATAAAGAAAAACATGCTACACTCTAACAATGATCATCCAAGTCCTCAGCACCTAATTTTTATTTAAACATAATTCGGTAGCTAAACAGGAGCAGATGCTGCTCCAAACTTGGTAAAAAAGGGCAAAGGGGCATAAGAATCATGACTGTACTGTGTGATTGGAAGTAAGAGCCCCATTGCACCTGGCTTTGTGAAAAATTTGCTTAGTGTAGCTGCTCTTCTGGCAAACCCACAGCTGATCAGCAGTCCAGACTCTCTTATCAACCAATTCTTCAAGCCCGTCATTGGAGTTAAACTATCAGCTATGTTTGCAATAGCAGGGTGATCTGTAGGTAAAGATGTAAACTATATTTCAGTTTGCAGAGCAACTGATCCCTGTAAGCGACAGCTTTTCTTTAGTCCTTGGCAGAACCTGGGTAAAGGCAAGGAATCATTGTTTCAGAAGCAAAGGCAACACTACCAGAAATAATTATCCCTTACTCTTTCTTTTCCTCTTGTTCACACTATTTCCTTCACTTGACCTGATGGAGAACATCCTTAAGAAATAGTGTTTTTTTCTGTGCGCTAAGTTAAAATCAACACCAGATCAGATGGGAGCATGGTGTCTAGTGAATAACACTAACAGGTGTTTTCATTCACTAATTAGAGGCAGACAGAAAACAAAAATTTGATATTTCTTCAAAAAGATAGCATTTGGTGCAGAAACAAGTAATTCTAACTTTGAGTGGAAAGACCTGGCAGCCAATGAAGTACTGTAAGTCAGATTCCAAGTACTTTAGACTTTCTCCATGATAACATTAAAGGTCTGAATTCCAAGTGAATTTTCTATCCCAACTTGGTTCTTGCAGAATTCACTTATATTTCCCTATTGACATTCACTGTCCTTCACATGACTTACTCCTTTTATCAGCAATGGCTGGCTTCCTGATCCAGACTGATCTATTGAACTTTATTGTTCTCTTAATTATTTTCTTTCATTTTAGAATTCTGTAAAGTACTTCAAATAACTTTTTATGTTGTGCAAAGTTAATTTAATATTGGTAAAAGGCACTATAGAACAGATACAGCATGAGCAACAATAGCAGCACATCAGATCTCCACCACTGCTCTTCTCTATTTAAATTCTGACCCACAGGTAAAGACCACAGTGGTGGGTTGATGTTGGCTGGATGCCAGGTGCCCACCAAGCTGCTCTATCACTCCACTCCTCAGTAGGACAGCAGGGGGAGAAAACAAGATGAAAAAAACTCATGGGATATGACAAAGGTAGTTTAATAAAGCAAAGCAAAGGCCATGTGCGGAAGCAAAGGGAAATAAAACATTTATTTTCTACTTCATATCAGCAGCTGATGCCCAGCCACTTCCCAGGAAGCAGGGCTCAGTACGCATAGTGGTTGCTCTGGAATTGTAATTGTAATAATGAATGCCCCCCTACCTCCTCCTTTCTTTCAGCTTTTATTGCTGAGTAGATGTCATGTGGTATGGAATATCCCTTTGGTCAGCTTGGATCAGCTGTCCTGGCTATGTCCCCTTCCAGGATCTTGCCCACCCCCAGCCTATTGGTGAGCAGGGGATGTTGGAGAGACAGCCTTGATGCTGTGCAAGCACTGCTCAGCAGTAGCCAAAACACTGAATCACAGAATCAGAATTATAGAATATCAGGTTGGAAGTGACCTCAAGGATCATCTGGTCCAAAAAAAGGTTCTTGGTAAAAGCATGGTCCTAGACAAGATGGCTCAGCACCCTGTTCTGGGGTGTTATCAACGCCTTTCTAGCTACCCAATATAAAGCACAGCACTATGAGGGCTGCTATGGGGAAAATTAACTGCATCCCAGCCAGACCTAATACAGTCACTATGAAAAGAGTAATTCAGGCCAACTGATTCTCTAGTTCAAGGGAGTTCTTTGTGAGCAATTGTTAATATAACATCGATTTGTGTTTGTGTTTATATACATACTATATATACATGTGTGTCTGTGTGTGCGCATGTGTGTATGCACATTAAATGGATACTTTTAACTATGACCTCTCTGTGAGACTAAGTCACAGAAGATCATGTATCAGCTATAGTCTTCTGTCTTCAAAGCAGTGAAAATGAACTTGTGCTTTCAGTCAACATAAACCACTGAATGGCCACAGCCTTATGAACTTTCTTTGTACAAGCTTGTTTTTTTACGAAAATTGTAATCTCACTTTGTACATGGATATATTTAAGCTCCATGATGAACTATATTCATTTGACATGCTGTGGTATGCAGTAAACAAAATAAATTCTTTTGGGTAGATAATTAAGATTCTGCTGTGTGTAGTTTTTATCTATGTATATGCTGTATACGCTTATTTTAACTTTCAAATTCTCCTGTTCATCAGTTTTGCAGCAGACAGTGCAAAAGCCTAAACTAGACATTGAATGCAACAGTCTCAGTAGTATATGCATTACATTTCTAATGATAATGCATAACTAGAAAAAGAAAATGGAACAAGTAAGGGATGTCGTTCAGATAAATTCATTTTTTATGCTAACTTCAAAAGGAAATTTTCAGCTTGTCTAATTTATGTAGCCATAAAGGAATGCTTTTTTTTTCTTGTGTTTTTTTTTTATGTGTGCAAAAATGCAACTGTTTTTCTTTGCCAATTAGTGAGTGTAGTGTGCTTTTCTTGCTAGGAAAAAAAGTATTTTTCATGTTTAATAGGAGTACATTTTAGAATATATAGCTGTAAAAGCATGCAATGCAGCTGTATTTGGGCACCTTTTTCAATTTGACTTTAAACAATGTAAACAAGCACATTCATATACACATACATTTATATATTTAAGATTTCAGAAAATACCATTTTAAACCATAATAATAAACAGAATAGAAAAGTCAAGAAATGGAACCTAAGAGGGCACTAAAGACTAAATGTGACCACTCTAAATGCTATTGACAGACAAAGAGCTTAGTGTGTTTTTAAACGACTCCCAGTTCTTGGTCACTTCTGTTTTTAACTGCCTACTTGGTGACACTAAAAACTAAGGTGCACTCGCTGTATTTGCTTTACATTGGCTGTTAAGTTGCATTAAGAGTTTTTTCCCTATTCTAGATGTGTTGTACAGAAAGACTTCTCACCATTTTATTTAACACTGTCCAGTAATGTTGCTTTGGCCACTTGGGCTACCTCCTTGCAGATAGACATTGGTTTCTCCTCATGTAATAGAAGAATAGAAACACTAGCTTGGCATTGAAGGCATTAATAGTGCTCAGGGAGGTTTTTTGTGGCTACATGTGGTGATAGGCTCAGATATGCTACAGGTAATGCACTGAGCACACCAATGCGCCAAAGGGGAAAGGAAAACTGTCACATTGCTGGAACAGTCAAACGAAAAGAAGCATTGGGCCTAAGTAAGCAAGCAGATGGTCTCAAGAATAGAATGTGGTGGACTAGTGTCCTGAAAGAAGAGAGAACCAGAAGAGTTCAAGTCACTAAAAGCTCAAGTTCAGGTATGTTGGAGCTGAGCTACTTTTATGCATTTTATTCAGAGGTTGCTGGAAGAGTTTAGGGAAGCACTTGCAGTACACTAAAAAAAAAAAAAAAAAAAGTAGAATGGAAGAGGCTGTTAAGGAGGAGGATGTTCTAGCTTATGGACAGAGCTACAGAACAGATTGTCCAGTGTGTTGGACGGGGTAATAGCTGGCAAAGGGAGCTGGAGATGGAGTGGTGTCATGAATCTCTGTCTAGGGTGGGCTGCAGACTAATTAAAAGCTGCTCTCCTTTGTCAGTCCAGGCTGTAGGACAAAGGGGATTTCATTTAAATCTCTGTGTCTTGAAAATGCTGAGTGGTGTATCACTAAATTTCAGTGGAAGATAAGATAGGAGATTCACAGACAAAGTTAAACTGCAGACGGTTAGTGCCGTGCATGTGCCTCTAATTCCACATGGCACTATTGGGGTCTTGAGGTTTCAAAGTACTGAAGGAATGCTGTACCTGTCTGTCTTATCGTCGGAGAAGAGAAGATCCTTTCTGCTTGTTTTGTGCATGTGCTCTTGTTATGGACATGTTATAGATATTGAATGATTTGCAGCTTTAATAAAATATTTGTGACAGAAGTTCTCGTAGCAGCTCTGCACAAGGAAGGATGCTGTCTTGGAGGTAAAATAAGAAGGGTATGCAACCGGGTCACCCTGGGTATACATCTCCTGAAAGTTTCACCTCTTAGTCAAAACAAAGCAAGTGCAAGGTGTGTATTCAGGTCTAAACAGATATTCCTTTTGCTTGTTTTAGTGAGATCTTTAGCCTTTTGCGAAGTATTGCAGCTTGATCTAATGCTTATTTTCCTGGTACAGGAGACTAACACATGACTGATTTAAAACATTTGGTTCACGATGTCCCACTTCTGTTGTCATGTGAGATTTTAAAACAAAGTCTGAATCCCGTTTACAATTTGGATTCTTCTTAAGAAATACTTCAGTTGATCTGTAATATTTTCAGATTATTCTGATGAGTAAATACAGTGCAGTTCTCAGATTTAGTATAATGACTACAAATGATCAGTTACACAGTAACTGATTACACAGTAGTGCAGTCTATGCTATTGCAATGCAGATGGAGCCAGATAGGTCAAAGATTTGTGATCTGACTTTTTTTTTTAATTTCTAAAGAAATACAAGCTCTGAGTGCACATAATTTCATGAATATTCAACTTAACATATTGTGTCCAATACTACAGTGAGTATCATCCTTCTTCTTGCTTGTATCAGCTGACAGCCTTGCAATACTAATACTAGCAATGAGCTTCACAGAAAATATCTTAGTATTGATACCAAAGGTACTTTCAGAAATCAATGCTCAACAATCATGTGGTATTGTTTAGAATCTGTTTTCAAAACTGATTATCCTTACTTGCTCAAATGAATGATTGCTTTGTAGTACTATGTAGAGACCCAAACCCTAACAAAGTAGAAAAACATATCAGTGTTCTTCAGCTACATGCAGTTTTTAGAACTTTGCAATGACCTCTAGTAGAATACAATATATCCCTGCTTAAATTGTATGGAGTCAAGTATAATATAAACTTTATTCCACTGCTGTTATAAGAACAGATGGTAGCTCAGGCTGACAGCCAAAAGACTGTCACATCTGTGAATATTTTTCGTATGTTTGGTGTCTCATGCTTGCTTTATTAAAAAGAATATCAAATGTGCTTCACATATGGTGTGAACAGTGCTTGGAAGGCATTCCTAACAGAGGATGGACTTTGGGGTAATTCTTCTGTTTACAGAACTGCTTCCATAGTGTTAGATGATAAAACTACTGAAAAGGATCCTGCACTCAAAGCACTAGAAATGGAAAAATGTGTCTTGATACATTAATAATTAAAATAATTAGAAAGATAAGAATTCTTTAAATTGAACAGATTTCTGTTTTAACGTCTCTCAGGAATCTGTAGCTTTCTCTTAGGTCTTGTCATCCCTCACTACTATAGCAAGCAAGTTGCAGTCAGTAACAACAAGGCCATTTCAAAGCCTGACTCTTGAACACTGCTGTACCACAAGCTAGGGACTGTAGGATGAGCTACAGATACAGGTTTGGGTTGTGGTTCTCAAGACAGAGAAGGCTGGTGATGTAAGCTTACTGCAATTCAGAATGTGGCTTAGGCATGTGTAAGAACTTCTCTTAGATTGTAAACTTGACAATTTCCCACAGATTTGGTCTCAATTATTGTTACATTTCTTCTTCACAATTATGCAGGGGAAGGGATGTGTTTTCTATTGAATATAATGAATCAACTAATCCCACAATCATAGAATGGTTTGGGGTGGAAGGGACCTTACAGATCATCTAGTTCCAACGCCCTCACTGTGGGCAGGGACACCTTCCACTAGACCAGGTTGCTCAAAGCCCCATCCAACCTGGCCTTGGATCACTGAATCACAGAATACCAGATTGGAAGGGACCTCAAGGATCTTCTGGTCTAACCTTTCTTGGGAAAATCATGGTCGAGATAAGTTGGCCCAGCACCCTGTTCAGCTGAATCTTAAAATTGTTCGGGACTCCACCACTTCCCTGGGGAGATCATTCCAATGGCTGCTTGTTCTCATTGTGAAAGATTTTCCTCGTGTCCAATCATAATCTCCCCAGGAGTAACTTGTACTCATTACCCCTCATCTTTTCCATTTGACTCCTTGTAAAAAGGGTGTCTCCATCTTCTTTGTAGCCATCCTTTAAGCACTGGAACATGGTGACAAGATGTTCCTTAAGCCTTCTTTTCTCAAGGCTGAGCAAACACCATTCTCTCAGCCTTTCCCCATATGGCAGGCTTCCCAGTCCTTTGATCAGCTTCGTGGCCCTTCTCTGGGCTATCTCCAGCCTGTCCACATCTTTTTTGGATAGCAGAGACCAAAACTGAACACACTATTCCAGGTGTGGCCTGACAAGTGCTGAGTAGAGTGGGATAATGGCTTGTTTATCTCTGCTGGTGATGACCTTGTTGATGCAACCCAGCACCCTCTTGGCTTGCTTTGCCGCTGCAGCACACTGTTCACTCAGACTGAGTTTGTTGTCCACCAGGACCCCCAGGTCCCTTTCCATAGAGCTGCTCCCCAGCCAAGTAGATCCCAGCCTGTGCTGCATTCCTGGATTATGTTTTCCCAGGTGCAAGACCTTACACTTGCCCTTGTTGAACTTCATAAGATTCTTGTTAGCCCACCCTTCCAGCCCATCCGGGTCTCCGTGCAGGGTGGCTCTCGCTTCCAAAGTGGACCTTTAGCCAGAAGCTTCAGTAGCCAGCTATGTGCTCAAAAACCTTTAAAGTAAAATAAGTTCATTATAAGTCATGAACAAGCTAGTGTGTTTTGGGAAATAAAATGAGTTTGCTTTTTAAAGCTGTAAGAGGTATTGACAGAATTCAGCCTGTCTGATATGATGCACAACCCAAACATTCTGCAGTGAAATGGAAGCATGTAGCAAATGTGTAGGTCAAAGGATTCTCAGGCAAGAGCATCTCTTTGTATAGTTCTGTCCCTTAAAAGCCTCCAGTACTCTTTTTGAACTCCCCTTAAACATGTGTCAAACCCACCCACTCCTCTCTGTAAGCCTTATCAGCTTCCCACCCTCATTTTTTACATTCAATAATTTCTCACATCATGTCCAGCAGTTCCTCATGTTCTGTGCAGTTATCTAAACCTCATAGGTGTCCGTCTGTTTACTCTAACGCTTCCTTTCTTTACTGAATCTGAAACGTGACTGATAGGATGCAAATGCTGCTGAACATAATGGATTGCAGCTGATGAAGTTTCCACCTATACACAGTATCTATGACTTTATGGACATTCAGCTTTTTTTGTGAAGTGGTGCTATCAGATCAGACATGAAGAAATACCTCAGTTCTTGAAAATCTGTAGCTGTTACAGGCATAAAAAGAGCTTTATAAAGCTGTTGCACCTAAGGTTTGCCAAAATGGCGAAGTGTTAAATCATATCATGGGTGTTAAACCAATGCAAGCAGAAAGAACCTTTCCTAACAGCTACACTGAGACTGGAGGAAGAGTCTTGCTACTATTCAATCTCCCTGCTCTTCTAGGTGCTGGTGCTTTGAAGTGTCCTAATTGTCAGCTTGTCATGTTTGTCTGTTACTGTGAATCAAATACCTCTGACAGGTTTGCATTTTTCTCTTTCCTGATTACCTGCTTGTTCATTCATTCTGCATTCTTTACTCTTTCTTTTTTGCTATTGGCGAAGACACCTGACACAGAGAGTCTGCTTTTCCTGCTATGGGCTCACTGAACTCCTATGAAAACCTGTGATTTATACAACTCCCTACTCAAGCTTTTAATGATTCAAAGTTATACTCCAAGCAATTAAAGAATAGGTACCTGGGGATCAATTTAGTTTCTTTTGTGTGTGCTCTCATAGCAAACCATTTTGCCATTACATAAACCATTTATATTCCTGTAATAATCACTGCTTGCATCATGGTTTGAGCCCACCCAGCTGGCAAGAAAGCCCCACACGGCTGCTTGCTCACCCCTACCCAATGAGGCTTGAGGGTGGAGACAAAGGACAGAGAGGGCTCACTCACCAGTCATAGTCACGGGCAACAGACAGACTCAACTGGGGGATAACAACATACATTTAACACAAAACAACCACCACCATCAAGGAGAATGAGAGACACAACCAGGTCTGAAATACAACACACCTCCGCCCCACCCCCCCCCACCCCACCCCCCCTCCGGTCTCCCCGGGCTCAGCTCTGCTCCCTCTTCCCCCCCAGCAGCGCAGGGGGCAGGGAATGGGGGTCACAGTCCGTCCGTCACAAGGTGTCCCCGCTGCTCCTTCCCCCTCAGGGAGAGGGGCCCTCGCAGCCCTCCCCTGCCCCACCGCGGGGTCCCTCTCCCGGCAGACACCCCTCCAGGAACTGCCCCAACGCGAGTCCTTCCCGCGGGGCCGCAGCTCCCCAGAACCCCCCAGCGCGGGTCCCTCCCGGGGCTGCCGCCCTCCCACCGACGGGCGGCTCCAGCGCGGCCGCAGTCGCGCTCTGCTCCGGGCCCGGGCCTTGCTCCTCCTTGCTCCTCCTTGCTCCTCCCAGGCCCGCTGGGCTCCAGGGGCTGCAGGGGCTCAGCCGCCACCCCACCGCGGGCCGCAGGGGAACTTCTGCACCGGCACAGCTCCCCCTCCCCTGCCTCACTGACCGGGGGTCCGCAGGGCGGTACCTCTCACACCCTCTCCTCTCACCCACTCACTAACAAAGAACAACGAAAGAACTCGCCCCATAGCTTTTTCCACTCTTAGAGTTATTTGCAGAGGCGCCAATTGGCCTGGCCTTGGCCAGAGGCGGGTCCGAATTGCGGGGGGGGGGGACGGGGGCGACACGACACACTTCTCGAAGCCTCTTACAGGAGCCACCTCTGTAGCCCCCTCCCTGCTACCAAAACCCCGCCAGACACCAAGCCGCAGCTTGAAGTTAATGGCATGGTTTCCATGCCTTGTTCTGTTCCCTTGTTTCTTTCTGTCATATGTTCTGCAGAAGATAATGGCATGAATAGCATGTCAGAAAACCATTATTAATGTTAGCAGTTTATCTAATTTGCACAATTTCTTTACGCTTTAGCAACATCTTAATGAGTAAAAAAGCCTGGCCAACTAGTCAAGTCACAGAGAAAAACATTGTGCTGTGCTTGTCATAGAACGTGTATTCAGTAACATATAAGGAAAATTCAGAATGAAAATGAAAATATCTAGTTAGTTTAGTTTGGATTAACTGTATGTCTTGGTTTATTATTGAACCACTTCTCTAAAAACTTTTTCTCAAATTGGTACACGTTGTGTGGATTACAGTTTTTTAATGTCATGATTGACAACTCTTGTCTCAGTTGTTAAAGTTATTCTACAGGTAATTATAGCATGAATCTGAAACCTCAGAAACAGAAGATACTCTATGGAAAGTTTCATGGAATCACAGATGATGATGAATGGTGGTTGAACTTGACTGCACCTTTTTCACACAGGTATTTCTGTCTCTATAAGTTTTCTGGGTTTTTTTTTGTTTTGTTTGTTGGTTGTTTTGTTGGTGTGGTTTTTTTTTTCCCCCAGAATAAATTTCTATAGACTTTGGGTGAGTATGGTGAAGGATTGTATTTTATACTTCTTGGCTGACACCTCTCTCGCTGTAGTCTTGTCTGCTTGAGAAACACTTAGGCACCATCATTTCCTTCTATGGAGAGCAATGTAATCTAGCTCTCAGTGAAAAAATCCAGTTAAATAGCATGCCATAATTAGACCTGGATATATGAATATGAAACTATAGTTAATATAAATAGCATGTTACATGTACCTAGACCATTCTTCCATGTTTGACAGTGGCTGATAGTGGATGTACTCACTAACAAGCAGGGTCTGGTTGAAGCGGTGAAGGTTGAGGGCAGCCTTGGCTGCAGTGATCACGAGATGATGGAGTTCAGGATCTTGTGTGGTAGGAACAGAATGCCAAGCAGGATCACAACCCTGGACTTCAGCAGGACCAACTTTGGCCTTTTCAAGCAATTTCTAGGGGAAATCCCTTGGGATAGGGTACTAGAAGGTAAAGGGGTCCAAGAATAGTTGGTTTATATTCAAGCACCACTTTTTCCAAGCTCAAGATTGAAGCATCCCAGTAGGTAGGAAATCAAGAATGGGAGCCAGGAGACCCGCATGGTTAAATAGGGAACTGATGAGCAAACCCAAGTGGAAGAAGAGAGTCTATAGATCATGGAAGGAGGGGATGGCCGCTTGGGAGGACTATCAGATTGTTGTCAGAGGATGTATGGAGGCAACTAGGAAAGCTAAGGCCTCCTTGGAGTTAAGCCTTGCAAGGGAGGTCAAGGACAGCAGAAAGGGCTTCTTCAAATACATTGCAGACAAAACTAACAGTACGGGCAATGTAGGCCCACTGTTGAATGAGGCGGGTGCCCTGGTGACAGAGGATACAAAGAAGGCAGAGTTACTGAATGCCTTCTTTGCCTCTCTCTGTACTGCTGGAGACTGTCCTCAGGAGCCCCAGACCCCTGAGGCCCGAGAAGAAGTCAGGGGAAAGGAGGAGTTTGCTTTGGTTTATGAGGACTGGGTTAGGGATCAGTTAAGGAATCTGGACACAAATAAATCCATGGGCCCTGATGGGATGCCCCTGTGGGTGCTGGGGGAGCTGGTGGAAGTCATTGCTAGACAACTCTCCATCATCTTTGATAAGTTGTGGGGAACAGAAGAGATGCCGGAGGACTGGAGGAAAGCAAACGTCACTCCAGTCTTCAAAAAGGGCAAGAAGGAGGACCCCGGTAACTACAGGTCGGTCAGCCTCACCTCCATCCCTGGAAAAGTGATGCAACAACTTATTCTCTGTGCTGTCTCTAGGCATATCAAGGATAAGAGGGTCATTAGGAGCAGTCGACATGGCTTCACCAAGTGGAAGTCATGTTTGACCAGCCTGATAGCCTTTTATGAAGACATAACCAGGTGGAGAGATGATGGTAATGCAGTGGATGCGGTTTATCTTGATTTCAGGAAAGCATTTGACACTGTCTCCCACAGCATCCTCGCAGCTAAACTGAGGAAGTGTGGTCTGGATGATTGGGTAGTGAGGTGGATTGTGAATTGGTTGAAGGGAAGAAGTCAGAGAGTTGTGGTCAACGGGACACAATCTAGTTGGAAGCCTGTATCTAGTGGAGTCCCTCAGGGGTCAGTACTGGGACCAGTACTATTCAATATATTAATCAGTGACTTGGATGAGGGAACAGAGTGCACTGCCAGCAAGTTTGCTGATGACACAAAACTGGGAGGCGTTGCTGACACACCAGAAGGCTGTGCTGCCATTCAGAGAGACCTGGACAGGATGGAGAGCTGGGCGGGGAGAAATTTAATGAGCTACAACAAGGGCAAGTGTAGAGTCTTGCATCTGGGAAAGAACAACCCCATGTACCAGTTGGGATTGGGGACTGAGCTGTTAGAGAGTAGCGTAGGGGAAAGGGACCTGGGGGTCCTGGTGGACAGCAGGATGACCACGAGCCAGCAATGTGCCCTCGTGGCCAAGAAGGCCAATGGCATCCTGGGGTGTATTAGAAGGTGTGTGGCCAATTGGTCAAGACAGGTTCTCCTCCCCCTCTACTCTGCCCTGGTGAGACCACATCTGGAATAGTGTGTCCAGTTCTGGGCCCCTCAGTTCAAGAAGGACAGAGAACTGCTTGAAAGAGTCCAGCGCAGAGCCACAAAGATGATGAAGGGGATGGAACATCTCCCTTCTGATGAAAGGCTGAGGGAGCTGGGTCTCTTTAGCTTGGAGAAGAGGAGACTGAGGGCTGACCTCATTAATGTTTATGAATAGTGAAGCAGGAGTGTCAGGAGGATGGAGCTGGGCTCTTCTTGGTGATGTCAAATGACAGGACAAGGGGCAACAGGTGCAAGTTGGAACATAGGAGGTTCCATGTTAACATAAGGAAGAACTTTGTCACAGTGAGGGTGCCAGAGCACTGGAACAGGCTGCCCAGAGTGGTTGTGGAGTCTCCTTCTCTGGAGACATTCAAAACCTGCCTGGATGCGTTCCTGTGTGATCTGCTCTAGGTGGTCCTGCTCTGGCAGGGGGATTGGACTAGATGATCTTTTGAGGTCCCTTCCAGCCCCTAACATTCTGTGATTCTGTGATTCTGTGATGTGAAGGAAAGACTATAAAATCAATGGAAAATTACATGTAGCAGCGCCCTCCTAGTCTCCAGTGACTTGTGGCATTGAAACTAATGATTCAGGGGTGGTGTCTGTTGCATCTAGTGGCTTTTTCTTCCTTGAATCTGTGAGGTTGCTTTTTGCACCAGTCTGCTAGTATTTGTGGCAAGTGCTTGAAGATCCATTCCCAGTTTACCTTGCACCTTCTGTGCAAGAAAGTCACTTTTTGCAGAAAACACTAGAAAGCTTTGAGAGTCTTTGTCATAAAATTCAGTGAACACAAGAAGCTTGGCTAGACTAAAGTAACTGGTCAGATTGACAGTAAAAAAGTTGAAGAGCTATTAAACTCGCATTTCTGACCTATGCGTGTAAGCTGCAAATCACTGCAAGGTAAGAGTCCTGGAAAATATTACTCTTACTTTCTACTTAATTTTCTGAAGATAACTAGCTGTTGTGTGGCATGCCAGCTAGGTGAACCTCTGATCTGACTTAGAATACTCCCAGGGGCTATATAATCCTAGTAAAAGAGACCATGAAGGCAATTGTGCAGTATCTTGCTTGTGTATTACCCTGTCACTTAGTCTGACCTTCTTCCATCACCTTTTTTCCCAGGTTTGTTTCCATCAACTGGTGATAAGCCAGCAGAGGACAGGAAGCGGTGCATTAGAAATGGAATTTAAGATGACTTAAAATGTCAATGTAGTTATACTGTGTAGCTAAAAATCTGGAGCTTCTGTAGGCAAGCATTTCATGTTAGATATTTTGGATTAGTCTCCAAGTCTCCTACATGAACAATGCTGACTAGTTCAAGACTAGCACTCCTGCTTTGATATCAGCTTGAAACCACAACTTACTATAAGGTTTATTACTTTTGAGTGTCTTGGAAAAGAGTTCTATTTAATCAGTTTTAATATAGTTTAGGGCTCTTAAATTCAGAATTAATTTTTTTAATATTGGTACTTTTCACTGTATTTTTAATAAAATCATGTCAGCTGACTTCTGGAATCCAATTTGACCTCTGTGTGTACAAGACTTTGTAATACCTTTAAAGTTAGGAAAATAGGGATTCTGCATCATAGCTATGAAGTACAGATGCGATTGGGAAGCTTGATATTCCCACGTAGTTCATGCATTGTTCAGAACCAAAAAGGCTGCTTCTTAATAAAAAATAAGAAGCTTGCCTTCTTTACAGTGAAAAGGTTTGAAATGTTCTTTAACTTTTGTGACTTTTGAACTAAAATAAAATGCTAGGTTTCTGCTAAAAAGGTGTTCCAGGGAACTAGTCCAATCAATGATACCAAATTAAAGCAGAACAGATAATGAAACATCAAAAGGCCTTAAACTACCATTTAAAGATTCTGAACTTAGGATGTCCTGTGTGCTAGAATTTGGGGCAAGAAAGTGAGTATAATTTTTGTTCCAAGAAAAAGTGACCCTCTTCAAGAGAGACAAAATAAACTGGTCATAAGCTTTTGCTTCTTTACTCTTTAGTCTCCTGAACTAACAAACATTAATCCAACTATGTACCTGAGTAAGGTAAGCTAGTTATGGTTAACCATATATAGGAGTAACATGAATTTCATATTGAGACATAGGATGAATGATCAGTTTCCTTCTTAGCAGCCTTTTGCTCTATCAATAGAAGGAGAGAAGCAATTGCACTACAACTTAATGTACTTGTTAACTTTTAAGGATTTGTTTCAATTTATATATGCAACTCTCTGGAAGGTGTTAGCTAAAAAAAAAAATTCTTTCTTTTGCATTAAACACAGTGCAGATAATGTTTTTTTGTGATTAGAAGTTCAAGGTTTATGCTATTACAGGAATTTCTAAAGGTAGTGTGATAGAATGTATGTTACTTGAAAAGTATCACTTTCTGCTCACCACAAACACTAATTTTAGCAAGTAAAAATGTTTCAGAAGGGGGATAGAGGGGCAGATTGTAAATTGAAGGTTATTTAACTGATGCCATAGACCTTATTCAGCAAAAACCCCTATTACTGAACTCTGTTTGCAGCAATCACTTACTGCTGTTTGATTCAGGGCCATTGACATACAATGGTAGAGATGATATTTAGGAACACCCTCTGGAAAGGTTAAGTCACACCTGATATATGTTTTGCTGTTATTCAACAGACAAGTTAACAAAGATTTTAACAAAAAAACCCTCTAGGTTCTTCTGACAGTGATTTAGTATATATATGACTTCAGGGACTTAAAGAAGACACAGTTTGACATGTGGGAGATATCTTCAGCCTTCAAGTGGAATTAAAAGAGTCTGAGAAAGCACTGCAGAACGTGAAATAGGATTTAGTGGAAGAAATTACATTTTTTTTACCGCTTCTCCCCTAGTCCCTACCCTCCCCCCAACACCCCCCACCAGGAATTCCATGCCCTAATAAAGCAAGACATAAAAAGATATCAAATATATATACATATTCAATATATTCGATCTTTATTCAGTGTTTTTGTCTGCCCTTTGGAACAGGCCAGCTCTGTTTGCATCGATGTAGGCATACGTGTCCTTGATTTCACATGACATATTTGCTACCCTATTTCTCATTGTTATTAGCCAATCAAACTTAACCTGGATTAGAGAAATTTGTAGAAAAACTTCACTCAAGAGGAGTATGAGCATGTATTTTTTCTTCCTGTATATTTTACACTGCTCTACTTATTTGGCTATTGGAGTATGAGTGATGATTATGGTATTTTATAATATCAAATAAATAATTTGAAAAATATTTTAAAAATATTTTCAAAAACATGTTTTAAATAAAATTCTACATTTTTTTCAGAATGTTCTGAAAGTGTTAATATGAGAAATGACAGCTATATGTAATCCTTTGAATTACTCTAAGTGTGACTTAGGGAATTTCTTGCTTAACATCTAAAGCATTTTTTAATTTCGTGTCCCATGAATGAGAGTGGCCTTTTGTTCTAGACATTCAATGTTCTATGCAGTTTCTATAAAATACTTCTAGAAATAGTTTTTATGGCCTTCAAATAAATGTAAATATATCATAATGAATAATTTTTTTAGTATTTAAGTATTAATTGTTTACCATAATTTTTAAGTATTGCCAAAACTTAAAAGTCTTTTGCTATTTTGGCTGAATAGCTGAGGAAAGATAGATATGTATTTTTCCTGACTTTTCTTAGAATGTCTATAGAACACTTGCTCAGTTTTGGTAACATGATTGTTTTCAGAGTCTTTGCCACTAATTTTTGAAATAATTCTTCAGGTATCTTTGCATCTCTATTGATTTTCGTATGGATTCCTAAGCTAGAATTATTGTAATTAAAATTTGAATTTATGTAGAATTATCTTTAGGACTTCTTTATATTTGGATTGTTTAACTTGAATTATTTTACCAAAACATTCATTATTTTATTAAATAGTTACTAGGGTTGTGGTGGATGTATTTAAGCACCTAGTGGTCTATACTTTTTTGATCCTTGCTTTGAGGATTTGTTTGCCTAGCTTTTATTTCTTGCTTTTTGATCTAGACAACATAACACTTCACACAGGTACTTCAGATACTCCTTGAATGAACAAGCTAGCACACTACAAATACAATTTCTCTTTTAATGTAGCACTAATGGACAGCCGCACTTCAAAACCAAAACTAGTATACTGCTCTATTCTGCTTTCATGTGAGAGCCAAAGTACACGGGGTCTGATTTTGGCATAGGTGATGGATGTTTATGTCCTAGTTTGGGCTAAATAAGAACTAATTCTGTTTTAGTGCTTTAAATTTTCAGTTAAGTCTCCTCTAACTAACGGCTTTTTCTGAAACAGCAGCCTGTTTTTCCAGACAGTGACTGCTTCTAGCAGTGATAAGGCCTGGTGTTTATAGTGAGTACCAAGGAATGGTGTGCAGAGAGGCCCTTGCTTATACTTGTTCTTGTAGTGACCAAGGTCACTGCTAAATCTTGTACTCCATGTTGGGGTGCCAGGAGTGAAAAGGGTCACACCTGCAGGGAGGAGCGAACTGGATAGGTGACCCAAACCTGACCAACAGAGTATTCCATCCCATATATGTCATATTCAGTATAAAGCTGAGAGATCACGAGGGTCTCGCTCTCTTCATCTCTTCCTCTCTTCTTTGATGGACAACATCTGCGGAGGACTCTGTCTGTTCTTCTGTCGTCGATCCCTATCCGTGCATCCCTGAATCCAGTGCCTGAGTCCAGCTCCTGCATCCCATCCCTGTCTGCTGCCGAGTCCAGCCTGGGACTGCCCCAGTGCCAGCCCTGCGGTGTGGTGGTGACGTATTGTCATCAGGGTGGGAGGAGTTGGGTTCGGTATTGGTTTCGTATATATTTGTACATATTATATATATTTAATTTTTTCCTTATTCTTATCTTTTCTTTTATTGTTATTGTTCCATTAAAGCTGTTTTAGTTTTCTTTTCCAAACCATAAAGTCTCTCTCTCTTGTTCTCTTTCCTTTTCCCTTTTGGGAGGGGAGAGGAGTTAGTAGAGAGCGTCTGTCATTCGTTAGTGGCCGGCCCAGCCTCAAACTGTGACAATTTATTAAATATAAAGACAACACTATAGGAAGGTAGTGCCTGCAGAGTAGGACACAAAATGGTGTTAAAGAACTGAAAAGTGGCGGGGGGGGGGGGGCAGTCTGCTTTCTCAGAAAGGGGAGTACCAATGTAGAAATAATGAGACATCCAGACACAGGGTGCAGAAGAACAGCTCAGGTTTGTAGAGAAGGTCTGTAGACTTGCTTGAGTCACAAACTGATTATGAGGAACCCAATGCTGCGGCAAAATGTAAGAATTCAGCAGTATAGTAGGGTCTTTATAAAAGGGAATTTGGGCTACAGAATTAATGAAATGATCCTTGCCTCTCCTCTGGCAGTATTGCACGTAATGAAGTACACACATATATTGAAAAGAGTCCAAAGAAATAGTGGGGAGAGTTAATATTCTAAAATTCACAATTTGTGAGGAAATTGGGCTTGTTTGACTTAAAGAAACAAAGATTGAGATTGTCCTCATACCCAAAAAAAGGCTGATCCTAAGAAGAAGGGAACAGTGTATTCTGTGACTGAGATAAGAAGTAATGTCTTGACTTAAACATCCTTACGGCAATTTGAGATACTAGGAAAATATTTTAATGATAACTTTAAGCAAAAATGCTTATAATATGCCTGGGAACCTGTGGACTCTGTCTTGGAGGAAGGGGTTTTCTAGGAACACTGTAGGCATAAATCTATTGATAAGAAATCAAGGTTTTCCCAGTCTCATTTCCAGTTTATTAAGTTCTTCTTTAATTAACTTCTTTTTTCATTAGTTGCTTGACCACAGTGCTACAAAGAACACTTTCGTATCTGTCATCCTTACTGACTATTTTGAATTTCATGCATTTAAATAAAAAACCTTTTACATTGTGAATGCTAGAACTGGGAATGTAATTGCAGTGCAACAGTATAAAATGTATGGGTAGTATACCCCGCAAATTTTTTTTTCCACAGAAATATATATATATAACATTCTATCAGGAAAATATATGCTATCTGGGTATAATGATCAGCTGACTGCCTTTGAGCCTTTTCTCCAGAGGTTGTTCTTACCAGTTAAGTCAACCATTTTGTGCCTGGATTGTGTTTTTAATTCCAGTTCTGTTGAATAAGAGTTTGGTACCATGTGGACAGAAAGAGATTCGTATCTGTCACCTGTCCTACTTCGTTATTGCCGTCACTATGGTTATGGTGCTTTCAGTAAAGAAAAGGTTTGTATAGTACAGTGCCAAGTATCAGTCCTTGGAGAAACTAATGAAATTACTAGCTGGTTTAGTCTTTATAATATAATGTGATAACTGTATATCACTCACAGCACTAAATTGACATGCCATGCAGTACCAAGTCAAAATGCTTTATAGAAACCTGTTGCATTAGCACTGCTATCTTGTCAGCTAAGCTTATATTTCCATCAGAAAGAAAATCTACTTTCTTTGACAAGGTCTGCTTTAACCCAAACTTGTGCTGATTAGCATTATTTATATTACAGTCATCTAAGTCTGAATTGAACCCTCACTAGCCATCTTGTTATTTTGAGATTTATGTCTCCCTGTAATTACCTTGCTCATCCTATTTGTCCTTTTAAATATTGACACTTCAGTAAGGTTTTTCTCTCCTCTATTAATTTTTGTCATTTATGAACATCTAAAGGCTTACTGAGAGTAATATTAACAAGTTGGATAGTTGAGGAAAAAAAGGCTGGATAACATCTGAAAAACTTTTAACATAGTAGTTTTTCAGAATATCTACTTTATAATTTTAACTTATTTCTAATATGTTCCTTAGTTTCTGCAAGGTGGAAAACAATTCATTGTAGTACATGTCCATAATTGAAAATGCAAAATGCATCCGTTTAGATTTCATTTGTTATATATTAGTTGGCCAATACCAGTCATGGGATATTGGAAGAGCAAAAAAATTTGTTCCAAAACTCTGTATATTTATTTATTCTACTTCACCTCTAACAAGGGATGAGACTTGTAGACAGTACAGATTTTTTTTGTCATCTGCCTATGGTCTTGTGGGTATCATATAAAATATTTAAAAATTTGCAGTTATTAATCACTCTGCGCTTCATCCCGTTTCAGGATCCTCATTGCACTTTTGTTATTTAGAAGGGCTATTTTTTGAAGTTGGAAACAGTGAATGTCAAGGGTTATAGTGTTTAAGACTAGATGCAGTGTGCATGCGACAGGCAGAACATGTCAGTGTCTGGCTCTCTAATGCAGATATTACCCTATTTTCTTCTCTGTGGGAAGTCTCCACATAGATGAGGTGGTGCTTCTCTTCCAGCAGGGTTCTCTACAAAACCTCCCAGCAGGAAAGAGCCTTCAGATCTTTTTTTTCACTTTTGCAGAAACACAGGGATCTTTACATGGGACCTGTGTGAAATAACAAATAAAGAAAGAAGTAGGATCATCAAAATCAGGAGGAATTATGTTTAGGTGCTTTCAGAACTGCTATCTCAACATGGCTTCAGGCTGGAAAGTGCTTAGTTAGCTAATAAATTTTGTTGTGCATCTTTAGAAAATTCATTTCACTTTACCGATGCCACATTTATATCCTCGACCGGCCTGCTAAAGACTTCTGTGGTTCTGTGGTTATAGATGGAGACTGGCATCTCAGGCTGGAGCCTGAGCAGGACAGGAGGAGGAAGGCAGATTTTACCATGCTTCTAACACCTACTTCTCATGTGCTCTGAGAGATGAGCTCAGCAAAGAAGGCTGGTTTGCTATCTGCTCTGGACGAGGTACTAGATGAGGATGGAGACAAGCCCCACAAAACCTTGGTTAGACTAAAGGGAAAATAATCTTTCTAAACTGTTGGAGGTGGTAAGAACAAAAAACCCATCCATTTTAACTTCAAAACTGGCATAACACTAGCAGTCTAGGGTGTGTTTGAAACTTTTTGAGAATTCATTTAACAAACTACAATTTAGAGTGTAAATCAAAAACAGATGAAACCACTGAAACCTTTGATACATTTTTAGGGAGTTTTGGAGAATTTTTCTTGAGGGAGAGGTAAACATTTGTTGTGAAAAGGAAAAACAGTTTCAGCTTGGTGAATTTCAGTCAGTTTGATTTATTGCCAATTAATGAACTCTTATTGCTGCTTCTGGTATTGGAAAATAAAAGAAAGCAAACAAATAAGCACACATGGAAAACACCTCAGCTTCTCTCTGGACACTACCCTGTGCCCTCCTGGTGCCCACTTTCCCTCACCACAGGTTACACTCAGTCCCTTTGGGGAAGGAAGTGTGGTGCAGCAGGTTGAGCTGAGCCACTAGGGTTCCTACTCAGTGGTTCCGGTGTGGTCTCCTTCATCGGCTGAAATTATACCTCTTTCTTGGTTACCTGTTGGTCCCTGCTTGGGCAGGCAGCTCTTTGCTCCTTCCCCACTTGGGGCTCTTACACCACTCTGGGTAGCTAGTTTTGCTCTAGTATTTCTCCTGTTCTACTGTCCCTCCTTCCCTCGAGTATTTTTATTTTCTCCCTTGCTCCTGCTCAGGTGTCTCTCCTGCCCTGGTACTGTGGCTTGTGCCTCCTCCATTCCTAAGTGTCTCTCCTGCTCTGGTGTCTCCTTTGTGTCTTTTCCTTCTCTTACATTGTTTCAACTCTCTCTTCCAACTCTGGTGGTGTTTTTCTCTGCGTTTGTCACCCTTTCTTAAATATGTGTCTACAGAGGCTCCAGAAACTCCTCTCCTGGTGAGCTTTGGTGCATGATGGGTCTGTTTTGTCCATTGCAAAGCTAGCTGGAACTGCCATGTCCAGTCCCTGATCTGCATAGGTCACCCCTGCAACACTCTGTCGCATTAAGAGTAAGGTTGTGACGTTTGCTTGTCAGAGCCCTCCCAGGGAATTTCACTGAAACAGTTTCACAAAGTTGCAAATACAGGTAATTTATTAAGGCAACAGATATAACAACTACAGAACTGCCGTTGATAAATGCACTTACTGCAATAGCGCTAATATACTATAGTAACACTGGCCAGGATTTCCTGTGTATTCTTCACTAGGGGAAAAGAAGCAATTCTTACAAAGAAGGTGTCCCTCTCTTGGTTGGAGGAAGAGGAGCACAGCTGTCAACTGTCTCTTCTAGATCTTCAGTCCCTTTCTTCCAAATTTTTACCCCTTATTCTTCTCTTTTTATTCTCTTAATTCTTTGTTTCCCCTCACAGGGTTACATACAGCATGATTTAGGTGGAGAGTTGAGTAACATAGTCATATATGTATAGCACAATCTTTGTAATTCTCATTAACATAAGCAGGGGTGTTAACTGTAATATTAATTTTCTAGATAATTAAGCAAAGGTTTCACTCCAGGGCATTGTAGCCTTCAAAGTTTTGTGCTGAAACTGTTTTTCTGCTTGCACCCTCATTCTTTAGCCATAACAGCTGTCTTGCTGCTGCAAGGCTCCCTCCTTCTGCTGTTACCTCACCTCAAAAGGTTTGTAGAAGAGAGAAGTGGATACCAGCATTCTTAACCTTTTGCTGTTTCTTTGCTAGATGAGCAAGATGCTTAGCTCTCATCCTTGCTCTATCCAGGGCATGATAAACATGTTGCTTTACTTTGCTTAAGTCGAACCTTACAAGCCTGGCATTTCTCCACACACCCCACTAGCAACACCTTGACAGCTACGCCTGTTGCAATATTATCTCAGTATTGGATGCTTGTAATACGGTGTTAATTCCTTTGTAAAATGATTTGTGATGGCTTTCAAGGTTGTAAGTAGAAGCAAGAATTCCCCTCTCCTTTACATGCTGCTTCTCTGTTCCTCCTCTTGTCTGTTGTGAGAGGGCATTAGTTTTTTATTACTGGGTTTCTTGGATTGTTTGTTGCTTGGTTTTTTGGTTTTTTTTTTTTGGTTGGTGGTTTTTTTTTTTCAGGTGATTTGCATTGGGGAATTCTACCAGGTAGATTTCTAAGGTGGGAGCAGTAGGGCAACATGGAACTGGGACCCTCCTCTTTGCTGCTTTTTAGCCTCAGATCCTGTGCCTGGCACCAGTGCCTGCCCCTGCCATCCTGCCTTGGGCACTCCCAGACTGTATGCACCAGCACAGCTGGGCTGAGAGAGAGGCAGGGAAAGGTGGGAGCTGGAAGAGCTGGAAGAGGCCACAGGAAGGGAAAGCAAAATTGGGTGGTGCAAAGCAAGGAAGACTTAAACAATATGAATTAAATGCCATAGGTATAGGTGTGCATAGTAAAAAATTGTTTATATGCCTGTTATGTTTTCTGTGATACTATTACCTGGGCTTGATCTCTGGTTATTTTGGTATTTTGTGTCTTTAGTGTTTAATACTATTTTATTGGACTGAATAATTATGTATTTGTATATACCATAAACAGATCTTTGCCTGAAAAAATAGAATATAAAATATCTAATATTTATGGTTTGATAAAGAGTTGCAACTTATACTTGAGTTTCCATACTCTTCTCTAAATCTGACTAATGATTTAAAATCTAAAACTTAAAACAGTCCATTCCCGCCTCAACCTCTAAATGGCAGTCTATTTAGATATTTTGCAGAGTAACTAGTTTAATAATATAGGTAAGAAACAGAAACATACAAGTTCAGTTTGGGTTTTTTTTACGTGCTACAGAAAAATAGTTGTAACATGTTTTAAATCTGAAGTGAGTTTTATTGAAACTGTGCACATACATACTACATTTCTATCATAAACTGGATTTTTATTTATGAAGTTCTGACCTTTTCCGATTACTTTCTGAGACTGTTGGTGTTACTTAATCTGTTTATAGGCCAAGAAGCTAGAGTCAAAATATGAATAGAGTCTTACTTTATTACTCCATAATTATTTTTTGTTTGCTTCAATAGAACTAATCGTATGAACAGAGGAACAAATAACCGTTCTAAGTAGATAAATTCACTTGCATGCTTTTGGTTCTGAAGTGGTATAATAGACAGTCATGTTTGTAAAAGTGGAGGAAAGTAAAATAGCACAAAATGTTCCTTTGTAGTTTGTATCTTAATATCATTTTTAAATGAATTACAGAAAAAACTATGGAAAACTGATGACATATTTAATGCTTGACAGGTGAAAGACCTAATTTTAGTTAAATTCACCCAGAATATTATAAACATTCACTTATGAACAAATAGGACATGTGGGAATGGCAAATCTATTTATTATATAATGGGGGAATAGCAGGAGCATCAGGTGACTAGAAGTATCTGGTAGGTCAGATGTGACTGATCACTGAAAATTGTTAATGAAGAAAAATAAAGTAGACTTGTACTTGAGCACTGGAAACTAATTCCAAGATTACATGAATTCAAACTAGACAAGGAAATCTAATGTGACTTGAATGTAAGTAAATTATCTGTCATAACTCAAATTCTGAACAACATAAAAATTACTGAGAATTATGTGTTCAGCTCTTTGACGGAAGAGAGAAAGGGTGAGGATTAGCGAGGCAACTGGAGATTTACAAGGTGATTTGGGGCAAGTAAAAAGTAAGTTGATTTCTTAAAAGATAAAATCCTGTAGAAAAATAAACCAAGGGGCTCTGATTATTATCTGCATACATACAACTCCAATTCTGATATGGGAATTAACTGTAGTTACGGACAGTTCATAAGACTTAAACATGTGCTTTAAATCTAGCATATTCATATTAAATTGAAAATAAACCATGTTGTTTTGGGGTAGAGAGAGTAAAACAGAATATGATATGAAAGAAATACTCGAGCACACTATTCTGGTAATCTTCTGAAATCTGGTTAAATTGTCACATAATCCATTTTTTCTCATTAACAAGGATGTCTATTTTCTGCTTCCATAAAACAACTATTTATGAAAGACTCGTACTTTGATTTACTAAATTATAAGTATTTTTTATTATTATTATTATTAATTCTTTTTTTGACCAAACTATAGTTATGATGCTGCTGAATTCTAGTTCTGCTACAGTTTATGAGGGACCCTCTTCCTTTTTCATAATGGCATGAAGCTAGTGTAATGCTATGAAAGTTTAAATCTTCAGCTGTTTGACTGAGGAACTTACAGGCGTTTAGATGTAATATCCTGCATCCCTTTATTTTTGAAATCTTTGCTGAATTTGAATTATTTGGCATAGTTGTTACAAATACAAGCATAAGATTTGTGTGGGTATACTGTAATACTAATGGAATCCTGACTTAGTAAAGTTGCATTTCTGTGTTAATTGAGTTTTTATGAAATTTAGACTGGAACCTCACTTTTTAAAAAAATTTCTCTTGCTGCTGTGCAGCTGGTGAGTCTGTCACCAAGACTACTCATTATTTCTGAAGCATTAGAACAAGTGAGTTAAAGTTGTCAGTCCTTTGCACTGTATTAATCACACAGCAGGATCTTTCAGTAATTGTATGCTGTCTATGTCCTCATTCAAAATGCACATGGTTTACTTTTTGAAAAAATCATGTTTGCTGCCAGCATCACCTACAGGAAGAGAATGGGTCTTTTGAAGAGTATTTTTGAAAGGGACCAATGATTGCTTATGTACACAGTCATACACCCTTCTTTCTGTAAAAACTGTGGTTCTTACTGTAATGTGACATGCATCATGACAGCTGAAAATTAGTCAGGATATCAGTTGCCTGACTGTAGGAACAATATCCATCTGCCAATAAAAGATGATAGTTATAACCTTCTATGTAGCTCCATGCTGAAGCTCAGCACAAGCCTTGAGAAAGATAGGATTTCCTCCTGGCTTAGAGCTGTCAGGAAGGTTGCAGCCTGATAATGCATGGCAGCGGCTTCGGTAACACATTAGAAGTAGTAGTTAATTACTTGAGCTGGGATATTTTACTATTCATGCTGTGTCACATCTGTTGGAAGCAAGGCTGCCCAGGATGAAACTGGTGAAAAACTTATTTTAGGTTGAGGGAGATAAACAAGAACTGAAGAATGAGAATAAAGAAATATGAAAAATCTAGATCAGAAAAAAGGAATAAGCAGCCCATTATGATCCATACTAAGATGCCTAGAATTGGATTCTTTCTGTACACTAATGGGTGACAGATCAAGTACCTTAGCAAAAATGTGCAATGAGCAGAAACTACAATGCTTTCTTAATCGTATCCTGGCAACAGGCAAGAAGCTTTCACTTTATTCTCAGGCTATGAATCAGTGGTGTATTTGATAGTAGCAGAGAGCAGTCATATCAGATAGTAGTGACACTTCTACTGAAGGGCAAATTTGGAAAGAATAGCATAACATAATAATTTGACAGTGCCCTACTATGAACTGAGCAAATGCCAGCTAGTGACTGTTTATTGACAGGAGAACACATTGCCTTTTTCCTGACTTTTATAAACTGTTATCTGAGATGCAAGCCACCTGAGGATAAGGTGAAAAAAAAGTTTTCCAATAACATACTTAACGTGCCATGGATGTTTCACTTGTTTGCATCTACGTGGGCAGCTGCAGGTTTTTTTCAATTGAAGATGGTTTCTGTTTTATGATGTTTCATATGATCTGTAATAAAAAAACAAACTGAAGTTTAAAATACATATGGCTGTTCGAAGACTAAGAAGGAACCAGTTGTTGGAAAGTTCTGCCTCAGTGACAGCAGATAATCTATCAGAAAATGTTAGCTACTTTTTCTGCTACCATTGTCTAGGGACATGGAGGGATTTCTCACTCAGCAATGGTAAAAT
The DNA here is from genome assembly GCF_034619465.1 of Leptosomus discolor. Taxonomy (NCBI): domain Eukaryota; kingdom Metazoa; phylum Chordata; class Aves; order Leptosomiformes; family Leptosomidae; genus Leptosomus; species Leptosomus discolor. Next base: position 43,092,365 of record NC_141419.1, on the reverse strand, counting down.
GACAGTCAATCTCTCCCCAAACCTTTTTTTTTTTTTTTTTTTTCATTGTAACCTGTTGTGGAATCTTGGTATGTATAAAATGCTGTTGTTCTAATCTACCACTCTTTGCAAATGTTTTGCACATTTGGTAGCACCATGTATGCTTGGTAGAAGAAACTTGGTGGGTTACAAATTAGGGAAAAAAATGTATTTGATAAATTAACCAGTTTACATGATGTGGAATCTATGCTTACTGCTGTTGGATGAACTATTGCTGCTAGTATATCAGTGTCCAGGAGTCCCACTTTCAAAAGTTTTCCAACAAATTTAAACCTGCAGAGCAGATCTGTGTGGAATCATTGCTTTAGCACCTTTTAAAATTTGTTATGGCTAAGGTTAGGTGAATTCAGTGCACCTAGGGAAAATTTTCCTCCCCAGTCAGCTAGATACAAAGTTGGTGTACCCTAGGAAACTCTAGGAACATGGGATCGCAGTTCAGTAGCCATGAAGCTGCCATGGATCCCTACCACTGGGTCCAGCCAGTAGTGAGCCTGACTGCATATTCACAGTAGGCGCATACACATTATACAGACTTTGTTGACCACTAACACATCAATACAGAATGATAAATTTACGTATGCACATACACATGAATGGCACTCACATAAACGTGAAAAACCCAAAAAGATCTGACCCTGTTTTGCTCACTATTAACCTTGCTACTAGTTCTGTACTGAATCTTTTATGTGATTCTCAGGTTCCAGCCCCTAGAACCATAATCCTTCCAGTATACAGTCCTCAGACCTCTTATTCTACTCACTGGCTAGTACAGCTTGAAGTTTGTTCATGTCTTGCACCCAAATCCTCATGGGTGTCTCTAGCGGCTGGCCTAGACCTATTGTCCATTTTGCAGGCTAGGCCACTTTGATGCTCACCAGTATCTTGCACATTTACACACAGAATTGAGACCACAATCAGGAACACCATTAAAATTGTATGAGGCAAATTATATGAGGCTAATTGACAGGTCCTGCACTTGGGTCACAACAACCCCATGCAGCGCTACAGGCTTGGGGGTGAGTGGCTGGAAAGCTGCCCGGCGGAAAAGGACCTGAGGGTGCCGATTGACAAGCGGCTGAATATGAGTCAGCAGTGTGCCTGGGTGGCCAAAAAAAACAATGGCATCCTAGCTTGTATCAGGAATAGTGTGGCCAGCAGGAGTAGGGAGGTGATTTGATTGTCCCCCTGTACTCTGCTGGTGAGGCCATACTTTGACTACTCCATTGAGTTTTGGGACCCTCACTACAAGAAAGACATTGAGGTGCTGGAGTGTGTCCAGAGAAGAGCAACAAAGCTGGTGAAGGGTCTAGAGACAAGTCTTATGAGGAGCAGCTGAGGGAACTGGGGTTCTTTAACCTGGATTAAAGGAGGCGGAGTGGAGACATTATTGCTCCCTACAGCTACCTGAAAGGAGGTTGTAGTGAGGTGGATGTCTCTTCTCAAAGGAAACAAGTGATAGGACAAGAAGAAGTAGCCTCAAGTTATGCCAGGGGAAGTTTAGATCGGATATGAGGAAAAATTTCTTTGCCGAAACTATTGTCAAGCAATGGAACAGGCTGCCAAAGGAAGTGGTTGAGTCACCATCCCTGGAGGTATTTAAAAGAGGTGTAGACATGATGCTTAAGGATATGGTGCCATGGTTTGAACCTACCTAGCTGGCAACAAAAGCACCACACAGCTTCTCGCTCATCCCTACCCTGTCCTCTGAGGGATGGGGAGGAGAAAATACAACCAAAAGGGCTTAAGAGTCAAGACAAAGGACAGAGTGGGCTCACTCACCAGTCATGGTCACGGGCAAAACACAGACTCAACTTGGGGATAACAACATACATTTAATACAAACAACCACCACCATCAAGGAGAATGAGAGACACAACCAGGTCTTAAATACAACACACCTTCCCCCCCCCCCGGCTCTGTCTCCCCGGGCTCAGCTCTGCTCCCTCTTCCCCCCCCAGCAGCGCAGGGGGCAGGGAATGGGGGTCACAGTCCGTCCGTCACAAGGTGTCCCCGCTGCTCCTTCCCCCTCAGGGAGAGAGGCCCTCGCAGCCCTCCCCTGCCCCACCGCGCGGTCCCTCTCCCGGCAGACACCCCTCCAGGAACTGCCCCATAGCGAGTCCTTCCCGCGGGGCCGCAGCTCCCCAGAACCCCCCAGCGCGGGTCCCTCCCGGGGCTGCCGCCCTCCCACCGACGGGCGGCTCCAGCGCGGCCGCAGTCGCGCTCTGCTCCGGGCCCGGGCCCTGCTCCTCCGGCCCGGGGCCCTCCGCGGGCTGCAGGGCGACCTCTGGGCCGTCGCTGGGCTCCAAGGGCTGCAGGGGCTCAGCCGCCACCCCACCGCGGGCCGCAGGGGAACCTCTGCTCCGGCACAGCTGCCCCTCCCCTTCCGCACCGACCGGGTGTCCGCAGGGCTGTCTCTGTCACATCCCCCTTCGCTCACCAACACACACAGAACAAAGAAATGCAATCAACTGCTTCTTTCACTCTTAAATAGTTATTTGCAGAGGTGCCGTTGTGCTGCCCTTGCCCAGAGTTGGGTCCGAAATTGGGGCTGGGGGTTCTTTCTCGAAGCCTCTTACAAGAGCCACCTCAGTAGCCACCTGCCCCCCTATCAAAATGATGCCTCTCCTGTCCTCTATAACCTTTCAAAGCTGATGGAGAGCAGCTTAGCAACAGCATCTGCCAGCTGCCTCAACACTCACTGGTGCATCCCATCAGGACCCATGGATTTTTGGGTGTCTAATTTGCCTAAAAGATTCCTAACCCAACCAAGGGGCAGTCTTCCTTTCTCAAGACTTCCTCCCCTACCTGCAGCGTGTCTGGGATTCCTGAGGGACAGCCTTGACAGTAAAGACTGAAGCAAAGAAGGCACTCAGAAACTCTGCCTTCTCCGTATCCTCAGTCACCAGGGCACCCACTTCCTTTAGCAGTGGGCCCACATTTTCCCTCATCTTCCTTTTGCTACTAATGTATTTGAAGAAGCCCTTGTTGTTCTCTTTGTTATCTCTTTCCAGAGCTAATAGCCTTCCTCTTTGCATCCCTGCATACTCTAACAACATTCCTATATTCCTCTCAAGTGGCCAATCCCTTTTTCCACATTCTGTAAACTTCCATCTTCCCTTTGAGTTTTTCAGAAGCTGCTTGCTCATGCAGGCAGGTCTCCTGCATCCTCTGCTTGCCTTCTTACTCATAAGGCAAGCACTGTTCTTGATCTTGGAGCAGGCAGTGCTTGAATAGCAACCACTTTTGAACACCCCTACCTCCAAGAGCGCTAATGCATGGGTTTCCTCCAAGCAGGTCTTTGAAGAGGCCAAATTTATCTCTCCTGAAGTCCAGGGTTGCAATCCTACTTATTCCTCTGCTTCTTCCACATGAGATCCTGAACTCCACCATCTTACGATCACTGCAGCCAAGGCTGCCATCAGCCTTCATGTCCTCAACCAGTCCTTCTCTGTTTGCTGGCACAAGGTCCAGCAGCACACTTCTCCTTGTTGGATCCTCCACCACCTGTGTCAAAAAGTTATCTTCAATGTTCTGCAGGAACCTCTTGGGCTATGGGTGCTTGGCTGTGTTGCTTTTCCAGCAAGTATCAGGGTAGTTGAAGTCCCCCAGGAGAACTAGAGCCTGTGATTGTGACGCTGCTTTCAGCTGTCTGTAGAAGGCTTTGTCAACTTCCTCCTCCTGATCAGGTGGCCTGTAGTAAACACCCACAACAGTGTCACCCACATTAGCCTGCCCTTTAATTCTTACCCATAAGCTCCCAAGTCATTCTTCATCCCTTCCCAGATAGAGCTCGATACATTCCAGTTGCTTTCTCACATAAAGAGCAACTCCACCACCTCACCTTGCTGGCCTGTCTTCAGCATTCCAGTCATGCGAGCTATCCCACCATGTCTCTGTAACTGCAATGAGATCATGGCTCTGCAACTCCACACGGATCTCTAGTTCCTCCTGTTTATTCCCCGTGTTGTGTGCATTGGTGCACAGGCATGTCAGAGAGGTAACTGAGCATGCAAGTTTCCCTGGAGGGGTGTAGGGGGATCATAATGTTACTTGTATTAGCTGGTTTGGAATGCTGCTGTCCCCACATTGAGACTCAAATACCTAAATGTTTCAATAGACTTATTTGGGATATAAATACTCTGAAACCATATTTGCAACACTTACGAAGACTTCTAGCTGTAGCCTTTAATTTAACTTTTCTTTTTTTTTCCTCATGAGTGTAGACTTGCAAGGACGATCATGCAATTTGGGACTTCAGTAAGTTCTGTTATAACTATGCACACCAGTGAATCTTTGCTGGCTGTGCGCTTGGCAGTGAGGCAGGTAAATGCTGGCCTCTTTTGGTCCATGGGATGTGATAGTCCTTTGCCTGGCACTAGCGTTCTTCCAGCTCTTGGTCCTCTGACCCCTGCTATTTTTCTCTTGAGTTAATATTGCTGATTTTAAAATTTCATTTGTGTCTCTTGTTTCGACTTGCTTAACCAGCATGGTTTTAATTTGCATTGTCTGTGTAAGTGCCACTCTCTGTGTTATTCGTAAACTAATGGTGTTAGCTATAGGTCTTTTTTTTTTCACTGATGAAACTGGGTTGAGTTCACACAGTTGAGCCTCATGAAGCTGGATCACATTCTGAAGGTGAAATTCAGTACTGGGAGGGGTTTGTTCATTCTTTTATTAATGAAGGTAGGGATTGGTTCTTACTAAAAGTAAAACTGCTTCATATTTCCTCAAGAAAAACAAATATAACACTATTTATGGACTTGATTAATTAATTCTAAATAGTTGAATCTTCTCTTCTTTAGACCTAAGAAAAGTGTGACTGTGTACTGAATGCAAAAAGACTCATTCACCTCTTGCTTGTAATGATTTTTTTTAAATTAAAATGTCAGTTCTTTGTGATTAAAAAGCTGCCTACAGGGAGTGTCTGAAATAAAACCTTTCCTTCTCTACCTTCCTCATTTTGATGTTATCTTTTGCTTTAAGTTTTAGGGGAAAACAATTAACAAACAAAAAATAATGCTGAAAAGACAGTAATGCACATCCCTGACTTCTGTTTTCTCTGGTTAATTAGGTTTATACACTACCACTAGTGTAACCCTTCTATATTCTCACTGCAGAGGTCTTAAGGGTAGAAGAGGTCTTCATAGGAGGCAAGGAGAAATCGTCATCATTCTCACACAGAAGTGCAAAAGTCATCGGTCTGTATGTGTTAGCAGTTCACAGTGAGCCTTGTAACACCATAATGAATGTACTTATAATTACATGATATTAATTGATGTCATCATGTAACATGTTAGTATTCTATACCTTCTTTTGAAAGGAAAGCTAATCCAAGTAAGCACATATTAAAAAGACACTTAAAAAACACTTTGATTTGCTTTTTCAGAAAAAGGATAAATTTGGCTTTGCACTTGCTGGGTATCTGCCAAGGTGTTTACCTCATTAGGATTCAGAATTATGGTCAAAATAGTTCTTACAAAACTAACAGAAAATCTCTCTATTCATTTATACATATTTCTTTTAATATATACTTGAAGCTTTCCAGGCTTATGTATCTACTCAGAAGTGCATGGTCAGATGAAAGATAATGCTATCTTGAATCCTGTTTGTTCCAAAGACAAGAACAACCTTTGGAAATTTAGTCCTTCACCTGTACAATGTCATCAAAGCTATCACTAATTTGTTGGAGTCATAAACCTTAAGTGTAGGAGGAAGTCAGCAGTCCTAAACTATAATATTTTTTTGTCCAGTGTGCTTGCTACATCACATTTGTCATTCTTGAAAAAATGAAAGGATAATTGGAACATGATGGTTATTTTTATAGGAAATTAATTTACACAGGGTAATGCTAGGGAGAGGTCACAGAGGAAAAATTATCAAAATATGCAGTCAAATCGATAGTATGTCTAATCTTTCAGCTGGAAATCTCTTCTGCATCCTAATACCAGCTCTGCTTTACACCATTTCTCATGGGTTTGCAAGAGTTTTGAGTTCCATTGCTTGCTAAATTTGGTTACCTAGATGGTCCTTTCAGTGGGGGAAATTGAGGTGATTTAAGGAGCTAGGACTAGAAACATGCTTTGCTTCCAGTTGGGCTTTTTAATTTTCAGTCCCTGCAGTCCTTCCTGCTCCATGTTGTTGGCTTTTGTCTCTCCATGGAGAGTTGAGGTCAAAGTAAACTTTTCCTCCTGTGTGAAGGTACTCAGATCATTAACAGAGGTGACCATCCATCATCCCAGATGCTAAGAGGCCCATCCAAGCCCTCCAAGCCTTTATGAAAACCTTTCTCAATTATAGGTCTCCATCTCTCTTTCTGCTTGCCTTGTAGCTCAGCCGATCAAAATGAGGGCAAGATTTTCAAGCTGTGCTGTAGAAAGTCTGTTCTGAATTCTGCAACTGAAGAAGTCAATCTCAGCAGGCTTGAGCAGAGAGGAGCAGAGATGAATTGTGTTACGGGATGGCAGACTGCCCTTCTTCCCATCTATATTATTGCAAACCCACCTTCACATATGTGCTTGAAAAATCCTATTGCTTCTGCCTTCAAGGAAGTGTTATCATAGATGCAGTCAATAGAAAATGCTGTTCTTCAGTAGGAGTCAATAATTTCATAAAGCTTTAGATAAATAATTTAGATAATAGAAGGTACAAAATTACTTTAAAAAACTTTTTTGATATCCCTTATAGTATCAGTTTGGCATTCACTTTGTGATTTAAGTAAGCAATTCTGAAGAAAATTCAACCATTAAAGACTTATGTTGCCCATAGAAACAGGTAGTAAATTTACCAACATCCTTAGTGCTCATAAACATCTGCTGCTTAGCTATAGCCAAAACAAAGTTCTTGCAGCAGCAAAGGAAACAGCTGCTGCATCAAATAGAGTGTTGATGTTGCGATGAATTTTATTGATTCCCCTCCCTCATGCTAGATACAACTCTTCAAAAACCTAGAATGTACATTTTCCTTTTCAGTAATTTACACATTAGACTTGCTTGTCTATGTGAAATAGACAAGAAGTTAGGGGACAAAAACTAATTTTAATTATCTTAGAAAATTGTGAAATTAAATTAAAAGCTCAGGAAGTATGCATAAAAAGCTATAAGGAGGAGAAAGTTTAGCTGGTTGTGAACTTTGAGTCTGAGGACGACGTTCTCTGTCTGGAAGACAGAGTTTTTCAAATTATTAACTCTCTAAAGTATAGAATCATGGCAACAAGAGCTGATGGGAAACTATTTAATCATCTTGCATCTCTTCCCTCCAAAGGATAATTTTTCTGGATGCTTCTTGAACTTCACACCCCCCGCCTTATTTGAACTTTAATTTTAACTATCTAAGGCTTAGAAAGTGGAAATCAAGAGAAGTAACAGAACTTCTGTGATATCTTAGGATTGTCCCATGAGTCCTAGTTAAAACAAACTCTACACTCACGAAATCGCTACAAAGGGAGATAGAACTGCAGACCTAGTTTTGCTCATGTTTCTGAGTTCGGTTGCTTGCCGTTATAGTGCTGAACTATGAATCACTGCTAGCCAAGGGCTGATGTGTCTGCTGTAAGAATTCCTACCTGGTTAAGGTCAACTGCACTTGATTCCACTTGGCTTCTGTGTGATCTAGCTGCTATTCAGCCTTAAGGACTGCAAAGCCACAGATATACATAAAGGCTCAACTTCACTTATTTGAAGAAGTTCAATGCAAGGAAATAAGAGGGCTTTATAGTTTTGATCTTGTGTATCAAGTATGCAGAGTTCTTTTGGATTTCAAGTTTGGATTTCAAAATCTAATGGTACACTGTCTATTGTGCTAGAGGACATAACACAGATTCCCCCTTGACCAAATATGGGGTTACCTGATTATGTGAAAATAAAGTAGAGCAGCGCACAAAAGATCAGTGAAGAAATCACTTGAATCCTGCCTAATCACAATTAAGGGGTACTTGGGAAATGTGGTGTGGGAGATACTTGATTGTTAATGTCAGGGAAAGCTCCAGTGATATGGTGCACCATGTCCTTCTTGTGAACAGCATACAAGTTTGGATGTTTCCAATTCCTGCAAAAGAAAAATCAGGACTTTGTTGATGTGATGGCATTTGGAGCTGCTTGTCCCCAAATATCTCATAGGACAAAAACCTCTTCAAAAGCCTGAGGAAGCAAGAGAAATTTGTCTCTGTTGAGTTGAGGAAGGTCTGAGTGGTCATTGACTACATAAGTTTTCTCTGTCAGTCATGAGGAAATTCGGAAGCAGCTGAGTTTTTCAGGTATCGTGTAAATTATGTCTGTAGCAAGAAAGCCCAAGTTTCTCAAGCAATTTTTATTTAGTTTACTTTAAAAACATTTGTTTGCTACTAAAAATAAAAGTTAATCATGAAGAGGAAAATGAGTCAACAAAATTACCCTCATCCCATGCGGATTAAAGGAAGTATCTGGAATGATCCTGCAAGATAAAACACAGTAATTTCAAAACCTTTTTAGTGAGTTTCCTGCAATGCAGCATTCTGGCCTGGCATTCTAATTTATCTCTCATTTACTTTTTCCTCTTTGAATTATCTTTAACACTACCAGTGAATGCAGTTATCAACAATTAACCTTAACAAGGCCAGGACCAATGTAATTTTATATGCAGCAAATTTATAGAACAAAATAGCCTATAGTTTTTCATTGAGGATTTGAGGTGATGTGGAACAGTCTTCAGACTTCACTGCTGTTTATATGTCTATGCATTCTTAAATAATGACAAGATCAGAACAAACCTGCAAAAATATTTACTCAAATCTGAAAATACTTTTTGCTTGGGCATACATTCCTCTAAGACTATTCCAGACTAACAAGGCAAGATCACTGTTGCCTCTGTCTCAGTATCTGCCTCTTGAAGCAGTAACAGAGCTTTAATAAAAACTAGCAGTTTTCTAATCACAGGGAAGACAGAGTTCAGGGTTCAAGCCACTGGTTGGAAAGGGCAGTGAATCGTCATCTTCTTACTGTCTTTTAGAAATTCACACAGCATTTCAGGCTGCTTAATTTCTTTTAATAAAAGTCATAATTACTTTGATGCTAAATTCAGTGGTGTCCATCTTAATCATCTTAGATGTGCTCAGACATGCCAGGTATGCTTTACACATGGCCCAGTCTGACACTGGAGTTTGAGACAGATAATATAGGATAGTTCCTGCGTTCTAGAGTTTTACAGATAACGGGGTGGGGTTGGGACAAGTGTTTTAAAGATACTAATTTTTAACTTAGATCAGCAACAAAGTTTCAGTTTTTAAAAATGCATCTGAATAGTGCAGAATGTAACTCCACTATAGTCTGTGTCCTAATTGTTATCTGGCAAGTCCCAAATGTATAGTATGCTGTATAATGTAAGTATATATAATGTATAATCCTGTGTCTGTCCCCTTGGGCCACATTGTTTTTATACAAGTAGTTTTGTCCAGTTTGTGAATGCTTCCATGGCTTTTGTGAGTTCTTTAGTTATATTGTTATACTGCAGAACCATTTGAATATACCAAAAGATATTATGCTAGCATACGTGACAGTGCTGAATTTACGTTCTTGTAAGGGCAAAATCACAAATTATCTGTGAAGATAAAGCAGCCAAGATAATCTAGTGTGATTTCTTATTTCTCAAATTGCAAATTTGTTAATTTGTCTTCCATGGTCCTGAGGCATATCTCACCAATGTTGGTCTGCATCAACCATCTCTATCTTTTGCTTACTTAAATCAGTCCTGCAGCCTGCTTGCCACACATGTTCTTATGATGCGTCTTTGCACAAACTGTCAACAGTCGATTACCATGACCTGGGATCAATCTGCTCTTTTTAGGTTTTTTCATCTATCTCTTTCATCACGCTGCAGAACAATTTCTCTTAGAGAATAATCTACTGGTAGTCTGAAGCCTTCTCCAGTTTCTGTTCTTAGTAAAATGTTTCAGTCTGAGTATTGGACTGTGATGCTTTTGCTCATCTGGGTCAAAATTTCACTGAGAAATGTGGCCAGTTTTACATCATTTTTTGTTTCTATATTTACACCTGAAATAAAGAAATAAAAGATCAGAGTAATCTGAAAAAGCCAAGTAATGCAATAGCATTGTGAACAGAGCCAGCAAGAAAAAGCTCCGACAGAATATAAATTCCAAATTAGAGCTAAAGCAAATGTCAAAATACTTGAACATTTTGTACATTATTTGCACAGGTTTTGGTACCCCTCAGATGATCTTAACCAAAATATATGATTCATAATAGTTTTGAATCAGTCCCTTTAAAAGTGCTTGCAGGTGCTTTAGATACATGCAAGTAACCTACAAATATAACTAATTTAGAACCTCTCCAGAATTCCCATCCAAAGAATTCTAACTTAACTATGAACAGCACAGAGATCTATCTGTGCCTCAGCAATATTTCACAGAATCAGAGAATCACAGAATGGCAGGGGTTGGAAGGGACCTCTGGAGATCATCTAGTCCAACACCCTTTGCCAGAGCAGGTTAGCTTACAGCAGCTTGCACAGGATCACATCCAGGCTGGTTCTGCATATCTCCAGGGAAGGAGACTCCACAACCTCTCTGGGCAGCCTGTTCCAGTGCTCTGTCACCCTTAAAGTAAAGAAGTTTTTCCTCATGTTCAGATGGAACTTCCTGAGTTCCAGTTTGTGCCCATTGCCCCTTGTCCTGTCACTGGGCACCGCTGAAAAGAGCCTGGCCCCATTCTCTTGACACCCACCCTTCAGATATTTGTAAGTGTTGATAAGGTCCCCTCTTAATCTTCTCTTCTCCAGGCTAAAGAGTCGCAGGTCACTCAGTCTTTCCTTGTAGGAGAGATGCTCCAGTCCCCTTAATTGTCTTTGTGGCTCTGCGCTGGACTCTCTCCAGGAGCTCCCTGTCCCACTTGAACTGGGGGTCCCAGAATGGCACACAATATTCCAGGTGCAGCCTCACCACGGCAGAGTAGAGGGGGAGGAGAACCTCCCTCGACCTGCTGACCACTCTTCTTAATGTATTTGTGATAGTCTGCAGTGCCTGAACACAGCCATGTAATACAAATGGTTGGTTTATTTTCCTGAATTTCAAGAAAAACTAAAATGTTACAGAAAAAGGGAGCTAAGTGGTTAAGTCTAACAAGGCTACTCACACACCAAGCATGCTCTGTTTTGCATTGTGAAGGATGTGAAGCAACTTTGTTTGCTACGTTGGTATCTATGGCATATGACTTTAAAAAACCACACTGCATACCTGAACTCAGCACAAGCCTTCTCTTGTTACAGGGTGGGTAGTTCAAATGCCAAAGCTGCTGAGTTCTTAACTTTGTTGATGCTGAGCTTCTCAACAGAAATAATCATACTTGGGATGACTAAGGATTAGTTCAACTCAGTTATAAGTAACCTATAACTATATATAGGTTATATATAACTTTATAACTATAAAGACCTGAAATAGCAGTGCTGACAATGTGAGGTGCAGTAGAGCTAGTAAGTTAGTTTGTTAATTCACCACTTCATACTGCAGAATAGTTTCTATTTCTGTTTTCATTTCTTTTTATGTTTTCTAAAGGTCTGCATCTCTGTCTGCATCTCCTTCGCATTCCAATGCATATTGAACAAAATCTTCTGTGAAAAGGCAACAAAAGTAAAGCTGAGTTTAAATATTCATTTGAAAATGACATTTCTTCAGGGAAATTGATTATAATGAGCAGTGTTTACTAAAAGCTCTTAATATAACTGGTTACACATAATCAAGAAAATGGAAAAATTCCTAGGTGCACTCAGCTTGCAGCTCAATTTCTAGCCAATAGCTCTTTAACAGCAGGGGTTGTAATAAAAGGTCAGTCAAATAACTACCACTGGCTTGTATCTCTCGGTAGATGCAGTGTACAATCTCTGTTTTGAGGCAGAAAACATCTTTCTTTTCATGGGTGAAAACTGTGCATGCACTTTCTGTTAAACGTCTTTGGTAAAGCAGCATGTATGACATTCACAGCAGCGTGCTCAGTTACATACATACAGTTAGTCTGTCACTCTTTTTCAGTGTCAAAAGTTACTCAGTGTTCAGCTATTTGTAAACTGGAAACATGGATCTTTGATAATCAGCAAAAGCAGTATCCCTGTGTGTCAGCAGATGACTAGTGTTGGTTACCAGCTACATTTTTCTGAGTGGAAATAATAATCTATACTTAGAGGCAGCATGAAAATAAGCTTTATGTCACTGCCGTGATACAATACTGTGTTGGTAAGGATACATGTATGACATTATACATAAGTATTTATATATGTATTTGTATGTATGCCTGTATGTGTGTTTCTGTACAAACAATACCTTAGGATCAGGTATTTGGACAGCATTTACCCGTGTGATCTGTTGCCTAAATTGTTCTTTCAGCTAAGTGTGTATAAAAAAGCTGACGAAGAGAAAAACAATCTCTAGCTCAACTTAATTAAATCACAAAATCCTTTAATTATAACAGACAGCTCAGCAAAATAAGAAGTACCGTTAACAACTAAGAACAAGCACTTATAACAAAATCTGAAACCTTTACTTCTGTTTCATTATATCCACTCTTCCCTTCCCTATTTTTTTGAGCAGGCATAATGCTTTAATGAGCAAAACTTTCTTTCAGGTCAATGGAAGTTCTCACCATGAGGATGACCACAGAACTGTCTCGCTATCCATGACATTTTTACTTGCTGGAGGGTGATTAGGCAGTAATATTTTGTGTCTGCTTACAGAATGAGGCTACTTGTAGTTTCAGAGGACTTTGCATGGTCTTTTAGGGTTAAGCCCATTGAATGTATCCTCTAAAATAAAAAAAGTATGTTTTAATTTAGAACTATACTGCCAATATAAATTCATAGTAGCAAAATTAGCAAAAGCGTCTTGCATCCTAATCATCCAATTTCTCTAGAATCCTTCTGCCCTTTTAAACCATGTGCAATTTTGTCTGTTTACCATATACTGTTGATGCATTAAGTATGTTGAAACTATGTACATGTTGGTCAAAATTCAGCTGGTAAATTAGCATTGAATTTAATCACATAAGAAAGGAACTGCCTGAGCCCTTCCGGCTTTATGCCTGTTATAAGCCAGGACTGTAATGGCTGAATTTCAACACAACATACTGATGTTCTTGCTGATATCCTCAACTAGCTCAGAAATGGGATAAAACATGATCTTGAGTGATAAGTGATCACTGACTAAACAGGGTGAACTGTTTTGCACTTTTGTTTAATACTTGAAGACAGAATTTCTGTTCATGTATCTCCTTGTTTTAGGCACGTGAAATACAGTGTAGTGTTTCTTACTTTTAGGTTTTTAGCTGTCTTGCAATTTCTGAAGCAATGAGTTACCATGGATACTACTGTATCCCCTATGTTCCTAATCAAAAGTGTCATATGCTCTGTCCCCATTTGCAAGTGTTCGCATTTCATACATGACTATTTGTAAAGTCCCCTTTTAGACACAGAATGTATTCTACACAAACACAGAAAAATGTTTTCCATCCTAGAAGCAAAATAAAGCAATTTCCTGAAGTGGCAGAGGAAAACTGGGATATTATTGTAGGTGAGACCAATGAGACCTTTAGTATAAATGGGATCAAAATTTGGATCTAGTCTTCAGCTGACAGACTAAGCTGGGAAACTCTTTCTCCAGTACACTCTGAATGCTGTGGACTGAAAATTGCCTGATTTTGTTCTGTGATCCTATCTGGCTGACTCCAAGTTCAGAATAATTACTCATTCTGGATTATAACACCAGAGCGCACTGTATTTGTAACAGTAAGTTGTCAACTAAAAAAAACCCCACAACAACAACTCAGCCTCTAAGCAGCAATTCTTGCTATTAGGTTTGTATTTTTCTTTTGGATAGTGAAAGTCCCACAGAATGTTTGAAAGCACATTGTTAAGAACAAAAGCCAAAAAAATCCATTTTTTGTTATAGCTGATTAATTAATTTCAACAGTTCACCTAGGATCAGATATATTTGATATCAAGAGATAGTTTCACATTATTAATATGAAAGCTGCCATAGCGAGTTCTTTCTGACAAGAATGGGCAAAGTTACTGGCAACAAGGTCATTGCTGCTTCTTAAGGAAGTTGGCTGCTCATTCTCAAACACCTCCGTGTGTGTATTGGCATGGTTTTTTGTGTGGCTGTGTGAAAAGCCAGTCCAGATAAATTGACCTGAGTTAGAAATAAGTGGAGGGAAAAAAATAGTGGTTGCATGGTGGTTTTCAGGCCTATCGCTTTGTGATTTGGTTCATTACATTACTCTGAAAGTTCCTGTGATGCCTAACAGAGGATCATGTCAGATGAGAGTAAGAGGAGTATGTGAGAATCAGGTGGAAAAATTCTGATATACAGCTAAATTCTGAGGCAACTACTGAAGCCTACATGGCAGACTTCAGAAATAAACGACATGTTGCTGTACTTGAAAAAATGCTGTTCTATTTGCAAGTTGAAAGAAAAAGTGTTGTTATATTTGCAGATTCTAAATTTAATAACAGCGGCTGAAGGCATATCATCTCTATCTGCATAGGTAATATTGCATGGTGAGAAGACACTATCTACAGTGATACAGACACCAATTGTTTGGATTAACATAGTCTCACATTTTAAGGTTTATTTTGTTTGTCAGTTTTTCCCTGTTATACACAATCTGTCACTGTGATTTGGTTTTACTTTTTTTTTTTTTTTTTTTTTTCCTCAGTGTTCTTTGTAATTACTCTTTGGCAAGCTTGTCACTACAGGCAGAAATACATCAAGCATGCATACGGGCAGAGTCCTTTCAAGTACCATTCTTTCGTGTGGCTTGCAAATGTAAGCGTTATAGTATTGATACAGTTTTTTGGATGTAAGCTCTCTCAAGGAATGATCTGTATAAACATACAAATTTATTTCCTTTAAAAACATCTACATTTCTTTCATGTTATCTGTTCATCAGTCAGTGCAGAAGAGTAGTCCTCTCAGCTTCAGTGAATTATTTCCAAGATTGGACAGGAAAGTAAACTCTTTGCTGAAATGTGAAGCCTGCCAGGGTTTTATGTAGTGAGAAGATGGTGCTGTTCAGAATTTTGCTGGTTGTCGATGCAAGTGAAAGAGCTCATTGATCAGCACACACAGGGGAATGAAACTCCAGCATGAGAACAGAATGTAATGGGAAAACTTCAATTTATTAATTTTTAGGGTGAACAGCAAAGGATATGTTATTATAAAAAATTCCATTTGTTTATTTGAATCTAGTGTGAATTTACTTGACTGCAAGCTGAATAGCAGTATTTGATGGTTGTCTTTGTTAAAGGAGAGCTGGAAATCTACATCATCTTACCTTTTTTTCAAAAAGTAGGAAGGTGCAGCTGAATGCTCACCTTGCTCATTTATATTTGGAAAATGGGAACAGCTGAAATTCTTGGATAAAATGGACAGCAGCAACTGGCTATGAAAAAATAAAGCTTTCTTAAATAATACACAGTATGGTAGCACTGGGCTTAATAACTAGCCTATTTTTTTGTTCATGCTAATCATAAGCTTCAAAGACAGTGTGAAAATATGAGAAACTCAACTGAACAGCATATTGAAATTCTTTCAAACAGTCATTTTCTCTCTGGGATGCCTCTCACTTTCCCTGTGTGTAGCACACCTGGAAAATATTAGGAACTAAAGTTTATTTCACACACTACACTTAAAACTATGATATTTTCAGAACTTCCATGAGAACTGTTGAACTTGCAAAAAAAATATTCAGTGGAAAGTCATGGGTATACTAAATATGTTACTGCAGTCTGTGAAGTCTTGGACATGATTAGGTGGGTTTTTTTCAAGTAGGAAGAGCTCAGTCTCAAGACTTACATCCAATTTCATCTTTAAATTTAAGTGTTAATCTATATCTTCATAACAGGAGAAACAGAAGTGATATCAAAATGTTCAAACATTGGGGACAGTGGATAGAAGGGCAACAGGTTTTGGTTTTATTTTTATTTATCTTGGACTTAAACTTTTACTATGCAATTTCCATATTGTTTCTCATGGAAAATTCTGGTGGCTAAAAATGCCACAGAAATCTTCTTGATTTAAATCACTGTTGGCTGCTGAACCTTGGCTTTCCATCAGTATATTACTATGTTTTTGATAGATCACATCACATTACCTTATCTTTATTGCATCTTGATTAAATTTAACTCTTATGTTAACTGTAGAATGCCAATGGCACTGGCTTCACATAATTTCCCTTTCTGCCAAGAGTCTGAAATAAGTCATTTTTACAGGTGAACATATTTTGCTCTTAACAGGTTTAAATAGCTGAAGTTATAGGCAGAGCTCTGAAGAAGACAGATCATTCACACCAGCTCTTCATTTTCTTGCTGGAGTTCTAGAGTTGAGTGAAAAGCTCTAAATTGTGCCTTCTGTCAAAGACATGACAAAGTGGGTTGTCATTAGGACAATAGCCTGAACACAGCTGTAGTAAAATATAAAATATATGTAAGATTTAAAATATATGTAAGATACATTTTTTTTTTCACTGAACTGTAAAACTCAGTTTTATTGTACTTGCTTGTGGGAATTCCTGGGATTTGAAAAACATGCCCATCTCTAAATGTGAGAGGCTGCGCAGCTGAGGTGATGGAAAGTTGATGCTTGGCTGGTAGGGTCTGTAACAAGGGGGTCATTGGACTAGAATATTGCACCTCCCTATGCTTTCCATTGAAGAGGCAAGGGAAGGAACTTCTGTATGGAGGACTGGGTAAAAACAAGAAGGAAAAAATCTAGGTGGTTATCAGAACCCTTTTCAATTCTGTAATTCTTGAGGTAATCAGATGCTTGTCTACTTTCTTTTTTGTAGTGAGCTTTTTTTTTGGAAATTGTCATTGATGAAGGATGAAATATGTTGTTACCAAAACAAGTCTTTTACTCATTTGAACTTCTTAAGTAGCTGGGAAAATTTGCAAAAGAGACTTAGGCAAAGAAAAAAAGAGAAAATTTCTAGAATAAAAAAATGGAGACTTCACTGTTTGATCTCTCATGTATGCATGGAGCACAGTCCTTCCTGTAGAGAGGAATAGTTGAGAGGGCTAGAGGTAAAGACTAGAAGGATTTTCTGAAAGCTATTGGCTGCATAGTGAGAATTTGGTGAGTCTATGATGAACTGAGCTGAACCCCTGCTATGGCAGATAATGCTAGAAACAGAGGCTAACAAGGTTTCATCCAGCAGCTTTAATGTCTCTTTCTGTCCCTCTTGGATATTCAGATCAGGACTGGCTAGTGTCAGTAGAATTGCAAGTATTTTTTTCCTAACGCTGAAGCATTTAAGAACATCAGGTGTCTGTAAGCAGACTCTCTGAAGCATTCCTCACAGAACAGGCCACGGATCTCATAGGAGGTTTTTCTCAGCTGAGAGCTGCTGAGTCTAGTAAGAAAACATTTTTTTTGAGAGGAATGATTATTCTGTAGCTGTATTTATTAAATAGTGTGAATATAAACTTGCAAATTTCATTAGTTCTTTGGTTTAGTATTCTTATGGATCACTTGTGAAGGGGGGAAAAAAAAGGTGTATATTGTTGCTGAGATTGTGTCTAAATCAGTTTCCTTCTACAAGAAGATAGCGGAAATTGTCACCTCCAGGAGTTATAGTATATACTACTCCTGCTCTGTTATGCACTTCCTGCTCTAAGTTGTCAGGTTTTGTTGTATTTAAGCACTTAACTTCCAGTGAGATCAATATTAAACCAAACACCTTTGAATTTTTTTTTTCTAATCCTGAGATTATTACATCTTCTTAACACTAAGTGATATGCATTATGGAGTGCAGGACTTATGAAGAAAGGAAAATATTTAGATTGCTGCTCAGATGGAAAGAGATCAATTGCTTTTTGTAGCTTACAAAGGCAGGCAATACTTAGACAAAATTTTGGACACATGCGGTGCCATAAACAAGATTGTAAATGTTTATATCACATTAAATATGTGAAATGTGGTGGTAATATTACTATCTGCATCTCAATATATTAGTCCACCAGAAGGTACAAAGCCAAATTAAGAGATTGCTAAGGAAATGCCGTATTTTACTAACTACTGATTAGAATAGTTTAATGGCCTGGATACCAAACATCTTTTCAAAAAGTCAGTTTCATAACTGAATAAGAGGACTATTCACCCCCAATGTAGGGGTAGTAAGTAGTAAGATGGAAGTTTTGCTATGTAATTTTTCTAAGAGGAAAACTGACAATACTTTGGTTTGAAGATACCCAACCAGAGAGGCAAGAGTATTCCTTCTAATGGGATGTAGGTTAGTAGCTGATTGCATGACTCCTCAAATTTAGTTCTGGTGTTGTTTCTGTAATAAGTTTTACCTGCAGATGTGAGACTATTTCAGTAAAGGGCTTTGTGGCTTTCTCAGGAAATATCTATACCTCAGGTTATGCCTGTCAACTCTCCTTTGTTCCCTGTTATGCTTTCTTAACTAGGGAAAGTATAACCATACCAGGGTCTCCCACTTACACCTTTGTGTATTTCATACTGAAATGTTTCTGTTTATAGCCCAAGCCAAACACTCTGGTTTCCTACAACTGTTTTAGGTATTTAAAAAGATTGTGGACCACAATATCTACTGACTGCATCCTTTCTACATAATTTCATGTTTCAGTCATTCTCAGTTTTTACTAGGGGCATTGCAGAGTTCGAACTCTGCTCTTTGTCCTGACTGATGACTTCTAGGAAAGTACTTAGGTAGCTACTAGGTCACTGAATAAAGGGCATCAACTTTTCAGCTGACTGCCCATCACTGTTATGCACCTGTCCTCTTTCCTTACCCCTCTAGAAAATTTGATTTGATCTGAGCTAATGCACAAACACTTACTATTGCATTTTTCTTGCAAATGAACTATAGCGATGAAATTACCTAGTCATAATTCCAAATGGGTTGTATTTCACAGCTTTGACCATCGTGCACTTTTCTTTTTTTAATTACATATGCTCTTGTGGTATTAAAATCCACAGGATATTTTATACAACACTATGATGGTTAAGAATGCCCAGAAATTAGGGAAATTGCATTGCTTGTAAATTGATTAAAGAAAGTAATACCATTGAAAGATGAAAAGTCTCTCTGCAATGTTTGTTGTTTAAATTAAAGCCATTTTCTGGCATGTGAGCTCCTGATTATCCTAGGAGGAAAGAAAGCCATATGTCTTTTGAAATTCATTGGCTTGATGGTTTTACCCAGTGATCACTTTAAGCCAAGATCATGCTTTTCTTTACAATAAATTCATAAATAATTCTAGTAATTCCACAAGCTGGCCTTCTCCATTTTCCCCTTACTTCCCTACTGGATGCAAGTCATGTTGCTTGTTGTTGATTAATTCATAATACAGGAGATGATAAAGTATGTGTGTATGCCTGTATTTGTTTACATCCTGTCCTGTCCTATCGCTGGACACCACTGAAAAGAGCCTGACCCCATCCTCTTGACACATGCCCTTTAGATATTTGTAAGTGTTGATAAGGTCTCCTCTCAGTCTTCTCTTCTCCTGGTTAAATGCATATTCTAAGAAATGAACGTAAGAGATAGTGACAATAATTTCTGTCTTGTGCCTCTTATTGTGAAATTGGCAAAATCATCTGTCGCCAAGTATTTTACCAGGTGTCCAAATGAAGTACATCTTATAGTTATCAAAATTATCTCAGTTCTTGGTGTTGGCATCTGTGTTACTCTTCTCAAAATACTCATAAATTAATTGGTAGTTGGGAACAAATTGAATGGAACTGTCTTGTGTTCTTTAAAAAGTCTTTGTTAACGTACTGATAAAAAAATAGTCTATGCGAATAAAACCTATAGATCTTAAAAATAATAAAAAATACTAGTTTAGATGCTTTGTTGCAGCCTAGCAGAAGAACACTTTTGAAACTACTCAGGTTTGTGATATGATGATAAAAGAAGGAAGTGGAGGCAACTGAGAAATTAACACACACCCTTGTGTATTTAAATGAACAAAAGTGTTCAGACAACTTTATTTCCTTGAGTTGTGTCCTTAATACGTTTTCCCGCACACCCCAATTCTCCTAGGTTATCTGATTTATTGTCAGAGCAACACTAAGTATAGTTTAGTTAGGAATTCCAGCCAGATTATGGTCTGTTCAGACCCCTGAATGAATTTAAGTGTTGCCTGGGATCCTGACATATTATGCTGCAGCTCACTTGATACATTTCTTGAGCTGGATTTGTGCACTGATTTTCAGGAGGAAATCTAATAGTTGACATCCATCTGTATCTTTGGTGTGGAACATTTTCTAGCAGGAACTGAGCTCTTGAGAAATATTTACACTTCTTTGTTGTTTGGTTGGTTTGTTCTTCTTCTCTACTAATAAATAAAGGGGTAAAACAAGTGTGAGAATTTCACTGACAAGTGGATTTTTTTTGCTGACAAGAGAACTGTTTTGTAGCTTGCTTTAGCTCTTAGATCTTCTCTGTGTCAATGAAATTTCTTTATCAGCTAAAAGAAATTAAATAAACATACTGATTAATACATATAGTGCAGGTAAAAACACACTAGAATAACGCTCTCAGAACATTAAAGATGCCTACAGAAAGTGTTATCAAGCAGTTCATTCTGATGTTAGAGTGCCCGCTTCAAAGATGGTGCATACTTACAGAACTGCTGTTACTGCCTGAAGGTAAATGGGTTTTTTAAGTGGTTGTCGAATCAATACATTGAACTGCTCAATTAGATAACCTACTCATCAGCACAGTAAGGACAAAATTAAAGCATCAATGCAGGTGACTAGCTCTCCTTCAGCAACAGAAGCTGACTCCTCATGTTGTTGGAAGTCTCTGCAAATATTTATGCCTCTTAATCCTGTATTACCCAAGTCAGACCTCGCAACTGTGGTTAAAACAATTACACATATGTTCTCAGATGCTGATGTTCAAGTTGCACTTTAGCAATTTTCAAAGGTCCTTTCTCTTCAGCGTGTCTGAGCAACCTCTGCCCTTTTCAGCTCTGCTCAACATGTTTTGGTCGGAAGCTGAGCTTGGGGAACTTTCTCAGCATAATTTACCCTTGGCTGAAAATCCACAAAGTTTGTCCTATTTCCACTCCCCACACCCCATTGCAAGTATTTCTTTATTACTATACCCTTTTCTTCTTGTTGCACTGAAGCTTGGGCCTGACCAGGGCCTAGCCAGGGCTGTGGATGCAGTCAGATTTTTGACAGGACTTCTCTGTAGGGTATAGATTCCTCAGAGTATTTCAAATTGTTTAAATTTTAAATATAAGCATTTTTATGGCACTTAATATGAGTTAATATTGCAGCTGCATTACAACATGTGTTAAGAACATGTGCCGTGATCAGTTGCCAGATATTCCAGTCAATATAGTCTAAAATAAAATTAATAGACTGAAGATTCAGGAAGAATGGGATTTTACTATTGTTTTGCAGATAGAACAACAAAAGAAATTAAAATCTTAAAAGTTAATCTGTTAGGGTGATGAAAAACAGAAGGGGGGCCCTGAGGTACCCTTCTTTGTACAGAAAAATTATATTGAAAAATTATATACTGAAATATTTTCCTATGCATTTAAATGTTTTGCTGTATTCTGTATTTTGACATATACTGTCTATAATATTTTTATATACCAAAAGAAATAGTATAATTTTATGTTTAGTAAAATATAAAAATATTTTATATACTTAAATAATTTTTACACTTTTTATATGATATACTTAACTATTTTTCTCAGTTTCTAAAGTCAGAAGTACCAGAAAGTAATTCTTACTTGTTGCATGAATCCTACAGAAATTTTGGAAAGCAGACTAGTAAATGATCTGTAAATAAACTTGTCATGTGAAATGCAGGGCTCTCTTATGGTTGATTTTAATTATTCATACAGCACTGTGAGCAACAATAACAAAAAAAAAAGGGTGTTAATAAGAGCTACCAATATTAAGAGTAGTAGAAGTGTAGTGTAGTTGTGTGTAAACAAGACATTTAGAGTTTATTCTGTACTTTATTCCGGGAAGAAAGTTGTTGAAGAGATACCTTTTCACTTATTTTTGTAGTGCTTATAGGTTAAAAGTGAGTCTAAACAGTCTCTTTAATAAGAGCCTGGCAGAATAGCGAGAG
Source organism: Leptosomus discolor (assembly GCF_034619465.1). Lineage (NCBI taxonomy): Eukaryota > Metazoa > Chordata > Aves > Leptosomiformes > Leptosomidae > Leptosomus > Leptosomus discolor. The sequence goes on along the minus strand of NC_141419.1, from coordinate 43,070,229 downwards.
AAATTAATAAGTGAATCAAAAGTAAAAGAGAACTGTACACGGACTTCTCAAAAGGCATTTAAGAAGTTTACTTCTTAGTAAAATACATCCTTTTTTAGCCTGGATTTCAGATTGGAGTCCCCAGGAACAGCTACAGCAGTGCAAATAGGAAAACAGAAGTGTCATTATGATACAGTTTTAAGCCTACCAGAAGGAGGATCGACTTGTAGTTAAGGATTGGCTTAGGAAACAAAGATTTATTCCCAGCTCTGTCTCAAACTTCCTATGTAATCTAAAATGTTCTGTGGGGGACAGGTTTTTGTCAGCAGAGTTTATTGCATATGAATACACTACATTGGAGAAAGCCAGAACTAAGATTAATCCAAAATGTTGGCATTTGCCCATCAATTTCCTCATGTGTTAAAAGGAGTTGATGGATATCACAGAAACGCAAAGCCTCTGTCTATTCTGTTTGACTGAATCTCAGCTATAATCAAAAAGTAGGTTTTTGAACTCCGAAAATAGGGCTAGCCAAGGTTTATTTTTCTTTCAATATCTGTTTTTCATCCTTTTCTTCAGTCAGTGGGTTACCATACCTCCATTTCCTTCAGACATAATTTCTTTTAAAGCATTTGGATTTTGCCCAAAATTTCAGATTCTCAGGGCCAAGCAGTAGCAGGGGCTTTGACCAGTCTAAAAAAACTTGGGCCTGTTCACTCTGCATGCACCACCATCCTTAAAGAACATGTACAGAGGCCCTAAAAACTTTTAGAAGCATAGAATTTTATTGTTTCAGTTGTACACGTTTTGTCTTTGAGCAGTAAACTTTATATTTTTTTTTCTGGTTGAATCAGAATTATTGCACAGTTATGGGTGAATGCATTACATATAAAAATAGGTCTTGACACACTGTGGAACCTACTGTAACTGTGGGTATCTCATCTTCAGTCCTGACTCTTTGCACAGAGCATCTGAAGAAACTAAGCATATGCCAGTGTAGCCAAGACTGGGCAGGCACGATAAGAGGGAAGCCTGGCATAAGGTAAGAATAGTGAGTTGTAACCCACCTGGGTCTTGCCTCAGCTGTTTGCACAGATCAATTTTACACTGAACAATGAAAGAGAACTATGAGACAAAAAAATCTGGGCTTTGTGAAGAATGTGATTTTATGCCTCATGATAGCTTCCGCTTTCTGTAGGACACCAGTAACAAATGTGTTAGCTAGCCTATCATGCTGGTTGAAGCTAATGCAAAAGATTTATCATCTTCCTCTGCAATATTAGAAACCTTTGAGATCAGAATTTTTGCCACTGTTGTATGTATCACTAAACAAGCCTGTAGAGACACACGGTTCCAGTTTGCAGTGAGGATGTCTCCTGAGACAGATCCTCAGATGTCTTCTGTGATGGGAGACTAAGTGAATACCAACTTTTTGGTAAATCATAGATTAACCTTCTGAAGGGTTAAAAATGGTACACCTTGCAGAGCTGGTAGTTGTCTGTGAAGTATATGTTCTCATTTATAAGTACGCTTATTTCACTGTCTACATTTAGCCCATATCCAGGGCTAAACTATAGCACTTGCTCCATCACCCAACCACCCCTCCCCAGCTGACAAGGGGAATCAAGAAAAGGAGAGGAGACTGTGAGTTGAAGCAAAAACAGATTTAATGCAACAGCACTAATGCCAACAAACAATATGCAAAGTGATGCTTAGCCCAGTGAATAAATGGTGGCCACAATATTCCCCTGAGCAATCCTCAGGAGCAGGGATACACCAAAACAGAAAGAGGAGGGAAACACACACCTCATCCTTAGCAAACGTCTCCTGTTTATAAAGAGCATGAGGTTTATGGTATGGGATACACCTGGCAGTCACCAGTTGGGTCAGCTGCCCTGGATTTTGATGGGCTTTTGCCTCCTAGCTTAAGCACCTGGCATACTTGAAACTGCTAATGGGCTGCATACCAGGGCTGGCCTAAGATTCTATCTCAGCAAAACCAGGACATTCATATAAATGAAATGTAGAACAATGTTAAACAGGAAGCTGTTATACTTTTCTTATATCTGTAGGTTGCTACTATTTTTGTAGTCTTTATTTAAATACTAACCATAACACTCTCTAAAGAACCAAAATAACAAGTGAGCAAATGAAGTTATTTCCGCGGGTGTCAAGGAATTCACAAATATTTTTTTTCCTCATCACACCTTTTAATTTCCATGATTAACTTTCTATGCTTTTCTGAAGGAGGTGAGATAAAGGCGTGGGCAAGAAAATTTGCAGCAGTTTGCCAAATTTTATATTTGGTATGTTAGTTGGAATTTATTTTCCAATTACACTGAAAATGTACTTGTCTTCCATTCTAATGAGTAACAGAAAAAGAAAAGAATCCCAGTAAGAAAGAAAACTGAGCTTCAATGTCATGATACATAGTGTGTAACTTTTCTCAAGTAATTCAAGATGGGCATGTGTAACTTAGATCTTTATTTTTATCTAAATTTAATTTAAATAAGCAATTATAAGGTTGTCTGAAGTATTCATGGCCCTTGTTTCCAGATAATTAATTGTCACACGTAGTTCAGATTCCTTTTATGCAAAATGTGTATACTTAACCAGGAGTGCTTTAGGACATTTTTAAGATGAATACAAGCTTTTCATGTTTACATTCATCACTGATAAGTAACTTACGGAGGCTCATGCTGTGAATGAGTAAATTAGGCATGTCTATATAAGATCAGATAGTATTGATATTTGTAACTAACAATAAAATAGCCTGGCAAGAATTATTCATGCAGTACAAATATCCATAGTGCTAGATACTTTCAACAATACTTAACTAGAAATTCTTGGCAGGAATTGTCCTCAACAGAACAAAGCAAAACAACACCAAACCTTTCAAATAATTCCTTCTTTGTAACACACATGTTTTGAGTGGTGCTTGAGGGAAACAGAGAAAATAATGAAGCTATAGATTTCATTATCAGAAAACTGTTTGTGACTTTTTTTTTAAAAAAAAGTATGAGTTGAGTCCTCTTGCCTTAGGACTCACTGACAGATGTGAAAGCTGAGGTTACTCAAAAATATCAGTCATTTAAGTGTAGGTGAAAGCAGAGATAAGAAAATATCTCCATATTACATAGGCACTGAAACATTTTTCAGTTTGTTCTGTAGTTTCCAGAGGGTGTAATTTGCCACTTCAGTTCTAAGCTGGTATAATTGAAATAGATACAATCATATTCGTAAAAATAGTAATAACGGTATTATCAGTTATAGTCAGTCTTCTTCAAACTTCTTCAACTGTGAAACTGGTCTTTGAGAAAACTGTGCATATTTCATTTGAAAAGATACTTGCCAAATAAGAAAACACTTATTGAAATTAAAAAAAAAATTCTGTCTTCAGAGCCCATTTAAAAAATGAGAGGCTTTTCTTTGTTTTATGTTTTCTGCAAAAATATGCTAAGTAAGTTAGGTAGTGCTGATAATTTGGCAGCTAGATGCTGTTTGATACCCACTGTATCTGAATGTTAGGACTGATGTTTGAAATTCAAATTCAAATTTGAATTTGAATGGAAGTTAATGCATGTCAGGAATATATATTTTATAAATCCTGAATGCATCTTTAAAAACTATTCAAGCTACAAAGTAGTGGAAAAATTAGACTGATGAAATTTTTAGAACGCAAAATAGTCACATGCATTTTCATTCCGGAATAGAAGACAAAACATACAATTAGTTGGTATTCAAGTATAAGATGCACACAATGGGTTGCCTTGTTTTGATAATGTTTTGCATTCTTTTGATGTTTCAATTAATGTTGTGTAACTTTTCATGCTCAGCATCAAAAATAAGCAACTAAACAGGGTAAGATTAAATGGACTATTGCAGCAAAAGTGCGTGAATAGGTCACTTTCAAATTCCTTTGTAGCTATGGTACTGAAGTCTTGGCACCCAGGTTACAAATGAACCTCAAAGGCAGGGCATTAGATCAGATGACAGTGGTTGTCCTTGTTGTGGTAATAAAATGATACTTAGAATTGTAGCCATACAGAATAGTGCACCAAATCCCACATGTCAGCTTCTGAAGTAAAGGTAACAGTGGTTTTCATTGCAGACCTTCATACACAGTCTATAGTCGGCTCTACCTGTATTGCCAGTACTGGCAGCAAATTTATTCTTGTTCTAGGCTCATTGAATAATGATCATTGAATATGCTGCCTAATTTTAGAGTTATGAAAATGCAACTCTACGCAGCAGCAGTTCATTAGGAGAATATATGTGTATGTAATGTTTCTGCACCTATGTATTGCTAATACATGTTTAACAGTAGCAATGTTACTGATAGTGTAAGATTTTTTTTCTTAAGTTTGTTTGATTCTTTTCAGATTACAGCTAAGCCTTCCGTTTAGCCTTCAGCTGAAAGCCAGTAAACATGATGGGACAGTAACAAAGACTGCACTCCTTATGCTGCATACCATCAAAGAAGTCTGGAGGCCTTCATGTCCTAATAGTAGATGTTTTACTTGGTAAGAGATATTTGTAATTAGCCACAGGCTTGGCATAAGTATGAACTGCAACTCCAAGCTGTATGTCATCCAAGAGTAGTATGACTCATTATCCATAGGTTTAAATTCCCTTCATGATGCTTCTAGTAGATAAGAAAGAAAATTCCAAGAGGAAGTTGCGTCAATTCAGGGGCAAGATGTTTGTTTTCAGTGCTGGTAGTTTAGTTTCTGGTACTAGAAGTGTGGAAGTTGAATGTTGGAGAAAGAATAGAAAAGCATATGTGTAAAACTATTAGTGATTGCCTGGGTATTAATGACTGTATAGAATAATTTAAAATCGCAGATTGCATAAACACTTTGAACTCCAGGCAGCAAATTATACACTTACCTTCAAACTGTACTCCCCAGGCTGATAGAAGGCATATATTTCATACAAGTGTATGTATTTTGCAGAGAAGGGCAACAAAGCTGTGAAAAGCCTAGAGAGTGGCGCCTCTTCGAATAACTAATTAAGAATGAAAGAACTCCTTGATCGCATCTCTTTGTTCTGTTTGTGTTGGTGAGCGAAGGGGGATGGAAGAGAGAGAGCCCTGCGGACACCCGGTCGGTGAGGCAGGGGAGAGGGAGCTGTGCCGGAGCAGAGGTTCCCCTGCGGCCCGCGGTGGGGTGGCGGTTGAGCCCCTGCAGCCCCTGGAGCCCAGCGGTGGCCCAGAGGTCGCCCTGCAGCCCGCGGAGGGCCCCGGGCCGGAGGAGCAGGGCCCGGGCCCGGGCCCGGAGCAGAGCACGACTGCGGCCGCGCTGGAGCCGCCCGTCGGTGGGAGGGCGGCAGCCCCGGGAGGGACCCGCGCTGGGGGGTTCTGGGGAGCTGCGGCCCCGCGGGAAGGACTCGCTATGGGGCAGTTCCTGGAGGGCTGTCTGCCGGGAGAGGGACCCCGCGGTGGGGCAGGGGAGGGCTACGAGGGCCCCTCTCCCTGAGGGGGAAGGAGCAGCGGGGACACCTTGTGACGGACGGACTGTGACCCCCATTTCCTGCCCCCTGCGCTGCTGGCGGGGGAGAGGGAGCAGAGCTGAGCCCGGGGAGACCGGAGGGGTGGGGGGGAGGTGTGTTGTATTTAAGACCTGGTTGTAGCTCTTGTTCTCCTTGATGGTGGTGGTTGTTTGTATTAAATGTGTGTTGTTATTCCCAAGTTGAGTCTGTTTGTCGCCCGTGACCATAACTGGTGCGTGAGCCCTCCCTGTCCTTTCTCTCGACCCTCAAGCATTTTCGGTTGCATTTTCTCCTCCCTCAGGGGACAGGGTAGGGGTGAGAGCGTGGCTTCGTGGGGCTTTTGTTGCCGGCTGAGTAGGCTCAAACCACAACAAATTGGGTTAATGGTTGATCTCAGTAATGATCTCGATGATCTCAAAGGTCTTTTCCAGTGTGAATGATTCTATGATTAAGAACATACAGCTAATTTTCCTGCTCTTTGCACTTTCTTTGTCAATTTCTCTACAGAATAACATATTGCTGTCTAGGAGAAGATCTATGAGTGTTCTGAAGATGTATTTCTGTATATATTTTTGAAGTATGGCCAATATCATGCAATATAAAGACAAGAAAAATTAATGTATCCATATACAAACTTCTATTTCTTTGTATGATTTCATGTCCTTTCTGACCTAATTTGCCTCCACTAGAGAAAGAAGCTACAGTTCACTTGATAAACTGACGTGTCAATACTGCAGCCTTCAAACCCACAGTCTTTTCCTTCTGATAAGACTAGTGAATTACTTTGAGTTACTTCTCTTGTAGCCTTTCACAGTGTTTTGAAAATCTGTAATGAAAGGAGCATTTTACTTTTTGACTTTTTACAATAAAACAAGAATTATCTCAATTACTGCAGGGACAAATCAGTACAATACCTTTTCTGGAAAAAAAAAAAAAAAAGTAAATGCAAGGTTAGTGTTCTAACAGATTAATAATAAAGATGTGGAAGGAATTTTTTCAGAAGGTACCTATGGAGAGAGAAGACCTTATATTGTTAGCTATACATGCTGGAAGTTGTTACAGATAGAGGAGAATTGGTCTAGTGATATGAATTTAGGCTATGCGTATTTCTGGTATTGATTTAATATGTGATGCTTGATAAATGAATCAGACCAAGAACATGCAGGCCTCTTATTTTCTGGATTCTAAGTTTTTCAAGTAAGTTCTCTAATTTTCAGATGAAAATTACGTTGCAAATGAAATCAGTAGGAATATGCTTATAGTCACTGGTTTTAGCTGATCCTGTGCCTGGAGTTTAAAAGCATTGCTGGATACACAGAGTCCTGGCCTGAAGCTGGTATGTGCCATACTGGGGGTGCTGGTCGACAGCCGGCTGAACAAGTACCAGCAGTGTGCCCAGGTGGACAAGAAGGCCAACAGCATCCTGGCCTGTATCAGCAATAACGTGACCAGAAGAACCAGGGAAGTAATCGTGCCCCTGTACTTGGCACTGGTGAGGCTGCACCTCGAATACTGTGTGCAGTGTTGGGCCCTTCAATACAAGAAAGACATTGAGGTGCTGGAGCATGTCCAGAGAACAGCAACAAAGCTGGTGAAGGGTCTGCAGAACAGGTCTTGTGAGGAGCGGCTCAGGGAACCGGGGTTGTTTAGTCTGGAGAAGAGGAGGCTGAGGGGAGACCTTCTAGAACTGCCTGAAAGGAGGCTGTAGTGAGGTTGGGGTCGGTCTCTTCTCCTGAGTAACAAGTGATAGGACAAGAGCAAATGGCCTCAAGTTGCGCCAGAGGAGGTTTAGGTTAGACATTAAGAAAACTTTCTTTACTGGAAGAGTCGTCAAACATTGGAACAGCCTGCCCAGGGAAGTGGTGGAGTCACCATCCTTGGAGGTGTTCAAAAAAACCATGTAGATATGGCACTTCGGGACATGGTTTAGTGGGCATGGTGGTATTAGGTCAACGGTTGGACTATATGATCTCGGGGGTCTCTTCCAACCTAATGATTCTAGGATTCTATGATTCATTATGTTTACAATGAAAAACATAGAACAGTTGGGATCTATTGTACTGGAGGCGAATGAGTATCCAGTATACAGTAGAGGCAGTTGTGTTGCAGAGCATTTCTGTAAATTTAAAACGTAACTTTAAATTAATGAAGTGCAGGGATGTTCATATAATAGTTTAAGAATGATGTAATGCTTAAAATAATTTTTTTTTAATTCTGTAAAAAACCATGCAAATGCCCTATTATTAAAGCATGCCAAGAGCTCACTGAAAATAAACTCTCTTATTAAAATATCTGCATATAATCTGTTATATCTTTTTGCTTTACTTTGAATGCACCACTTAGTTCTGATAAGTTTCTCTTTTTTTGATCCACTTAAGATGCATTAGCTGTGTTTGCTAGGTGAGTACAGGAAGATTCTTAGCCATGCTCTTTTAGTCATATTTTTGGGACATGTGAAAGAAATCACTTTAGGGGAAAAAAAAAAAAAGGAAACTGTCTGTTAAACCCTAGAAAAGACTACAAGCAGCACGAAAATTGCATCCTTCTCTTTCTCTTTTCAGTTTTTAAATAGAAGAGACATTATAAAACAGATAAGAACAAGACCTGTTGGCATGTCTCCTGCCATGGAAAAAAATATTGTTGAACTTACTAGAATATTTTCCACTCTAAAAAGAATGGAGATAAACAGAGCCTCCTAGAATGGAAATATTAGTTTGTTTATGAGTTAATTGCACAGTTAAGGTCAGCTTTGTGTCAGGAGCTCTATGTGGTCTTCCATGGTCATATATACATACAATTAAAATTGCCTTGGAGAACATGGAGAGAGGAGACAAAATAAGACTTTATTTAGAATGTAAAATTCCTGTTGATGTCATTGCGGTAGAACCTGTTTAAGATGGAATGGATAAGTTGTTACTCTCATTTTGAGTGGTGGTGAAGAGGTACTTCTTGTCCCTACACTATTTTGATAAGAAGAGCTTTAGTAAGAAATTACTTCCTTTCTTGCATATGCTTCTGCATGACAGAAATCGTTTTTAAATGAGGAGCTTTTATACAACCACAGTAAAAATGGTTATTAAAGGTGTAATGAAGCCAGGAATCTGCTCAGATGCCCTGCTGAAGAACCATAGGAATTTATTTGCAGATGCCACAGTACCTGTTTTTTTAACCTGTCTGCTACTCAACATGACTTCTATAAGTTTTTACATATTTGACTCAGTTTTGGTGTTTATTTCGTGACTTTAAATTGCAGTTATTTAGTGTTAAACTGAAGAACAAATCTGGCCAGTAACACAAATAGCACTCGCTTTTCCCTTTCCATTTTGCTCCCTTTTTTAACAACAATGAATTAATGTTTAGTATATCTGAGCATTTTGACTAGGTCTTCTTCCTGGTCCCCAAAACCAATAGCCTCTTTCATATCTCTGTATTGTCAGCGCTGATACTTCATTCTTGAATACTTGCATGTGAGTATTTAAGGATGAAACGTGCCTTTTATTTTGAAGAAATGAAACAACATAGATTACATTTTTGAGTTTTTCACTCGTATTATCACAACAAATATTAAACAATTAGGCCTTCTGCATTCCTTTTCCGTTGGCCTTCTTCCTTATTTTTGTTGTTGATATTGTCCCTCTTCATTATTTTCGTTCTTACCTTCTCTCAGTATCTTCCCTCTGTGCTGAAGCTGATGTGAACTTCCTACTTTGATGTAAAGATATACCTTTCATTTCATAAGAATTGTTGATGATAGGACCACAAGTTAAAGAAATAAGGAAATGTATTCTTTGATGAAAGTTCATTTCTAGCATTACATGGTGAATTTTTAAGGAGTGCCTCTATTACTCCTACTCTCAGGAGAGGACAAAAAACCATCCTGACATTCATACATGGGGTTTGATTAGAAAAACAAACAAACAAGAAGCTGTGAATGGACTATGCTATGGTAAATTAAATATATTAAGAATCATTTCTGTATCATAGTATCATTTTGGTTGGAAAAGACCTTTAGGATCATCAGGTCTAACCGTTATCCTAGCACTACCAAGCCCACCACTAAACTGTGTCCCTAAGTACCACAGCTATACTGTACAGTGCAGAACTAACAAGAGTGATTGCATCTCATGACTAAACTCAGTTGTATTATTGTTTCTACTTTACTGCTTTACTCCAGTAACTGAATCAATGTTTTGACCTAGGCAGCCACACAAAGCTGAGTTGAACTCTCTCAGGCTGTCACTCATAATCTCTATATAACATTATCTTGAAAAAGAGGACTGAAAATATGACCTAGTGAGAAAGGCCATCCCTTACATCTTACTAGTGCAGTTTACAGTCGCCAATTACTACTATGAAACTGTGTGAAATGATGGAGATTTATGGAGAGTCATTGGCATTTGGTCTTGCCTGCAAATGTGATGGTGTGACATTCTGTTGTATCATTAATCTAACCAAACCCGGTGGGAACCTGCTGGGGCTCAACATTAAGCTGCAAATTGGAAGACAGAAGGTCAGAGCATGTCTATGACTCTGTTCTGTGTATTCAAACGAACTCTCACAGTCTTTTATACCACTGCAACCCAGTAGGCTCCACTGTGGGAGAAGGATAAGACATACCACATTGATGGCTAAGTTTGGAGAAACCTCCTTGCCCATTCTTCAGCCACAGGATAATTTTGAGATTTTTCTACTCTGAAACAATTGCATTGCAGCTAATAATAGTAGTAATAATAATAATCATCATAATAATAATAGACATAATCTTGGTCTACAGAAGAAGAAAAAATGTTTTTGGCCTCCTGCTCCTGTAGAGCCAGGCAGTTGGTCACAATGTTAATAAACCATGTTGACAAATGTTAGGATACTGTCTTATAAACATATTTGCTGCAACCAACTGATGCTCTTTGAAGAAAGAGTAAAGAGGGGGTGAGGCAGCTGTTTTAATTTCAGCCTCTTCAGTGCTAATCACTACAGTCTCTAGCTTATTCGTTGTCATATCCACCATATGGTTGAATAGTTCAGCCTTGGATCTGTTTTATACATTAGATATTTAATTGCTGCTGCCTAGGCTGTGGGACTGGAAAGCTTACTTTGAAGTCCACTTTGTCCATTAAATTTTCATTAATGAAACATTAAAAAATATGAATACATAAACCCCAATGATTAATGTTGACAAAGGCTCATTGAATGTCTGTTTCAGCCCCATATGTAATTTTAAATTCTATTTCATTTTAAATATGTATGAAATTACAACCAAATGAAATAGATGAAATAAGCGTATAGGAGCATTACAGGAATGCTGTTTTGGTCTTTATTTTTTATATTTCCAGTGGATGATTAGATCATAATGACTTGAAATACATTTTATGCAGATGTCACTTTCTTGGTTGTTACATAACCTGCTTTATCATACAGCTGCTCTGAGCTACTGGATAAGGTGACAGAAAATCTCTTCTAGCTTCACCAAATTATTTTTTCTTTTTAAGTACAGAGCTGAAATCCTTCTATGAAACTCATGAACCTCAATGGGGGATGAAGAATAAATGTTTGTGAGGGCAATTCGTCAGTGCTCTAAGTAGGATGCTTCTGGAAGCAGCCTAAAATTTAATTTTGGTAGAACTAATTTCTCAGTGGAATCATTCTATGCTATGTGTAATCTCAGAAAATATTTATGTTCACATCTGTTCATGTATGTGCATGCATCCTCAAATGACCACATAAATAGGACCTGTGAAATTCTCTCACAGCACTGTTTCTTTGGAACATCTGCTGGGAAGACTAGGAGGGAATCCAGATGACAAGTGACTTTTGGTTACTGTACCTATCCTTATAAATCTGTGCCTTCAGATACTGGGAGGCAAAATATGAATTTTTTTGCCTTCCTATCCTCTTGACTTGACCTTGCAATGTGTCTGGTAAAATTTCCTAGAAGGAAAAACAATCCAAGGTCCGTCATTCCTATGTGAAATTTTCTTCCAAATGAAACATTTGATTCTGCAGATTTGTTTGAGGGTTTTTTTTTGTTGTTTTTGTGGTTTTGAAATCCCATTACAGAGGGGTCTTTCTGAGCCCTGATTCTTATGCAAAAGACCCAGCATTAACGTTTACGTGTTGGTCACTTGTCTGAAATGATAAAATTTTTTTTGTGATTAAAAGGTACTAATGAAGTTCTTTCAAAACCAAATGTATATGTAGGCACCAGTAATCAATCTGTATTTAGTTAGCATAACAATTCAATGACTACTTATATCACATCTAAATGATGAGAAAAACATTGGGATATGAAACATTTAAATGCAAACACAGTGCTAAACAGAAACATGTTTAGGCGTGGCTTAAGCTGCCTGTACAGATATTTCACTGTTGAGGTTTTATTATGGAACTGGAAAAGATCTATCTTGTCGTTGCTTTGAGTGGCAAGTATGTGGTAAGCTACATTTGTGTGCTGATTTGCCCGCTTACCACAATTGCTATAAAATTGAAGAGGGTCCTTCTGAGACAAGAAAGGTTTATTATTCTTGTTTTTTGGAACTAGAATTCTAACGTTGTTGGACTATAAAGAAATAGATTTTTTCATTGTTTTGATTATGAGGTTGTATAATTGGGCAGGTAAAGTGGATAAAAAAGTTATTCACTGAGCATATACCAAATTACTGAAGAGGGACCGTGGTGGATTTTCAAGCTGGCTACAGTACTCCTATGTTGAGTAGGAGTCCATTTACTATTATGGTATGTGCAGAAATTTTATAGTATAGAAGAAACTCACCGATGCACATGTGTGACTAACTCACACATGAATAAATCAAAATGAGAAAATAAAAAGGATAATTACTTCTTTGAAGCTAAGATGAAATGTAGACATTTCACTGTCCCATCTGTGGTACACAAATTCCAAATAATTGAGCTTTAAAATCCCTGATGAGCTATTGCCTGCTGTTGGAGGTACCCACATCCCTGCATACATCATAACATTTCCATTAGCAAGTTCTCTACTGGAAATGATCATGTGTTTCTTGGCCATAACATCCTTCTGTGGGGCTTTATCTGGGAGCTGTTTCTGAATCACATGAACTTGACTGGTCTATATGTGAAATTATCACAGCATCTAAATAACATGTCCATTATTACATTGGTAGGAACAGCTTCTTTTTTGGAAAGACAATGTTTTCTTCACTAATAACTTTACTACTCTCCTGCTATTTAAGGCTTTAAGAAAAATGTGGAAAACCTGGCCGCTGTCTGTTGGTGCAGCAGGGCTGTCTTGTTCCTAAAAAAAAGTGTATTTATCTTAAAACAGACAGTATGGTTATTTTGTCATCCTTATTCTGACTAAAAGACGTCCTTCCTCACTTTTCTCTATGTGTTCGTATCCTTGTATTCTGGGGTTATACAGTAGACTAGTAGTACCATCATATATTACAAGAGCTCTGACCAGAAAATACGAACAGTCTGTTTTCCTTAATGATTTATGAATGAGACAGTGAGTGGCTTGCCTGCAGTGAAATCCAGCCCAACATCTTATGTCATGTTTATGGCAGTATATCCATATTAAGGATGTAGAGTGTCATGTCAAAAATAGGTTGGTTAAGGAAATCACTTGACCTTGTGCATGCAGAGATCTTTCTAACTTAATACAGCTCCTCACTGTAGGTTTTGATTTTTCACTTGGCAGGCAGGTGGGCAGGGTGTTGACCTACAGATCAAAAGTAAACCATCTTGCTAATGGAAGAAAAACAGGACAAAGTCATGGAACCATAGAATCACAGAATAGCCCATGTTGAAAAGATCCTCTAAAGATCATCTTGTCCAACATTTCATGGGAAAGATGAGATTATCTAGCTCTCTGTCCAATTGCATCTTGAAAATCTAAACATCCAGTGATGCCTACTCCACTACGTCCTGGGGATGTTGTTCCAGTGAGTGATGGTTCTCACTGTAAAAACTTTTTTATATCAGACAAAGTCTCTCTGGTGGAACTTACATCCTTTGTCCCTTGTCTTTTACATGTGGCTCCTTGTGAAGAGGGAGCCTCCATCCTCTGTAGACGCCCTTCAAGTGCTAGAATACTGTGATACTTTCACTCCTGAGCCTTCTCTTCTGCAGGGAGAAAAGACCTAATGCTTTTAGTCTTTCCTCATAGGGCAGTCCCTCCAGCCCTTTGGTCATCTTTGTGGCCCTCTTTTGGACCGTCTCCAGTCTGTGATCATCTTTGTGGCCCTCCTTTGGCCGCTTCCAGCCTGTCTGCATCTTTCTCAAATTGTGGGGACCAGAACGAGACACCGTACTCCCAGTGCAGCATGACAAGCACTGAGTAAAGTGGGATGATCACTTCTCTATCTGTGCTAGTAATGCCCCTGCAGATGCAGCCCAGGATCTGATTTGCTTTCGTTGCTGCAGTCGTGTACTGCTGACTCATATTCAGCTTGTTGCCCACCAGGACCATCAGGGCTTTTTCAGAAAGGCTGCTCCCCAGCCCAACAGATCCTATCCTGTACTGGGCTCTTTGGTTATGTCATCCTAGGTGGAGGACTTTGCACTTGTCCTTGTTAAACTTCACACTGTTCTTGCTGTCCCACTTTTCTAGCTTGTTCATGTCCCTTTATAAAATATCTCTCCCTTCTGTTGTGTCCACCAAACCATGCAGTTTAATGTCACCAGAAACTTGGTGAGGATGCTTTCAATTCCATCATCCAGATTGTTTGTGAAAATGTTGAGCAGGCATAGGGCCTGCTGTTGATCTCTGGAGGACCCAACTTGTAACAGGCTGCCAGCGTGATAAAAAAACATTGATCACCACCTTCTGAGTGCAGCCTTTGAGCCAATTTCCTACTGTGGTGGTTTGGTGTCTGCCAGGGTTTTGGTAGCAGGGGAGGGGTCTACAGAGCTGGCTCCTGTAAAAGGCTTTGAGAAGCTCCCTCAGCTCCAATTTCAGACCTGCCTCTGGGCAAGGCCAGACCAGTGGGTCCTCTGTGAATAACTATTTAAGAGTCAAAGATGCCCTTGATTGAATCTCTTCATTCCGTCTGTATTGGTGAGCAAAGGGGGATGGGAGAGAGACAGCCCTGCAGACGCCTGGTCAGTGAGGAAGGGGACGGGGAGCTGTGCCGGTGCAGAGGTTCCCCTGGGGCCCGCGGTGGGGTGGCGGCTGAGCCCCTGCAGCCCCTGGAGCCCAGCGGTGGCCTAGAGGTTGCCCTGCAGCCCGCAGAGGGCCCCGGGTCGGAGGAGCAGGGACTGGGCCTGGAGCAGAGCGTGACTGCGGCCGCGCTGGAGCCGCCCGTTGGTGGGAGGGCGGCAGCCCCAGGAGGGACCTGGGCTGGGGCGGTTTGGGGAGATGCTGTTGCAGAAATCACCCGATTTAGGATTTTAGGATACTGCTTAGAAATCCCCTTACTTTTCCCGTCTTAATTTGTGGATATTAGTAAAAGAAAATAATGATTATTTTGGGAAAATAAGTTTCAAATGGAATAAATAATCAAATATGAAATAAAATCTGTATTGCCAATGCTGCTAGCATACCTCTGTAAAATTCCAGACCTAAGGTATTCATTAACCAATGATCTGTTAGTGGTTAGAAACAAGGACAGTATGTTGTAGTCCAAGATGTCTGCAATTCAGGATTTATTATGGTACCCATTGTTTATAATCTTTAAATCATGACCAAGTAGGTACAAGCCAAGAGCCTATGAGCCAAGGACATGTTCCTTGACCAAACATGGTCAATTCGAGGAGTGGTCAAGACCTCTGACTCACAGACCACATACCCAAATTATACCACCTACTCAAAAGAGAACAATAGAAGACTGTGACAGAGGCTGTGCACTAATTTGCATCAGAAGCAAGAGAAGAAGAACCAATCATGGAGAGGATGATAATGAATATACATTGTATAGACTGAATATGTATGAATTTAATATATAAATATTTGTTGATTACAATGTGCAGGTGGACATCTTTGTGAAGGATCCCATGTCCCCGGTGCGCACAATGCGCATCGTTAATAAAGGACGTCTCAACTTCTCTAACTTTGTGTAGATAAGTTTTTCTTACCAGTGCAGATTTGCAACACTGTGGCCCCATGGGAAGGAATCAGTTTGGAGCAGTTCATGGAGGGCTGTCTGCCGTGAGAGGGACCCCACAGTGGGGCGGGGGAGGGCTGCGAGGGCCCCTCTCCCTGAGGAGGAAGGAGCAGCAGGGACACCTTGTGCCGGACGGACTGTGACCCCCATTCCCTGCCCCTGCGCTGCTGGGGGGGAAAGGGAAGAGGAAGCAGAGCTGAGCCCAGGGAGACCGGAGGGGTGGGGGGAAGGTATGTTGTATTTAAGACCTGGTTGTATTTCTCATTATCCTGTTGTTTTCACTGTCTTTTGCTCATGACCATAACTGATGAGTGAGCCCTCCCTGTCGTTTGGCTCGACCCTCAAGCCTTTTTAGTTGTATTCTCTCCTTCCTGTCTCTCAGGGGGTGGGGTAGGGGTGAGCAAGCGAGTGTGTGGTGTTTTCATTGCCAGCTGGGTAGACTCAAGCCACAACACCTATCCATCTTATAGACCACTCATGCAAACTTTATCTTGACAGTTTGTCCAGGAGAAGGCTGTGTGAAAGAGTGTCAAATGCTTTGCTGAAGTCCAGACAAACAACAGCCACTGCTCTCCCCATGCTGATAGAAGATGTTACATTGTTGTAGAATGATTTGCCTTTGGTAAACCCATATTGACTGTTCCAAATAGCTGCTTTGTTTTGTTTACAATAGTTTATAGGAGGTCTGGTTCCATTACTTTCCTGGGATTGAAGTAAGGCTAATGGGTTTGTAGCTTCCTGGGTGCTCTTTTGGGCCCATCTTGTAGATGGGTGTGACATTTGCTTTCTTCCTGTCATCAGGGACATCCCCTGATGTCCACAAAATATTATAGACAGTGGCCTTGCAACAGTGTCAGACACTTCTTTTAACACCCTGTGGTGGATTCTGTCCAGGCTCATAGTTTTGTGTGGGTTGAGCCCTTGCAAGAGCCCATAGCCCAGTCCTTCTTCCACCACCAATGGGTTGAGGAGTGCATTGTCATAGCTGCTTCATCCTGTGATCTTGTAAAACTGGTAAAAACAGAGGCAAAGAAGATACTGAGAACCTCTCTCCTGTCAGCATTATTAACAACTAGTTCCCCTGCCCTGTTAAGTAATGGGCCTGTGTCTTCCCAGTGCTTCTACTTTCTGCTCACTTATCTGAAGAATATTTTCTTGACATCTCTGGTCAATTTCAGTTTTAACTGAGCTTTAGCCTTCCTGACTGCACCTCTGCATGCACTAGCAAGTTTCTTGTAATCCTCAATGGCTATTTGGCCACATTTCCATAGCTCATATACTTCTTTTTTTGCTTTTAAGCACTCTCAAAAGTTCATTGTTAAGCCAGGGTGGTGTCTTCTTCTGCCTTCTTCCTTTCATTTCTTAGAGGATGGACTGTTCTTGTGCTCATAGGAGGCTGCTCTTAAATAACTCCCAGCACTCACAAGCTCCTTTGTCCTCCATGGATGTTTTCCATGGAATCACTCACAGCTGGGATCTGAGTGTAATGGAGGCTCTTCTATAATCCAAGGGTCTTCAGTGTGCCTAGCAGGATCTTAAATTCCACAATATTGTGATCACTGTATCCAAGGCTATGTTGGTAGTTATGTTGTCAAGTAAGTCATCTTGGTTTGTGAGCGGTAAATCTAGCAATGTGCTTCTCCTTGTCAGCACGTCCAGCATCTATAACAGGAAACAGTCCTCAATGCATTCAAGGAACCTGGGTGATGTCTTGTGCACCATTACGTTGTTTTCCCCACAAATATCCAGGTAACTGAAGTCACCCATGAGGACCAGGTTCTGTTGGCCTGAGACCTTCTTGAGCAGCCAAAATAAGGTTTCGTCAGCCTCGTCATGCTGATAAGGAGGTTGACAACAGATACTTAACATGACATCCTCCTTGGTGAAGATTCCTCTAACCTTGATCCAAAGGCGTTTAATAGAACTTTTAGGATCTCCATAGCTCACCGCCATATACTGAAATTCCTCTTTTACATAAAGTGCTAATCCATTTCCTCTTCTTCCCTTCCTATTTTACTGAAAGGGTTTGTAGCCATTCCAGTCATGTGAGTTTTTGCACCAAGTTTCTTGGATTCCTGTAATACTCATAACTCCCAAAACTGGGTATGAAGCTCTAGTTTTTCCTGTTTATTGCCCAGATTGTGTGCGTTTGTGTACATGCACCTGAGGTGGCTGGACGTAGGTTCTTCTGTTTGGAGAAGGTTGGGGAGCATTCTTCACTACTCTGGTAGATGTGCTCACGCACCCTGTTGCTTATGAATATGCAAGTGTAACAGCTTTGGACCCTACCCACCAAGTTCATTAGTTAGAGGAAAAATCTATTCCGAAGTTTTTGCATACAGCATACACCACCTTTTTGATCAACCGTGATCTCTTTCAAAACACAAAACTCAGCCTTTTCTTATGCACATAGTAGTGTAAATTATTGCTTAGAGCACTATGGTATAATGGGTTGAACTCACTCCATACTACTTAGATTCCGCAGAGGTGAGATTGTTCAGTGCCTTGCAATGGTGAGTCTTCACTGCGTGAATAACATGAATTAGATATAATCATTGTGGTGTTTCTATCATCTTGGGTATTAAGAAGCCAAATGAAGTATCAAATTGTTATGTAAACTGTATATACGGATTTAAACTCTCAGTTTGCAGATGTTTATGTAGGGTTTACTGATCAACAAAATAGACACAAATAGCATTTAAATAAATGGAAATCACTAATTTCCATACTGAATACAAACTTCACTTTTTCATGTAGGGTAATAACCCTCTAAAACCATTTATTGCCTCATATATTCCAATCCTTAAGCAATTAATATCAGGTGTAGATTATTTAAGGGATAATCTTTGCAGCATTAAAGGATTTGCCTTTTTCATAATTATATCTGAAGTGTTTGTCATGGTTTTAATTAACATCTAAGAAAGCACTGATGGACTATAGATTAGTTGCTCTTCCTTTCCACATCTTTTCTTCCCCACTAATACATATTTTTTATTTGTGGCATTCATTTCAGAAAGATACTTTGAAGATTTTTTGCCTCTGCTTCCTGCTTCAAACAGTTAAAATGTAAATGGCTTTTCTGACAAGGCTACAATTTTTAGTATAATGTGTTTTCTAGGTCATGATGATGGTAATAAAAAGAGTACAGTGCAGTGTATATTATAAACTTTTAAGACTCAAATTCAGGTGAACACTTGAGAAACAAGTAAAATACTATAGGCTTGATTTTAGCATCAGTATTTCTTCTGCTTTGTGAGCTTTGCTTGTTTACACATTTAAGAACAATTTAAAATAATTCAAGACAATTGATACTTATCACGAGTTGGTTATACTTATGTGCATTTCATTTCAAAGACTGAGATCGCAACAGGGGCCTAAAAGCAAATCAATAGTCTGAAGATTTTCATGGCAGGATTCATGTAAGTAATGCAGTCACAATCAGATTGCACTGCACATAAGTGTACTCACTTTTTTTTTTTTTTTTTGCCATTTTTGTATATTGCCTTATTCATGACTATTCGTCCTTTGGGATAACTTTAAGATGCACTGATTTTTATTATATAAACTGCAGCCTTTTGGCTGACGTTCTGGTAATATTTTCCTGAGTATCAGGTGATCCATTTTATCCATTTTTAAGAATCAAGAATCATCAAAGAGTTGAATGCTATCTTGGCCAGTGTGGTAGCTTAATCTTTAATTACTTTTTTTTTTTTTTTTTTTTTTTTTTTTAGTGTATACAGAACAGTAGCTGCTCAAATAAGGGATTTAGGCTAAAAATGTGATCCTGGCATGTGTAGACACATTGTCTGGATAGAATCCTAGATGATGCACATGTGTCAATACAGATATGTTGATTTCCTTTGATTATTGTGAACAGCTAGATGTCTTTTAAATTGAAGTTGAAGCATAGTAAAAATAATGCTTTAACTGACACTAATAGTCAAAAAAAACCATCAAGAAGAAAACAAAACAACCCTGCCTCAGACTGACTATGAACTGTTATTGATTATCCAAGTGGTTTCTTGTTATTGAACCCTCTATTACTCATTCACTTTAAACTGCCCTTTTATGGCAGGCTGGCTTCCTAACCAATGCAGAAATTGTGAGGCCACTTTACCAACTCGAAATGAGTTTCAACCGAATCATGGCTTTTATTCCCTACCACTTAAGACAACTACAATAAAGAGTTGAAAGAAATACAGAACAAAAAAAAGCATTTGGAGAAATTAAGAATGGCCTTGGAAAAAAGGAAGCCTAGATGTGTTCTGGTGTCTGAAAGGTGATGCATGAACTGCATCTGGGCATTTAAATGATGTCCATTGATTATCTTTGAAAGGTCTTTTTTAGCTGAAGAAAGCTACGTGTGACCAGTGGGCAAGCTATCAATAAGCGTATCAACAGATTGTATAAAACAAAGTATATCACCCTAAAATATTTCCTTTTTATATCCACAATATTTTATCTCCTCAAAGATGTTTAGTACTAGCTGAACTGTGTATGCAAAAGACTTCTTTGGAACACACAGGCAGCTGTCTTGGGAAGATCATCCTGATATCTGATCATTGACATATAGGGGCTTGGTAAGTGGGTCCCAAGGCTAAAGTGAAAGATCTGGATGTAGCAAGAAGAAATGTTTGTGCCTACTACTGTAGATCTTGCTAAAATGCAAATGGTTACACCCAAATTAATGTGTCTAAATGATAACAGCTCTTAACGATAGCTGCTTCAGAGACCTTATGGGTACCTTCTGCATACCTGGAAGATAGTTTTAAGACACCTGTCCATACTAGTTTGTGCTCCTCTCACCTTTTCTTTGTTTTTGGTTGGTTTTTTTGTGTGTGTGTTTTATTCTGTTGGGTTTTTTCAGTTCAACAAGATAGCTGAGATAATCCATTGGCTTATTGCTGTGAAGAAGGGTAGTGACTTTGTTTAAACTCCTACCTATATTCTTTTTCTGGTGTATCATACAGCTGAATCAGGTTGTTGATTTTTAAGCTGACAAAAATTTACTCTTTCCTTTTTGCTTTTCCCTTACCTGGACTAGCTTTCTGCCAGATCAGTGAATGCATTAATTTCTTCTAGTCAGACAAGCAGTGGTGCTAGTTAAGGGAATTTGTGTGCGAACACAGCCTGGAGGAGAGAGGGCAGTAGAAGGGCATCAGTTCTTCAGGGACAGCAAACCACTAAATCTCTTATTTCTTTTCCAGAGAGTGGTTGTTACTTTGCTCACATCAGTGATGTTTTGCAATTCAGCCTCAAAGAGACAAATAGACGAAACCAAAGGAAAATGTGTTACGGTGTTGGAAGTGGATGGCTTGGTTTAGAGTTCTAAGACAGCTTTGCTGCTGAGAAAAGGTACATTAAACTTACAACTAGGTTAGATACTACAACTAAAAAGAAGGTGTTCGTACAGAGTGAAAATACTGATTAGAAAGCAGTGGGCCTTCTTTTCAAGAGATTTAGTTCTCTGTAGTTAGCTTGGAACATTTGAAACTTTTGGTGTAAGTTATATAACTTTGTCCCTAAAACTCACCAGAAAAAAGAGAAAAAAATAGAGTGTAGGGAAATTGCTGGAAACTGAAGGGAAGTCTATGTTTGTAGTTTCCTGCAGTGGCTCAATTTCTATAGATAAATGCTTGATTGCAATGGAAGTTGTGTCCAAAAATTCTTTTACTCAGTCTGAGAAAAGAGAATTAACAGTGTAACTTGCTGGGATTTAACTTCTCGATTTGCATGTTAATCACAATTTGAAAAGCTAAAAAGTCAATGGAAAATCTAGTTAAAAACCCACCACAACACGAGGAACATCTATGTCTTTACTGGCTTTTCTATATCTGAAAGTTATTTGTAAGGCTTTTAGCTAGCTGCAGGTGATGAAATTAAAGTACACTAAGAAGAATACAGCAGTGAAATACCATGATTGCTTTGTGGAAGAAAAAATATGTTTTTCTGCTCTCCACACTTTACTCCCTGCAATTGAAAAATAAGAATGTATTTTGTTAAATATTCTGAAATAGGCATTCTTTTAATATATTCCTTAATGCTCTAGGAGTCCTTTTAGGACACAAAATAACAATTATCCATTAGTTGCTTTTTGGTTTTGTTTTAAAATGAGAAGTGTGTTGGTTCATTAACATTGAAGCTGTTCGTGGGAATATGATGGTATGGTAAATCAATAGAAATTCTGAAACAGCTGGAAAACCAAATTGTTCACATTTCTTTTGATATTTTCAAAACTTCCAGTCTTGTGTTTGAAGTAATTTTAAGGAAATGTAATACTGAAAACCAATTCATTTAAAATACTATACTAAAAAAATTATTTACTTTTTTTAGAAATATGTTTTGTAGATTTTTACATTTTGCTCTTCTATAATAATACATTTTTAATATAATGACATGTAAAAAGTTCATCAGTAAGGGAAACTATTTACGACCTGTCCCTAGTTTATGCATGTGGTCTTCTTCATTCAGTTTTTCTTCTGCAGCTGCAGAGCAGAAAAGGTGGTCATCAGGGACAGGCTTTAGGGCAACTTCTGTGTAATGTTTCATTCCTTTTTTGATCATAATTGTCCAAATATAGATATTTTATATTTCTGAATCTTGTGTCAAAGCATAATGTTGTAATACAAACCTTGCAACTTTTTTCCTAAGTAATTCTTCCTTGTCTAATATGTTCTTCCTACTATGACTAGCAATCTCAAGAATTAGTACAGAAAAGACTTTATCTGAAAAATGTTTCCTTCTTAGCACTAAGCTTATAAAGAAAGAGAAAAACATTTTTGCTAAGCAGACTGATAACCTTTAAAATAAATTATTCACAAAAACAGCACATTCAGTCTCTTAAAATTCAGTCTTAAAAATCAACAAAAATGTTTAGCATGTTTTGATCATAAACAGCAGCAATGAAGAAGTCTTCTTACCTTTGCTTCATCTTCCTGTTTTGCAAGAACAATCCCTTATTCTTGCTGCTCTTCTATTTTTTAAATTTTTAGTCTTGAGCACTCATGAATAAAACAGTTGTAAGAGTTTTCACCTACGGCAAGATAACTTTGTAAAACTTCTGGTCTTTAATCTCTACTCTGTTGCCTCTATGAATGTTATGTGAGAAAGTCTGAAAGAAAAGGTAGGCAATTTTGTGACAATAGCAAACCACAATCTTAGTCTGTATTACTGCAGAACTAGAAAGGAAGGAGGAAATTAGATAAATCACAATGTTTCTGGATTCTCTGAAAGAGATATCGCTGTGTCTTTTACATGGCTAAGTGCAGTCTCAGAAAAGTGTAGAACTGATCTGAGGTGCAGAGCTGAGGTATATTTTAGTTTAGTTTATTTAGACCTGAGGCACTTTAGCCTGGAGAAGAGAAAACTGACAGGGGACCTTATCAACACTTGCAAATATCTGAAGGGTGGAAGTCAAGAGGATGGGGCTAGGCTCTTCTCAGCGGTGCCCAGTGACCGGACAAGGGGCAACAGGCACAAACAGGAGCACAGGAAGTTTCGCTTGAACATGAGGAGGAACTTCTTTACATTAAGGGTGACAGAGCACTGGAACAGGCTGTTCAGGGAGGTTGTGGAGTCTCTTTCCCTGGAGATGTTCAAATCCTGCCTGGATCCACTTCTGGACAACCTGCTTCAGGTGAACCTGCTTTGATGGGGGAGTTGGACTAGATAATCTCCAGAGGTCACTTCCAACCCCTACCATTCTGTGATTCTGTATATCTTCCTCTGTCTTTAAAGGGAGATTTTGTATCGTGAGTAAGAATCAATTAAAGGGAAAAAAAAAACAAAACAACAAAAAAAACAAAGTGTACAGACTATTCTTCTGCTGAGAAACCTAATTCCAGGAGAAAGATCTCTTTGCAAGAATGCTACTAGCTCAAGGATCACCTTCTGTCCTTATCATTTGTGCCTCTGTGGAGATGATTTCCCCTCTGCAGTGATGTAACTTCTAAGAACACATTGGTGGTTTGTTTGTAAGATTCATAAAGAAGTACATCGGAGTTATGTATTCCTAAATAAGAAGAAATCATAGAATAATGGAATTATAGAATAATTTGAGTTGGAAGGGATCCTTAAAGATCTAAGCCCTCCTTGCTCCCGCAGTAAGCAGGGACATCTTTAGCTAGATCAGGTTTCTCAGAGCCCTATCCAACCCAACCTTGAATGTTTCCAGAGGTGAGGCTTCTACCACCTCTCTGACCAACCTGTTCCAGTGTTTCATCACCCTCATTGTAAAGAATTCTAATAATCTAATAATAATTCAAATCTACAGCCCTGCCTGTTTCTTATAGTCCCTATTTAAGTATAGAAAGACAACAATAAATTCTCCCTGGAGTCTTCTCCAGGCTAAACAACCCCAGCTCTCTCAGCCTTTCTCGTAGGAGAGGTGTTGCGTCCCTCTGGTCACTTTTGTGGCCCTTCTCTGGAGTCTGCAGTAGTTCCTTGTCTTTCTTGAACTGGAGGGCCCAGATCCAGACACAGTACCCTAGAGGTGGCCTCATCAGGGCAGACTAGAGGGGGAGGACAACCTCCCTTGACCTACTGGCTATGCTTCTTTTAATGCAGCCCAGGATACAGTTGGCTAAGCTCTAGGCTTCTCATCTTCTCTGAGATATGACATTAATGTGTGACGCCAAATCAGATATATATAATATCCCATCAGCATCACAGGCCTGTAACAGGTGCCTACCTTCTCTTTTATACTAGTCAACTGGACATGGCCGGAGTTCAAATCTGAGCACTTATACTAATGATTAAAAAGAATAGATGCTAATAGGCATGATTTGATTTCTGTCAACAAGTACTCTCACAGATCACATCTGGGAATGGTTTTGGGTTACACCATGAGCTATTGACTATTTCCAGCAGGCATTCCCCTTTAAGAAGGAAGAGAATCTTGTTTTCTCAATGCAAACCATTACAACCTACTAGCTTTAGGGCTGAAAATGTTTTTTACTAGTTGTAACCTTTGTGTTCATAGACTGTAGTGCATTTTTATTCTACAAATTAGTTCAATTATTTTCAGACCGTATCAAAACTCCTGATGTCAAATACACACTGGGGGAATATGTTGCTCTACTGTTTACCTACGTATTATGTCTCTGAACTGTGCACATTAGTCAAGCGTTGGTTAGGCTGTAGCTTTGTACAGTAGTACATAGAAGTATAGTTGCATATATGTTCTGATGGTTATTATTTTGTTAAAAATTTCTAACATTATTTTTTATTATTACTGGATATCAAGTTCACATGCTCATAAACTGTCTAGAATAAATCCAAAATGTAGCAAAATGTTACATTCATCACTGTGTATCAAAAGTGAGGACTGATCTAATGCATTGCTGTGTGTTTATCTATATTGAATTTCATATAACGTTTTCTTGACTAGGTTTTAGAGATGGCAAGATTGTTTTGTAATTTTTTGCAGTTGGTTTCAGGTTTTAATATGGTAGATAACTTTGAATTACCACATTACTCTACAACCTCTTTTTGAAATCACTTGGGAATAAAATTAATAGCACAACCCCTAGGATTCTTGTTATGGCTCTTCTGACGTCCCTCCTTTGTGCAAGAAAGTAACAACATGATTTCTGCTTTGTATCTTTTGACTTCTTATTAATATGTGAGAGGACATTTCCCCTTAACTCTTAGAAGCCTTTTTTTTTAAAAAAAAAAAAAAAAATTTAAATGAAGAGGTAAGGAATTTTGTTAAAAGATCCAAATGTCAAACTGAATTTACTTTGGACTCTGAGTCCTCTGTGGAACTAGGTTAGTGAAGCATAGTATCCAGTCTGAAAAGATTGGCTGGCTGATGGAAAGGGTAAGAGAGGGGAGAGTAATCTATGCACTACTCTGTGAAGATTCCACGGGTGTAAGGTCTGAGAAACATCATATCATAGGTTGAATAAAATAGTGGGGGAAAAGGAATATAGAGGTAGATTCTTGAATTTTCATATAGACAGTAAGCTTGGGTTTTCTTCCATGCTGAACAGGAGTACCTTATGAACATTGGCTTTCCTTAGAGTTCAAAAAAAAAAATCTTACAACCGTGTGTAAAGAAATCATGCATGTTTATTTTTCTAAAGAAGTTTCATTGCAAATCAAAAGCTGCCTAAACAGTATCTTTTATTCTAATAGGTGGCTACTTGTTCAGTATTACTGTGAATGTGAAAACATGGTCTAATTCATAGTCCAGTAAAATCTGTTCAACAATGTCAGTAATTTTTCCAGTGATATTAGAAGTTGATTAAAAATAGCTCAAATGAACAAAGAAAACCAAAATAAAACCCCTTGATTATAAAGTGTTTAATGGGAAAAAAGCCAGACCCCTTTATTTAGGAATAAATAAGTTGCATTGTGCATGAACTAAAAGATCTCTCAAGCCTGTGCACAGGGCAGAAAGAGGAGACAAAATGCCAGTAGTCAGAAAGGATTGTCAGGGATCTCTTTAGAAAACTCAAATTGTTAGGACCAGATGGTACACGTTTGAGGGAGTGGGGTGCTGAGAGTGCTTGCTGATATAATTTTGATATAGCTCATACTTCAACTACATATAGATAGATAACATATATGTACTGTCTACATTTAGCTTGTACTGAGGGCTAAACTATAGCAGTTATTCTGTCACCCAATGACCCCTCCTCGGTTGAGAAAGAGAATCGGAAAAAGAAGAGGCGATCTGAAGGTTGAAGCAAGGACAAATTTAATGAAACAGCGAAACAACTAAGCTAACTCAGGTCAGCTGCCCTGGTTAACTCAAAACTGCCAACAGCCTTCTTACTATGGCTGGCCTGTGACTTTATCCCAGCCAAACTAGGACATGTACCAAGTGTAGAGCATGTTTGGACAACCTAATTGACTTCTGTGATCAAATTATTTGATGAGTGGAGAGCACTGGATGTAATTTATCTTTATTTTAGCAAGGCTTTCCATACCATCTCTCACAGCATCTTTGTATTGAAGAAGGGACATCTTCCCCAGTGGAATGGTCTGCGAGGTAAGTGAAAAACTTTGTGAATTTTAAGGCTTAAAGCATAGCTGTTGAGTGATTGTACTGTAGCTGGAGGCTGGTTACAACTGGAGATCTTCAGGGGTCTGTTTGGGGGTCCAATCTTTATTGCTAAGTCTGTGACTCCTCCTGGAGGAGGAGTTAGCATAAACCATTTTCAAGTCTGCAAATGACAACAAACTGAGAGATTCACCAGGTTTGCTAAAAGGCAGGGGTGAGGGACCAAGACAGGTCAGCAAGAACCTTATGAAATTCAACAATGACAAATACAAAGTCTTATGTGTGGGACAGACTAATCCTATGCAATGGCACAGACTGGGGACTGGCTGGTTAGGAAGTAGCTCTGCTGAAAAGAACCTGCAGGACCTGAGGGATGTGGTTATTTTTCTTTACTCAATACTCATTAGTCTTTATGTGAAATATCATGCACAGTTTGTCTTCCTAAACCCCACATACAAGAAAGATGTTGATAAATTAGAGCGAGTCCAGTGAAGAGAAGCTGAGGGAACTGGACTTGTTTATCCCACAGATGGGAAGGCTTATAGGCACCTAACAACTTTCTTCCTGTACATATGACGAGCTTACTGTGAAGCTGGAGATTGGCTTTTTACTGATATAGAATAGGAGGATGAGAACATATGGTCATAAATTGAAACAGGAAGGTTTTCAACTAGATGGAAGGGGGAAAAAATCACTGTAAGGATAATCAAGCATTAGAAGAGATTGCCTGGAGACTAGCCCTGTTCAAATATATATTTTATGCAAATAAATCCTATTTAGAATCTTTGGCTGGCTGAGTATTGGTGTACATTCAACTTTATTGATAGCAAAGTCCACTTGGAATTTAATTAAGACTAATAACTGAAACAGAGGGCTTTTTACTGGCTTAAATAAGAAGCCCATTTCATTTCAGAATTGCACCTTCCCCCAAACAAATTAGTATGTATTCCAGAGCTGTAGATGCATACCTGATTTGACTGGGGGAGGTGATAAACTATATAGCTGTACCTATGTCATGTTAAATGCAAGTACCTATTGGGTAGAGAGTAATAATTGGAGCATGGAGAATTCAGCACCAGTTCCCTAAATTCATAGTCTTGAATTGGTACAACAATAATTTAATCTGTCCTGCTCTGGTGGTGCTTGGCTTTTGTAGTCTTCTGTATCAACCTCAGGTAACAGCTGCAGTCTGGAGACCTATATTTCAGAAGGGTTGTGAAAGCCTAGATCTGAAAGCTAGCGGGATTTTTGGCCTGAAGGGGTTGTGATTGAAAGTGCCTTGAACAAAGGTCCACTGATGGTTTCAAGCTCTTAATATTACATAAATGGTAAAAGTGAAATAATAGCTGCTCATTCCATTTTTGCTTTAATTTGTAAACTGTAGCATTTCTTCCTCTTCTATCCTTTATCTGCTTTCTTTCTGAAGAAGCTATATGGCTTTCTTGGCTTCTTCACCCCAAATGCAGTATTAGCTCTCAATGTCCTCAATTCCACCGTGTGTTATTTCAGTCTTTTTTTATTGTATGCGGAAATGTAAAATCAATTGTTTTAATTATGAACACAGGGAGAAAGGGTGAATAAGTGTATTTGATGAACTTGTAAAGATAGCAATTGGTTCAAAATCTGGCTTATATCAGCCTTTGAGATTGCTTCCTGAGATAAGGACAGCTGGAATAATGTCTCTGTGGATAAACCTTTTCAAGCTACAGTTTATAGCAGCTGGAGTTTCTCTGAGACTCTTTGAAGGGATTCGAAAAGCAAGAAAGGAACTGAAGTTTATTTTCATTGGGCATAACACTTGCCATAGAGATGTTCTTATCTGTGTAGGAAAATCCTTGATATTGGAAAATTAAATTTGTCATTTAATAAGTTAATACCTCTAAAAAATGTTAGACTTGGCCAAATCACAATTCTTATAGAGATTTTCTGAAAAAAGATAACACCCTGTTGTCTTGTCATGGAATTATAGAATGGTTTGAGTTGGAAGGGACCTCAAAAATCATCTAGTTCCAACCCCCCTGCCATGGCACAGACACCTCCCATTAGACCAGGTTGCTCAAGGCTCCATCCAATCTGGTCTTGAACACTTCCAGGGATGAAGCATCCACAGCTTCCTTAGGCAACCTGTTCCAGTGCCTCACCACCCTCAGGGTGAAGAAATTCTTCCTTGTATTTTATCCTCTCACCCTGTTTTGCACAAGTGAGCTCATACCCAGCATCCTGTTTATGGTCCTTTTGTTGGGTTTATGTGGCAAAGCTTTTGCAGTGGGTGGGCTACAGGGGTGGCTTCTGTGAGAAGATGCCAGAAGCTGCCCTCATGTCTGTCAGAGCCAGTTCCAAGATGGACCCACTGCTGGCTGAGGGTGAGCCCATCAGCGACAGTGGTAGCACCTCAGATAATATATTTAAGAAAGGGTAAAAAACCATTGTGCAACAGCATCTGGAACAGAGGAGTGAGAATATGTGAGAAACAACTCTGCAGACACCAAGGTCAGTGAAGAAGGAGGGGGAGGAGGTGCTCTAGATGCTGGAGCAGAGATTCCCCTGCAACCTGTGGTGAATACCATGGCAATGCAAGTTGTCTGCCTGGGGCCCATGGAGGTCCATGGTGGAGCAGATACCCACTCTGCAGCCCATAGAGGGCCCCATGGGGGTCCCACACTGGAGCAGTCTTTTCCTGAAGGACTGCACCCTGTAGAACTGTAGCCCATGGGTGTCCTGGTTTTGCTGAGCTAGAATCTTAGGCCAGCCCTGGTACTCAGGCTGTTAGCAGTTTCAAATCAACAAGGTGCTTAAACTAGGAGGGGCAAAAGCTGACCCAAGCTGGCTAACAGGTATATCCCACACCATAAACGTCATGCTCATTATGAAAAGTGGAAGTTTACTCAGGATAGGGTAGGGGGAGGTAACTTCTTTTCCTCTTGGGAGTTGTCGTCTGTGGCCTCTTGAGGGTTGTCGTCTGTGGCCTCTTGAGTGTTGTCATCTGTGGAGGGGTTTTGCCACCATTCTGCTCCCAAGAACTGCTCTTCTGTTACGACTGCTTTACGTTCATTGGGCTGAGTATAACTTTATATGTTTTATATTGGCAATAGTATAAATATTAGTTCTGCTCTTCATTAAATCTGTTTTTATTTCAACCTGGAGAGGGCTCAGTGGGTGATAGACTAGCTGCTATAGTTTAGCCCCAGATATGGGCTAAGTGTAGCCAATGGGAAGGACTCATGTTGGAGAAGTTAGTGGAGGACTGTCTCCTGTGCATTGGACCAACATGTGTTGGAGCATGCGGAGGAAGGAGCAACAGTGACAATGTGTAATGAGCTATCTGAAGCCCCCATTCCCCATCCCCCTGTGTTGCCTGGGGAAAGGAGACAGGAAAGTTGAAAATGAACTTGAGCCTAAAAAGAAGGGACGGTTGGATAGAAGGTATTTTAAGATTTGGTTTTATTTCTCATTACCCTTCTCTGATTTGACTTGCAATAGATTAAGTTAATTTCCCCAAGCTGAGTCTGGTTTTGCCCATAGAAGTGATTGCTGAGTGATCTTTTCCTGTCTTTGACCCATGTCATGTCATTGACCCATGATCCTTTTGTCATATTTTCTCTCCCCTGTCCAGTTTAGGAGAGGGAGTGACAGAGAAGCTTTAGTGGGCACCTGGTGTCTAGCTAAGGTTGACCCACCACAGTCCTCAACCAGTCTTTGATACTGGATGGCTTTTCCTGTAGCTTACAGAGAGGACAGTATTCTGTGACGTGCATTTCTTCTTTGTTCGTGTTTAACTTGATCGTTAAAATGGCCTCACTTCTATTTAATTTTGAACTACTTTACTCAGTATCTTGTGAGGTAGTTTTGAAAAATGTGTACACATTTTTGTCGTTATTTGTTCTATGGAAATCAGACATCAGTGATTTTTGACATACCATCTAATTTTTTTTTTTACAGCTTCTGTGTTTTCTACACCTGACAGGTTACATAATCCAAATGCAGTGGCTCACAGTTTTAAAAATTTATGAGCTACTTTAGAGCATTTATCTTTAACTTTTTTTCTACTTGTGTCCTAAAGGAAATGACAGATTAGGGTGGGCTGCAGAAATTGCTATGCCACATCCCATTTCGATGTATACTTGTGTTGAAATCAGGTAAACTAAAAACTTGCCATAGGCTTTACCTATATGTGTGAGAATGGTGATTCTTCAAGCTATCATTTGTAGCTTTTAACTAGCTTTCAAAAGAGGTGATTATCCCACTGTATTCAGTGTTGTTGCAGCCTCACCTTGAGTACTGTATGTAGTTCTAGGCCCCACAATTTAACAAGGGTGTGAAGGTCATTGAATGTGTCCAGAGGAGGCTGACAAAGCTGGTGGAAGGCCTGGAAGGCGTGTCCTGTGAGGAGCAGCTGAGGACTCTGGGTTTGTCTAGGTTGGAGAGAAGGAAGCTGAGGGGTGACCTCATTGATCTTTACAAGTTTTGGAGGAGGTGAAGAAGAGAGGGAGGTGCTGATCTCTTCTCCCTGGGATCCAGTGACAGGATGTACTGAAATGGTTCAAAGATGCACCAGAAGAGGGAGGCATTCAGACTAGTTATCAGGAAACATTTCTTCACTGGGAGGGTGGTCAAACACTGCAACAGGCTTCCTATAGAGGTGGTTGATGCCCTATGCTTGTCAATGCTTAAAAGGCATTTGCACAATATGTTTATTTATAATACATTTATAAATATATTTATAATTTAATATATTTTAAATATATTCAACTTTTGGTCAGCAGTGAAGTGGTCAGGCAGTTGGACTAAATGTTGCAGTTCCGTACCAACAGAAATATTCTATTATAATTTAAAAACTATGTGAATACAGTCATGGGTCATCCAAAGAAAAATCTTGTGAGATGTCTGAGTCTGCAGATGAGACAGAAAGTAATTTTTCTGACTAACATCTGATAATGAAGAATGTTTTCCTTCATCTACAGAAACAAGGACAGGTGACAGGGATCCTTTTTATGAATGCATTCTCCCAATCCAGCATGAATTCAGATGTTCAGGCATTCAATCCCTTTTGTTTGTTTTTAAATAGTGGAAGCTGAATCTATTTAATCCATGATCCTTTATGTATTCCTGAAACCAAAATGGTTTTGTTCATCTGTAATGGCTTTAAAAAAAAAAACTTGCAGTGTTCTCAGATGTGATGTTGTTTCTGTATTTAGGTGGTCAGCAAAGTATCTATTGTTCCAAACATTGTTCTTCATCATTAAATGCATTAAATCTGCAATGAATTAACTTTTTCTAGTTTATTGTTCTCATGTGCTCTATAGAGTATTTGTTTATTTCATGAGTAACTATAGCTGCCTATGGTACAAGGGATTTTTCATCTTGTGGTTATTAAATCTTTTTTTCCCTATTTCTGACTGCTTCACCTTTAGGTACTTTATTATACTCCTCGCATTAACTTTTGCTACAGATCAGTTTTGTTACTTTCTCATTAAGAAGAAACCACATGATTTTACCCCTCAGACTGAATATTAGTGCTCTAAGCTCCTGTTTGCTCTATGAACCTGAGAGACATTTTTTCCTATGGGAGCCTGTGACAGAGACTGATTAAAGCAATTTGAAACATAACTTCTTCAAAAAAAGTATTATTTATTCACCCAAGGGTTCATAACAGATTAAACAAATAAGCAAGAAGAGAAAAATGCCCTCATGCACATTTTGTCATGCCTAATCTTTAGGGGTTTCACAAGTTTTGGCAAATCCAGTTCAGCCTAGTTGCCTCAAGTTTGTCTCTTGACTAAAGATATACCAAATAATTAGAATCCATTCAATGTAACATTTTTCTTGGTTTTCTTTTAAGATTTTAATATTTTTATTTCCCTCTGGTTTTGATTGGAAATAAAAAAATCTTAATTGGTTTCCAAATATTGGGAGACAATACTCTGAATTACAGCTTTGCCATCATTTTGTCATTGTTCCTTGATATTCTTGAAGTGCTTTATTGATATGCTTGCTTGTAGCTTGTTAATCACCTCCTTTAACTTCCCACAAATGGGAGGATGTTAGCAAACAGACACAGTGAACTGCAACATATCCTCACAGTATAATATATTAGACTCAGTAATATATATAGTATTTATATATATATATAAAACTAGCTAACTCACATACCGAGCATTCACATATAAATGGAAAAAGGAAAACTGTTTGAATAAGCACTATCAGAAATCTCAACTATAAGTCAAGATGGAGTGTTTTCTTTTTCTGTCATTTTTTTCTATAGAAAAGCCAGACTTTTGTCAGCTGAAGTTATTCATGAATGTATACAGAATTTATCATGCTTTTTGTCCAAAAATACCCACTCCACAAAATCTGTCTTTAGGAGAAAAAAGTCAAAATGTCAATTTTGCTTTGACATTGTCAGCGCTAAAAGTTAGAAATTTATTTATGTTGTACTTTTCTTATTCTTTTTTCCTCTTTTTTTTTGGTTACATTTTAAGTTCAGAAAAATAACTAGAGTAAGCATAAAGCTTTTACAATGACCAAACAAAGAATTTTAATACGGATATTTTTTTCCAGTTCTTGGCTCTACTGGGAGAACTACTCTTCCAATGCTTTAATTTGCTTAACAGTTTGTTGTACCTACTAGCTTCTGCCAAATTGTTCGTATCAATTCTCAGATGAGAAAAGTACGGTATTTTACATTACCTTTCATTAACTGCTATCATATTCCCAGAAAATTGATTTCCATCTGCTTAGCCACAGAAAATTTTAGAATGAGAAGAAAATATCTTTCTGACTTTATCCAAGGCTACTTTTATTTTTAAAATTCCCATTATATTTTTCACAGTTTGTGATTATTTTTTGTAGTAATAAGCTAGTACTGGAAAAAAATACAAACCAGCAAAATTCTCTGCTTAGTTTTTGGCAACTTTACAAGAAACTACCTTAAGGGAAAAAGGGATATTTTGCAAAAATCTGGTACATAATATGTTTTGGAAAAAGAAAAATATTATGCATTGCTCTACCATGAATTGTTCAAATTTAAAAGCAGCTTAGTTTTACAGTTTAGGTTTTTTAGTTTAGGTTTAGGTTTTGTTAATTCAATAATATGATGAGGGTAACCCCAAATATAGTTAGATCAATAAGCAGGAGCTAAATCCCAGTTCTGAAGACTAGAATAGAGGAATGGATACTACGTACTTTAAGTATTCTGAATAGCATGCCTGAGCTTTCATAGCTTTCACTATGTGTGTAGGGGTAAATTTTTTTCTACAGTCAATAAATAATGCAAGGCAAATTTTAATGAGAAATAACATATCTTCTCTACCAACCCTATAGCAGTTAAAGCTTGTCAAGAAGAGTGCCTCAGAATTGAACCTGAGCTACTCTCCTGTGAGCTCAATTTTTTTGTTCTTATGGTGAATAAAATTTTAATGCAATACCTCATGTGTTGTAGAATCAGAATAGAGGCAGAATGGATGACCCTGAGGTCTTACCTGACCCTTTCCTTATTTCAGATATACTTGCTGTGTCTATGACATTCATGTCCTCTTTAACTTATTTCCTGAATTTTATTGTATTGATACTTGGACTATTTTCTTTACTAGTTTGTCACTGTTCACTTAAGAATTCTCATTTTCTGGTGTGTCTATTCTTAAATGTCTTTTGTACTTAAGTTTTTAAAAATATTTATTTATGAAGAGAAGGAATTTAATTTTGTGTTCTAATTCAGTTGCAATGCAGTTACAGCCAGCAGTATTTTCCTTTCCTTGCTTTTAAATAGTTGTATGTCTGTTAAAAGTGCACCTGGAGAATAGTAATCTTTTAGTCACTGTATTATGAACATTTTTTACTTGGCTATTTCTTGAGATTCAAACATGATGTTATGTTTTTAATTACCAGTGTCCTAAGAATACTGTGACTACCTTATAAAAAGAGGAGAGTGTTGACACTTCCTGGATTGAAGTCAGGTTTGCATTTGCTCTTATATCCAACTTATTAAGGATGAATCTAATCTAAATTACTTTTTATGATTTGTGAATGAATCCATTAAGGGTGGGCAAGGTCTTAGAACACAGTGAGACTTAATAAAATGGAGTAAGCCCTCCTTTAGCATAGCTGCTCCCCGGGGTGTTGTTAGGTGAGGCAAGTCCAAGCTTTAGAAAAGGAAAATTGGAAAAAAATCTTAAAGCAGTAGTATCTCAAATCAGAGTACTTCTGATTTCAAAACTTGCCGGGAAATGATGGTGGGAAGGCTACATAAAGGTTTAGAATTGTGTGCTTAGGCAGTGTGGTCCCACTTCATAGATCCCTAAACCCATCTTATTATTTGAGAATTTTGGTTTCATGAAGGAACGGTGGTGAATCAAGACTGGTCCAAGACCAAGTGTCCACTGATCATCCCTGTTAATGAGGAAGGAATAGGAATTAATGAGGGAAAACATTTTTATGGTTTTAATTTCCAGTTAACCGAAATGCACACTGCATCACTGATGCAAAAGGAATAAATACAGTTAAGTGAACTTTTGCTTTCAGAAGCTAAAGCTGCTTAGGTTTCCTCACTGATCAATTAGGGAAGAATGCTATTCTGCACAGTGATTCTCGAAGGTTAAATTAGATTCAGTTTTTAAAAAGTATTTGTCATTCTACTGGTTGTAAAGTAAAAGTAAATTATTGGCCTCTGTAGTTGAAAACTGCTTTTATACATATGCTTTATGATAATTCTTTTTTGGATGTTGCATCAAGGTTTTTTTGGGTGATCTATAATTTTTTTCCCAATGTGCAATGTAACTTTTCAATGTATGAATTTAAGTGTAAACCCATAAATTCTGCTTCTATTTCACACCTTATCTCTTTCACCACTGAAGCTAGGAAAGGGCAGATGTCTTACTGAACAAATAATCAAACTATTTATAAGCTTTTAGAAGATAACAAGGAGATGAGTAGTAACAAGCTAGCATCAACATGTCATGAACAAAATCTATTGAGCCAGTTTAATTTCCTTTCAAGGCAGCATCCTTGGAAGTAAGTATGGAAAGCAGCCATATGGAAAGAAAAAAAGCAGTAGATGTTTCATATTCTTTTGAGATGGCATTGTTATAAGCAAGCTATAGAAACTGGGTCTAGATCAAAGAATTATTAAGGGGAGTGCACACTTGATGGCACTCAAATACTCGTAGTTTTCTATTAGATAGAACATGAAATAGAGGCACATCTAACAGATTTGCAAAACTTGGTGATGTGGAAGAGGGTGCAAGACTGTTGGAGGACAATATTAGAGTTTAGAATGGTTTTGACAAATTGGAGAAGTGGTCAGAAGGAAAGAACCACACTTCACTAAGGACAGGTATTATGTTAGTATATATAAATACAGGGAGAGGAGCTATGGTGTAGGTAGTAGCTCTGCAGAAGAAGTTTGAAGAGCAAAATAAATGATCGCAAGTTGAGTAAAATAAGTCAGCAACAAACAAGAGACAAACCTTCTATTCTGCAAGGAGAGTTTCTGTAAGATCAAGAGGAGACTGGACAATATCACAGAAAATAAAATAATATAAGTTAACTAAATAGAAAGCGTGTCCAGCTCAGTTTCTTTCCTTTCACTCCTCTCTTTCATCCCACCATGTTCTCTCTCATAATCCGGGGAAAATGTTCAGGCTAGCTCTGCTCTAAATATCCTAACCTTCGTCTATATCCATATCCAGCTATAGTTAGATGTAAAGTTAGTTAACAGGTTATGTAGCCTTCTGCAGCTCTGGGAAGAATGGTTCAGAAACTCTTGTCTGGTGTTTGTCTCTGAGCTTGGAAGCACACTGTGAACATGGCCATACTGCTATCTTATGGCCCAATAAGTCAGTGTTACTGGCTTTAGCAAGCCTCTGCACATTGGTTGCTGTGCTAATTTATGAGGTCTTTACTGAGCTGACAAAGTAACTGTTCAACATCATCAGTCCCAAGGAATACAGTCTTCTTCAGGCTTTTGTATAAGATTCAAATGCTTTTTAAAAAAACACTTCTATGAAAGCAACAAGCTTTTCCACATTTGCTCATTCCAATTTTTAATTCTCTGCTGAAGTAACTGTTCAGACATACCAATGGTGCCTCATTGCCACAGACAATTATTCCCACTGAAACAGTGTGAAACCTGCTGCTTTCATAGAGCCACTGAATGGATTGAGTGTTGTTGCATACTCTTATCCAACTAAATTCATATAATATTCATATATTTCACACAAAAACAAGTTTGAAACTCTTAATACAAAAAGTTCATTTGTGTGAGGATGTGAACAGCCTGGTTCCCATTTGCTGTCAAGTCTTTCTCTACATTTCTGTCTGTATACGTTACGGAGCAGATGCAGCATTGTGTTGTCTAAAGACATCTCTCTGTGGGGAACAGTTTGTGAGGAAGAGAGGAAAAGGACTGTTTGTCATTAACAATGAATAAAACACAGGTTTTATGTTGTTTAAAAACAAGTAACTTAAGGTTCAGTTTATGAAAAATGCCATCTTCTTGGTTGCAAGCTTTCTATTTTGGCCTTTCAGATCAGCCTTCAGCTCCTGTCATGTTTTCAAATAAAGCTCATTGATACAGAAATTTCTCAAAAAATATCCAGTGTATATACCAAATAGGTATGCACTGAACTAGCACTTTATGAGAATAAAACCAGAATGCAGGCAATGATTAATTATTTTTAAGGTATACCTGTTTCTCTAGTTCATCATGTCTTGTTCATCACAGGGACAACTGAGTGAGAGAGCTCTCAAGCATACCCAGAAAATAAGCACATTCATTTTGATCGAATGTAGGAAAAATATTGGGGGAAAAAAAACGACAACTAAGCATGAAAGGAAGAAAAGAAAATAATTTGACTCATACTTCTTGTGCTTTTTCAAGTTGATTTGCCTTTTCAGTACGTTTGAAAAACCTGAATTTAAAAAATTATGATTGTAATGACAGGTAAGATTCAATATCTTCTTGTATTGCCAAAAAAAAATGGAATCTTTACAAAATTTATTGAAGTCTTACGCCTACATGTAATACCCATCCTGCCTTTGCCTTCTGACACAGTTATATAGCAGTGTTAAAAGAAAT
Source organism: Leptosomus discolor (assembly GCF_034619465.1). NCBI lineage: Eukaryota > Metazoa > Chordata > Aves > Leptosomiformes > Leptosomidae > Leptosomus > Leptosomus discolor. Next base: position 43,032,605 of record NC_141419.1, on the reverse strand, counting down.
ATTTACTTGGTGAAAGAGAATGTGTGTTATTCCCAAAAACAGATCTACTGACCAATGGACCATGGACCAAATTCAGCTTAAACTCTAAGTTCTAGATCTTTGTGTACAAGGTGTCTTCCAATTTGTCTATGCTAAACATCTAATTTTCTATACTAAGTACAGCCTGGGTGCTAATTTGCTAGTAAGTGTTATTCTGACAGACAGAGCATGCACTTTCTAGTTCTATTTGTACTTATGTTTATTTTCCAGTAACATTTCTGTAAAAATGTTTTTTCTATAAATGCATGGTATGGATCAAACATGTAAGAAGCATACAGAAGAATTTGAAGGGATTTATTAGTTATTGATTAGCTGAGTCAAAGTGCTGAGCATGGTTCCAATGTGACTTGCAGAAAAAAAATACTGTAACTATGATATTTGTTTGGATATTAATTACTGTAGGAAAAGCATATTTCAGTGCTATGCATTAATAGTTTTAACAGTTTGTGAGTATCCTTTTGCATCCACCAAAATTATGAACAGCCATAACGCTAAAACATCCATGCACACATCTGCATCTATTTTTTTGTTATCAAATCTATCTAGTCTAGATATTTAGTTGTGTGATTAGCTTTTACCTTTTGAAATAAATTATTCAGTAATCAGTACTACAGTTGGCACATATTTAAGTAACATGTTTTTCTGCACAGTATTCAGCTGATGTATTTAAAATTATTTTCTTACGTGTGTAAAGGTTAACAGGAGAAAGAGTGAAAACATGTATACATATCAGTTCTCATAGGACATGCTTAATCTGTTCCCCTTAGTGGGTAGCATTTGGGAATAGACTTTTCCCATCTAGTAGCTGAATTAGAAAGTGTGAGAAATCTGCTGGGAAGCCAAGATTTTGGTTTGCAGAGAGGCAGGTCTAAAGGAAGTGTTGTAGAAGTGACCTCCACTTCTGCCTGACATTAGATGATCTGATAGGGGCTGGTAGGATCCTGTAGGACTAGGGGCTTCACAGATTTAGACAAATTTTTTATTTTCTGCTGTCAGCTTTGTGGCCTTGGAAGGATATTGAGTTTTCCCCTTTGTGATCCAGGCAGAGCATTTGACTGGTCACTATTCTGCCCATATCCTCTCATATTTAGAATTATGTTGCCAGCTTTTGGCATGAAACTTTATGACCTGAAACTTTTAGCCAAGATACTGTGAAACACATAATTGAATTAAAATGTGATGAACAACTGATAGCATAAGTAGTTATAAGAATATTTAAAAGATAAAAAAAGCCCCTTTTCTACTCAGCACAACAAAATCAGCATTTAAAAGATTGGTTGGCTTCTTTTTCAAGATTCTCACAAGTGATATAAACATGTAATACATAGACATATAAGATTATTTCCTAATAACTATTTGTAGATACATCTCATAAACCATACAAATTTTGTTTGCTATAAATAATAAATTTTTTAAATATCTGTATGCTATATGATAATTTTATGGAGATTGTAAAAGTACAAAAATTTACTGATTTATGTTAGTTAACAACCAACAGCTGTTTTTCATAATAAATAAATAAATGAAAGAATTAAAGCCTTACTAGGAAAAGCTAACAAACAATACTAAGCTATCAATGCACTTCTCTTACATTGTAGCACTTCAGAGATTTTTGTCACATGGATCATTTTAATTGATTAAAGTAGCCTCTCTGAGGATGCTGTTTTTCTTGCTTTAAGCTGAATAAAAGAATATCTGCATCTGATTTAGATTAAAATGTTTTATAGTTTATTTTAGGTCCTGCAGACTGTTGTAAAACTTAATTTCCCTTCCTTTGTTTAAGCAAATTTTTAGAAATTACTAGGATTTGCTGTATGAAACTCTTACCATGTACTATAGCGTAATGCCCTTGACACCCTCCATATTTCCAAAAGTGGAACATGATTTTAGTAAAGTATCACCTCAATATAACAATATATTCTCTACATTACAGACCGGTATTTACAAATATTCTGCTAGATTAGTGTTTTGGAGTGGCTGATTTGTTTTTACCAGCTCTGTTCTCTTTTGGGCAGAGGGACAAGGAAGTGCTAACAGAACTGCACACACATTCAAAACTCATAGTTTCTATTAATTAACACAAAGGCATAGTGTTGCTTTCTTTCTTTACATAGGTTTCCTAACAATTTCATGTTGATATTTCACTTGCTTGACGTCACAAAACATTTGGCCAACAACTCATAGATCTGTCTACTATAACTTTATCAACTTTTTTTTGTGAGCATGAGAATATCCATCAATATGTTAAGAATTTTAGGATTTATTCCAACTTCACCACCTGACATTTTTTTAAATTGATTTTTTTCTGCCATTTTCTCTTGCAGTCACTGTCTCATACAGTTCTCTGCATTTCTTCATAATTAACTTTCATCTTTATTACTCTGAATAGCTTAATACAACCAGCAATCTCTGCTCTGTCGCTGTTTAACATATTTTCCAAATAATTTATGCAAATATTGAGCCTGGGCTTCAGAGCAGCTCTCAAATAACTTTGTTCTGTTTGAAAACTGGCCTGACCTTTGTTTCGTGTTTTATTTGACCAGTTAGTTACCTCTTAGCCTCTGACTATGTAGTTTCTATTTCAGATTAAAATATCAGTTTGGTATTTCTTTTCTACTTGCTGATTAGTTTCTTCCCTGTATTCCAGGACCATTCTTGAAACATGTTTCTTTTTCCAAGAGCTGTGTTAATTCTCCTGTAATATATACTGTGTTTGCCTCTGAGTTCATTTGTTCTGTGGTTTTAAGTATTTTTTTCTGCTTTGTCCACAACAGATAAATTATTAATACCTGCAGTTCTTCAGTTCTCATCAAAAGTGTTTTAGAAACTATCACAGTAATCACCAAGTTCTTTTCTATTGGTGCTGAGACAATTTTGAGCAAGAAGTTGCCCACAGCAGAGGCATTTTAGTCCTTCTTTGTTCTGGGATTTTTGGAAGAAACCCATGTGGTTGTTGTGGCTTATCTCTGTTCACCTTCACGTATTTTGCCTACTTGTCTCAACTGCTACTTAAACTTCAGTCTGAAACCAATCATCTAATGTCCTCCTTAAAGAAGAATTTTACTTTCTAAACACCTTGAAAGGAAAAGTAGACTCAAGATAATCCTTCCTTTTGTGCTGCCATGACTTCATATTTGGTCAGTCTTTTCAAATCTTAGTTATCAGCCTCCTAGCCTATATCAGCATTCCTGCTGAAAAAATATTTTAAGCAGGATTATTAACTTTTAATGACCTTTGCAGTTCAGTAAGCCAAAACAGTTTGCATTTGTTGCAATTAGAGTTAATGATCTTACCACTTTCCTCATTTGACCACAACTTCAGGTTTTGTCAAGATTGCTTTCTTTTCTTGATTCTAGCAGTGTTAGATTGTATCATTTTTTACCTTCTCTGTTAAGAGTTTGCTTAGAACCTCCAGGATTTCTTTGCCTCCTGCAAAGGTTTAATCCTTTTCATTGACCTCCCTCCTCTTGTTTTTTAGTGAACTTCATCACATTCTGTTGTTTACCATATAATGGTATTGCTTGCTGAGATTGCTTGTCGCTTTTAAGTCATACTAAGAAGTAGGTTCTAGTGCATAGTTAAAAGTAAGACATCTAGTCCAAGATAAATAACACCTGTTTATAATCTGTACTGAAAGTGAAGGGTGAGGTTCATCCTGCCCTAAGAAATGGAACCTTGATGTGACCTGGATGTTTTAAGTGAAACAAGTGCCATCTTTCTACTTCCTCTGTACATAGGAATACACCTTTGATCTTGTCATCTAGTGCCTGAAATAAAGGCACTGTCTCAAGCTGCTTAGCTTAGTAGATCTTAGATCTAGAAACAAGAAAATAGGAGAGGTCCATCTGAAACTAATTTTGTTTAGAAAAAGAAAAGAAAAATCCATTTAATGTTTTTCAATGCAGAGGTAAAAGGCCAAACCAACCAATTTAGGAACTCTGGAAATGTCAGCACAATTTGAATTGACAAATGAGTCAGAACATTTAGCGCTTTGTGTGGAATTGTGTTGCCATGAGTTGCAGAGCTGAGTGACTGAAAAAGTTATTCTAGTGTAATAGAAAACAATGGTTTCTTGAGATGCTTCACAACATAATAAAGGGTATGAAGTAATTTAGTGGAAAAAGTGTGGATCAGCATACTAAACTGTTTTGATTGGTCAAGTGATGGTGAACATAATCACCAGCTAGAGATAGTGATATTTATTCTTATATCTATAAACTAATCTAATTTTCTCTTCAAAATTTTATGCAGCCTCCACTAGTAGTTTTTGGGTTGGGGTTAAGGGTTTTTTTTCAGCATGGTAACTAAGAATTTTTGAAAATAAATTTTAGTTCAAGACAGACTTATTGGTAGTTGAAAAGAGTTGAAGAAACTGTAATAACAGGCAAATATTTATATAAAAATATGTAAAATTATAAATTATATAAAAATTATATAAATATCAGAACTTGTGACTCAAGGAGCAAAAGTACATGAGTGCATTCAGCTCTTGGAGTTAAAAGCATGCTTAGTTATCTTTTGCTGTATACCATACCAACTTGACATGATGTAGCTGCAAAATTTTAGGCCTTATATAAATTTCTTTCTTTACATGTTATTTAAAATAATCTCAGGGAAAAAATAATAAAAACTGTAATACTGTTTTATTGTTGTATGAAGAAGTGGCAAAATTCCTGTTAAAATGCTTTAAGAAGAAAATAACCATAAACAGCATCCTCAAAATCATGGTTCCTCTACTACTGTCCTCTTAGCAGATTAACAAAGTTTGTGGAAAAGAAGCTACTCTTGAAAAATCTGTTAAAGCAGATCCAGTGCTGAAATGCTTCCTGAAAACAAGTTTTTAGGTGTTTTTTTTAAAGCATGTCTTCTCCTCCTATATTATGTGGAAGTAACAAACTGATCACCATCGTCTGTTGTCTTTGATCCTTATTGCTAAATACAGCCTTTGGAACAGATTAAGAATTGTTTGTCTGTGATGCATGTTATTATGATCTACAACAGTGTAGAATACCACAAATTTCTCTGACCTGGTTTGAGCTAAACCAGAACTAATTCTGTTTTAGTGATTTTACTTTTCAGTTAAGACTCTTCTAAAAAACTGGACTTCCTGAAGTTAATGTCATGTTTTTCCAGACAGTGTCTGCTTCTTGTAGTGATAGTGCTGGAGGTTTATGCCAATGAATGGTGTGCAGAAAGGCTCTTGTTTGTACCTTCTTCTATGGCAATTAAGATCACTGCTAAAACTTGTGCCCCATGTTGACATGCTGTAAGTAAAAGAGGTTGTAAGTAAAGAGTACACACTTGCAGGGAGGACCAAGCCAGAGAGGTAACCCAAAACTGACCAACAGAATATTCAATCCCATATACATCACGGGGGATCAGGCTCTCTTCTTTGATGGCCAACATCCAAAGAGGACTCACCCATTCTTCTGGCTTCAATTCCAGTCAGTGCATTCCTTAATCCAGTTTCTGACTCCAGCTCCTGCATCTGGTTCCCGTGTGCTGCCGAGTCCACCCTGGGACTTCCTCAGTGCCAGCCCTGCAGCATCAGTAGTGACTTAATGGTCTCCGGGGGAGGGGGGGTGGGGGTGGGGCACGGGGTGGGGGTGGGGCAGGTGATTGGGTTTGGTGGGGTTTTTTATACATATTTGTCTGAATTTTGTTATTTCCTTATTATTATCTTTTCTTTTATTGTTATAGTTTCATTAAAGCTGTTTTAATTTGCTTTTTCAACCCGTAAGTCTCTCTCCCTTGTTATCTCTCCCTTCCCCATTCGGGAGGGGAGAGAGGTTAATAGAATGTGTCCGCCATTCGCTAGTGGCTGGCCCAGCCTCAGCCCTTTCTTTGTTATGGCAAGACTCAGGTCCTATACTCCTGCAAGCTGGGTTCAATAACATAATGCTACAACTGGTAATAAAAGGATGGGTAGAGGACTGCAGCATGTCTTATGTGCAGCTTCCTCAGGATTTTAAATTGAGCAATACAGTAAATAATACATGTGTTTTTCTTAGCAATGAATGATCTAAGAGAATAATCTCAGTGATTACTTGTGCAGCATCCAGTAAAGTAAAACACTGAGGCTTGTTTGTAGTGAACCCTTTATAAGTGTAATTTGTATGAACAACATTCAAAGTTGTGTAATTTATATCTATAAAGACATAAATCTTGGTTTTATTGCAACCTGATTTGTTCTTAAAACAGAACTGCATATATATTACATAAAACTTGTTCCAAGGTGACCAGAAACTCCACAGAGAGACTTCCAGATCCCTTCTCTCTCCCTCTCTTGCTAGCCATCTTTAAAAAATATTCTTAATCTACTTTTTGGTATTCTAAACTTCCAATCTTGGGTTCTCATTAATCACCTAATAGTGCCATTTCAAGATCATAAAAAAATGTCATTGACTTCATGTTTTCTGGAAGAATATTTTATTATATGTATGTATCTCAATGTTAATTTGAATTTTAAAAAATCTTTTAAAATAATTTGATGTATATCTTGTTTAGTAAGTTGTAAGAATGAAATGTGATACAAAACAATGATTCTGCATCTGTTTTTCTTGATTTTTGTTTTGTTTGAAGCATGCAATTTTACTAAAAATAAGGGTGTTGACTGATCATAAGAAAAGGAAAAAAGAGGTTTAGGAACCTCATAAAAGTAAGGCAAACATGCTGTATAGTGCACAGTTGGGTTGTTTGTTTGCTTGTTTTACCCTGGGGTAGGAATGAAGGATGTTACTTGTTACTCTAAGTTTAAAAGAATAATATGTCTCTGACATTAACTTACTATGAGTCTATGTGTACTGCATACAGTGATATTTAAGTGAGACAAAAGGGCAACACTAGAGAACAAACTTACTTGCTGTATTGAATTAAAAATTGAAATAATGCAAGATCTACTAAACCCCCAGAAACTTTCAAATCCCTTTGAACAGCTTTACATGTGGTTATAAAGAGTTTGTCCTAGAAAATGTTCAGCCAGTCTTGTTTGATAACTGCTTAGATTTCCTTTTTGTATGATTTTTTCAAATATTTACTTCTTAACTAAGTACAAGGACCTTTGCTGTCTTCCTTGCAATTTACATGTCCCTTTTTTCTTTTGCTAAGGGGAAGAAAAGGAGATAAAAATATAAAAGACCAGAATATATTTGCTAGAATCATTAAAAGCTTTATCTTTTATATATATTTTTATATATATATATATTTATATACTCTCCACCCTTCCTTCAGAAAGGAAGGAATACTGAAATTATTTCTGTGTCACTTAAACAACCATCACATGCCATGAAGGAAGGAGGCATATTTTCAACCCCCAGATCAATTAATTCCATTTCTAAATTAAAGAATATACCCCAGAAAGTAATTGCAGAAACTGGAAGCTAAATTTATAACTTGGTTTGCATGTAACTGTGAATTCCTTTCTCCAAGGAGAGAAATCTTTTGAATTATCTGTCTTTCTAGTTGGCATAACTAGGAAAAAAGGAGGCATTTGGAACTTGCAAGGTAACACAGCTAAATGAATCAGTGTCTCAACAGATTCCTCAGCCTTAGTACAAGAAAGTTTCTCTGCCTTTATAATACGAACCAGAGACCCACTAATACAGGAGAATCCCTGCTCAGTGATGTCTGCTATGTTACAACATAGTATGTTCTACCTAGTGTGTGGTAAATTTTAGGAGTAAATTCAGAAGTTGATTTGAAAGAGCTCTTTATATTACTAGAGAGTGTATCAAACACTTTCTTTCACTTCCAAATCAGTATTACTATTGCTCACATTCAGGTTTTACAAACAATTTATTACAAGGTCCAGATGTCCTGTTCTGTGTGGTGTGCAAAAATGGTCTCTCAAAAGGCAGTATTTGTCATCAGTGGACAGCAGGAGTCAAGGAAAGTACGTTAAGAGAGATGAAGCATTTGAATCCACAGGCCACCTCAGTGTAATGTATCATATTTAGCAAATCTAAATATGTATGCTGCCTATTTCTAGCTCTGGGCTTCTCATGTGCTAGGAAGTCTGAAAAGTGCTTGTTCCTTCCCCCTCATGATCAATTGCAGACTGCAGAGATACCAGAATTTTGTAGCCATTAATATCTCACAACCTTAAGCAACTGTATGTGGTACAGAAAAAATAATTCTTTTTCCAGCTATGTCATCAACAGTGGGGGTTTTTTTATATCACATTTCTATGCTTTTTCTTAAACAAGACAGCCTGTTGTATTTACATTGTGTATTCATTTTTGAACAACAGGGAAATTAGATTTTTCTGTGTGATGTATCTTTAACAATTAGAGACCAAACAGGTGAGATAGCTAGAAAGGAAAGCAGAGGTCTTCAGGAGGATAAATGATGATGAAAGACACTGATACTGCATGGATAAGGCTACAGTAAAAGTAGAAAGCAGCAATATAAGAAACGGTGTAGAGAAACTAGTTGAAGAGAAGGTCAGAGGAAAATAGAAGAGTGTGAAAAGTAAAATTTGGCCAAGGGGAGGATCCAAACACTAGGGATAGGAATATGAGAATTTCCAGCTTTTATAAAAAGGCTGGAAATTAATAATGAACAGTCTGCTATTGTCAATGTACAGATTAGACAAAAAAATTTCTTTCTGCAGTTATGTGGAAGAATATAGGGATTTTACTGACAAGGTAGATTAGAGGGAGGGCTATTTGCAAAGTTCTAGTCTAAATTACTCAGGAATGAAATTTTTCTGTAAAATCATTTTATGATATTGATTATAAGAGATGGTAAAATATTTCTAAAATAATTTCATTTTCATTTCAGAACTTTTCATTTTGGAAAAGTTTGAAATTTGTTTTTGAACATTGATACAGTTGAACTAAAAGAAGTGAATGAATATGGAAGAATACAAGACATGACAAGTTACTAGCAGTAATATTCTTCTCAGTATTTCTTGCTGTATGATAGTGTAGCCAGATAAATATTTTTATTCTGTGTATATTTAGCTAATGTTTATTACTGACTAAACAACAGATACATAAAATAATCATTATGTTTTCTTGCTTAAATTGTTTGTCTAAAAATGCAAACAGTAGATGGCCAGGGAAAAATGCTCCAGTTGATTCTGAAAAGTAATTCTCCTTATTAATTTTGAAATAGAATAAATGTAAAGCAAATCACTATCTTTGAAATCACATTTAAATTTACAATGCCTATTTTTAAAATACAAAATTAAATACCTGCTAGGAAATGTTCTCAGATTATCCTTTGTAGCAAACACTAACATCATGTTTTTCTTCTAGATCAAAATTGAAGCATTTCCCAAAACATATTATTGTTTTTTTCCTCTCAAATACAGTACCTGAATTTCAGACAACTCTTCTAAACTGCAGCTGTATTACAGACATATAAGCAGTGGTGTGGTTTGCCCTATATAATTACTTCAGATTTCACTTCTCAAGTAGATTAAATAAACCAGAGCAGAATACTGTGGAAGCGGTTGAGGCATTTAACCAAGACCTATTTTAACCATCTGCTTTGTCATGCAGAGACTGGAATAAGCCAGATCAAAAGACAGTGGAGTATTGAGAAGGCTCAAGCCAGCTGTGTGCTGGATATTAACTTATTTGATAAACAATGGAATGCATAGGGCGACACTCATGTAATTTGCTTTATGCACCAAAATCCTGAAAATCCAGCTACAGTTAAAGGTTCTGGAGGAAACTTCCAATAGTACCACACAAAAATAATGCCAAGAAATGGCCAGGCAAGGTATATTTAGATTCTTTCTTTGTGACGTGTGCAGAAACAGGGAGGATAAAACTCACCAGAATGAAGCCCATGATTACCTATATACTGTTCCAGCCCATGGGCCTACAATATCAGCTCTCTGTCTGAAGTCTTAAACCATCAATGTAGTGTAACTTGTTAATGACGTCTAGGGCCTGTTCTTGATGTCTTCCAAAATATTAGCCCTAGATTTGCTGCTGACTAGGGCAGTGTTTGACAATAGTTTTACAGACCCTTCTATCACTTAGATTCATTGGTAGGAAAGCTTGACACTGACCTTTGCCTGTGTATGAAATTTGATCAATTAGATTCATCAGAAAACAGAAGGATGTTGCTATCTCCAAAAAAGATTGTTTGGCTATTCAAATGCTAATATCATCTACAAAAATGTTTATTCTGGCCTGCCTATTCTAGTCTTGAGAAAGAAGGATAGGAAAGAGCATTTTAAAGCTTTTTTTTTCTAGTCAAATCCCTTCCTAAAAAAAAAAAATTTCCTTTACTGTGAATGATGGAATAGACAGTCTGGGACAACACTAAAGGAACTGGTATGCAATAGCTTTCAATACTCAAATCTGGAAAAGTGTCCGTTAATCCCAAACCAATTAAAATAAAATCCCATATTGACTAATGAAGAGTACAAGAAAACCAGGATTATCCAGTGTTAATGCATATAAAGTGGAAGTGATATGACTCAGTAAACAACATGGGTTCTGCACCTTAAAAGACATTTGCACAATGGTGGCAGAAAACAGACCATGATTTAACTTAAAGTTTCTTCTATATGATATTTGTCTTACTGATCTAAAACATGGATGACCTAATTAAATGAGGCCTACATATTATGTCCTATATTCTGCCTTTTGCATTTCCACTGCATGGGTAGTCTTCTGTGAAGATACTAGATATTTTAGAGGCTGGTTAATAGCTGAACTAGCTTTCTGAGTCTGGCTCTGTTTCAGTTTTATTAAAACATTGCTCTTGTAGTGGATGATCTCAATGACTTTCATTGATGTTTGAAAAAAGAGTCAAAGATTGGGAGAATAGAGGAAGTCGTCAGATTCCAGATTTGTCACTGCTGCATGAGATTTTCATTGCTGCAATGATTTTCAGTTGATGAGGGCATCAACACTGTAACTTTCCAGATGTTTTCGTTCAACTATAGCGCCATGATGCTGACTTCCTCTTTTTGGGATTTCTGGACAGTACAGATTTTGTAGATGTAAATAATGTTTTGGATGAGATATTTCAGTGAATTAAATCTATGACCCATATATACAGCAAACGAAGTATTCTTCACTGATATCTCTATGGTTTAATTATATTCTCAGCTTCATAAAAGTTCATATTCATGTGATGAACTTGAAGCTTTGCATTAAGATAACAAAGCTTTTCATACCCTTCAGTTTGACTAATATATGAAGTCTCTAATCTTCAAATAAACAGGAAAATGAAAACATTTTGATTTTCTGCACTTTTAGAGCTGCCAAGTAATATGTTTTATTTTTATATTTAAGCCAGGAATTGGAATTTTCCTTGGGTTTTTAAAGTTAAATTCTGCATTGTTATATCAGCAAAGAGATGAGGGTGAATTTTAGATTGTCTCCCTCAAATATATGCCGTTTTCTTGATAGGACAGAATTTTAAGTATTATCCATTCCTTCCTTGCCATCATGAAACTGTGTTGCTGACTTAGTCTTTTGGGTCAGCTCACTGGAAAGTGACTGCTACTGTGCATTCCTGAATACAGTGGCATTTGATGCCACCGCCGAGCTGTGGTGAGTTCTTATGCCAACGTGTTTAGCATATACACCAGCTGTAGCATGTCCTTCCACTGATTGCTCCTCCAGTGAGATGTGAACCTCAGTGGAGATTTCTGACTATGCTGAATATGTTTTTTTCAGTGAATGTTATTGTGTGTGTATGTGTGTATGTAAAGGAAAATACATTCTGATAGCTATGACAGCAACCTGAGCTGTGTTTTACTGGTAGTTGGCTCTGACAGCAATCTGGCCTTTGCTGACAGAACTTTTCCAGTTCTTTGTTCCTCGAGAGACCAGGCGTAAGTAAAGCCGTAGAGGCTTGATGCAGCATGGTGTCCACAAACATGGATTGTTTCGCTCCTTATGATGAGAACAATCAGTTTCCTAGAGGATATTATACTTCAGGGGCTCATTTTACTGACTCCATGTATCTGCTCAATAAGCCTTTGTTTATAGACTTCTGAATAAAAACACCCATACCTAACCAATGAATAAGGATACAGGTATACCATCTTGTAAAGCCTTGTGTTTTAATTTTTTGATACACTGAAATTAAAATAACTGACTTGTTATACTGTGAATGTCCTCTGTTTTGGGCCCAGTTAACAAAGGAGCTGAACAAGAGCCAGCGGTGTGCCCAGGTGGCCAAGGTGGCCAACAGCATCCTGGCCTGTATCAGATATAACGTTACCAAAAGAACCAGGAAAGGAATCATGTCACCGTACTTGACACTGGTGAGGCTGCACCTCGAATACTGTGTGCAGTTTTGGGCCCCTCACTACAAGGAAGGCATTGAGGTGCTGAAGCGTGTCCAGGGAAGGGCAATGAAGCTGGTGAAGGGTCTGCAGAACAGGTCTTGTGAGGAGCGGCTCAGGGAACTGGGGTTGTTTAGTCTGGAGAAGAGGAGGCTGAAGGGAGACTTTATTTTTCTCTAAAACTACCTGAAAGGAGGTCATAGTGAGGTGGGTGTTGGTCTCTTCTTTCAGATAAATAGCAACAGGACAAGAGGAAATGGCCTCAAGTTGCGCCAGGGGAGATTTAGATCAGGCGTTAGAAAAAATTTCTTTACTGAAAGAGTCATCAAACATTGGAACAGCCTGCCCAGGGAAGTGGTGGAGTCACCATCGCTGGAGGTATTCAAAAGATGTATAGGTGTGGCACTTCTGGACATGGTTTATTGGGCATGGTGGTGTTGGGTTGGTGGTTGGACTTGATGATCTTAGAGGTCTTGTCCAACCTAAATGATTCTATGATCTTTTTTCCTATTGAGTATGAAATACAAAATTTTGTTGAGTTTTCACAGGTGCTTTTTGTGCTTTATGTATTTCATCTTCCTTGGTGTTTTTAAATCAGATGGGAAAATCTTTGATTTTCAGTGAAAATTTTGCTCATGGGAGACTACCTTTCTTTGTAGGTTCAATAACCACTCACTTTGAGCCTCAGAGGTGCTTGCCTGACACAACCTGTTTAAATTATCTTGGCTTCCAAGGTCTGTATCTTCTTTTTTGGAGACATCACCTTCTGCAGTATGCACCTGATTTGTTGAAACTGCTTTTGCTATGGGCAAACAGGAAGCTCTGTTCTAAACACAAGGATTCAAAGTGCAGGATATGCTTTCCTAACTCACCAGCAAAAAGATTGTGTACTTCAGTTTAGAGATTAGATGCATTTTTAGGAGACTGCTTTTTTCCCCATTTAATCCATGCTTGACTTGAGAGGCAAGGTCTGTCACTGGGTTGCTTATACAATACATGCTTATTCTAATATTTTAAAGAATAATGATAAGTAGTTGGTTGTTATTTTTATGCTTTTAATTTTGAGGTATTTTGATGAATAACAGATGGGTTACTTTCCTTAAAACAGGGTTGCCTTCTGTGGAAGAGCTCTGTAGCAGCAGATGGAAAAAGATAAAAGCATGATGCTAAGTGGCCTGTGTACTGGGAATGTATGCTGGGAGAAAGTTTTCATCCATTTTTTACCTAAAGGGAAATTAACTTTTGCTTGAACACATCACAAGAAATCTCTGTGTCCCATAAATCCAGTTCCCATTTTTATCAAAACCACAACTTAAAAGCTGATTTGTGTCAGACCTCTCTAATATCTTTTGTACTCATATATATCATGTTTTAAGTGAAGTACCTGAGCAGTTGAAATCACTGCAGATTGTGCTCACAGGTAATGGTCAAAGACTAAAAGATTTAATTCTACAAGGTGCTTGCTTTGACCATTTGCTGTATGTGGAGTTAAAGAACCTCAATTTGAAGTGTTGTCATCCTGTGGTCATATGAGATCTGCCCCTCACATTGATGGTAAGCTTGGAGCATTTCGCTTTCTCTTAAGAGGTTACATTTAGGATTTACACATTTGTACTTGATACTAAGAAAAATCTCTGTATTTTAGGGATTAAAATTTTCAGACCAACATGTATTCAATTAAAGATAAAAAAGGAAAGCACACTCTGTACTGAAAAAATGTTTACAATGAGAAACTCTCTTCATTTCTGATGACAAATGCCTTTGAAAAGGGAACTCTAAAGTATTAAGCTCTTTAAATTATTTTTTTCTCAGAAATGCATTTTAATAATTTTTCTTAAGCGGATTTTTTTTGTAAATAACTTGAATGGAGATCCAGATTGCAAATAAAAATCCCTCCAAAAAAGCTACTAACAAAATACCATTTGGGACTTTTTGCCACTCTTTAATCATAGGTAAAAAAAATTAAAGTGCAAAGGTTATCATCAAGAGCTATATGAGATTCACATAATTTATATGTCTTTGTTAGGTAAAGTAGTTCTATGACAGAATTACTTTCATTGGCCCTCAGTAATTGATGAATAACATCTATCCTGTTTAGCAGTATTTTATGAAGCCTGCCACCAAGTATAAATGAAAACAGAATTATAACCTTTACATTATATGGAAATTGAAATATTTTAATCAAACTAAAATTGGTTGTTCCCTTTCCTTCCTCTGGGTTTAGACTTATTATAACTGTTTTCTTACCTTCTTCTGTTCCTGGGCTATGTAAGAGGCTTTCTAATAGATTTGATTTTTGGCAGATGCTTGACATTCAGTTATTTTGGCAGGAGGTAAAATTCTCTGAGTTCTTAATATATAACTGTAAATATGCATACTGAATTAGTCAGCAAATTATGCCTTTATAGTGGAATACCCAAAGATTATTTTAATACCTATCAGCTTTGTTATTTCTCATTATTGAAATAGTTAGGTGTATACTCTGCTAATAATAGATGACCTAATTTTCTTTTACTAACATTAATGAGAATTATATGCAGTCAGCATCTGATTATCTGCAGATAATTCTGCTTTGGACGCAGACACCTAAGATATCACAGTCTGGAACCCAGGTAGGTATCTTGGGGAGCCGTATACTCTTACCCAGGGGCTTGCCAGTTGATGTCCGTACCAGGTTTGGGAGACCAGCAAATGTCGTTGATTTTCACTCCAATTGTATCATCAGTTTTATTTTGTCTAGCTTTATTTATGGGTCTGGCCTAATCCATGCTTCTTCCTGCCCCGCCCCCCCTCCCCCCTCATCAGGTTATTTTCCCTGTGTTCTGGTTGAATAGGAATTCAATAGCTTTTTATCAAGTTGAGTAAATGTGCACCCATATAAATAAACAAGTAAGTCACAAAATATACATCAAAAGGCCTACTTTATTTTAAATAATTTAATATATCATAAGGTGTAACAGGTTTGTGTGTGCGTGGCAAGGTTTTGGTTGCCGGGGGTGGGGGGTTATAGAGAATGGCTTCTGTACAAAGCTGCTAGAAGTTTCCCTATGTCAGATATAGCCAATGCCAGCCGGCATTATAACAGACCCGCTGCTGACCAAGGCCGAGCCAATCAGCGGCGGTGTTTTTCGCCTCTGTGATAACGTATTTAAGAAAGGGAAAAAAGTTGTTGCGCAGCAGTAATTGCAGCAAGTGAGAAGAGTGAGAATATGTGAGAGAAACATCCTGCAGACACCAAGGTCAGTGAAGAAGGAGGGGGAGGAGATCCTCCAGGCGCCGGAGCAGCAATTCCCCTGTGGCCTGTGGTGAAGACCATGGTGAAGCAGGCTGACCCCTGCAGCCCGTGGGCGGTGGAGCAGATGACTGCCTACACCCCGTGGAGGGCTCCCACGCTGGAGTAGGTGGATACCTGAAGGAAGCTGTGACCCCATGGGAAGCCTGCACTGGAGAAGGCTCCTGGCAGGACCTGTGGCCTGTGGAGAGAGAGCAGCCCATGCTGGAGCAGGTTTGCTGCTAGAGTCCCTGGGAGGGGGGGGGGCTCACGCTAGAGCAGTCAGTTCCTGAAGGACTGCACACCATGAAGGAGACCCACGCTGGAGCAGTTCATGAAGAAATGAATCCGTGGGAGGACTCACGTTGGAGAAGTCATGGAGGACTTTCTCCTGTGAGAGGGACTCCACACTGGAGCAGGGCAAGCGTGTGAGGAGTCCTCCCCCTGAGGAGGAAGGAGCGGCAGGAGCAACAGAGTGGTGAACTGACCACAACCCCCGTTCCCTGTTCCCCGCCCTGTGCTGCTGCGGGGGAGGAGGGAGAGAAATTGGGATCAAAGTTAAGCCTGGGAAAAGAAAGGAGGAGTGGAGGGAAGGTGTTTTAAGATTTGGTTTTATTTCTCATTACTCCTCTCTGAGTTAATTGTTGACAAATTACATTTTCTTGAAGTCGAGTCTGTTTTGCCCGTGACGGTAAATGTTGAGTGATATCTCTGTCTTTATCTCAACCCCACAAGCCTGTTTTGTTTCGTTTTGTTTTTTTTTCCCTCGCCCCTGTCCAGTTGAGAAGGGGGAGTGATAGAGCAGCTTTCGTGGGCACCTGGCATCTGGCCAAGTTCAACCCACCACATAAGGTTTTACATTTCTGTATGCAAAACAGTCTCATTTTGCTAATACGAGTTTTTCAGAAAAACTCTTTTTATTTAAAGCCAGCATCATAAAAGACAGTGATACCATTTTGAGTTCTGTTGCAGTTTCACCACAGAAGTGCTTCAAAGACTAAATAGAAAATTTGGATCTATAGTTTTAGTTACCTTCTTGCATCTGCAGATGGAGTGAAGACCTTTTTTCATCAAAAGTTCTTTTGTTTTCTTTTACTGTCCTCTCATCTAGAGGGTACATCTTCTTCAAGCTAAAAGTGACAAAGAAATGACACTAATAAAGTAAATGGCTTGCATTTCTGTCCCAAATTGGAGGCTTTTTTTTTCTCTGAATTTCCTTTCTTTTTCTTCTAATTCAGCTAATGAACTGATAATTTGTGATAGATTTTAACTTATTTACAAGGGGAAAGTGTTGAAGAAATGCATTTTGGATGAAAAAGGAGCAAAAGCAGTAACAGTCTGAAAATATTGCATGAATCTTCCAGTTGGCTGTTGAATGTTTAATGAAGAAATCTTTACATAAAATTCTCAGTTCTTTAAAGGAAAAAAAAATTCTAGATAAACCTTTCTCTAAAAGAATAAACCAACATTTCAATACACTAAGATTCGTATGTATCTACCATACAGTATTTTGCAACAAGTTGAAACTCCCAGTCAATGCAGCAGAACCAGGATGGGGGTTTATGACAGTCCTGCTTTGGATTGGAATTACCAGGGAATTATTTCATTTTTGAAAAAATATTAATTCTTCTCATAAAAAACCCAGGAGTTTTCTATTGGAGCTAACAGATGGTGGGATCCAATAAATACACTATTGTAGAGGTTATAGCCTTCTTTCAGATAGCAAACTAGGCTAAAGTAAATGGGAGAAGAGGAGAACTAAATTTCTAGACAATTCCCAACATTTTGTCTATATATTCCTCCATGACAACTGGGAGTAAAATGCAATCCTCCATGTTTCTGCCTCTTTCTTTTTTCTATATGTTTGTCTCTTAAGATCTGACAAGCACTGTTTCAGAAATTCAGCTCTCCTTTATGGTTCATTTTTCTTTTCAGCAGCATGAAACTGACACTTTCATCCTATTTGTTAAATCTCTTCTGCCTGTATTTCTCCCTTTTACCAATATAATTTAAGATATACAGATAAATAAAATTCTATTTAAATTATTAATTTAATAATCAATTATATAATTAATAGCTTAGAGTATAATATAAAATATGATGCTATGTGTTACAAATAATAACATTTCAATAAAATATTATTTAAAATTTACATAATAATAGAGATAATTTAAATAGTTCAGTCAAATATTGTTTATGTCCAAGCTGGGATACTGTTGAGTGACTGTGTAGAACTCAAAGGGGAGGGAATCAAGGGAATCAAGTTTGGCAGGGTGTTGTCCAAATTACTTCTGATAATGATTCCTGGACTGCTCTTCCTCCTCAAAACCTCCAGCCTAAGTAAGAACTAGCCAGGACACTCCCAAGAAGGAATGGCAGATTCGGCATTTAGCTAAATGTGGATCTTATTCCCCTTTTGTTCTTAAAGACTGTTTTATTCATCAGTGAAAACTCTGGATGTTGTCCAAACAACTGTCAAAGCCATTTCTGCTGACTGATGGACCTTCTCAACAAACCCTTCTCTACCCCTTGTGCCTCAGGCAGGGCTAGATGATCACAGCATTTTTGTTCCTCTTATGTTGTCTGCAGGCTGGGTAGAGATACCCAAGCTACAGTTCCAAAGCATATGATTTAGAGCCAGAAACTGCACAGCCATGTACAAACGCAGAGTTAATTATTTCAGTTTCTCATATGTGGGTGTCCTGGGTTACAGTGTAAAATGTGCCAAAAGGAAAAAAAAAAAAAAAATTCTATTACCATCTTCAGGAGCTGTTGAGACCAGGTGGGGCGGTGCTCCCTGCCTCCCCCCCTCTGGACTATCTCCTGTTACTGGGCACAAAAATGCCTTATCACCTGACCCATCGATAACTCGCTCCTGGGCTGTCTCCTGTTAATGGCCCATCAAGGAACTGCCTCACGACTCCCCATCCCATTGTGAGATGCTCCGCCCGGGGAGGGGGGGGTGGGGGAAGGAGCCAAGCAGTCCATGCCAAATAAAAACGGGGATTTCGAACACCCTAGCAGCCTTCTTCCACTGGATTCCCAGAGGAGCTTTTCCCCCCACTGGAGTTCCAGAGGACAAGAGCTACCGGCCTACCACTGGACCTTCGGAGAAAGACCAGACTCTTTTTACCTGATTGCTGCTTCCACAGAACTACATCCATCGCTTCAGGAGGACTGCAGCCAGCATCTTATCGGACTATCAGACTGCTACTGCCACCCTAACAGGGTGTCAGGTTGTATTTTCTGACTCTGTCAGTGTAAACCAGTGGGTTGTTTGTTTTTCCCTGCCTTGTGTTATATATATATATTAGTAAAGAACTGTTATTTCTATTCCCCATATCTTTGCCTGAAGGCCCGTTAATTTCAAAATTATAATAATTTGGAGGGAAGGGGGTTGCACTTTCCATTTCAAGGGAGGCTCCTGCCTTCCTCCACAGACACCTGTCTTTTCAAACCAAGACAGTGGGTTATATTTTGAGCAGTAGTATGCGTTATAGGCATTCCAGCTTGTACAGGACATCCTCAGGGGTCTCTGTATACTGCTGCACTGAGGACATTGCAGAGACTTCATGCTTGAAAATGGTTACATGTTATACAGTTATAGTTATATAGGTATATACAGTTATAGTTACCCATAAGCATGTAACATCCTTGAGAGTTGTGTACATCATCTGATTGAGGCTTGCAAATCAGTGGCAGTATGTAACCGATCACAATCAAAGTACGTTAATGTACAGGATGTATAACCAGTTATCCTTGTCATTTTGATTATTAGGACAATGAAAACATGTTGTAGGGATAAATTACTGGCATTGATAGACTGTAAGCAACCTTTCCGGGTCACTGCATTTAATATTTGGTGTATGAAATCATGCTGTGTGAGACAGAATAGGTCATACAGGAGATACATGACCAATATGATGACTCCTTCCCTTTCTTATAAATAATTATCCTTCAGCAAACCAGTGATTGTAATTCTGAAAATCAGTGCCTGCAGACAAAAAACTCTCATTTGCACATCTCACAACTGTTAAACAAGGGAACATAGTAGCCAGTGTTGCTAGTTTACAATTCAATATAATGTAACATTTTACAGTTCTGTATTCACAGGCAGTTTGATGAAAAGTTGTCCTTGACATAGTAGGATTTTTCTCAATGTATTTGAATAGCCTTGTGATATACTCATCATTGAGTATGCTACATATGAACAAAAAACATGGACATTTCTCTAGTCAGCTTTCATCAACATGCTCAGGGTATATGTTCTATATATTTTTGCTGCCTAAAGCACATCTATTGAAAAAATATAGAATCACAGAATGGATGAGGTAGGCAAGAAGATCTAGAGATCGTCTAATCCAGGCTCCCTCCTTGGTGCAGCATCAGCTAGAGCAGGGTGCTAGGGCTGCGTTCATTTGCATTTTGAATATCTTCAAGGAAGGTGACTCCGCAGCCTGTCTGGGGAACCGCTTGCCAGTGTTTTTGCCACCTCACAGTAAAGTGGTCTTTCGTATGCTTAATTGGATTTGCACATGTTTCAGTTTGTTCCCATTGCCTCTTATCCTGTCACAGGGTACCATTCTGGTGTCTGGCTCCATCTTTTTTATGCTCTACCATCAGGTATCTAAATACATGGATAAGATCCCCCTGGTGCCTTTTCCAGGCTAAACAGCCCCAGCTCTCTTGTACTGAGTTTGCGTGGCAAGGTTTCGGTAGCAGGGGGCGCCAGAGGAGTGGCTTCTGTGAGAAGCTGTTAGAAGACTCCCCTATGTCCGATACAGCCAATGCCAGCTGGCTCCAAGACAGACCCACTGCTGGCCAAGGCTGAGGCCATCAGCAAGGTGGCAGCGCATCTGTGATAACGTGTTTAAGAAAGGGAAAAAAAGTTATTGCACAAGAGCAATTGCAGTCGGAGAAGAGAGTGAGATTATGTGAGAGAAACAGCTCTGCAGACACCAAGGGCAGTGAAGGAGGAAGGGGAGGAGGTGCTCCAGGCACCAGAGTAGAGATTCCCCTGCAAGCTGTGGTGAAGACCATGGTGAGGCAGGCTGTCCCCCTGCAGCCTATGGATGTCCATGGTGGAGTAGATGTCTGCCTGCCCCCCACGGAGGACCCCACAGTGGAGCAGGTGGATGTGCCTGAAGGAGGCTGTGACCCCATGGGAAGTCTGCACTGGAGCAGGCTCCTGCCAGGACCTGTCGACCTGTGGAAAAAGGAGCCCACACTGGAGTAGGTTTGCTGGCAGGTCTTGAGACCCCAGGGGAACCCACACTGAAGCAGATGAAGGACTGCACCTTATGGAAGGGACCCATGCTGGAGCAGTTTGTGAAGAACCACAGCCCATGGGAAGGACTCACTTTGGAGAATTATGTGGAGGACTGTCTCCTGTGGGAGTGACCCCACATTGGAGCAGGGGAAGAGTATAAGGAGTCCTCCCCCTGAGGAGGACGGAGCGGCAGAAACAATGTGTGATGAACTGATTGCAACACCCATTCCCTGTCCCACTGTACCATTTGGGGGGAGGAGGTAGAGAAATCAGGAATCGAGTTAATCCCAGGAAGAAGGTGTGGGTGGGGGGAAGATGTTTTTAAGGTTTGATTTTATTTCTGATTACCCTTCTCTTATTTGATTGGTAATAAATTAATTTCCGCAAGTCTGCTGTGCCTGTGACGGTAATTGGTGAGTGATCTCTCCCTGTCCTTATCTTGACCTATGAGCATTTAGTTATATTTTCTCTCCTCTGTCCAGCTGAAGAGGGGGAGTGATAGAGTGGCTTTGGTGGGCACCTGGCATCCAGCTGGGGTCCACCAGCCACACCTCTCAACTTTTACTTGTATGAATGATGCACCAGTCACCTTTGTGTCCCTTCATTGGACTTTTTCCAGTATGTCCATCTGTCTTGTACTGGAAAGATTTGTGTAATGGCTGAAAAGCTTCTGTGTGATTAAAATTCTGAAGCTGAAATTATTCAAAATTTAAGCAGAGTTTTGACTTCAGCTATACTTCTTATTTCTCTAATTTAGGGTGTTTTATGGAAACCGTTAATGGTATTTCTGCATAATCTATTAAGGCAAAAATTCCTGTTATGAGAAGAGATTATTTTCCTTTTCATGTCCTTACAGTCTGTAAGCACCTTTTGCAGATTCAGTTGACCATCAGCTGTAAAATGATCAACAGTTAAATATTCACATATCTAATTTTAAATGCTTTTAGATTAGTTTTTCCTCATGACTTATCCTTTTCTCACAGTTAATCAATATCTTGTTTGAACAGATTTTAAGCCTCTAATGGCGAACTGCTAATCCACTAGCTGAAACTCCTGTGATTCACTGTAATGTGGTATCTCTCCAAGACCGTCTTGAAAGGCAGTGCTTGCTGCGGTGGTATGTGCTCTACTTTCATTTCTTGTTGCAAATTACTCAAGTTACTTTCCAGTACTGTGCTTTGTACCAGGCTCATAAGAGTTAAGACTGTCTATGAAACAGACTGCAATATTTGCCTCTTCTGAAATGCAAGTTTTAAGTGTGTATTTTATCACTTGAATTCCTACTAACATATGATATACTGTCAAAGACTAAAACATGTTTATACATGTCTAGCTTTTGCCTTGTAGATAATTATAGAGTGATTAACATATAATAGTATTTTTGGTTATTTCCATAACCTCTAACAACATTTTAAATTTAATTTTGTAAATCTGCCTCATACAAAAATATTCTTAAAATGTATTTATTCCTGACAATTTTATATTTTAATAATATTGAATATTAACTTTTTCTAAATAACTCTTCTGTTGAATCTGTTACCTTTTTATATTGACACTATTATGTTCTTTCTTACTGGAAAACTACACCCGTCTTGGCAAATACTGGCTAAATACTTCCTACGGTAGTCACTTGACAGTTCTTGAGCCATTATTGATTTTAACTTTCAGAAGAATTAAGTTGTATTAGAATCGAAAACTCCAGCAAAAGTTTTGCTGTTCAATACTCAGTGAAAGAAATTCTGTTGTTCTGCTTTTTTTTTAACACTACAGGGCACAGCTCTGACGCAATTTTAGCCATGTCTGCCTAAACCAAACACAGTGGATATTAACCTAAAAATCTTCAGAGCACAGCTGTATAAATTTCATAGCTTGTCTATAGCTATACCACATTACATGGTATAATTGCTCATCCTAAATTGCCTTGCCTCATAGTGTAGAAAACCTTAAACAGAATAGAAGTTCAGTCTAATTCATTTTGGATAATTTATAGAAAGAGCTTTCAGAGTCTGTAGACCTTGATCACTGTGTGCAAAGAGAAAACTGATGAATAGAAATCAAAGCAAACACCTGACCAGCCAACAGACAGCAACTCATTTTGCCTTTCAGAAGACTGATGTCCTCTTTCCTGTCTATGAAAGGAGTCCCATTCCTAACAAATGGTAGATTGGACTAGGAAATAAATATTTATGAGAAAAACGTTGTTTAAACCATGTGGCTTAGATGAATTCTTTTTCCATTTACACTTCAGACAAGTTAAATTAGTTTGCCAATATCCTAAATTACAGAACATCTAGCAAGTGTGCAACCATCAAAACTAGTCTACGTTAAAACAGTATTAAATGCCTGGGGCAGACATCTTTTTGTTTGTGTGGAAAGCCTTAAGCTTTACATAGCCAACTTAACAGAAGGAAATATTGGTATGGAGTGTTAGTGAACAGACAGACGTCAAACCATTTTAATTGTGTCTTCAATAAGGCTTACCTTTGTGCTCATTACAGCAGAGGTTTAGAGACCATTAGAAATAACTATTTTTTACCGAGAAAACCATTTTTAGAGAAAAATTATAAAGAAGTATATTTTACTTCAGTTACCTAAGCATTTTAAAGAAAACTGTGACTGCTTTTTAGATAAGGTAATATGAGTGAAAATAATATAATTCATAGAAAGTAAGGCAAGCATATAGGTAACTGGTCATCAAGAGCACTTCCTAAGAAACGCATTAAAAATTAGGTTCTTTTCCACACATTTTAGAAAAAAAATCTGGTTATGTGGCTTAACAAAATGAGGACAATTTCTGATGGTTCATATAGTTACAGGCTAACTGTGTGGCCTTCTTGCTTGCTTTGTTAGGATAGAGGAACGTTTCCAACAGTAATTTGAATGGAAATATTTTCAGAGGAATTTTTGTGTGGAAAATAACAAGAGCAGAGATACATTTTTTATGATCTGTAGCTGTACCACTATCTCACAGGTTATAGTGCTGAATCTCAAACTAGCTTTATTGTCAGTTTTCTCTTTAACTTTTTTTTTTTTTTGAATGTTTGACATTCAACTGGGGCTTGGTTTTTTTTTTTCCTTTTTAGAAGAGTCGTGTGCATTGCATTCTTTGAAACCCCATCTCTTCACTTAGTCTTAGTCTACAGTCCAGTGATTTGGAATGGAGAAGTTCTGTGGTTTTCTTTATTGTTGTAAAACAGAGAAAAAATAAAAGGAGAGATACTCGGGTTTTTTACCCACATTTTATATATTTTAAGCTGTTTACCACCCTTAGAAATAATTTCATCTCAAACTGTGGTAGAAATAAAGAATCTATGTTCTGTGATGGAGACATTATTTCAATGAGATGCTAACTTTTAACTAGTAACTTTGTACTCTGAAGGGTCCCATCTCCACTTATTTAGGCTGCTACAGTATGTAGATGCTTTCCTCTGCCCAAATAGGTTGGAGAGAACACATGGTGTAGTGAACTTGAGACAAGTAGAAGCACATCTGAACACCTTCAGGAAGTCTTCCTTACCATTTTATTCTTCTTAACTGATATCTTAATAGTACAGGCTGATCAACAGCTGCTAATGCATGAAGTGAGACTAAGCATGTGAAACAAACGTTTAAACTTGACTTTTAAAAGTGCTCCAGACTTTAAATCAGACTGAAGTTGCGGTTGTTGCCTACTCTAGGTTTGAGGAAAAACAGATTTTTCTTTCTATATTGTAATTACATTATTATAAGACACTTCTCTTCTAATATACATTCGTTAGCTTTCTAGTTGGATACCCAGTACAGTAATGTTCCTACTGTCATGTATTCAAATATAATCAATGTTTTAAATGTTTTGTTTGGATGTGCTAGGCAGCCTAGCCACACAGGACAAAAAGATGCATATGCAGATTTTTTATGTCAGGGATATATTGGCTTTCTAGATATAAGGTAAGCTTTTTTATTCTTCCCTAGAAGTTTAAATGGGAGCTCAGGCCTGGGAACATTTAAGAAGCACTGTAAATGTATTCGAACTTCCTGTTCCCTGTTGGCTTCCTCCATACAATTAATCTGAATTGTCTACTAAGTTGGTAAGCCAAACAAGACCAGGAGACAGGCATGAACTTTGGCCCATAGTTACTTATATTGGAAAGTTGTTACCACGGTCCTCATCATTGCTTTAGCCCAGGATGGCTGGCACTTTCCCAGGCAATGCACAGCCAGATGTGTTTCAGGGAGTGGCACAGGCCAGGAGCCATGCCATTTGGACAATCTGAATGCTGTCACCTTTGTTTGGTAGGTATGGGAGTTTAGGTGCCTGGATGTGAACCACACAGTGTCATTTGGCCTCAGAGCCATAGAATGGCCTCTTTCCTCTTTAATTTCCTGGTCTATGTATTGTAGACATACTGCCTAGTGGTTATAAAGAATAAATCTACTTCCTACAGAAAGTGCTTATTATAACTTTGCCAGACATATGTGAGTGAAAGGTAATGTACAAAACAATAAATGAGTTAAATATATTGACATGAATGTTCTTCCTTTTGGCTTCACTGTTAAGAAAGAGATAAGCTAGCTTCTTAACTTCTTACTGGCTTCTCTGTGCACAGTCTGATATACAAGACGTTGGTTACTCTGTGGCTTGCAAATTACTTCAGAATACATGTTTTTAAATTTTTTAGCCAGTAACCTTTTCCAGTTATCCTGCATGTTCAGTTTCCCCATCTGTTGTGATGTGAAAAGAGGTTGTCAGTATTTACTATTTGTCTTGGTTTGAAAGACAGGTGTCTGTGGAGGAAGGCAGGAGCCTCTCTTGAAATGGAAAGTGCAACCCCCTTCCCTCCAAATTATTATAATTTTGAAATTAACAGTCCTTCAGGCAAAGATATGGGGAATAGGAATAACAGTTCTTTACTAATATATATATATAAAACACAAGGCAGGGAAAAAACAAACAACCCACTGGTTTACACTGACAGAGTCAGGAATACAACCTGACACCCTGTTAGGGTGGCAGTAGCAGTCCGATAAGATGCTGGCTGCAGTCCTCCTGAAGCGATGGATGTAGTTCTGTTGGAGTAGCTATCAGGGAAAAGAGTCTGGTCTTCCTCCGAAGGTCCAGTGGTAGGTAGGTAGCTCTTGTCCTCTGGAACTCCAGTGGGGGGAAAAGCTCCTCTGGGAATCCAGTGGAAGAAGGCTGCTAGGGTGTTTGAAATCTCAGTTTTTATTTGGCATGGACTGCTTGGCTCCTTCCCCACCCCCCCCTCCCCGGGCGGAGCATCTCACAATGGGATGGGGAGTCGTGAGGCAGTTCCTTGATGGGCCATTAACAGGAGATAGTCCAGGAGGGAGTTATCGATGGGTCAGGTGATAAGGCATTGTTGTGCCCATTAACAGGAGATAGTCCAGAGGGGGGGAGGCAGGGAGCACCGCCCCACCTGGTCTCAACAGCTCCTGAAGATGGTAATAGAATTTTTTTTTTTTTTTCCTTTTGGCACATTTTACACTGTAACCCAGGACACTATTATGTACAGGACTGAGCGCAAACTTCATGCTCTTTGTTATTTCAAATGCACACTTGAATATCCTAGAATGAAACAAATCCTTTCCCTCCGTATTCTGCAATTTAGTTTATTCAGTGTGTTTCTATAGCTGTACAAACTAAAAGAGCCCTGTGTAAGAACAGCAAAGACTTCAGTACATCACAGAAGAATTTGGACTTCTGAGGTTATTACCCTGAAATGTAGTCCCTTCTCAGCGTCATGTGCACATGAAGACATAATCTTTTTCACTGTTTGAAATCTCCCCAGCGGTGTTTTGAAAAAGAGTATCTCAACTTCTGTCCTGAACATTGTTTCTTTCACTGTGTTTTCTTAAAGAGTGAACCATGGAAGATTAATTTTCTGCTTTGCAAGGAGGACTTTCTTTAGCCTCTTCAACACCCTCTTCATTTAATGTAGGTTTAATCAACCTTATGTGTATCCTTTTATTCTCTAGATAAACTGGTTTGAGATAGGTGCTTGCAAGTAATTCCTCTTCAAGTGGACTTTAAAAGGAAGTTCTAAGAAGCTTATATGATTAGCAAGTTAATAATGGGATCTCAGTGAAAGAAAGCAGGACGAATTTCATAATTCTTAGCCAACAAACGCAAGATCTCAGCTGTTATGTCTGAAAGTTATCTGATGACAGAACAGACATTTTACTTCCATTGACAAAGATCTCTCTAGAGGCCTCTACAAAGGAAGACAGTTCATGCTAATGATGAGGTCCTAGTGACCCCAAGATACATGTTTTAGAACCTTAAGAAAATTCTTTTATTTATTTCATCTTCAAAAGGATGAGGTTTTAAATCTACTTTTTCTCAGAACTTTCCGAATTCCTTTCCACCTCCCTCAGAGAAGGCAAACCATCCAAACTTAAACATATTTATATGCTTAAAACAGCAGAAGCAGAATACATGTTTTGACTTTTCAATATGTTTATTAGTCTGAATAGTAGTCAACTGTCATATATATATAGGCAAAATCTTCTGGACTAATATTCAACAGGATTTTACATGATCAAGTCACAGTTTACATCCATGGAATATCATAACTTCTTTGCAAGAAATAATACAACTTCAGATTACTTTAATGAGAACTTATAAACGGCCACTGAATGCTGGGAGAGCTTTCTTTTAATGTGGAAATTTTGCTATGCTAAGAGATATGCAGGTATCTAATCAGTTCTTCACAAGCTCACTTCAACCCACTTTAACAAAACTAGATACATAAAGGCATATTACATGAAAATTAACAGGAAAATTAAAAAGGTTTTGAAAGAACATTATTAAATATGACTATAAAAGGAAATCTTCTGTTTATAAAACAAAAAAGAACCCTCCTAGATTAAAAACTGAGGCTTGCTTCATTAATTCCATTAGCTGTCTCTGACATGGGAATAGAGAAGAAACCAAAGACCAGAGGTACTGATATGCATTGAATCTTGAGTTAATAAAGTTGGAACTGTGCCGAACTGGAAAAAATTATAAATTGTTAACTTATTAGCTAGCATAGGTCAACTTAAGAGTTTTCTGATTCAATTGGTGACAGCATGCCATTAATGCAGTGCTCAGAAGTACAGCCTGAAGTCAGCAGTCTCTTCAAGAATAAGGCATGGACTAAATAAGGCATGGACCAAATAAGGTCACTTGACACTGAGAAACTTTTCCTGGAAACGTGATGTCTTTTCAGATAAAAGTTATTTTTTAACAGTTATGATTATTATAATTCTGAAAGTATACAGAAAATGCAGAATATCTCCATTGGGAACTGTATTTCAAAATATCTGTTTCTTACTATTCTCTTATTTATTTATTCTTAGTAGAATATAATCTCAGGAAACTAGATTTAATTGAAAACTAGCTGTCCATTAAAAAAGTGTTTTATCTGAGCATAAAAAGGTAGTAAAACATTTCAGAGTTATCTAAGTGAATTGAGGAAGGAAGTTGAATTTAAAATGTTGATGTAAGCATGTGAAAACTCAAGTGCTATTGAATCTTATTTCTCTAGTCACTTAATAGCCATTGCAATGAAAAATTTATGTGGAAAATTATTTTCAGCGCTTTTTTAAAAGTTGTTATACATAGCATTTTTATTCTGTCTAAAAAGCTGAAAAGCATTTTTTTCCAACTTGAATTGGATACTTTAAATTTTTCTTTAAGTTTTATCTTAAATTCTTTGTGTTCTTCCTCTTCCCTCCTTCCACACCATAGTTAGGGGGTGGGTTTCATAACTCAGTTAAATTACCAGTAATGACTTAACGGTCACCACGTGCAGGGCAGCTGTAATGTTACCATAGAACATAAGCTACATAGGTGTAGGTGTAAAATATATGCACTATGCATGTCAGGAGGTATCAGTTTCGAATTAAAAAAAACTATATTAAAATTTTGTTAACCAAAAAACATGTGAGCTTTTCCTTGAGCATTAGTCGGAGTGATGTACAAAAAAGTTTACCAATAGATAAGACAACTGTTAAGACCAGCTTAATTGCCCAGAAAAAATCAAGTCCTGGAGTCAAATATGGCAAATTGGAGAAAGAAGGAAGGTAGGATCAGACTTGGATAAGAGCATATGTGATGAAGACCTGCTGAACAGGATCAGGGACTGATTAAAATGTAGGAAAAGCAAGAACAAAATCATATGGGAGCAATGAAGGGTAGTCAGTTGGAATTTATCCTCATATGTTTATCTGAAAAAGAGTATTTTGGGGATATATGATAACTTCAGAACTCTGAACATCTTGGCTTGGCACTGGTTTGTAAGAACAAGGCTGACTTTCCTTTTCCTTCTTTCTTACATGCTCTTCACTCGTCCTTGTAATACACAGCTGACTTCACACCTAGAGTTTAGTTACCATTTTTCAAAGCTGCCCAAGCAGTGCTCTCCTGTTGTTTATAATACAACTGCAGTTTCTGGAGTGAATTTCTGGTTTCATTTTAATTTGAAGCTATTATCTTACAGTAGTGTGCCATGTGAAACTTAAATGGGGAACTCACAGGCTTCCATTCAGCACTACCAAACATACTATTTTCATCAATGTGGCTTTCTGGTCATTTTGTCTGTTCTCACTCCATGTTGTATACCTTTGCGTGGTAGGCCTCTTGCCTTTATCTTCAGAGGAACTACAATATTTTTTTCTTGAGTCTTTCTGGACACTGGAAGTTAGAGACCATCCCCTACAGTCATCAGTCATAGTACTTATGCCTGTCTCTAGGCAGCTGACTTACTCGGCTTCATCCACACCTTTGAGCAGCATCTTAAAGAAAGATTTTTAAATAACAGCATATGTACATTGTTCTAATTGTTCTAATCTATTCCTTCAGTTTTCCTCCTAATTGACAATAAAAATGAAGCACTTATACACTATGTAAGTCTGTATTCCTGTTTTAGTTTGGAGTAGTAGTGGTTTCCATTATTGTCCCCCTCATTGTACATTGCTCAAAAAGGTTTTTTGGTGCTTCTGAAATAAATTCCTTTTTGAGAAAATTAAAATGGAAACTGCAAATCCAATGCTTACTAAATAATCTCCACTCTAAAATCAGAGGTAACACTATGAACCACTGAGTGATGCCTGAATAGCTCTGGAACAGAGGTATGGTGGGAACATGGTGAAACTAAACATAGTTCAAAGTAAAGCTACTGAACCTCACAGAGTGTAGTTCACTTCTTTTCCACTAGTTTACCTGCTAATGTTCAGAAAACAAAGATCTCTCTGATGCTCAGTTCTAGTGTCATACTTCTAGCTCATGAATTCTCTGATGATAGATGTTTGCTTAAGAGAGCTTAACATTGTTAAAGAATGCATTAGCCCATTGCTAACTTTTTTTTTTTTAGATCTCCTCAGGGAAGTTTCCTAATGTCTCACACTATCTTCCAGGGCATCCAACAGAGTCTATCAGACAGAATTCCTATTCTGTGGTTTGGATGGTTCAACCAATTTTCTCCTAATAGCTGTAATTACTAACCTAATGTCTTTATCTCTTTGAAGACCTAATGTCTTTATCTCGCTATTGAAATTCTCTTTTTTTTTTTAATCAACTGTCTTATTCAAGCACCTATACCATGTGGATAGAGATATAATTGTGAAATTTGATATCTTTGCGCATTTACATATGCTAGCACATTTTAAGTCGTTTTATGATTTGAAAGTAACAGCTTTATGTTACTAAATGATGCCAAATATTCACCTCTTTTGTGGTGTTTTTCTGCTTTACCTGTGGGGAGTGCCTAAAAACTAATTTATGTTTTCTACAGTAAATATTTCTCAAAATTAACATATAGCTTTCTATATGACACGATTCAGGTTTTTCTGTTTTTCTTATATTTCCCTCCTTTTTTATTTATTAAGTAGCAACATCTCTCTATGGGAACTTAAAAACTCACCCCTTTGTTTATGAAAGAAAGTGACACTACTTTAGAAAGTTAGATAGAGAAAGAAAGAAAGAATTTCTGGGCACTACAGCTTCCCCCTGTCTATTTTATTATATGAATTAATGCTATATTTCATTTTAAAGGTAGGTGGCATTAGAATACATAATAATTCAGTACAATTTTAAGATCTTAATCATGCATTTCTTCCATTACTGCTACTTACAGCTGGAAATAGTCCTGTCAACTGTCTCATTTTCCCATTCAGGAATATTCCTGTAGCTTCGTGCTACAATTGTAAGTAACCCTGTCTGACACAAACTTAGTTTTCTCTATACTTAGTGTTTATACTTAATCTTATACTTTAATTTCTGTTACTAGAAAAAAGTCCAATCTTTGTTTTTTTAAAGTGTACCGTGACTACATGCTGACATCTGCAAAGAAGCCATTTTTGAGAGGACTTTTAATATAGCTGAAAAAAGGTGGAAAATAATGACTGTTGGACATGCAGTACAGTAAGTTTGCAATTTAATACTAAGTGCAGATACTGTATTGCATTGATTAGTTTCTAATGATGTGGAACTTTTTAATAGATACAGGTCTATTTATCTTTTGATGTAAAGCACACATCAAAATGTGTGCAATATCAGTATAAAACAAAGATACTAGATATTTTCAATGTCCTGTTTCTAAAATGTGTGGGTTTTTTATGGACCACATAAAAACATGCAATATCTTTAGAGTTTATAACAGATTATTACAACGAACATACATAAATACAAATTCTCTTCTTGAGAAATACAATTTCTCTTCTTGAAATGTTTAGCTGAATGTAAAATAGATCTGGAAATAATATCACATCCTCCTCTTTCCAAGACTACTTCAATGCCAAAACGTGAAAATTAAAAGCGCTTGCTGAATTACAGTGATAAATAAATAATCTCAGATTTAGAGGATAGACGTTCTAGGACTAGATCCTTACCTACATGGTGTACTAAGTATGTTTTGTTATGAATAGGAAAGGCGTGTGCATTTGTGCTTATGTGATCACCTCATCAGACAAGCTCTTGTTTTAATGCTGTGTACTTAACAAAACTTCGTGGTGCCTTAAGCTGTAGCAGTTTTCAGCTGCTACAAATAGTGCAATGAGACAATGTTGAAATGGTAACAGGATATGCTGCTGTTCAGTGGAGTGACATTTTGGTGGCATTGTGATAGGTAGAGACACGGACAATTTAAAGTGTCAAAATCCAATGCGAATTTTATTATATTAGCAAGCGAACAAGAGCAAAGGCAGCGCTGGGCAGCCGGGGAGTCTGCGCTCCGCCAACGGCTCGCAACTTCCCGCCTCGTGTAAGCACATTATATACAGCCTCATTTCCTGCATTCGTGATGTCGCAATCAGGTCGATACTCTGCGCATGTTCCTTCTGTTGCTGGGGGGTCTTTCTCTGCCTCCTGGTGATCCTAAGGATGAAGGCTGAAGGTCTTCCTCGTTGCCCTGTGGGTGGACTTATGCAAGAATGTGACTACTCAACCCCCTCAGTTACGGGTCCTGTTGACTTATGCAAGAATGTGACTACTCAACCCCCTCAGCTACGGGTCCTGTTGACTTATGCAAGAATGTCCTTCGGTTGGGCTATCAAGCCTTGCGGGCACATAAATCTTCCATCCATACCTTCCCATACAGGTTTAATGAACAAAACACAATATGTTACTTATTACACCCTCTGAGAGGGGTCCCTGAAGTGAATTACATCTCAAATCATGGCTACATATATAGAGAAAGAATAGTTCAGAGCTTGAGAGCAAGCAACGAAATTAGCTGTTATAACAGAAGGCTCAAGTTCAGTCTTCAAATACCTATTTTTTTTAACAGATTCTATATCTCTGGCACTTATTTTACAAAAGTTTAATCTATATGTTCAGTAGATATTTTTGTTTTTACAACACATTAATGATTTTTTATAACACAGTATATTCTCTTTATATTTGCTTTTATTGCATATTATTTTTCCCCACCTTTTCTCCACACACACTCGGTTTTAGTCCAGATGTTCTGAACTATCTATCTCTGTTTGTTGCCTGTAAGAAAACCACTAACATCGTGTCTTGGTTTGAAAGACAGGTGTCTGCTGAGGAAGGCAGGAGCCTCCCTTGAAATGGAAAATGCAACCCCTTTCCCTCCAAATTATTATAATTTTGAAATTAACGGGCCTTCAGGCAAAGATACGGGGAATAGGAATAACAGTTCTTTACTAATGTATATATGTATATAACACAAGGCAGGAAAAAAAACCCGACAACCCACTGGTTTACACTGACAGAGTCAGGAATACAACCTGACACCCTGTTAGGGTGGCAGTAGCAGTCCGATAAGATGCTGGCTGCAGTCCTCCTGAAGCGAGGGATGTAGTTCTGTTGAAGCAGCGATCAGGTAAAAGGGTCTGGTCTTCCTCCAAAGGTCCAGTGGTAGGTAGGTAGCTCTCGTCCTCTGGAACTCCAGTGGGGGAAAAACTCCTCTGGGAATCCAGTGGAAGAAGGCTGCTAGGGTGTTCGAGATCTCAGTTTGTATTTAGCATGCAATGCTTGGCTCCTTCCCCCGCCCCGGGCAGAGAATCTCACAATGGGATGGGGAGTCGTGAGGCAGTTCCTTGATGGGCCATTAACAGGAGATAGTCCAGGAGGGAGTTATCGATGGGTCAGGCGATAAGGCATTATTGTGCCCATTAACAGGAGATAGTCCAGAGGGGGGAGGCAGGGAGCACCGCCCCACCTGGTCTCAACAGCTCCTGAAGATGGTAATAGAATACTTTTTTGGGCACATTTTACACTGTAACCTACGACACATCGGCCTTTTCTTGTCACTTTTTTTTCCACAGCTGGTTCCATACACTACCAACAGACATTTATTTGCTCCATCTCTAACTTAACTCCTACACTCTTGACCTTAAATTTTATTGAACTTTAAAGTTTGCAGATTCTATTTCAGATCTGAAGAAGGCTTGGGAGAAAAAAAACCCGAACAACTAGCCATTTTTTTCCAACTATACCAAATTATTCTAGTAAAACAAATTATTTCAGACTACACAGCTTGTTTTATGTCCCTAACCTATCACAGGTACATGAATAGTAACATTTTTTTTTCTTTCAGTTATAAAAAGTGTAACTATACAAGAAAGTTTTTGTGAACTGTTGGCTTTGCTGAATGTTCAAAGATTGTCAGAGATTAATTACCCTATCTGAGGCATATAGATCAGTTAATACGAAATATGTTCCCATTCCACTATGTATATAAATCTTAAAAATTAATATGAAAATAATATGAAGCTAATAATGCATCACTTCCTTGTCCATGTAACTTCAGTGATACAGAAATGAAAAAATCCTTACGTAATAACACTGTATCATGTGACTAGACAGCAAATAGAAGGCATATGCTGAACAGAGGGATTTATTTATAAAATGAAATTAGAATTCTTGAGTGATATACTGCCACAAAGGTTCTTGATGGTCAGTTTGGTCAAGGATAGTTAAATTCCTTGATGGCATCACCCATCAAATTATCAAACATCAAAACAATGTCACAATATGACAAGGTCAGTCATAACTGCGTAACTTTTCTTAGATGCTTTTTGTAAAAGCATTAAAAGCTTACAGTGAGAGAAGGAGTTAAGGGAATCTTAGTAGATAAGGCCTTGCTTAATGATTACCTAGATTGCTTTATAGTCCAGGGGATAGAATTAATAGATGTTGCTTAATGTTTCTGTTAGCCATTGTACAAATTAGTTGAAGCAAGAAGTCCTGTGCCCCCCTACAATAGACAGTTCCCAATAAGAATTATGAACGTGTCTTAAGAACCAGCTGAAACTGACTCTGAAGTTTGGGCAAGAGCCGAGGAGCAACTGAGTCTGCACAAGGACAAGGGGTTACCAGCGGTGACGAAGAGGAGCTATCAGCCTTCATCTTTTCGACCCCCAACGACTACCACAAGGAGGCACTGCGCAAGCGCAGTATGGGAGAATTTTATGGAAATTACTTTTGGGACTAATTTTAATACGAAGCGGGGACAGGTCATACATATGTATAGGCATATTGGGAAATCTTATGTATTACATAATGCTTGACAGTATAAATTTAAGACAAGTTGCTGCGTTCGGGCATGCACGACTTTGGTGGGGCTACCCCCCCGTGCTGCCCAGCGCTGATTAAACATACCTACTTTACAGTTTCACAGATTGTGGAGTCTGTTTTCCGCACGTCAACAGCAGATGACTTTATGTACTAATTAGAGGGGCTCCTGAGAAAAACTGCTTCATCTAGTCCTACTACTGGAAGGCATATATCTACTCTGGAGGCTACACCTCTGCTATTCCACTCTGGTCTTTCACAAAAGTAAAATGTCCAATTCATGTTCATGTGTAGAAAGCACTACATGAAAGAAATGCAAACATAATTTGTGCTTTACGTATTTGTCACCGTGGAAAAAAAATAAATAAGAAGTTGAAAATAGTTATGAAAAGTAACATTTAAAATGTATTTATAACATAAACACATAGTAGAAAAGTAGAAGAAAACATGACATATAGCAAAAAATAACCTTGTGGCAAAACTCAGAGAGGTGAGAAAATGCGTATTTCTTCCTTAGTGAACGTTAGTAATATGCCAGTAGATACAATGCATTTCTATAGTTTTTTTAGAAAGCTAGAAGAAAAATACAAAAGACAAATAAGAACAGTCACACTGTATAATATACCAAGCTCCTCATTGAATCCTTTAGTTAATTTTCGTATCTCACAATCCACACCTATGAAAGGCAATCAATGCAGTGCTGCCTGCTTGCTGAAGCAGTGCCAGTCCCTAAGTTATGTATAAGCCAACTAGAAGTAGATGGTCTATTGATTTTCTTGAATTGGTATCTTGTGACAGAAGCACATAAATTTCCCAAATAATTGCTATCAGGTTAAGTGGAAGGCTCACTTCATTTATTAAATAAACATGTTGGTGCATTTCTCTTCAGTAAGGCACAGTAATTAAACAGCGTAATAACAGGCGCGTAAGTCTCTATTTCAAACCACACCTCCTTTTAACTCAGCCGATACTCCACTAAGCAATTTGCTTGTGTTAGTAGACATGTTATTAGGTATAAGTTTAGAAAAGTTTGACATTTTTCTGTACATCTATCTAATAAAATCTCACTGCATAATCACTAGATTTACTGAAAGACAATAGTTTAAGGGCTATGATACATTATTATCATAGTCTAATTGCTGCATAGTTAGGTTTATGCCTTTTCTCACTGACATAGTCCTATTGGCTGCTTACAATAGTAAAGTTTATGTAATCAATAAGACTTTTTAGAATCTGATTCCTTGAATATGTGTTACCCCTACAATCATCTATGCACTCTATTTTGAAAGCGCATTTACAGGAAAAATTGTGAGAATATTCTCTGTAAAATATGCCCAAAAAGAAAACATAAAATTTGGGTTATTTATATAATGACTTCTTGAAAAAGAAAAGTAACAATAAATATAACACAATGAACTGCAAAAAAGTCTAGCAAAATTTTTTTCTGTGTTTACAGAATGTAAGAAATACGAAATTTTTGTTAAAAATAACTGAGAAAAACTATCTAGACTAAGTTTTGTGTTCCTTATTATGAATACATGCATCTACTCTGACCTTCTGGTACAGATAATTAATTTTAAATCTGCTTCCAGTCAACATCTGATTTTTATCTTTTAATCTTATTTCTTTTGTATGTTAGACTTACAAATCATTACTAACTTTTGATAAAATAATACATAATTAAGGTTATGAAATTACAGACCAGATGAACCCTTTCAAAAAGTATACCACGTGTTTTTTGTAGTTTAACTAAACACACTAGAGGGGTAGAATGAGTAGGATAGTAAATTGATGGTTTAGAAATCAAAGCTGAAATGGAAGAATGAATGCCTGGAGGGGTAATTGGACTCGTTCTGTGTTTAAATGGTTTCCAGAATAGCAGATGAATGAGATCCATCTCCTGCAGGATAGGAAATTAGAAGACATTTGAGAAGACAAGAATGTTATTGAGTCAGAGAGGCTGATCTCCATTTAGTTTGAATATTGAGTTATTGTATGCATGGAAATTGCATGGATGGGATTGCAGATTTTGCTAAACCAAGTTTTGAAAAACACGTCTGCTAAGAGGAAAGGTTAAGGGCATTTTTTCTCTGTGGTTGAAGAGGGGGAGGTTACCTAGTGTTGACTGAAGCTGTCATTGCTTTTTATCAGGGTAGGTCAGAGGACCATAGCTATTGTCAATAGAGTTCCAGTGTGCATCACTTTCTTGTCCTCGGCTGAAGAAGCTGAATTCCAAAGAGAAAATCAAGTACTGGGTAGTTCTATCTAGCCAATCATTACCCATAGTTAAATACAGGATTTTTAGAATTATTTTGGACTGTGTACAGTATTTTCTCTTTTAAAAAAACAAGTTCTTCTAAACGTAAGGGATTGCAGATGAGGAATACCAAAGATATTTGATGTATCTGACCGCTTTGCACGTTTCGTCTGACATATCTTTGAAATGCCATTGTCCAAATAATGATTAGCAGGCTATTTCTGGTTTACTGTTTTATACCACAGTGGATTTGATGTAATTCAAACTGATTCATGTCTAGTGACTATAGAAGCATTTCAAGACACATGTGATTTTGTATGGTATTAAATAATAGACTTCTCTGGGATTTGAGTCATAACATTGAAGTTATTCTTGTACAGTGATACTTCCAGAACAATAAAGTAGGTGGTTGTTGCTCACCACTGAAAAAATCAGCAGAGGGTTATTTAATGAGCTATTCTCTTGCTTTTTGATTTTTCAATTATAATATAGACAATGAGTTCTTTAATATTCGCAATATGCAAGAAAATAAGGCTGCTACTAAGTTATTCTGGTTTTGCTTGCTGACTTTTTCAACAGGAGTTATTTGGTGTAGAAAGCTAATTCCAGGTAAGGTTAAACCTGAAATAAATAGCCAGTCCAGTTTTTGACAAACAGTGATTTTTGACTATGTTTAAAAAATAGTAAAATACATGTTGTTTCATCTTCTGACTGGTGCTGTTGTTCTCAGCCTCATTTTTTGTAGCAAGAAATGTTATTTTGTATACAGTGATAGTGATGATGAAATACCTGTACTTTAAATTACATTGAAGTTTGATTATTAACTTGAAAAAATGCATTAGAAGATCAAGTTGTTTATTAGTATATCTTCAAGAAAAATCTGTTATTTGAAATAGTATTTCTTATGGCATCACTTTACATGAATTTTCTTAAACCGTGTGCATATCTTGTGTCATACATAATTTACATCAGGAAAAGCAAAAGCCTGCCTCAACTTCTACATAATAATGGCCGCTTTTTGTGTTTGCTAACACAATAATACACTTAAAGAGTAATGCATGGTGGTTTAACAATGTGACCTCTGCTAAAGTCACTCACCTGAACTCTTCTAACATCCCGCTTTAATATATGGTTCCATTGAAATCAGTAGAGTGCCAAACCCTGAAAAGATGGCTTAGCTTCTGGATAACCCAGGCCTTACTTAACCATATCTGCTTTAAATAAATTGCCAGGAACAGTCCAACTATTATGAGCACACATTTTTCTTCCTCTCTCTCCCCATTGAAAATTAACAAAAAATTTAAAAGGTTGGCTATGTGTATAAATAAATGTCTGCGATGCAATTTTTTGCTATGTTGTTAATTTTTAACCTTTTTAATGATTAGTCTGTACCATTTTTTTTTTTTGTTATCTAACCATCTATGAAGATCAGCCTTCAGCTAGTGTGTCTCTAACTTTGCTGGTATTTTTAAAGCTTGTTCTTAGCTGTAAAGCTGTTGGATGTTTTCAGGGATGCTATGTAAGAAAATGCATTTGACACAATGCTTTGTTTGCCATAACTTTTTGGAAGGCAAAGAATTTAGTACAGTACCTTCTATGATATTAAGTTTCAGTCTGCTTAGTAGTTTTTTTAATCATCCCCTGGATATGTCACTTTAGTTAAGATATACAAATTATTCAACAAAATACAGTCTTCAACGTCTGTAGCAGGATGTTGGACAATCAGTTGGGGAATGAAATCTTGCTATTTAGAATTAATAGAAAAAATTCTCGTTCACCGATTGTGATCAAGATTTTTATTTGGGAATTCTTATTTGTGCTGTCAGCTGATTTATATCTTTACTAAACAAACAAGATCAGCAAGTGATTAATATAAATTGTCTATAAGGTCCTGACCAATTTGTAATTGTCAGCTGCACTACTCGCACCAAACAATTAGAAAAACTGGCAGTTTGTTTAACAGAAAAATATTTAAGATGCTTTAAAATCATATTGCCTTTTACATTATTTTGGAGTTATTTAAAAGATTTTATATTGGTGTCATATTTATAAGTGTGAAGGTACCAGTAAGAAGCGTTACAAAAATTTAGAAGATTCATGAGTAATATTGCGTCTGTGAGCCAGTTGGGAATTAAAATAGTTTTTTTTATTATGAACAGATTTTGGTACTTCATGTTCTTGATTTTGCCAGTATAGGATTTTCTGACATTGCACAATCTGAGACTCAGGCAGAAAGAAAATAACTGTATTCAGAGTGAGAACATGACCTTACAATATGCACAGGATCACAGTACCTGGAGGAAAAAATACACGGACTACTACTGTTCCTCTGCAGGACTCTGGTCATTGTCCGAGGACATTGGGGACTTTCTTTCCCAATTTCTTAATTTTCTTAAGGTGCAGCTTGGTGACTGATAATGTTTCTCCCTCCTTTGTAACTTGCTTTATAAGGTAGTTTCTGTGGTGGCAGTGAAGATGAGCATAGTTGAGGTTAAAATTTAACAACTTTCTGTCATTTTTACCTTCTTCCTTTTTCTTATTGGGATTATACCAATTTCATTCCTTTTAGCCTAAGTGGATGGCCTAGTCTGAACCCTGCTCTGAAGCTGACAACAGATATATGCTACATCAAATTCCAGCAAAACACATCCAATGCATCATTTGGTTTCACTTTATCTTGATGGCACTAAAATATGTGTAAGTAATTAAATACATATTGCTTTTTTAAAATGAGCTAATTCCCACAAAATCCATTCCATTTAACTGCTTGGAATGGACAAAGATTTATACTCCCTACACAGGAAATGGCTGACTTCTTCCTCATGTCAAGAATGTAGCTTCCTAAAATCAGCAGAAGGCTGATGTTAGAATCACAGGCTATTTAAAATGTTTTACCTGATCAGTGTTTCAGCTGGGATCAGAAGCGCATTTTCAAGAAAATGTCATTATTGTTCCCACTTAAGACAGTTTGCATCTTAGATCATTCTCAAAGCTCGTGGACTAGTGAAAGGAAATACGTTTCTCCAGGAGTGCCTTTAATGCACTGCAGTTGATAGCAGAGGTTTTTACTTACAATGTAGACATAACGTGCATTAGGATGCCAGAATTCCAGTTCCACCTGACATGGTTTACATTGGTTGTTTCTTTTTTCAGGCATTGCCATGCTTTTTATGATTATATAATAATTCCATCTGTATTTTGACTGAAATGAACTGTAGTATGCATTTGATATAAACAGTAATGGTAAAACATG
Organism: Leptosomus discolor; assembly: GCF_034619465.1. Classification (NCBI taxonomy): domain Eukaryota; kingdom Metazoa; phylum Chordata; class Aves; order Leptosomiformes; family Leptosomidae; genus Leptosomus; species Leptosomus discolor. The sequence continues at coordinate 42,992,237 of NC_141419.1, read as the reverse complement.
TTCTAAGAGAAAAACACACTAGTCTAGGACATAAAAATAGAACAAAATACTCCACTTTTACTCAGTCTTATTAATTAGTAAGCACCTTTGCCAAGTAAACACTGTTGTGTCAAATAGGAAATATTGTTTTGAGTGACTATTTTTTTCCTGGTTTTGACTTCATTTGCCTGCAACAAAAATCCCTGTAGCTGCACATAAAAATGAGTCTGCTATCCTATTTCAGATGTTTTGGCAATAGTCTCCCCAATTATTTGTCAGAGAGGAGAGAGAGGAAGAATGAGCAAAAGAAAGATACAGGGAAAATTATTTCTGTGACCTTTTCTAGGAATCATAAATAATTGGATTAGTTGCCATACAGACAACAAATATTTCCCTGCTTGAAGTATTTCAGAGCAAGGCAGCAGTAGCAGCAACAAGAATTCTTGTGTTCAGACTGAATAACTGTAGGCAGGTACTTATAAGTCAACACAGGAGCTGAATCAAGCCTGACAAGATGTCACTGCACCTACTGACCTACATGGTGTTTATCTTAATATTGTTATTTTCACTCACATGCTATGGAAACAGATCCATCCTTTTCTCACTATGATTTATCCAGTACAACAGAATATATATATATTTCTCATGTGAAATAGTTTTGACAGCAGTGTCACAAAACACATCATAAAATTACAAAGACCTGTCCCAGTGTTGCCTGAAATATGTTCTGTCTAAGCTTATTTTCCTTGTATCATTCCTGGGATTGATCTCGAGGACTGCAGTCAAAGTAGTCTCTAGCAAACATCTCTGGTTGCTGGTAGTGATCTTTCTAAGTAAAATGAAGTTTATTACATGATATGAAGAATACTAATCAGTGGATTTAAGAGCCTGAGAATTTGGCTCACACATGTGGGTTTTTTTTTTGGTAGTTACCTGCAGCTAGATTGTCTAGTGGGATCAAGTGGTATGTGGTTATTAGATGTCTGCAGTAGATTCGTGATGACGAAATACTGGACTTGGTGTCCACAGTGAAGACAACTTTCAGTTTTAAGCATAAAAGATGTGGTGAGTGAGCAGTCAGGAGGAGAAGGATACGTCCAACATGCTCCCAGGGGAAAGTCAGCAGCTTTCATGTCAAGTTGATTATGCTACACCAGACTTCATGGTTTAAGCAGCCGTGATAGCATAATTGCACAGAGGGTGGAAAGCATGTGGAGATGGAGTCATGATCCAGTACTCCTGAGTTTAAAATCATAAATGGCTAATTACTGTGTACTACCCAGTTTGTCATCTTTGCTATCCCAGCTTTTTGGTGACTTTGGCTTCCTGAACTGCTGTTCTTCCATTCTGTCTTTACAGAATTTCTTATGTCTTGGGCTATGAATCATCAGTGTTAATAATCTAATCAAAATTTACACTTGTCTCCAATTAAATTTTTTTTTTATTTAACAAAAAGAGAAGAAATAGATATCTTAAGAAAACATTTTGTTGTAATTTTACTCAAATGAGGAATTTACAGAAGCATTTCTTTGGGTAGAAGTTGGTAGCCACAACTTTATTTAACTTGTTGAAAAAAAGGTCTTCACAAAAGTTTTCTTTTCATTAAAACTGATATATTTGGTTGAGGGGCTTCAATTTTGAAGAAAGTTTTATGGGAAAGGCACTGCAAATAATGCCTTCTCTATTAATTAGGTAAATAGCTATGTCCATGTCCTGAATGACAAGGTAGTCTGTGTATTGTATTGGAACTTGGGATTGTGCTCAACAGACATAAAAAAACTGTTGTTTGTCTGCAATTCTTGAAATATCCAAACAGGAGTGAAAAACCTGTGAGAAGTTAGCTTTTTTTACCTCATATTTCAGGTTAATGTACTTTAAAAAGTTTTCACATTAATCCAGGCTACAAATAAAACCACTTATCAAGGTACTTTAAGACCTAATAATTTTCAGCATAGACTTTTAGTGGTTCATGGTTTTAAAAGACATAAAACACATTCTGAGCAAGGGAAATGTCATTTTTGTAGAGTTTGATACACCTCAATTATGAAATGCTAGTTGAATGCTGTTGATAATTTCAACATTTCTGATTAGATCAGATATGAAGCAGAGACTGACCTCTAGACGATGTATAGTCTATACTAGTGTGTTAAATATGTGGGTGCATATGTTATTAGTCAATCAATGGTCATTAAAACAGAAAAATCCAACAAAAACCCAACCCATTCTCTGCTACTTTAGAAAAAAAAAAAATTAACATTATTTTGCTGTAGGGAAATACAAAGCAACTTAAAAAAATTTAAATATTTGCTCCCCAATGGTCACCTCTGTTCATTTGGTATAACATCCATCTTTCTAATTTTCTCACTCTTTTTATCATAATATCACATTTTTTATCAAAAAAAAGTTTGCTTTGGGAAAAATAGATCTGTGATTTTTTTCCTGTTCCTTATGCTGAGCCTTACTTCTAAGAAAAAAAGAACACGAAAGGAATTGAAGGCTTGCTCTAAAATTTTAAAGGTGTTCAGTTTCAGTCATATAAAGTATATTCATTGTGTATTGAGGAGTTTCGCAGAAGCTTTTTAAAATGTGTGGCACTCTGCATCTGCTAGAGAAATATGTTGTCTCATGTTTACAGTCTGTTGAGTTTCTGCTGTTTAGGTATTCCCTCCTTGTCAATCTGGACTTCTGCTGTTGGTTATTGTATAATCAGGTGCATTCTTATTAGTTTGTCTGCAAAATCCAAGGTGACAGAACTCCCAATCAGATGCAAAGCACTCTCTGCTTAGAGTCAAAAAGATGTGTGCAAAAGCTGTATAATGGTTGCAGTCCGTGATTAGTCATACTGGTATAGAATAATCTTAGCTCCAAATTGCTCATTCTTCTTCTTATGGCTCTGAATATTGTACTTTGATTTGAGAAGGCTTGCAGCAGGAAGAAGTAGTGATACTGGAAACAAGAGACCACTTATTTGTTAAACCAAACTATATCTGATGTAACCAAGGTGCTCTTGCCTCTTTTTGAAGCTACTTCAGTAACCTTCAAACTACATGATGTTTGAAGCCCATAAAAGGTATCAGTCTCTATCTACTCGGTCTTATCTGTTTCTTATGAAAGCCATCTAGAAGCACGCTAAACAAGGCCTCTGTAGAAGTCATTAAGGGATATGCAAAGCTTCTTTCTGTACAAAGAGATGTCCTTCATGCACTGGAAAATACATGACCAGTACTGCAGTCTTCTGAAAAAAATAAAAAAATAAAAAGGATGAAGATACTTACTGCTTTTCCTTCTTCCTTAAGTAGTCATGGAATTGTGTCAAGATAGGAGCAGTCTTGATATTGAAAGTACACAGAGCCTTAATTATTCTCAGATGCTGCCTATAGAACAACAAAACAAATGTCTCTACAGTAATTTTTCGCTCTTTGCCCCTGTGTTGTGGCTATGTAGCACTTAAAGTGAAGTATCCGTAGTGTCATGTAAGTAAAATAATAACTGCAAAAAGGGAGAAAAGAAAAAACACTTCTGTGCCCTTTTTAAGATCTCTAATACTTTATTACAAAATATCTTGCTAGAGAGAACTCGTCTGTTCTTATTATTAAATTGATTTTTCTCGGGAAATCATGTTCCTCAGCTCTACCATTACAAAGCCCATGCATTCTTTTCCCTCCCCTAACTCTCGGTTGATGACATGTCATTTTTTAATTCTTAATTTTTAATCATTTCTGTTGTACATCACAAAGCTCAGTACAATATACCTATGAGTTGAAAAGCAAGTTTTATTTTGTCACTTGCTCATGTTTTGTGCTTTGGACATATCCAAATAATATGACCAACAGTTATACTGAATAATTTAAAACTCTCAACATAAAAAGAAGAAAAACAAACAAACAGAAACCAAATGAAATCTGTCCCTTAAAATTCTTTATAACTCCTAACCTAGTTCCTCAGTGACGGACTTTTTTTTAGCATCTTGAGATATATTTTTAAACTTGATACGTTTTCCTTCTGTGTACTTTTCTCTGGTGTCTTTTTAATATACACAGATGTAGCAAAACATCAATATACGGTGCATTAAAAACCATAGTTGCATCAGCTCATATAAACTACATAAAAGTAATGACAATTTATAGATGGCATGGTAATCCTTCTTATGCCGAAACCATTTCTGGAATAGAAAGGCAGCAACATCAGTAGCATAAATAGAAGATGCTGTGTAGCTCCCATCCCCTTAGGAATAGCATGTAAAACACTGTAAGTCTAATTAGATCTCAAGAGACTGGAAACCCCATTTGACTGTCAATTTAAAGACAGCAGTGCCAGAGCACTTTGGAAATAAAAGTCTTAGAATTATGAGTTATCTTTGCATGAGGTATGTGGACTCAGAATATGATATTTACTGAAAATCAGTATCAATGCATTTCACAGTGTAATGAAAAACTTGCCCTGTCTTTTTAGTATTCATGTTAGTAGACTGAAAGACAAGAAAACAACATGCAAGTCTAGAAAGGAAATACATGGCTACTCACTAAAATACATTAGTGACCTTAACTGCACAAACTTGTGTTTAAAAAGTAGCCCACATACATTCTCAGCACTAATATTCAAGAAATATCTTTACTCTGAAATATATAAATATGTATACATACACATTTAAAGAATTTTAACACCGAACTAATCTTATTCTTTTTACAGTTCAGATTTCTGACTAGCATAGCATGGATCCTTTATATTATTATTAAATAAAATATATATTTATTTTTAAATTTTGGGTTTGATTTAACACCAATTAGTAAAATACAGTATATGGAGTCAGATACTGCTTGTTGTAGGTGCTTCATGACGCAGAAGTGTGAAAATTTTAAGTATTTGGCTGCAATGTGGACTTCCGGTGTTGCTTCTTTTGATTTGATCCAGATATAGAAAACATTGGGACTGGAGGAAGGAGAGAAGGACCATCAGATTGTAGGATAATTTGGGTTGAGAATGACCTCAAGCTAAGGGGGGGTGGGGTGTATTTTGTGTCATTTGCGAAGTTTATTAACAATAACTCCATTACTTTCTTCCAGTCATTGATAAAGATGTTAAAAGCATCTATGGATCTGATTCAGCTGCTGGGAGCAACAAATCTCGAGAAGATAAAGGATACAAACATGTGCTGTCTAGAAGCTGGACGTGTCCCTTCTCAGTGCTAATGACTAGCAGTAAAGATTTTTTTCCTCCTTATGTTGTTTTCTGTGATCATTTTTTTTGATGACAGACTTAAGCAAATTGAAGTTTATGGACTGATATATCTGTATTAAAACATATCTAAGGTGAAAGGAAGTTTGTACAGAGAGAACTTAAACCTGCAATTTTTCAGAGATAGCTTAATCCACAGTGGACCTTTAGGTTTAGTATTTAGATAGCTGAGAATTCTCCCAGATGGTGATGCTCTAAAATAAATATAAATATAAAAATATGTTGGTGAACATATTGCGTCACTGCAATGTTCCATCTAACGTGGTTTTGGCAGCAAACAAAAGTAATGCCTAACAGAGCACAGGGCAACAGCATAACATGCATGATACTTTTCCTCATTAGTCTCCTAGAGTCCAATAATTCTGGTTACATACATAGATCCTACCGGCTTCCATTTTTTTTGCCAGATTGCCTAGTTTCACTGTGTGCTGTTGTAAAATGTTTAGCTTCTGCATCTTCCTACTGCAAGCAGTTCCTTGGCTTTAACATATATTTTGAGAAGAACGTTCTTCACTGCTTTGTCCTAATCTGCCTCTTCCTTTCATATGGAACTCCCTAGTATTTGTATTAGTAGAAATGGAGGAAAATCTCCCTCACTGTGCTGCTGATTATTTTAATAACAGCTGTCTTGACCCTGGTACCTACACATGACGATGTTGTAATTTTTGCTGGGTGTATTTCCTGCAGGTGGTTCATGTCAGAGAACATTTGATTTTGAGAGATTTTGTAAAACATTTATCTGTTTAAAATCGAAGCCCTACAGATAAGAAAAGTTACCCTTGGAATTTGTGTTAGATATGGTATATGGCTTATTCAACAAAAAAAGAAAATCTTAGGAATAATGAATAGTCTAATTTCTGCTGCTTCTAAAATGTACACGCATTTAGGGGCTAACTATAACCTCCACTCTCAGACTTGGAGCTGGGGAGGGGTATGGATTGTAGTTTTGTGATATGCCGTAGGTCACTGACTAAGCATCCAGGAGACGGTATGCCTGCTTGCCTTCTCTGTGGTAGGATAGTTCTGTGTGAGGGGTGATAAAAAAAGCAGCTTCATTCTGATACCACATTCTTCTGGCCTTGAGAGCATGTTCTTGCAGAAGTTCCTGTCTGCAGATCTTGATTTCAGACTCCTCTTTAAGTTGGAACAAAGACCTCTCTAACTATTGAGCTGATTTATGTATCAACACAAGCAAAACTGTCTCCTTCCTTCTCCTGGCGTTTGTAAATTATGATTATATTCTAGTATAAAAGTATGCATTTCTTCTTCATTCATCTAAAGAAATGATTAAAGTTCAAAGAGAAAATTATGGTTTTAATTTTAACCTAAGACTATTTTTCTTTCTGATTTTGATATTTTTCATTTTTGAGTTGAACTGAAATTTCTCAGCTGGACTTTGTAGACCCCCAGGGAAGATCTGAGAAACAAGTGTGGTCAAGGATCTGAGGCAGACAAAAGAATATTTCAAAACATTATTTGAAATATTAATTTAATTACACTTAACTATGATACAGTGAATAAAAATAATTTTAAGGTCAATAAAACATAGTAAATGAATAAATGGCTATAAGTGCTATAAATTGGTTGACATAAATAATAAACTAGAAGATTGCCTAACATTGGTAATACCTGGTAACTTTTAAATGAAATTCTTAGGGAATCCGCCAGGTGGGAATATTTACATGAGAGTAAATTCAGAGCCAGGATTGGAGTTCCTCTTTTGTTCCACGTCCATGAATAAGAAACTGCTCTATCTTAATACAAATAGACACATCATGTTTGTTATTTATGTTCAGACTGATTTGATCAAATACTGGCTCATTTCTTGCTTCCTTTACCTCCTATTAAAAATGCCTGCTACTTTATTACCTGTTCACATGACTGAGCCTAATTTGTGTCAAGGGATGACCTATATAATTGTAGCCTTTTTTTCAAAAATAAGGATTTTAAGGTATGTTATATGTAGTTTAGTACTGCAAAGTCAACAGGTTAACAGGCACATGCTGTACAGTTTCTGAAAGCCAACTTATGAGAGGCATGAAAGACCATATGGCCTGAAGAAGGTGGATGGACTTCTAAATGTCTGAAGTAAACTTGTTAACAATATATAGTAATACCTTGAAGTATCTTCATTCATCAATTTAATTCTAATAACGTGAAATGGTGCTATATAAGCCTAAATTCATATGTGCCTTCATGCCTTCTACGAATGCAGCAGGAAGACAAAAACAAACAAAGAGAAGTTGTAGCTTTTGTAAAATCATTGTCCGTAGTAATAATTACACAATTTCTAGTATACTCTTCCTTTTTTCTACAATTTCTTTTAGCGAGCATGCTCAGAAATTGGTGTAGTAATCATTAAAAAGGTAGCTTCATTTCTTCTAGGATATTACTAAAGTCTGTGTTACACTGTATAACCCATATTTGTCCTTGCGTCTCTCAGGACTTGCATGCTTGTATATGCACACAGACTTTGCAATTAGATCTATCTGAAGTTATATTCAAGCTTATTCTCAGCCCTTAATATCTGAAAGGGGCAGCAGAAAGGCCATGTTGTGACCAGTACAAAAGATGTAAAGGAGAGAGGAGCAGGCAGGGCAGGTGAGAAAAGATGAGACCTCAGTGTGGCATTGGATGATTTTAGGCTATTAGTTTAATTAAATATTGAAAATACGTAACAGTTCACAGAAAACTATTCTGAAAATTTACTGTTAAGCTAGGCAAAATCTCAACAAGTACGCAAATCACCAAACAGGACTTTTAGTGTACCTGTTTGCGCTTACGGGTTAATTGTCACTAGGGAAGTTCTTGAATGTACAATAATCGTAGCAAAACTTAGTTTCTTCAACAACTGGCATGTCAACTCTATTGACTAAAGTAGTAAAACAAAGCTGATTCTTTGTTCTGTGATCCATCTTTTGTTCAAAGAAAGCTAAGCCTAATCGCGTAAAATAATCTTTGCAAAGTGAGAAGAAAAATTCCTTTTTTACTTTCAAGAGATTAAAAGCTAATCTGAAAGGTTATAAAACATTAGTAATTTATAACAGTTACAAAACACTCAAGCAGAAGCCATTATGGTAACGGGAAAAGCTGAATTCTAACTTTGTTGTCTCTTCCACATCCAACCTCCCGACATTTTAATGAAACCATGTTATGTTCCTACAAAAAAAGTGTTTAGGGCAATTGTTTAGAGCATAGGAACATAGATCGTTGAAATCTTAAATTATTTGGCCAGAATCTGCTAAAAACTAGAAGCTGAGCTATGGTACTACTTACTTAACTTAGAGTAATGCAATTGCAGTCAATGAACTACTGCCGATTTTAAGTAGCTGTAGAGTAGTTAGAGAATGTTGTATTGGTAATTATTCTGTGCAGACTCTTCATTTGGAATTAAAATAAATCAAAGGATGGCATCTTGTGTTTCATAGTAATTTTCCATCTGATCATACAATCAAAACTGAGAATAGTTACAATCATCTGAGATGTGCCGGTTTGAAAGAAAATTGCTCTCATCACTGAAGGTAACATACCCTTGATATAAAACTTGACTAAGATCAAATTGTTGAATATGAATTAATTCCCACATTTTTTCCTGGTTGTTTTCTTAGCAGTGCCATAGGTAACAGTGTGTCTGTTAATCCACTTAAGGTCCCTATTGGTAAACTTTGTATGGCAAGGAAACAGTATGAGTCTCTTCTGACCTTCTGGGTTGCTGACTCTGTAGCACCTTTAGTTTGCAGTAATTGTACCTCCTCATCTTCCTTCTTTGCCTCCCAGCCTCTACAGTGAAGGAACCCTTTGTGCCACCCTGAATCTGCTAAAAAGGTATGAATGAATTTTGCAGAAGGAATCTATAAATCTTATCTGCCTCCTCTGTAGTTCATTCTTGTTTTTACATACAGTCACAAAGCAACATTTTGGGACAATGTAGAAAGGGAAAAGAGCTTAAAAAAATATGCGTGCATGTGTTTATATTTTTTTATAAATACTGATAGATCATGTATTACAGATTCCTTATCTCCTCTAACAGAGACTTATTACATCATATCAGCTGAGTGATATGAAACACATTAGCAACAAATCATTCTCTTTTATCTAAGAAGAGATACTTCCTTTTTTTTTTTGCAGTGAATAGAAAAAATATTAAATATACTGGCATACCAACCAGAACTTGACACATTGATCTGTTAATCTCGTTTTACACTGATGCAATATTCCAATAGTCAGTGAAGTTACTGTAGCATGAAGCCACAGCAACACAATAGAGATTTAGCACTGATTCTAGGTAGACCTTTCCAGTACTGTTACTGCCAGTGAATTTGGCAAATAATTCCACAAAACGAAGTGCTAGCTGATTGCTGAGTTGCTAATGCTCCTTGTAGTCTCCCTTGTCATTCAGAAGATATCTCAGTTCCTCTAAACAGTTGCTTTAGTGTAGCATGGAGAACAACTCCTACAGAAGGTTCTTTTCATATAAATTCAGTACTCTCAAGAGATTGTAAATTAAAAGTTGCCGCATAATTGCAAATAAAAACAGAGTCACTCAGCTGTCAGTGAAACAGTAGAGGCTTCCCTTCCTAGCTGTATGTGTCAGGAAGTGCTTTTTGAAGGCTTCAATTTTAATAAAAATGCTTTTGAGTTCCCTTCATGCACTTGAATACTAACATTTCATATGGATATTAATGACTAGTTCATAAACAACTTCGTCATGTGTGCGACTTTAATGTGAATTGATAAGACAACTCAGTGAAAATTTAACTAACTTGAAATTCAGCTCCGTTACAATATTTGCTTAACAAGAAGAACACAAAAATACTGGGAAGTTACGTTGTACAAAACTTTTTTGGTACCTATACAGAGAGGACATGTCCACAGGCTACAGCTATCACCTAAAGTAGTTAGAAAGTGCTGTAGAAAGGACTACACAAAGTAATATAAGGGACATCAAGGGAGGGACAAGAACTGAATGCATCTGAAAATTGTTCATTCTTAGTAGGAACTTAAAAATCACACAAATCACTTTTTAAGTACGCATTCAAGTGGTGAATTGAAGATGAGGCACAGTTAATACCCCATAAGAGTACAGAAATCACAGTTTTCTTCTCAGATAATGATAAGGAGATTATCCATTTTTCTACCTTTCTTCAGTGACCCAAAAGAAGAAAGGAATAAATAGTTTAACCATTTAAAGAAGTGTACCCTAAACTCAAAAAAAATGAACAGGGAAAACTTTAGGTTTACATTCTTATAGTCCAAGTAATGCAATCAAAAAGATCAGAGCATCTCCAGCTGATACAGGTGTTATCATAACCAGGTAGAAACAGAATGGCCTGCTGCTTATAGACACTCAGTATGATGCTGTCAATAACCACAGGTTGATTTGATAAATAGAATTGGCAATAGTAGTATTGACCATTAATTTTCTGTGTATTTATTTAGGGAGATAATGACATTACAGATTGAGAGAGACTTACAAACAGCCTGATTCTTGGATGTTTTCAAATATATGTCTTAGGGAGAGTGCAACAAAAATGTGCCACAAAGTATTACAGAGCTCACTCACAATGAGGATCCTCTGCATGTAGTGAAATGTGAACTTTTTTGCAATGGGTAAAAAAATGTTGTGATAGAGAGCTTAAACTGTGCTGCAGTCATGCTGCTTTCTTAAAACAGCACAAACTCAGTAACAGATTTGTTAAACTATGAAGGAAATGTTTCACAATCAGTCTGCAGATGATTGTGCTAATTGATGAATAAAATAAATTCTGGTTTGTATTCTTGCTAGATCACTACTACCTCACAGCAAATATATTGTCTTTCATGAGTGGCAATGCATTTGTTCATGTGTAGTAGTATTCTGCGTAATGGTTACAAACTTTCAGATTGTACCAGAATTTGTATAGACAGTTGTCTATATTTCAACTAAATTGTTACATATTGTGTGTTCTTAACTTATGGTGAATAGATTTAACCCAGTTTACACACCATTATAATAATTTTAAAACTCTAATTAAGTAGTTTATCCATTTCCTTGTTATGTCTAACATAAATTAAATTTCCATATTTCTCTCATAATACTTTTGCTTTCAAAAAATTAGCTAACAAGCATGTGTAATTTTCTTCTGAGAGGGCAAGAGATCAAATGTCCTAATGAGACCTTCCCTTTAGAAGGTTGCAAATATCTTAATCAGAAATAATTTCTCATTTTCCCCCATTTTTTACAAAGATAATGTCATTATTTCAGTAATTCTTCATATTGCTCATATTATTTTAAAACATTTATTTTTTTGCTTGTTATTTACCGAGATTATTTCTTGGTAAATGTAAAAATACATTTTTCATATTCTATTCCAAACCAGGGAAATAAAAACTTGGTATCTGCTATCTGTTCCTGGAGACAATGACCTCATCTTTAAAACTGTGATGATATACCGCAGACCATGTGCTACAAAATCACCTGTTAGGGATGGGAGTCATTCAATGTTAACTTATTCAAATCAGGGCAAATGATTTGAGGTCTATCTTAGCAATGCACATGTAGATGGGAAGACAAAAATGAAAGAGAGAAAACAGTTTGAAGACATTCTAATGCTTGTTCTACAGTGACAAATAACATGGCAGTTGGTTAGTTAGAGCCTTAGTACAAGGCATGTTAGCTCAATATCTTTTTTTTTATATTTATCTCATACTTTCTGTATTTATATTCATGGTCTTTATCAGCAAAGGATTCTGTGTTTACGTATGTTAACATACTGTCAGGATTATGTTACAGTTATGTTGTGCATAATGAAGGTAAACCTAGTTATCCTTTTTCAAGAAAAAATAACTTAATTCCAATAACAAATTAGTACAGATACTTATCCTTTTTCAAATACAGTTTATGCAGATATTATTTACAAATAATTTGTACTTTACTAAGCAGAGCTGTGACTAAAGTATGTTTTTAGATTTGATTGATAAAGTGTCACCCTCGCTAAGTGGTATTAACATACAGCTGAGAGTAGCTTTCTGTAGCTACAGTAATTCAGGTCTCCAAAAATGGAGTCAACCCTTTGACATCTTACTCATTACTGACCTCCTGATGTCAGATCCCAGGAAGAAGTGTGATATTTATGCAAATCACTAGGAAAGGGACTCCGGGTTTAATGCTTATGTAGCTAACGTAATCTTGAAACTTGAGTTTATTAGGTACAGGAATATGTCTCGATATAAACTTGAACAGATTGTCTTTCAATACTTTACATCATTCTTGCACATTTTTGCAGAAGAAGAGATAAAAACAACAATTAACGTCTTCCATAAATCTTCCTGGAAGAACAATATTTCTCTAAAGATTAATAATTGATATGATCGAAGAAATATTCGAAAGGAAATAACTCCCAACTGAATTACAACACAAGAATCATAGAGTTCACTCATTGAGAATAAAATATATCAGGAAGGACTGAGTCTTTAAGCCTCTGGAAAAAAAAGTTATAATTAGTCTTAACCACTTTCTGACCTCTTTGAACAACTAAAATGAATCAGTGATTCCATTCAGTACTCTGAGAATAAATATTTGGTAAGGAAAGCAAGGGAAAAAAGTACCCTTGTTCTCAGTGATGATTCTGCAGTGAGACTCGTGTTATGAACCTCTTTCTGCATGTTCTATTAACATTACTAAAACAATGATCACACACTGTTGGGAATTTTTCATCCAAGGCAAGCTGTTTACCACAGAGGATTGTGGCATCATTCATTTTCCTTCTGGACCTCTGAATTTTGTATTGTGACTGCCCACTGCCTAAAAGTGTCCAGCTTAGCCTAATGTTGAAAATACAGTCTTGGGAAGAACAAATCTGCCCAGGCAGAACTGACATCCTTGTCAGTTTTCAAAACCAATAAGCTACTGTGAAACAAGCTGGGTGGGTGTGAGGAAAGTCTCTTAGCTACTCATATCTAGAGCAGGATTGCACATTCTGACTCTTGAACTGAGCTGTGCCTAATGGGAAGCTCAGGATCAGGAATTCAGCCACACTGTGCTTACTTCTTCTTTTAACATGTGTTTAGCAGCTTTCTGACCAGCCTTTGAAACACTGAATTTCTTCATAGAACTATTGGTTGTAGCTGAAATGGACAAGTGCAGGTGTCTCACTTTGATTCTTTTCACTCTTCCGCTGGGCATCAAGTATTTTCCATTTTTTCACTTTTTTAGAGTGTGAAAGCTGCAAGAACAGAACCATGCTGCTCCGTGACATAAAATGTTGAGTTTTTTTCCTGAGCAGGATTGATGCAGAAGGTAGATAGTGACCTCAGTTCGGTCACACACAGGCAGGCATTCATTTTAAAGAGCTGATCACAGAGACCAAGGTCCCTTCTCCTCCAGTCACATTGTAACTGGCACCACAGACTTGGGCAAATGGGGTATTGAGCCGGTCAACACATCTGAGTCCTGGCTAGCGTCCAGTTTCCCTATGTAGGGAGTCCAAGTTCAACCTTTTACATACTGTTAGATGGCTGTCAGATAGCTATGGATATTTTTCCCCTGAGGGTCTATTGTTCACCACGTTTCTAACTTAGGCTGTTGGCAAAAGACACCAAGCTCTTGCTTGTCATGAAGCCCCATACTTTAACTTTGTCCATAGCTAAAGCTAAGTAAGACTTATTATGTGAGGTATTATCAACCTCTGGATTCCTATCCCAAGCATGTGTGTCTTAGTGGTTCATCTTAGTGGCCCATGGAGAAAGAGAGAGAGGCCCACACTGGAGTAGGTTTGCTGGCAGGACTTGTGACCATGTCGGGGACCCACGCTGAAGCAGTCGATTCCTGAAAGACTGCACCCCATGGAAGGGACACATGTTGGAGCAGTTCATGAAGAACTGTAGTCTGTGGGAAGGACTCAGGCTGGAGTCTCTCCCGTGAGAGGGCATCCCACATTGGAGTGGTGGAAGCCTGTGAGAAGTTCTCCCCCTGAGGAGGAAGGAATGGCAGAAACAACAGTGTGGTGAACTGACTGCAACCCACATTCCCTGTTCCCCTGCGTCACTCGGGGAGAGGAGGGAGATAAATTGGCAATAAAGTTAAGCCTGGAAAAGAAGGCAGGGATGGGCAGAAAGTGTTTTAATATTTGGTTTTATTTCTCATCACTCCTCTCTGAGTTGACTGGTAATAAATTACATTTTTCCCCAAGTTGAGTCTGTTTTGCCCGTGATAGTAAATGCTGAGTGATCCCCTTGTCATCTTGGCCTGTAAGCCTGTTGTATTTCTCTCCCCTGTCCAGTTGAGGAGGGGAGAATGATAGGGTGGCTTTGGTGAGCACCTGGCATCCAGCTAGAATCAACCCACTACAAACACTTGTTCAAGTTTTGGCTAATACGTAGCCCATGCTAAGGCTCAGTATATGCTGGTAACAGCACCTTTAGGTCCATGTGAGATCAACAAAGGCAGACATGATGACCAGGAAGAGCTAAAGGTCATATGCAGCAAATATCACCTAAACACTGCTGTCTCCAGCAGCCATCATTCTTCCATATTGATTGTCTGGCAGTTTCTTCAGAATCCATTAAATTATGGAAACGGTGTAGACCCAACTTCCAAGCTGTGAAGCATGAAAGCTTTTGAAGTACATCCAAGAGGACTGCTGAGACCCTGCACCCTGATGGAGGAGGAAGGATAAGCGCTTTCACCCCTAGCTAAGTTACAATTTTGCTCATAGGCATGCAAGTTAGTTACAAACTGCAAGTTTGGAATTATGAAATAGAGAACTTGTGAGTTAGAAACACATGTTAAAGTAGTCTGTGTAAACGGCATAAAGCCCTTTTTTGTCACGTTTGTTTTCTTTCCTAATGAATTCGTAAAGTAAAGTTTAATTGACAGGTTATGTTGTCCTGTAAATTCGAGAGCTCCAAACACATCGTGACAGTGCAAATGAAACACCGGGGGGGAAGCCATTTCAGTACAGAATATAAAACACTCACACTTGTTTCAACATTAATTTAAAATAAAAATACATGCAGTCTTTGCTCTAGCAAAATATCTGCTATATATTCCAGTATCTCTTAAGTAGTTAACTAGATTATTCATTCATTTATTAAAATAGTCATGTTAGAAAAGACTTTTCACAGGAAGGTCCGCAGGATCCTTTGTTTCATCTTTTTATCATCCTCAACCCTTATTACAAAGTAGAAAAGGAGGGAGGATAGCATCTGAGTATTACAGAAAATCAAATTTGTTATCTTTTAAAAGCTGGTAGTCATAAGACAACAAATATAGTCACGATATAACTTGTTTAAAGCACTGTATTTATTAGAATGTTAAATAAATATTTCAAAACTCTGTAATCTCCATATTTATTATTATCTTCTAAATCATTCTTATTAATCCTGTTACACAGACGTATGTGCTTCATCCTCTTGAAATTCTCAATATTGTTACAAATACATACATACATACATACATACCCTTGTATCCAGCAATCTTCCCAGTGACAGATTATTTCAGTCGTGGGAATGTTAGCCAGTGTACATCTTTAGTTAATCTCTCTCTACTGCAGCAGTCTCATGATCTGTTCAAACGGTATATACATTCAAAAACACTCTAGGTATGAACTTATTAGGCTGGATAAGGTGTTTTTTTGATTGGACCGTTATGGTGTTATGAAGACCCTACACTCAAGTGCACAGTTCGTACTTAGATCTGCTTCAGATTCTCTTGAAGTGAGTTCTCATTTCGAAATGTCGCTTGCCAAAACCTTGAGATTTCATTAAAAAAATCTGGTTTGACTAAAGTTTATTAAAAACCTAATGAATTTCAGAAGAGATCTTGCTTATATCTGATGAAATGACAGGAATGTATAGTCTTACTCAGTCTGGAGTTCAGGCCCTCTTCTCCTGTGCTGCTCCTGAACAATGTTGACACTCTCAGGGCTTTCACCTTGTACGGTCTAGGCTTGCCAGTGACATTGGTTGCTACCGAGTGTGAGGTTATGGGATGACTGCTGTGTGTGACCTGACTGTAACTTTTGAAGGTTAATGAAGCCATATTAACTTACGACATTTGAAGCTCTAGGTTTGATTATTTAATTTCAGTATTAGTTCATATGGAGATAATACCATGTAAGACTCTGGTTAGTAAGAGATGCTATGTAACAGGAAAGCTTTATGTGAAAAGTACTCTTAGAATTTTATGCATAGATTTGAGCAAATTGTTCTCAGGGTAAAACACAGGAAAGAACAAAGGGACTTAAATTGTTTTATACACAGTCATGAATCTCCTGACTGTTCATAATCGAGAAGCAAAATGAAAAAGCAGAATATTGAAGTTTTTATATATATGTAGGAGGATGAAGCTTATCACAGCAGGTGTATTCGAGGGTTTGTGAATCCACATCAAAGTAAACTGCAAGGCGGTCTAATATCACACGTGAAGGAGTTACTGGAAGTGGCAAGGAAACACACTGAAGTGAGAATGAGTCTGTTTTAGTGCACTAATACATTCTTCTCTTGGTTTTCCCAAAATTTTTTCAGTCGTTCAGATTCCGAGCATATGTTTCATTCTGAATTTTTCTGGTTTAGCCTAGTAAAATCTTGACCTCGAGGAAGAAATTCTCAGTCACCAAGGGGCAGAAGGATAGGAAGAGAACAGTTGGAAAGGGAAGAGATGGAGGATTTAAATTTTATTCTGCCAATTCAATCATTATGTTTAAGTAGGGATGTGAAACCGGCATATTTGTTTACTCTGAATCTCAGACAGTAGAAATAAACTGTGGGAAGACACCTTCTTGATTTTTTAAAAAAATAATGTCTAAAATAACATCTCAAGTCCCAGATGATTTCCCATTATTTCCTAACCACTTAGAACAGGGGAGAAATGAGCATGACTGCCAAATGATTTGTGATTTTAAACAAGATTGATAGAACAGCTGAGACCTTCAAGGATAGAAGAGACATTGAAGTCGGGATTGACATGTAGACAGTGAAGCTTTGGACGTACTCTTTTCGAAAATGTATATGACAAATCAAAGAAGCAGATACATGACAGCAGTGTGGATTATTTCCAGGGATCATACCTGAATATTGTTTTTCACTTCTGTGAAAACTGATTTCAAAAATTAAGGGACTTGATATAGAGGTTAGTTTACTAAGTAGCAAATGTTGAAAAATACATGAAGGATTTTGCAGATGATAATTTTTACAAATCTCTTAACACAACGTTAAGATATTAAGCATATTTAGAGGAAATTGTGAGAAAAATTATTGTCTTATTTTCTGCTTTCTGAGTGATATATTAAATGCCTGTTTTTGTTGCATCAATCATCAGATTCAGGATTTTAGGATACTGCTTAGAAATCCCCTCAGTTTTCCCATCGTGATTTGAGTATCAAGAATTCTAATTAGTGGATACTAATAAGAGAGACTAATGATTATTTTGGGAAAATAAGTCTCAAATGGAATAAATGATCAAATATAAAATAAATTCTGTATTGCCAATGCTGCTAGCATACCCCTGTAAAATTCCAGACCTAAGGTATTCATTAACCAAGGATCTGTTAGTGGCTAGAAACAAGGACAGTATGTTGTAGTCCAAGATGTCTGCAATACAGGATTTATTATGGTACACATTGTGTATAATCTTTGAATTATGACCAAAGTAGGTACGAGCCAAGGACATGTTCCTTGACCAAAAATGGTCAATTCGAGGAACGGTTGAGACCTCCAACTAATGCACCACTTACACGAATTGTACCACCTACTCAAAAGAGAACAACAGAAGACTGTGACAGAGGCTCTGCACTAGTTTGCATAAGAAGTGAAAAGAGAACCAATCATCAAGAGGATGAAAATAAATATGCATTGTATAGACTGAATATGTATGAATTTAATATATAAATATTTGTTGATTGCAATGTGCAGGTGGACATCTTTAGGAAGGATCCCATGTCCCCGGTGTGCACAGTGTGCATCGTTAATAAAGGATGTCTCTACTTGTGTAGATAAGTTTTTCTTATCCACTACAAATTTGCAACATTTTCTGCATCTCTAGTATGCTGAGCAGGATAAGGATATACACTCTTCTGGTGTGACTGCCGTTGAAGTTTTAGGCACACCAGTTACAAGTGGCAGAATGAAACCAAACTATGAGTGAGTAAAAAAGTATACTCCAAACAGTCTGAGTAAATCTGACTTCAAGAAAGATGATGTCATGTTTGATTTATACACTAGCCTATGAGATAACACTGGCCAAATCAGTGATAGAGGATGTAAAGGAGTTACTTGCTCCTGGTTCCTGTTTTATCTTGTAATACCAGAAAACTACTAGATGTTTTAATTCTCTGGATTCTTAAATTTCTGTATTAGAAAGCCCGAAAGAAAATCTTAATTATAATTAATGAGATATCTGTGAAAATAAAAAGGACACAACACTTGATTTTGAGTTGATTAACATATCTTAATTATCATAATATCCTACAAGGAAGAAATGTTTTAAAGGGCTGTGAAAAAGCGATTTCTACCTCCCTGAAACAAAAGCATCCTGATCAAAGAAAATAAGTAGACGGAGAGGCAAAGACCCTTCGCCCCCTGCCCACTTCCCCTCCGCCCTGAACCTTTCCCTTGGGATGTCTCAAACACTTGCAAAGTACCCAGGAAACAAAAAACTGTAGTCACAGGGTGGATGATGTGGAATTGTGATAATGTAGGCCTTGTACTCAACAATGGATAAGACCAATGTTTGCTTATCTCCTGCACAAAGGATGTGGCTGGAGGAGGGAGCCCTGTGAAGATGGGGCAGTTCTGCTCTGGCCCAACTTGTTTTGTTCTCAAGACCATTGCACCTGATGAATGGCCTTTAACACAGGTTAATGAAGATTAGTACTCCTCCACCCACCCAAATCATGCTATGCACCACCTGGGGAAGAGGGAAACCTGAGCCTAAGTAATGGGGTGGATTGCATTGATAGAGCGAATATAAAAAGGGGAGAGAAGTGACATGGGGAGGGGAGAAGAAAATATTAGGAAGAAAACCACACAGAAGAATTCTCATGGGAACCAGAGACACTCCTCCTTTGGCTGTACCAAGGCTCAAACCTGGAGTGGTGATATGTCTCCCTCTTTTTTCCCGCACTCTCTCTCCCCCCCTTTTACTTTGGGCACACTCAAACTCTTTTTGCTGAAGTTGTTTTTGTTAGGGAAAGCCATTTTTGCCAAAATTGTTTTTGGTTTTGTTTGGGGCAATCCTTTTGCATTGCAAGTAAATTTGTGATTTAGATGATCTCTGGAATAATTGTCCTTATTCTGGATTACCAGAAAGTGTTTAAAAAGATCACCTTCCCCTAGCCAACTGAGTGGGATGAGACAGGCAGCAAAGTGAGAAAAGGCTGGTTCTTCTGTTTTTTAGATGCCTGGAATCATATTTTTGTCTCTTTAAGCTATAATAAGTATACCATTAAGACTGAACATACAAGAGAGAAAAGCAGTGAAAGAGAGAGGCAAAAGATGGCAAAATCAACATCAGTAAGCCATTCTACACGTCTATGGTGCTCTTAATCAAATATATATGAAATTGTATAAACTCAAGGAGTTTAAAGTTTCTATTGATACAAAATCCGGAGGTTCCAAACCCCCTTGCTTTCTGACACTCCTCACCGAGGTGGGAGGCTAGGTGTGGCTGGGTAAGGGTTCCGATATGAAAACTCAATAACAACAGAGTGTTATTAAGCAGGCATTCTTTATTGCAGTGCTGGGCAGCACTGGGGATGTTCCACTATGAGTGCTCCGACGGGCTAGCAAAACACAGCAGATCATTCACACAAAAATCACACATATTCATCAGATTTCCTGAGACTGGCTGTCTTATGGTGGTAAGTTCCTGGGACTCATTTACATAGTCCAAGCTTGCGCAGTAAATTTAGGGTTCAGGTTCTTTTCATCCTCCGGTGATCGCTCATAATCTTCCTCGCATTAGTTGAATATTCCTTCCTGAGCACAAGCCAGGGCCCCTTTTACTGATGCAAATTCCTCTTCTAACAAGCAATTGTGTAGATCTTTGCTGGGCGTCTCCTTAGTGTTTCCTTGATATCTGGAGCTTTGCCTCCTCGGTGTTAGACGAGATGTTATCTATTTACCAATTTTGCTCATCAAATAGCTATAAACATCCTTGTGGAAGAAGGAAAACTCAGGGAAACAAAGACGCAAACGAAACTAAATAGATCACAGTGAGGCCTTAGGGTTTTGCTCTTTCACTATCATTGTGTAAAACAAAATATACCCTGGTTTGATTTCTTCTTCTAGATTGACCAATCATTCACAGAAGACGTTAGTCTGACATAACACTGGAGTTATCTAGTTCTCTATGAATCAGAAATAACTATTTTCTGCAGTATGTGTCAAGCATGGAACAATCATCTCTGACACCAAAACTAAAAAGAATGCAGCTACAATGTGGCCTTACAGGGTTCACAGCAAGTCAGTCTTTGCACTCTTATGACTGCAGTCTTTGCAGTTTAGATTATATTTGTAGTTGGATCATCTAACCAAACCCACTGATTTTGCACAGGCAAGGTGATAACTATGACTAGATGCTACAACAGTGTTTCCAAGCACTGACATTAAATCTGAACTGAAAATTCATGTGCAGCACATATCTTCATGCTCCATCATTAAACCTTATTTTCTGTGAGAAATCATTTAATCTTAAATCCATAAACAGATATTGTAGACAGACAGACTCCTGCAGAGTCAGAGAGATGTTTCTCTTACAAACTGCTTGTCCAGCTGAAGGTACTGGCTACTCAGTTGTCTAACAGGAACCGACTGTGTGGGTTTTCTTCAGTTCTTTTCAAAAAAAAAGTAATCAAGTTTAGTTTAAATTGGTAATGAAATTATTTTATTTTGTGTATGGATGAAAAAGAAACACTTGCCAGTTAATGTGCCTGAAATTAATACAATTTGATTTGATCGTGTGTGTTACTTTGCCAATAAACATTCCTGTTTTTATGAGTCATGCTACACAAGTAAGGTAAATCATATTCTATTGCTATTTTTAATAAAATATTTGCCTGAGGCATAACACCTGTCATTCTTCCCACATGGCTGAATAGGACAGCATTTTTTCCTACCAGGGTGACTGAGTGATCGCAACAATCACATAGCTTTAAGATTCCCTTTGTATTTCAAAAGAAATGTCAGATAGTTTATTATTCTAATTAGACAGTAGCAGCTTTTCTTCTAATAGCTCAATGTGTTCCTTTAGCTTTTTTTTTTGTCGAAAGATATATGGTAACAATATTTGGGCAGGAAAAAATTGCTGTACCTAAACTATTCGCATTCATTATTTTCCTCCATTTATTCCTGTGATTATACTTAATAGGCAATATTAGTTTGTGACCAATACTGTTTTTATTGAGATGTAAGAACCTTGCCTGAAAAATTCCGATTTAGCAACACTGACAGTTTCTCCCATCATGTGTAACATGGCCACCTACTCTCAAGGTTTTCCTTTGAACTTATTATTTTGGAATTTTCAGGAATTTCTAAGTTTTGCCACAAAAAAGATAGAATACAACGGTCAAATACAGAACATACCCTATTTTACAGATTGAAAGTCAGGCATAACAAAAGTAAAAGCACAATACAGTAGTACTCTGTCAATGAGTGTCTTAAAGGAGGACAGAAGCAAGCTTCCTCCAAACATTTAAAAATCAAGCTCCTTCTCATATGTAGCATAGATTGAATATACTGTACCTCATTACTATTAAACGTCCTGACAGAAAGTAATGCAATGAAGTATAAAAGATACTGTGCAGATACAGAACCTCTTTTAAAAGAAGAATCACTAAGTCTCTTTAAAACTTACTCAGTTTAGCAACAGTTTCCAAGACCCTTCCCTTGAAAAATCATTTGAAAAGTACCAATAAGAGACATCACATTCACTTTGCAATTTTTAAGAAAAGGATGTTAAAATAATTATGTACAAATACTGACAAGCTGGGAAAAAAATATGCATGCCATGTCTTAGAAGACACATTCTCTGAGTTCTCAGTCAGTATGCCTCACAATGTGCAAGCAGATTCTTCACCTGCTTTTAAAACATTTATGTTTTGCTATTTTAATCAGAATTAGGGAAAGGTGGAATTTAAAGGCGATATGCGTTGAGTACACACATTTGGTATTCTTTAAAATTCTTTAAAAAATTCTACTCACCATCTCTCTTAACTGGAGATTGAAATACTTGTTAGGTCAAATTGTTTGACTTGCAAGAAACATCAGGATTCTCAACTTTTTCTGCCCAGTTTCTGGAAGGTTAATGAGGTATTTCTGTCCACTACTTCAAATGTTGTTCCTTAGAAATGGTAGGTGGGACATGTTACATTATGTGTTTACAGAAAAAAAATTGCTGTGTTTATAAAGTATGCCTGCGTTTGTCACCAGTGATCTTTTAATGCAACTGTTACTCATGATGGATAATACATTAGTCATATATAGTCCCACTGATATGAACTAAAGTAGATCTTCACGAAGATATTTTTATGATGGTTTGCAGTTTTTTGTTTGAGGCTATCCTTTTTTTCTACTGGTAGACTTTCTATAAAGATGCATCAGTTGAATTGTTCATCCACATCATGTAGCGATAAATTTAAATAATTTTCAATCAGAAAAAGTCTAAAAAATAGCACTGAAGAAGTTCTTCCCAGTTTCTGTGCCTTAAATGTGACTAGTAAATGGGTATGATTCTCTTATTACTAGTGGTGCAAGACACAAAGTCATGAGAGACTCCCTCATTCTCAGTACAGAAGTGTATTATCAGTTCAGTTCATGCTTTCAAGGAAAAGTTCATTGAAGGAAGACATCCTTAGGACAGTACATGCTTCTGTGTATATTCAGATATCATGGTTTAAGGTACATATATTCCTAAAAGCCTAGCAGTGAAAAAATGTTTTAAATTTTTAGTGACTGCTGATCTTGCTAAGGTAGTTATTCCAATCATTGCGGAAATCACAGTTAAAGGAATGAACTGAGCTTACTGACAGGTCAGGAGCTAAGCCAAACAGGGAACAAGATGGAGAAGTAAGAAATAGGCAGGGTGCTAGCGAAAAGTCTTATTTAAGTTGTAGTTGATTGAATGAAGATTAAATGAAAGACTGAAACTACTGCTACAGGTGAGAGTTTGAAAACCGTAAAATTTGAGTTACAGATGAATATTCGTGCACATTCACATGTCACGGAAGATTTTAGTGACAGTAACATAAGATCTGACTGTATATGAGGTGGCATATATTGAGATTGCTGAGAAGCAATTGGAAATGGTGTTTGTTCCAGCTAAATAGCTGCAAGGCTACCACATTCATATGAAGCTACTAGAATTTTGCAAATATGCTCCTTCAGCAAATTTGCAGATGATACTGAACTAAAGGGAGTGGTGTACCTGCTGAACAGTAAATTTTTCAACCCAAAAGGACCTTGAGAAACTGTATATTGGTGCCAACAGTACTCTTATAACATTGAATACAGAGATATGTTAATCTGAGAAGTAGTACTGACTGGCTAACTTTGTTAAACTGGATCTTTCATTACCGAAAATGTGCCAGCAGTGTGCTCTCAATGCAAACAGAAAAACCCAGATAGCACACTACGTTAGTCTGAGCATGCCCAGAAGTTTGGGGAAAGTTCTTTCTCTTTACTCAGTGCTTTCAAGGCTACAGCAAAAATACTATGCCAAATTTAGGACCTTCCAGTTCAAGAGTGACATTAAAAACAGTAAAGCAATAAAGATGGCTGGGCACTTAAAGTACTGGTCTCCAAACTTTTTTGTTTCTGCACTTGTGTTATTACAATTTTTTTGAGCATGCACCTCCAATATATGGTAGAATCGTAGAATAACTTGGGGTGGAAGGGAACCTTTAAAATTCATCTAGTCCAAAACCCTTGCAGTGAACGGGGACATCATCAACTAGATCAGGTTGCTCAGAAACCCATTCAACCTGACCTTGAATGTTTCCAGGGATGGGGCTTCTACCAGGTCTCCGGGCAACCTGTCCCAGTGTTTCGCCACCCTCACTGTAAAAAATTTATCTTTAGTCTCAATCTGCCCTCATTTACTTTAAAACAGTTACTCCTTGTCCTATCACAACAGACCCTGGTAAAAAGATTGCCCCATCTTTCTTATAGTATAAGGTCTTATTGAATCCTTCTCTTCTCCAAGCTAAACATCCCAAATCTCTCATCCTTTCCTCATAGGAGAGATATCCTAGTCCCCTGATCATTTTTGTAGCCCTGAATATGTGTATTTACTATTTATTAATTATATCTATGTTCTATTGTACTGATGCATTATGTGCATTTTGAAACATATACAAAAATGGAAGTGGAAGAAAGATGAGACAAAGGCGAAAAAAAGCATTATTTAAAAAATATTATTTTATTTTACTTTATTTAACAATTGTACAAAAACTGCTTTCCTCCTATACCAGAGTGGATTGTCTAGTGTACCCATGCACCCTAGATTGGAGGCCACTGAACTAGAGCACAGAAGGAGAGGATGAGGGAACTATGCTTGTTTACTGCAGTGATGAGGAGACCGAGAGAAACATTGGTTTCCTTTGCTTACTTGGAAGAAGGGTTACAGGGCTGAGGCAACAAAGTCTTCTCCACAGGAACAGATGGTATCATAAAGGGCAGTTCCACAACTTGTAGCCTGGGAGGGCCAGCCTAGCTGTCAGAAAGCAATTATTCACCTTGATGTCTGTGCAGGACTGGCACAGATTCACCAGACAAGTTGTTTAAACCACATCTCAAAACTGTCAAGGTTTGGCCAGGAAAAAATCATAGCTGACCTGACATAATACTAGCGATAGTCCTGCTTCAGATTGGGCAAGATGATCCCCAGAAGCCTCTTCAAACTAAAATTCCTGTTATTCAGTGCCTTTAATTTTAAAACTAAAAAATAAATAAATAAAGTGAGATAAAGCTTCATGAATACGTAAAGCTTCTGTCCCATTTGGTTGACCAGCTTGTGTGGGTCTCATACAAGAACGATTTTGCTGACTTTGACCAAATGTCGATATCTAGCTCTTTCCAGCAACATCCAAAAAAAAAAAAAGGAGGTATCTCTGATATTTACAGAACTAGGAACAGTGAAAGAAAGTACTTGTATTTAACGAAGCCTTCTCCAGCGGTTTGTAATTGGAGACTTTCTGAACTAAAAGTGTTATCTGTGTGATTCAAAATCTCCTTCTAGTAGTATGGACCCTTCTATAAATCTATGGAAATTTGCTATGATTGTTCATAGTTTAGAATTTGGAAGGCCTTTTTATAGCAATCCCTCCTAACAAGTGAAGGCAAATATATACATTTTTATGGAAACAATATCCTATTAGCTGTTAAGATTCTTGTTTCTTCATTTGTTCTACCAGAAAAGAAGTCTGAATCAAGATACTGGTTTCTAATGCTATGCAACTTTATTCTTTTCTGGATATTGATAGATACTATTTTATAGTATCTTTCTTTATAGAAGGATATCTAGGGCTTACTTTATGTTTCTGCTTGGCAGCTATGCAGGAACACCAGTTGCCAAATAACTAAACTGTTCTTTTATAACTTGGAAAATATTTCTTGGTGAAGGAATGGGAAGATACAGTTACACATTTTTTTGCTTATATAGATAAGGCTGTATAAACTTTTCCTGCAAAGAGGAAAGAAAAAATGTACATTTTTGTTGAAGGAAGTTACGTAATGCAGAGCTTTGAAAAGTAATGATGAAAAAAAATGCAGTTACCACTTTTGTGAGTGATTCCACTTTGTCTGTTTTAAAACTGTCTATATTTAAATTTTCCATGAAATAGATTTTCGCTCACAAATTTTAGTTTTAATGATGTTTTATCAGCAGTTCATTTAGAGTATTAGCTTGAGATTCATAATCTACATTATGTTTTATCCTTTTTTTTTGACAGTAGATACTGTTATATAAACCTGATAAAATTTGCTTTCTGCTTTTGTTTTTCTGTAGCTAATTGTAGTTATTACAATATATGATATCTTTCTAGACACTGAAGTTTTCAGAAATCTTAAGTTCTCATTCCACAGGCTATAATAGATTGAAATACAGCTACTGATAAGGATTAGAAATGGAGAGCCTGTTTTCTTCACCTGAAATACTTGGGTTTAAATATATAAGCAGTGTGTGACTGAATTTCAAAATGAAGTTAAATGCAAAGTTCAACATAGTATTTCTAAGATCTGTATTTCCTGGAGGGAGGATTATATTTTCCATAATACATTTTAACAGCCTTGAGAATACAGCCAGTTTATTCCCTTTTTCTTCATTATAAAGGAAAGTTTATCTTCAATAGCTTTACCATACTACTTTTATACAGATTTTGGTAACTTACAGAACTTAGGTGTTTGTCTTGCCTTACAAATATTAGTTTAAAAAAAAATCAGAAATATTTGCTGTTGTGATCTAATTTTTAAAACTCATTATCAAAGTAGAAATGTTGAATTTCGAGAATGAAAAATTTCTAAGGAAATTGGACACTGGAAAACATGCCACATGTATCTTTAATTAAAAGTTTGCTCAGTCTGAATGTTAACAAAAAGATAAATTCATTTAGTTAGTTACTTAAATTTGCCACATTATGACAGTTATCTCTATAGACCATATCCATCAGGCATCTCTGAGAGTTTATCGCAAATAGTGTTTATGCTTGTATCTATAACAATCGGCCACATTACCCTGATAGCACGCAAGGAAATGAATGAAAATATCAAATGAAAGTAACATATCAGCCTATGCAGTGAAAGTCCAAAGCCTAAATAGAATAAGAAAAAACTTCCCTGCTGAAGAGATTGTTGTGACTACACTAATCAGTTAAGACTTTAACATTTCTAAGCATATGTTTAATATATGAATTGGACTGAGTTCTGCTTTCCCCACAGCAATTGCTTTTGTCAGTTGTGTAATGTGACAATATGCATCTTAAGATGGATGGTTCAGATATTTATTGTTTAGCTTAGTTATTCACGGAAATCTACTGTGTAACTCTGTGGGCCCTTTAGCTACCAAGAGATAGCGAAACTGACCCGTTAGCTATTAGGAGAGAAAGAGAAGGGACAGCAACCCCCCCCACGTCAATGTAGTAATCTAGGTGCGTGCTCTTCTGTGTGTCATAATAATCCTTCAAGAAAGCAGGATTTAGTTTCAGGGACACGGTCTGTCAAATTTAAACTCTTCCTGCCTTTTCCCCCGAAAGAATCTAGGACATGTGGAGACATTTTTGTCACCTGCTAAAGTTCTTGTTAGTTGAGCTCCAAATTATTTTCTATTGATGCAAAAGAAGAGGGAAATATGAACTGGGAGAGGTCCGCTTTTCACATGGTGAACACGAACGTGGAAGCAAAGAGCATAGAGATAGACTGCTGTTTGTAGTTAATTTATTTCATGATACATGAGTGTGAATGTGCTCAGATTGTTAAAAAAAATTACGTGTGCAAATCAGGCAGAGAAAAACTAAGAACTGGTATTTGAAATATCTGTTGTATTTCTCCTCAATCAGCTTATCTTGTTGACTGAAAGCTGGATATAGAAAGGAAAAATAAGTACATAAGAGCATTTCGTTGGGAAAACCTTATTTTTACAGCATATATGGAAAATTTTGGTTTTTTCTTGACTATTTTCACAGCAGTTTAAAGGAAAAAGCAGTGTTAACCGATTGAATGATACAGATGTTTGAAGCTACAAGCAGGAGAAATGAGAATAACAACCGTTTTAGGGTTTCTTCTGTTCTCTTACTTCCTCTCCCATGTTTGGCTTTGGTCTTCTCCTTGCCTGAGTCATATGTCTCCAAAATCCAACTTTCTTATCTTGGGATATAGCAGCAAGGTTTTACAGTTTTTGGCTTTGTGTTTAGGGTTTTTTTTTTTGGTGGGGGAGGTGTGTGTTTTGGTTTTTATCTTGAATATTAGTTGGTTGGGCTAACATGTTTTTGCTCTTGTGTATGTGCATGTATATGAGGGGAAATATAAAGATTGTTCCTTTTATGACAAAATCTTTAGGACACACAAATTCTTATGAGAATGAGAGTGTGAAATGCAGTCCTGTCACCTGCATTATCCATTCACATTTCTTTTTTTTAATTTTTTTTGATAATATGTATGTAGGTTAAATTTTGTCTTGAACTTTCTTTTTCACAATACACAAATAATTACTGTTGAGGAAATAGGGGGCTTACATGGTGGGGAAAATCTGGTGATCAAGTGTGCTGTGCGACTTCAAAGAACTGTGGCAGTTGTTTTCGTGAAATTGCTGTATTTCTCCAATTTTTTGATTGTCTTGTGTTCTGGAAGCAGCTCTTATAGCATAGCGCTTTACTAATTACAAATCTAGTTGTCAGTCAAATTAACTAACTGTCTTGTCATTATTTATGCATCTATAGTTTGCCACTGTGCGAGAAATCGCGCCATGTGAACAAGAAGAATATAATTCCAGTGTTTGTACAGTAGAAAAGCAAAAATACACTTATTGCATAAGTCTGTAAATGAAATTACCTGGGGATGTTCTCTGGCCCTGCGGTCAAGTGACATATTAACATCGTTGATCTAAACTAGCAGGCATACATGCCTGCTTGAAACAAATCCCACACAATTCTTTGCCTCTGTTGTATAAATGCCCATATTTCTGTATCATGACAGGTGTTGGTTGCCTATTACAGGTAAGACTTATCACATTGTCATTTCCTAAAACCTCCCTGCTTCATGATCTGGATGACCTTATGTTTTCCAGATGGTCAAGGGTTGAGGCTGGGCCGGACACAAACAGATGACAGACGTTCTATATCAAACCTTCTCCCCTCCCAGACGGGGAAGGGAGAGAGAGTAAGGGAGAGAGACACGGGTTGAAAAGAGAACTAAAACAGCTTTAATGAAACCGTAAAAATAAAAAATAATAACAAAAATAAGAAAATAATGAAATATATACAAAACCAAAACCGAACCCCACTCCCACTCTCTGATGACAGTAAGTCACCAGGATGCTGCAGGGCTGCCACTGGGGAAGTCCCAGGCAGCAGACAGGAAGTGGATGCAGGAGCTGGATTCAGAAACTGGATTCAGGAATGTACAGATTGGGATGAAAGACAGAAGAATGGACAGAGTCCTCCTTGAGTATCAGACATTGAAGAAGAGAACTTGACCGTCATGATCCCTCAGCTTTATACTGAATATGGAGTATATGAGAAGGAATAATTAGTTGTTCAGCGTTGGGTCAGCTGTCTGGCTCTCTTCTCCCAGAAGGTGCGAGCTTCTTATGTGTTTGCAACTCTTTTCACTTCCAGGACCCCCAACATGGAGTACATGATTTAGCAGCAACCTTAGTTGCTATGACAGCAAGTGTAAGAGAACCTTTATGCACACCATTGCTTGGTATTAACTAGAAACATCCAGCGCGATCACTACGAGAAGCAGACACTGTCTGGAAAAACATGATGTTGATTTCAGGAAGTGCAGTTATTTAGAAGAGACTTAACTGAGAAGTAAAATCACTGAAACAGAATTAGTTCTGTTTCAGCTCAAACCAGGACACAGACTCACTGTGGAGAACCAAAGGTTCCCTGATGGAAGTTGGTGGAAGATACCTCCCTTCATACACGTTTTGCTGGTACTTCTGCGCTCTGAACCAGTGCTACTTGAGGACCTGAGTGACAGCCATCTCATCCTAGTACGCTGAACAAAGCCCAGGAGTCTCCACCATGACATGCTTACCTATAACCACTGTATCAGCACTTATGCACAGGACATGGCACCCTGCTTTGTGGCACAGCAGGTTACTAAGCACATGTAATTTTTGACAGATGTTGCTCTATCTGCTGCAGTTGCTGTGGGAGAATATCTTCCTGTTTCAGGGACAGATTCATGCCACTCTGTCTTCCTGGTCTACCCTTGGTCACCAATATTCTGACCCCAAGACTTTGACATGTCATCCCCTTCACCCTCTCCTATTTGCAGGAACATAGCAGTTTTCACTCACCAGAATCTAACTTCAGGCCTGGTCTCACTCCCACTCACTACTGTTCCTCACTTGAGACCTCCTGAACATATATTTGAGGTGGCAGTGCCTCTAATGTTGTATGTTGAACTGAAATGAGAACATAGAATTGTTGACTTGGCAGTTTCAGGTAGAGAGAGTCCTTCAAGGGCTTACGTCTCCCTTTCTCAAGACAGTCTTGCTAGTGTAGAGCAGTGGGTCAGGTTGTACATGTCTGTGAAGTTAAAACCAGCATTGTGATGGAGTGATAATAGCCACCATGCCTCCCTCCAGGCTTCTTTGTACTTTAAATTAATGGTGAGACTCTTGGCCTATACCAAACCTACTTAATTTTTGCCCATTTCTATACAAGAATCCACAAGAACTCAATAGTAAGGTGCCTTCTCTTTGATTCTTACACAAGAAATAGTTAACCTCTTAACTATGGCATTTTAGGCATCTCAGGCAACCTGAACAATTGAACACTGGGGACATGCCAAACAGCTATGGCATTATCTGTACTGCCTTCTGTGGATATTCCATTCTCTAGTTTAATCCTCAGACCCTTCTGTGCATGGGGTAGGAGAGTGCAACTAGGTGGGAACAGGCCAAAACAGTACTAATAACCATGCTGACAGTTAGCAGAGGTAGTGTGATAGGTAGAGACACGGACAATTTAAAGTGTCAAAATCCAATGCGAATTTTATTATATTAGCAAGCGAACAAGAGCAAAGGCAGCGCTGGGCAGCCGGGGAGTCTGCGCTCCGCCAACGGCTCGCAACTTCCCGCCTCGTGTAAGCACATTATATACAGCCTCATTTCCTGCATTCGTGATGTCGCAATCAGGTCGATACTCTGCGCATGTTCCTTCTGTTGCTGGGGGGTCTTTCTCTGCCTCCTGGTGATCCTAAGGATGAAGGCTGAAGGTCTTCCTCGTTGCCCTGTGGGTGGACTTATGCAAGAATGTGACTACTCAACCCCCTCAGCTACGGATCCTGTTGACTTATGCAAGAATGTCCTTCGGTTGGGCTATCAAGCCTTGCGGGCACAGAAATCTTCCATCCATACCTTCCCATACAGGTTTAATGAACAAAGCACAATGTGTTAGTTATTACGGTAGTACTGAGCATCAGTACCCAGGACACATTTTGCTTTGTTTAGTTTACTAATGTGGACTTAACTGATGGGGAAAAACTTCTCAGTAAGGATAATATGAGAACTTGTATTTAAAAATCGACATGGAACTTTTTCTCCAGAAATAGCGCTTGGCAGTTTCTCTAATTATAGTCTGCTTTTCTTTTGCTGAACCATCTCACTGAGGAACTGTGTTAATATCTGGCTTTCCGTTGCATTTGATCTTAGTTTAATACGGGTCCTGTGTATAGTTTGGGAAATACACTCAGACTGCTTTTAATGATAGGTAAGGTGTAATAAAATGCTTTGCTCCTATCAGTTGCCTATATTAACATTGATCTTGCTGGAATACCTTTAGAGCACTCACATTTAGAGCAAATCAAGCATAAAAACACAGTCTTTGGGTGCTTTCACTCTGAAAGCTTTGAGAAGTTGGCGAAGTACTCTCTTGTCTAACTGTTCATCTAATGTTCATATTCTGTCTTTCATTTCCTCTTATGAGGAAAGGCTGAGAGACCTGGTGCTCTTTAGCCTGGAGAAGAGAAGTCTGAGAGGGACCTTATCAATATTTATAAACACCTAAAGGGCGGGCGTCAAGAGGATGGGGCCAGCCTCTTTTCAATGATGCCCAGTGACAGGACAAGGGGTAACAAACTCAAACCAGAACAAAGCAGGTTTCACCTGAACATAACGAAAAACTTCTTTACATTAAGAGTGAGAGAGCATTGCAACAGGCTGCCCAGGGAATTTGTGGAGTCTCCTTACCTGGAGATACTCAAAACCGGCCTGGATGTGGTCCTGGACAACCTGCTGCAGGTGAACCTGCTTTAGCAGGGCAGTTGGATGAGATAATCTCCAGAGGTCCTTTCCAACACCTACCATTCTGTGATTCATTTACTTTTATTCATTCGATGAGAATTGTAGAGGCATGTGTGTATAACTGCTGTCTGTTTCAAATTTAGCCTCATCTCCTCCAGCAGTCACAAGAAAGTATTCATTGGGTTACATGTAGATTATGATTGCTATGAGAATTCTTTGTATTTATAAAAATTTTTTCAAGACAGAACTGTTATACGGCTGACATGAATTTAATTTTATAAATTCAATGAAACAGCTTACACTAAAGTGTATGCTGAATTACAGTAGTCTCTCCTGCTTATTACTGGGTTGCACTATTATGCAATTTTATATAGGGAAAAATAAAGACCTGCTAGCCTGAGTTCCTCTTTCCATTCTCTCCCACCCACTCTAAGAACAACTACGGGGTACAGACTTCAAGAGTTTGATATGTGAAGCTCCTCTGAGCCAAGGGAAAACAGAAGCATGTGCAAAAAGCAATAAGATGCCTCATATATAAACAGCAATTAAAAAAAACCTATCTGCATTAAATAAGTGACAGTCTGTTAAGACGAGATTTGAAGCGTGTCATGTAAAACATTCCAAGCATGTTAAAAGGTAGCAGTCCGTTTTGTGTGTTTTTTACTGAAATGTTGATATGAGGTAAAGTATCTGTCGACAGTAGGTTTCTCTGATCTTGTTTCTAGGGAGTTTAATGACAACCCGTTACTGGAATTTGTCACAGCTTTCTTCTTCATCCACAAATCTTCATAGTTCTCTATTCTTCAGCTGTTCTTTTGGTTTGACTTCTTGGTTTTTATTCCCTTCTCTTAAATCTAGGAACAATAAATTTGACTGTACATCAAAATATTTTGTAGTGAGCCAAGAGAATGAATTTGGAAAGACAGCATTTTGGAGGTTTATATACGTTTGGAACGTTTGCTTAGGTAGAGTTTACTGCTTCCCAGATCCCATAACTCTAATCAGGTGGACATACTGTTTGCAGTTAGCTATGTTCACAGGTAGAGCCCGACTGTGCCTTTTACTTAGAATATTTCATAGTGAAACAATTTTCACTCTTTTGGAAGATATGCTATCATAAATGAAAGGAGGAACAAGCCCTGAGCCCTCTTCTAGTGCTGTCAAATTGTATGCAGTATGGTCAAGAGTGGTTATTGAAAGACTTTCCTAATGAATGGTTGCATGGGAAAAGTTCTGATTGTTCCCAGGAACATTCAGGTTTTCATCAGCTTTTATAACCTTAAACTAACAGAATAGAACCAAGTTTACTTTGTCTGGGGAAAATTACTGAGGCTGTAAATACTGAAGTTATAACATATAGAGAATTATATATTTAAGTTCAGGTAATGCAATTAAATGGTACATGTGTATCTATAAATAACAGGAATTTTCAAGCAAGCGCATAAAGAATTAAACAGCAGATTTCCATTAATTTTTGAATCATGACTGGGTGTTCAATATCTGTCCTTTTCTGGCCAATTAACTCCAATTCTCTGTTGTACTCCAACAAATTTGCGCCATGTGGTATCTTAGCAGAGAGACTGCAGGATCAGCACATTAATGCTGAGGACAAGCTTGACAGGCTTGGGGGATGGATGAGCAGTCCGGAGAACATCATCCTGAAGTCCTGCTTCATCAATCAGAAAAACAATTACTGCTCTCAGAAACTGAAGATAGTCTGAATGGTTATTTTGTTCCCACTTCATATTACTCAAAAATGTTTGCTTCACAAAAAGGCGAGAAAAACACAGCCCAGGCATTTCATAAGAGCTGGCATTTAAAAGTGTTGCACTTCCCTGTATAGAAGCAAGAGTACCTGACTACGCATTGAGGCACTACAGGCCACGGTCAGAAATTTCAGGCACGAACAATAATAGTTTCTAAGTCAATCAGAAAGTTTGTGGACATTTCAGGCAAGGTTTGAAGAGTCAGTTTAAATGCAATTTTCTCAGGTAAAGATAGTAGCTAGTTAATATTTGTAATTTTCAAATTTTTTTTTAAATGCCATTTTACATTCACAGCCTATGTTTTCCCTTTACAGCAATATCTACATGACAACTTAAGTATGTTATGCACTCATTAATATTTTCTATTTGTTGTGTCTTGATAATGAGTGAAAGAGAAGCAAAGAGTGAACTGAATGTAGTAACATCTGTTACGTGTGGTGTTTTTTTTTAGGCTGCTGCATTAGTTATACAGCAGGAAACTGTATTTATTTAGCCTGTTTTGATGTTCTAATCTACAAAAAGATACTGAGTATAAGATCTTGTAAAAGATACATTGTATCAAAGAGTGCAAAGTAGTTATGAAAGCGAAGAGAATGCATCTTACACCTCCCTGAAAAAATAGGTTGCAGGTGAGGACTCCTAGTATAACAAATGTGTAAGTAACTAGGGCAGATAAAAAATTTAATTAAAAAGAGGAAAAACATCCTCTAATTAGGGGAGGGCAGGTAAAGAAAGAAAATGACTTTTTAAAGCGAATGATTAGCAGTGTAAACTCTCTGGAAGAAGACAATCTGTAGAGATTAGTTCCAGCTTTCACAAAACGAAGATGCCTACACAGAGGCAGAAACCATGATTGCCATCTTTTCAGGAAGGGAAGTGGCACCTCTGATGTAACTTCAGTTAAGCTGTGGGGTTATTCTGTTTCTTTGCTTAAGACTTTTAAAAATATTTTGAACTATGCTACATGGTTCGGATATTACAGATAAATGATTCTTATGTGCGATTTGTCTTAACATGGGATTATGTGTAATTTAAAGTAAAAAGATTACAGAAAGACTCTTACCATTTGAGGTTTTGATGATTTTACAAAGTAGGAGGTACAGCATTAGAGTGCATTTCCACTTGAATACGAGCCAGATGTGTATCATCACAAAGGCCTGAAAGATCAAGTAACCTCCAGGCAACTGTCCGTGATCTTAAAGGCTTCTGGTATATAATAATACCATAGGGTAAACACTTGAATCCCCTGATAACAAGAGTCCCAGAAATATCTTCCCAACCTTGAACAAGAAATTGCTGAAACAAAGAGATCAACTTTCAGTGAAGTATATATACTGGGCTTAAAATACTCCTGCGTTGCTTGCACAATACTAGTATTAATAAATGCATGCAAAGGATAATAGGAAACAGAGTTGGTAGTTATTGGAGTTGAGCCAAAATTTCAAATATTTAAGTGATGAGTTTAAAACTTTGAGCTTTGATCTGCAGATGAAACTCAAAGTCTTGAAAGAATTGTTATCCATTCACAAGATGTTTCTTAAGGAAATCTTGTGAGAAGAAACAGTGTTCTGCAAACTTGCAGTCATAGTTCAGTGACTGCACTCTCTCTAATCCTCTGTGAGGGCTATATGCCAAACGGGAATCTTATCCCTCCTACTGATTCTCAAATATCTTGATGTTTAACTGAGCATGTGGCATGATATAAGATGTTAAGATTAGAGAAATCTGAAATTCTTTCCATTTGGTCTTTATCATGGCTTCAGATTGTCAAAATTCTTATTTAAAAGAAACCAAAAAACCTGTATATTAGCAGTCATATGCTTCCACTCTAATTGATTTTTTTCTTGCCAGAAAGCTAGTGTAAAGGAAAACGAAAACAGTGATCTAGTGTTGTTCCCAGTGTATAATTATTTTTTAAACCCTATCAAACCTTTCTCCTTTTAGCAATTAGATCAATTCCATACTTCCTGGAGAAAAATGTTCACGAATAATGTCTACATGACCATAGAAAGAAAAGCTTGGCTGCTCTTGTCACAACAGTAATTCTCATTAGGGGTTTTAGTAGGCATTCAAAATATTTTAAAGATGTTAAAGATGCCCTTCTGAATATTCAGCAGTTAACAGGAAAAGACTTGCTAACCCAGAGGATAATAGCAAGTAACATGAGGAAGGTGGTGACATAAGTTAATTGCTTGATTCCTTATATCACCATGATATAATAAGCATTATTTGTCAGTGACACCACAGTATCTCCATTAGAAAAAAATATAATTATTAAGTAACATGTTGATGTTGTTGTGTTATGTCTGGTAACTATGCAGTAAACCAGTGAATTCATCCCCTCATTATATTCAAGTATCTTAGTTAGTATGTAGATATTTTCCAATATTTTCAATGTTCTTTTGCAAGCATATCTGTACAGACAGCTTCTTGGGGTACAAATAAATTTTTTTTTTCCTAGAATGTATTAGCTATACATGCATTTGAGAACTACTCCATATTCAGTACTGTAAGTGTTCTGAATTATTTTTGCTTATTTTAAAATAC
The DNA here is from genome assembly GCF_034619465.1 of Leptosomus discolor. Lineage (NCBI taxonomy): Eukaryota > Metazoa > Chordata > Aves > Leptosomiformes > Leptosomidae > Leptosomus > Leptosomus discolor. Next base: position 42,955,766 of record NC_141419.1, on the reverse strand, counting down.
TAACGCTGTACTGCACTAACAGTAATGTGCAATTCTGAAAGATATTCTCAGCTCTGGAGAGATTTGTAAACCAGGTTAACATGAATCTTGCTTTACTGGGAACTTTTTTATACATTTAGTATTTAAATGGAGAAGTCCGCTGTTATGTGATATTAACAACAGCATCCCAAAGAAGTAAATATAGTTTTTGATTCTGCAAGGTCATACTCATCCGAATGAACAGTATCACAGAATGGTAGGGGTTGGAAGGGACCTATAGAAATCATCCAGTCCAACCCCTCTGCCAGAGCAGGTTCACCTAGAGCAGGCTGCACAGGACTGCATCCTGGCGGATTTTGAATATTTCTGGAGAAGGAGACTCCACGAACTCTCTGGGCAGCCTGTTCCGGTGCTCTGTCACTCTCACAATGAAAAAGGTTTTCCTCATATTGAGAAGGAACTTCCTGTATTCCAGTTTGTGCTTGTTGCCCCTTGTGTCACTGGGCACCGTTGAAAATACCCTGCCCTTTAGATATTTATAAGTGTTGATAAGGTCCCCTCTTAATCTTCTCTTCTCCAGGCTGGAGAGTCCCAGGTCTCTCAGCCTTTCCTTGTAGGAGAAATGCTCCAGTCCCCTAATTATCTTAGTAGCCCTCTGCTGGACTCGCTCTAGTAGTCCTCTGTCCCTCTTGAACTGAAGGGCCCAGAACTGGACACAGCACTCCAGATGTGGCCTTACCAGGGCAGAGTAGAGGGAAGGACAACCTCCTTTTACCTGCTGGCCACACTCTTCTTAATGCACCCCGGGATACCAATTGGTTTCTTGGCCACAAGATCACGTTGCTGGCTCATGGCCAACTTGCTGTCCACAAGGACTCCTAGGTCCTTCTCTGCAGAGCTGCTGTCCAGCACGTCAACCCCCAGCCTGTACTGGTGTGGAGGCTTAATCTTCTCCAGGTGCAGGACCATACACTTGCTCTTATTGAACCTCACTAGGTATACGCTCTACCCTGCTCTCCTGCCTGTCCAGGTCTTGCTAAATGGCAGCACAGACTTCTGGTGTGTCAGCCACTTCTCCAAGTTTAGGATCGTCAGCAAACTTACTGAGGGTGCACTCTGTCCCTTCATGCAGGTCATTGATGAATATATTAAATAAGACTGGACACAGTACAGACTCCTAGGGAACACTGCTAGTCATAGGCCTTTAACTATACTCAGCACCACAGTTCACAAACCTCTGAGCTCTGTTCTTCAGCCAGCTCTCAATCCACCTCAGGGTCTGCTCGTGTATCTCACACTTCCTAAGCTTCTCTATGAGGATGTTTTGGGAGACAGTGTCAAAAGCCTCGTAGAAATCGAGGCAGACAACATCTGCTGATTTCCCCTCGTCCACCGAGCCAGTCATGCCATCATAGAAGGCTATCAGGTCGGTCAGGCACGATTTCCACTTGGTGAATCAATGCTGACTGCACTAGATAATCTTCTTTTCCTCCACCTGTTTAGAGATAACAGCCAGAATGAGCTGTTCTGTGACGTTTGCAGGGATGGGGGTGAGGCTGACTGACCTTATCTGTAGTTCCCCAGATTCTCCTTCTTGCCCTTTTTGAAGACTAGACTGACATTGGCTTTTCTCCAGTCCTCAGGCACCTCTCCTGTCCTCCATGACCTGTCAAAGATAAAGGAGAGTGGCTTAGCAATAACATCTGCCAGCTCCTTCAGCACTTGTGGGTGCATCCTGTCGAGGCCCAAGGCTTTATGTATGTCCAGCTAAGAGGTCCCTAACCCAATCCTCGTCGATGAAGTGGCAGTCTTCCTTCCTTCAAACTTCCTCTCCTACTCCCACTGTCTGGGATTCCTGAGGACTAGCCTTAGCAGTAAAGAGTGAGGTGACAAAGGCATTCAGTAACTCTGCCTTCTCCATATCCTCAGTCACCAGGGCACCCAACCCATTCAGCGAGGGGGGGGGGGGGCACATTTTCTGTGGTCTTCCTTTTGCAACCTATTTGTTTTCTTTCTATGTTATAGAATGATATACTACAAGTTAACCATCAGATATAATGAAAGTTAATTCTGAGTGTTTAAATGCACACACCTGTATTATCTCTACATTTAATAAAGTTTCTATAACTATTTGGTTTTGGTAAAGATGCTAGAACCTGTATGAAACTTATACTGCTGGTCACTGCACCAGAAAACAATTATTTTAGATGCGATCATAACCAAATATATTATAAATCGTATTTCTTTTATTGATCTTTATTTCTGTTACTAAATGTTACATACAGCATTTGCTGGAATTATAGACATTATAGGCATATTACAGTATAAAGTTCAGAAAAGCAACATCAGTTCTCAAAATCAATTTCTCTACATAATTGCTTAAATAAATCGGCTCTCCTTATGGCACATTTTGTATTAACGTAAAACAATTAACACGAGAAAAAACACTGCAGTGAACAGAAACCCAGATGGTGCTGTGTACAACAGGGCTTTGTTTAGCAAAATAAATCGTGTAACTGGGCAGTTTCAAGGTAATATGTGTTATTTACTGAGTGTTCTTACACAGAGTTAGTAGCAAGACTTTATTCCACTACTGAGTAAAGCAGGTAAATAATCTCAATTTTTGTACATCAGCAAATAATAAATTATGACTATACTTAACATGACATTTATATCCACTAGTGGGCGTATGTAATATTTCTATGAAATGTAAGTTCTCACCATTAGTTAATGTCCAAGAACAATGGATTTTGAAAACATGATCTCACTTCCTTTTATGAGAACTGAGTAATTCTTGACTTTACCAAAATTGTGAAGCATGGCATTGTTGCAGTTTTATCTATATAGTGCGCATTGAGGCTCCTTGTAGATGTGATTCATAGCATAAAGGAGAAACTACTCATGTTAATACATTAGAAAGTATTTGGGCACTTCAAATGCCAAAGGATTCCTATAACAGTGACCAGTTTTGTAATCTTAGTATGTTTTCAGTGTTCTGGACAAGCGTTCCATTCCTCATATACCCAAAATATGTTGAATATGTAAATCTAAGACGTAGAAGTCAGCATATTTAATCAAAATTAATGCATACCACACTTAGTCAAAAGAATATTTCCTGATTGAAGGAAATAAATGTCAAGTTCAAAAGACTTCAGCATAAAACTCCTAGTACAATTCAACCTGAGATCTAAGAGAAGCATTTTTAGGTTCCATTGCACACACAAAAATACAAGAGTCTTTGTCCTTTCTAGTGCATGTAAAGAAGAAACACTTCCTGTAAGAACCCTAAAATACATTGGGAGTTACGTACATCTCATTTAATGGTATTATTTGTGTCCCTTTTGCTGGAATGACCACTGTGCACTTAATATTATAATGCAGCACAATTTTCCTGTCAGGTTCTGCAATATCACCAAACTCTCTTCCAATTTACTTGCTGTTCCTTCTTTCATAAGTGTTATTTGCATTCTCCGATATTTACAGAAAAGATGCAAAAACTGCTAACAGCAGTGTATTGTTGCAGGAAATGATCAGGGAATGTGGAGGAACTTTCCGGGAGTCTTCACTGCTGCTGACACCAGCACCATCCTTGCACCCATGCCCCTGAGGCAGGCACTGGCAGAACTGACAGCACCACGCAGCTGAGCGGAGCACGGAGGACCACTCAAAGGTGCTGCCTTTTTGCAGTACCCAGACCTGCTACTCTCACCCATATCAAAGCCCAAAGAGCAAGCGAAAATTCCTGCTGGAGCCTGCTTGTGTGCCTGCAGGAGACCTGGACAAGATGCAGGGGAACAGAAGGTCAGGGACTTTCACAGCCTCTCCCCAGAGCCATGACAGAAGTGTTGAGGGCTGCTCACTGACGGACACCCAGCCAGGAAGGCAGACACCTCCAATGACTTCATCATCTCTGTGGCCTTTTGCTGGGCTCAGCAGGCTGAAAATGCGCCTGGCATTGATATCTCGGATTAGTGGCTTGAGCACCTTCTCAAGGATCCAGGAGACCTGACCAGCCTGTATTTCCCTAGATCCTCCTTCTTGCCCTTTTGGAGGACAGAAGGGACATTTACTTTTCTCCTCTTCAGGCATATTTCGCAATTGCCATGATTGTTCAAAGACTATCAGGAGTGGCCTTGCACTGACATCAGCCAGCTCCCTTGGAACTCATGGGTCCGTTCCCTCAGGGCCCACGAGTACGCCTGGCTTGTTCAAATCTTCTCTGAGCTAATCCTCTTCCACCAAGGGTGATCGTTTCTCCAGACTTTCCCCCCGGTCTTCGGAACCTGGGATTTCCCATGGCCAGTCTTGTCATAAAGACTGAGGCAAAGGTGGCATTCAGTACCTAGTCAGGCCTTTTCCTGTGTCCCTGTGCCTTGTTCAGCAATGGGCCCACATTTTCTCTCCTCTTCTTTTTACTACTTACAGATTTAGAGAAACCCTTCTTGTTGCCTTTGGCAACCCTTGCCAGATGAAGTCCTAGATAGATTTTGTCTTTCCTAGACATGCATGTTTAGTTAGTGTCTTTATATCTCTCCCAAGTTACCTGTCCCTGCTTCCTCCTGCTGTACAGATATATACACCTTTTTTTTATTATTTTTGACTCTTGTGAGAGATGCTTGATCATCCATGTAGGCCTTCTGATATTTCAGCCCAATTTCCTACTCACTGGGATGGCCTACTCTTGGTCTTGAAGGAGGTGATTCTTGAATATCAACCAAATTTCTTTGGCTCCTCTTCCAAAGCTTTATCTGATGGGACACTTTCAAGCATATCACTTAAAAGTCCAAAGTTGTGATCTTGCTTTTTGCCCTTGTCTGAGGACACTGAACACCACCATGTCATGGTCACTGCAGCACAAGCCTGTCTTCAGCTTTTGTGTTCCCCAACAGACCTCTTGTTGTTGGTGAATATGAGGTCCATTAGAGCACCTCTCCGGTTTACTCTGTCACTTTTTGTCAGGAATATGTTATCAATGCTCTTTAGGGAATTCCTTAATTGCTTATTTGCTGCTCTGTTGTTTCTTCAGCAGTTCTTCAATTTCCCCAACATGACTAGAGCCTGCGAACATGAGGCTGTCTCTAGAAGGCCTAATCCATTTGTTCTTCCTGACGAGGTAGCGTATAGCAGACACCCACGACAATGTCACCCATACTAATCTCTGTCAGGACTTCCAGCTGTCAGGCCTACCTGGATGTAAAGTAATCCTACTTAGTCCGGCTCAACAGAATAATTTACAACTAATATAATACTATTGCTGTTTCCTAACCAATTAGCACAGCACTATTGAATATTTATTTGGTCAGGAGCAGATTATTTGCCTGAAAATTCTTACGAATTTGATTCTAAGCTTTAAAATAACAGATTTTATGCTTTCGAAATATTTTTCAGAAATAATTTTCAGGAGAAGCAATAGTGGCTATGCAAATTATTGCCGTTTACTATACAGGCTGTGAAACTAACGATAACCAATGTTTTTTAAAAGATTTTCTTAAGATGCAAAGGTTATGTGCTTTCTCCTAGACCTAAACAAAAGTCCATTAACAGGCATAACCTTCCTCTTCAGCTTGACTGCTTGTCAATTCTGAATGACAGCGAAAATTCAGTTAGAGCAAAATTCTGATGTCTCTTTGTCATCTGCTGTTCAGCCGATCTTTTGCTTCACTGATTTTGGTAGAATCCATGATGTGACATCTCCTCAGCTTCAACGTTTTTAGAAAGCAGCTATTGGCATATCTTTTTTTAATTAATAGAATCTCTGTCAGGCTAATCTATGCGTGGAAGGCTAGCTAAAGAAAATAGAATGCATTAATTATAGACTGTTGCTCACAAGTGAGTGGAAAGAACTGAAGAAGCAGCATCCCCCACCTTGTCAGTTAGAAAAATAAAATTACAAAAGAGGTGGAAGTGGTAAAACACTTAGGCTAAATTGTCTTTTCTAGCCTTGGTTTGGGCTGGAAGGATAAAAGCAGGAAGTTTCACTTACAGTTAGCAGACTAATATTTGCTTCTATTGACTTTGTGGAAAAAATGTTTTTTTTTCTCTGAGCTCACTGTAAAGAAACTGGACAGACACATTTTTTTATTTTTTTTTTCCTTCTGGGCATGAAAAATAAAAAAGGAATCTCCAACAGTTTCAGAGAGGTGGTGAAAATACACAGTTTATAGCCAGTAACTAGAAATGGATTTCCTCACTGCTAATTACAATAGTGATCAGAAAATCCTGGACAAAGATACCAAGTTAGTGCCAGCAAAGTTACATCATCAAAACTTTTAGACCTGCATCTCATGTTATCTATGATGCCTATATAAGGATAACACTGCATGGTAATGTTATTGCTGTGCTAGGTACATCATAGGTTTGAGCTCTGCTCAGTGTATGTGGTTCTCTGGATTACCACGAGCTATAGATGTTAGTCTCGTAGTGCCTAAGGAGAGAAGAGCTTCAGCTGTTCTTCCCCTATATGGCCTTGCCATCAGCAGTGAAAGAGCAATAGTAGCAGTGCATGAGAGAGAGTGAATTATGTTGCATCCCTCCACAAGTGGTCAAAAGAATACAGATCAAAAATTCTGCATGTCAAGGAAAACTTGAAAATTTTGTCATCTTTCGCTAATGAAACGCAATAAGTTTTTCCTAATATTTCATTTTAATATGCCTCATTATATCATTGTTAAATTCTGGTAGATTGTGTTTTTCTGTGTCTTCTGTATTACTAAGGGTCAGTGTTTAAACTGTAAGTTTTGTACTCCGTGTTCTTAAAAGAAATGAACTGTTGGGTTAAATTAATCATGTTAATTACTTTATAATGGTAGGGATAGAAAATAAACAGCAGTCAAACTTTACAACTCTGAGATTAAGGACGTAATCTGCTATTATTCCCAAACTGAAAAGTAAATTTTGTTACTTGTGCCTGTGCATAGTTCAAAGAAAGATGGAAACGTTTGCCTTCAGTGAGAAATATGGCCCTTGATAAAAGACAAAATCCTTCTATATTGTAACATTTTTTCAAAGAGTAAATAATAATAAATCAATCTAGTTTTGTTGTAAAAACCTTCATTGAAAACGTTGTCTGAAGTGAAATCAAAATAAAAAAAATCAATAAAGCAATATTTCCAAGTCAAAAATAAAAGCAAGTATAGAGCTTTACAGATCTGCTATATACACACATACATATACATATGTACACATAAATACGCACAAATCTGTATAAATTTTTCTTAAATTTATACAACAGAAATTTTGTACTAGTTTTACTAAAGACTGGAACTGACTTCCTGATATTAATACAAGTCCCTTCTAAACACGTACATGTAATACTTTTATATTTGGAGTAGTCTAAAAGGAACTGTGGGTAGATTTTTATACCAATCAATGTAATTTAGACACCTGCAGAAAAGGACACAGCAGTTTATTTTCCAAAAAATAATATCCGAACCCAAAATACTAGTACGAGATCTTTTCACAAAGAACAAAATTTTGAAAAAAAATCTGTTTTTTCAGCCTTTCTAAAATAAAGCTTCGTCAGTTTTTAATCCATTTTGGAAAAGAATGCTCTAGGTTTTAGTTTTGTTTTCAACATCTTAGTTTTTGCTACTCCAAATCTAGCCATGTACCATTAAATCTTGTGGCTCAATTACAAGAATCTTGTAGTAGTCAAGTAAAAGCAAGTTATTTACGAAAAATTTGGATATGCTCTAAATTATGTATACCAACTAAAGGATTATTAATACTATGACTAAATATTAAGACATGTGACCCCGACTGGTTACTGGTTTGATGTCACCAAAAGATTGTTTCCACTGCTCTCCCATGGGAATATCGGGGCGGGGGGGGGTGGGGTGTGTTTTTAGAGTGCTTCAACATGACCGCTGAGCTAAATAATGCTAATTAAAGCATTTCTTCGATTATTAATGTGTTTAGTGCTAGAATTTCTTATCTATTTGTGACTACCAATGCATTGTGTTGAAAGGCGACTTGTTGAATCCTTCCTCACTCAATCCTCTTAGTTAAATATCTCTGCAAGGAAGATGTGAGAAAGTACGACTTGAAAGTTCAATGATGCACTGGTGATGCTCTCTAATCTCTAAATGACAATCAGGGCTTCTACAGTGTCTGGATAGAGAAATCCATAAGTGGATTATGACTAACTTAAGTCCAATGCAAGAGCAATGAAGTTAACCACTGTGGGAAGGAAGCTTTTGAAATACACAGCATCTGACAGAAGAGTGATTAGAAATATTTCCTTTTTCTGGCTGTCAAAAGAATTCTAAAAACCTTCATGTCCGTATATTCAGACTGGATTCTTCTATGGCATTTCCATCTCCTCCATTCCCATGATGAAATACTCAAAGTATACGGTATGAAAAAGGGGTCACAGAATATGGCACAGAGTTGCTACAGACAGTACAAAATGTGTGTTTAAATGCAGGCACCTGTATTGGATTTGTGAGGCAAGACTTTGATGATGGTGTCCTGTTGAAGGTTGCTTCGGTGAGAAGCTGCTAGAATATTCATTTGTTCAACACAGCCAATGTCAGACGGCTCCAAGATGGACCAGCCGCTGGCCAAGGCTGAGACCATCAGCAATAGTGGTAGCACCTCTGGGATTACACATCTAAGAAACGGGAAAAAAAAACCCAATTGCTGGAGAACAATAACCAGAGGGAAGGGGTGAGATATATGTGAGAGAAACAACTCTGCAGACACTAAGGTCAGAGAATAAGGAGGGGGAGGAGGTGCTTCAGGAAAGGAGAAGAGATTCCCCTGCAGCCTGTGGGGAAGACCATGGTGAAGCATACTGCCTCCCTGAAACCCATCAGTGTCTGTGGTGGAGCAGACACCCTGCAGCCCATAGAGGACCCCACACTGGAGCAAGTGATTGTGCCTGAAGGAGGCTGTGACCCTGTGGGAAGCCCACAATGGAGCAGGCTTCTGGAAGGGCCTGTGGACCAGTGGAGAGAGGAGCACACACTGGAGCAGGTTTGCTGGCAAGACTTGTGACCCTGCAGGAGACCACGCTGGAGCAGTCTTTTCCTGAAGGACTGCAACAAGTGGAACGCACCCACCCTGGAGCAGTTCATGAAGAACTGCAGCCCATGGGAAGGACCTACATTGGAGAAGTTCATGGAGGATTGTGTCCCGTGGGAGGGACCCCACATTGGAGAAGAGAAAGAGTGTGAGGAGTCCGCCCCCTGAGAAGGAAGGAGCGGCAAAAGCAACATGAAATTGACAACCCCCATTCCTCATAGCCCTGCCACTGCAGGGGAGGAGGCAGAGAAATTGTGAGTGAAGTTGAGCTCAGGAAGAAGGGAGGGGTGGTGGAAGGTTTTTTAAGATTTGGTTTGATTACCCTTCACTGATTTGATTTGTAATAAATTATTTTACCTATGTTGAGGGTTTTTTTGCCTATAGCGGTAATTGGTGAGTGATCTCTCCCTGTCCTTATGTTGACCCATGAACCTTCTGTTACATAGTCTCTTCCTTGTTCAGCTGAAGGGAGGGAGTCATAAAATGGCCTTGGTGGTCACCTGGCATCCAGCTAGGGACAACCTATCACAGTACCGAATACATGAATCACTTAGGGTTAGCTTATCCATACTTTTTTTCTGTGGACCATAGCAAAAACTGAACATGGGAAGGATAACTGGAAAATAAGTAAGTCGCAAAGTCTTCAAGTATTGCAAACAGATAGAAATCTTCTGAAGGTCAAACTTATGTGGAATAATTTAGAAAGAGGAAGGACATAAGTTTTCATTACCAGTGGACATTCTTCAGAATATGTCTTGCCCTACTGCAAGAAATTAGACCAATCTGTAAAAAAAAGATAGTGCAGAAGTAGTTATAAATTTTAAAAGGGAGCTAGAAGTTCTAAGTACAAATCTCTTTGTATGTTTTTAGGGCTACAATCACTTTATCTCAATTGGCACATTTGAGCAGTGAGGTGTAGCTGAAAACATATGATGGAAAGTCTTCATACATTCATTTTTGTGGAGAACTTGAGCATGTGTACTAATGAGTGCCCTCTTTGCTACGAAATGCAACTTCATTTACTGAAACTTTTGTCTAGAACCAAACCGAACATTTACCAGTCATAATCTCAGGAAATATGCAAAATTAGTAATGAAAGCAAATATCAGATATCCTTCTAAAAGTTTATTCTGAACGGAAAGTCTGGTCAATAGCTGCAATTAAAGTTTACTCATCTGAGCTTAATTTCCTCTACATTTTAAAAGGTCACTATGCTTTTTTCTGCTTAACAGAAGGTAGCTAGGAATGAATTACTTTTGTGGAAGTAGTTGCTCCAGAGAGCAGTAAATATTAATTTACTTCACAATATGAGTTTTGAGTGAAAATGTAAGGTTTCGTTTTCTGGGATCATTTCCTTCCCAAAATGCAGAAAAGCAATATTGCATTCTGGGCAGCTGTATGAAAAAAGAAATGCCTCCTCATTCACTCTGAAAGCATCTAGCTTTGTTTATCTTTGGTAACATAAAAAAAAAAATAAATTGCCAAATCATCAAATATTTAAACTAACTATGATACGTTGTGAAAGAGTGGGTATTTCTTCCTTATTTGTGTACTTGATACAAGAAAGCATACTGTTGAAAACTGCAACCTCATATTAATAACATTAAAATGCAGGTGCTGATTTCTGGTTAATAACAGTAAGTTGGTAAATGCTAATAATAATTAGGGTGAGATTTTTGCTGTTTAAAGTGACAATAAGAAATAGGATGAAATATCGTGTGCCAACCAATATTATTCTGATATATTACATCTATATCCCATAATTTAGGGGACAAGTGTATGTTCTATGATCTAGTTTAGCAGAACTGTCATTTACATGAAGTATACAGATAGCAGGAATTTTTCTCTTAGGGGCTTTCTGTGGTGTGTTGACATCTGCTGGCTCCCAGACTTCTACCCAGTCACTCTCTCAGTCCACCTCCTCAGCAGGACAGGGGTAGGAAATATGATAAAATGTTGACAGATCAAGGTAAAGACACGGAGATCATTTACCAAATACTGTAACGGGGAAAACAAACTCAATTTGGGGAAATTTAATCGGAATATAAACTAAAATGGAATTGAGTGATGGGTAGCAAAGACAAAAACTAAAATACCCTCCCCTCACCCCCGATTTCTTGCCCGGCTTGAGTTCACTCCTTCATTCCCAGCTCCTCCACCTCCCCTCCTCCAAGCAGCACAGGGGAATGGAGAATAGGGTTTACGGTCAGTTCGTAACACTTAGTCTCTGCCACTGTTACCTCCTCACACATGTCTCCTGCTCCAGCTGGATGTCTCCACAAGCAGCGGTTCTTAGGGAATATCCACCTATTATGGTATGGGGTTCTCCAGAGGCTACAGTGCGGATACCTGCTTCAGTGCCTGGAGAACCTCCTCACCCTCCTCCTCCACCCTTGGTCTTTGTGGTGTTCATTCTCACACATTTTTTTTCTCCATTCCTTACACTGCTGGACAGTAGCTTTCTTTTTCTTAAAGATGCTTTCACACAGACACACCTGCTTGGCTGAGGGGCTCAGCTGTGCCTTGCAATGTGTCTGTTTGAGCCAGCTGGGATAGGCTGTGTCCAGCATGTAGCAGCCCCAGCCTCTCGCCTGCATCCCTACGACCCCACTGCCAACACGTTGACGCTGAAACACAATAAAACTTTCCTCATTTTGTCTTTCAAGATCTCCAAATAGGTCTTCAACCTTCATGTTTTGTGTAAAATAAATCAAAGACAGTGCAAGTTGAATTACGGAAGACGGGTTCTACACAGACCAAAGTGAATTTGTCTCTTCTCAAATCAGAGAGGACTGCTTATGATTTTGACTTAGTATCAAAAATATCTAGGCTTGGACAGCATATGTGGCTGCTTCTGTTCAATTCTCAGTCTAGCATCAGTCATAGGTGATTTTTACATTTTGTATAGATAAACAATTGCTGTTTCATTTTCTTTCCTGTTTCAGACTGTGCTGATTTACAATATAAGTTAGAAGCAGGGCAGGGGCAGTGCTCGTGTCTCTGGGAGAATTGTGTTCAGAGAAGAAACACCGAGACATATCAGCTGAGGCCCACTGCTCAAAGTCTTTTTCTACATTAGAAAAAATACTATACAAATATTCTTGAGACCAAAATTTTATGCCTAAGACTTGGAGAACACCAAATTTAAACACAGCTCAATGAACTATTCCAGCACCGTTTCAAAAATGAACAGACTGCAACTATAGCAACGCACGAGGACTACTTCACATAGAGAATGACAATGGGGGAAAAGAGCTCTCCTCCAGTTCACTTTGATCATAGAATTAAAAAACATGAGAGTTAATCAGAGAAACTCCTAAATTGATCTGCCGAAGTTCTGCTGCTCTAAGAATGGCAGGTAAAATAGACAAGGAACACAGCAAAGAGGACAGAATTTCACCTTTTCTTAAAAAGAATAATCAAAAATAAATAAAGATAATATTCAAACATCAGTACAGAGAAAATGGTTAAGTTACGAGTCTTTTCCTATTCTGCTTTTAAGGTGCTTTTTGTAAGTATGACATTCTGATAAGTGGAAGTATTCCAGTGTTCAGGAGTTTATAACCAGCATAAGATTATTGTTGTGTTTGCAATTTTAAATTATAAACTAAGAGTGGTTTGTTTTACTTTTACAGCTCCCCTGGACCTGATCATTTTTTTGGTCCATAACACTATCTATAATACTATTAGTTTTATTTTATACTTCTACCACTTTGGTACCTTAAAATGCCATTTCTAAGAAAAGATGCATTGCTGCGGGAAAAAAAATGAGAGTAGAAAACATAATGAGGCAATATTTCTGAGAAATCAAGAAATCAAGAATAACTATGGAATTGAATTATTTGTTAAAGTAAATCTTACGATCTAATTGTATTTAAAACAGATAATATGTATGAGGTACGCCCAAAGTTTGCAGAAATCACCATCATGGATTTGAATATTTCCGTAATGCAAATTTGGACATATAAATTCTAAAGTTCCATCACGTTTCATTGTTTTTTTTGTATTTAATTTGTATTCCTCAAGCAGTTACTTCACCTCTGACATTTCAAGAAATTACATGAAAGCAACATGCTACAACGGCTGTTATTGTTCTTGAAGGTCAAAATTTTCTTTATACAGTGGAAGCGGGATGGAAAGTGATTTTGACAGCCTTGGCTGTGTCTAAAGAATTTTTTGGATTTGTTCATCATTTGGCATTTTCCAACCACCCACACAGAATTGTAGAATCATTAGCCTGTAAAGGACCTCTAAGATCATGAAGTCCAACCATCAACCCAATGCCACCATGCCCCTTAAAACATGCCCAGAAGTGCCATATCTAGACATACTTTGAACACTTCCACGGAAGGCGACTCCACCACTTCCCTGGGCAACGTATTCCGAGATTTAACTACTCTTTCAGTAAAGAAATTTTTTCTAACATCCCTTCTAAAGCTCCCCTGGTGCAACTTGAAGCCATTTCTTCTTGTCCTATCACTTGTTACTTGGGAGAAGTGTCCAACACCCACCTTACTATAACCTCCTTTTAGGTAGTTGTTGAGAGCAATAAGGTCCCCCGTCAGCCTTCTCTTCTCCAGACTAAACAACCCCACTTCCCTCAGCTGCTCCTCGTAAGACCTGTTCTTCAGACCCTTCACCAGGTTCATTGCCCTTCTCTGGACACCGTCTAGCACCTCAGTGTCTTTCTGGTAGTGAGAGGCCCAAAACTGAACACAGTATTCAAGGTGTGGTGTCACCAGTGCTTAGTACAGTGGGATGATCACTTCCCTACTCCTGCTGGCCACACTATTTCAGATACAGGCCAGGATGCTGTTGGTCTTCTTGACCACCTGGGCATAGTGCTAGCTCATGCTCAGCTGGCTGTCACCCAGGTCCTCTTCCACCGGGCAGCTTTCCAGCCACTCATCCCCAAGCCTGTAGCGCTGCATGGAGTTATTGTGACCCAAGTGCAGGACCCAAGACTTGACCTTGTTAGGCCTTATAGTGTTGGCATCAGCCCATCAATCAAGCCTGTGTAGATCCCTCTGCAGAGCCTTCCTACCCTTGAGCAGATCAACACTCCCACCCGATTTAGTGTCATCTGCAAAGTTACCGAGGGAGCACTCAATCACGTCATCCAAATTATTGATAAAGATATTAAACAAGACTGGCCCCAAATACTGAGCCCTGGCGAGCACTGCTTGTGACTGGCTGCTGGCTAGATCAAACTCCATTCACCACCACTCTCTGTGCTCAGCTGTCCAGCCAGTTTTTAAGCCAGCTTAGTGTACACCTGTCTAGGCCATGAGCTGCCATTTTTCCTAGGAGAATGCTGTGGGAGACGGTATGAAGAGCTTTACCAAAGTCCAAGCAGATGACATAGAATCAAAGAATCACAGAACAATTTTGGTTGAAAGAGACGTTTAAGATCATCAAGTCCAACTTTTGTACTAGCTCTATCAACAACCACAGCTTTCCCCTCAATTACTAGGTGGGTAACCTGGTCATAGAATGAGATCAGGTTGGTTAAGCAGGACCTGCCTTTCATGAAGCCATGCTGGCTGGGCCTGAGTCCCTGGATGTCCTGCACATGCCATATGAACACTCTCAAAATGAACCACTCCATAATCTTGCCTGGTAGCGAGGTTAGGTTGGCTGGCCTGTAATTCCCTGGATCTTCCTCCTAGCCCTTCTTGTAGATGAGTATCACATTGGCAAGTCTCCAGTCACCTGGGACCTCTCCTGTTAACCAGGAGTGCTGGTAAATGATGAAGAGTGGTTTGGCCAGCTCCTCCACGAGATACCATCCAGCCCCATAGACTTGTGGGTGTTCAGGTAGCGTAGCAGGTCACTAGCTGCTTCCTCCTGCATTGTAGGGAGTTTATGCTGCTCTCAGACCCTGTCTTCCAGCTCAGGGGGCTGATTACCTTAAGGATAACTGGTCTGACTGTTAAAGACTGAGCTAAAGAAGGCATTTAAGTACCTCAGCCTTTTCCTGATCCCTGGTGGCAATGTTTCCCCCTGTATCCAATAAAGGATGGAGCTTCTCCTTGATTCTCTTTTTGTTGTTACTGTATTTGTAAAAACATTTTTGTTTTCTCTTACAACAGTGGCCAGCTTGAGTTCTAGTTGGGCTTTTGCCTTTCCAATTTTCCCTCTGCATGACCTAATGACATCCCTGTACTCTTCTTGAGTTGCCTTCCCCTTCTTCCAAAAGTGGTAATCTCTTTTTTTTTTTCCCTGGGTTCTAGCAAAAGCTCCTTTTTCAGCCAGGCCGATCTTCCTCCCTGCTGGTTTGTCTTATGGCACATGTGAACAGCCTGCTCCTGTGCCGTTAAGATTTCCTTCTTGAAGAATGTTCAGCCTTCCCAGACCCCTTTGCCCTTCAGGACTGTCTCCCCAGTGCTTCTCTCGACCAGTGTCCTGAATAGGCCAAAATCAGCCTTCCAGAAGTCCAGGGTAGTGGTTTTGCTGACACCCTTCTTACTTCACCAAGAATTGAAAACTCTGTCATTTCACAGTGGCTAAGCCCAAAGCAGCCCCTGACCACCTCAGTCCTTCTTTGAGGACACTCTACAGGAGCAAGGGCACATAAGAATCTGCAATTCCAGTTTCTCTGCATCAGCAACAGGTATTGTTTCAGCTGCCACAGAAGAGATCATCAATTTAGTCTCTGTAACAAAGCTGGTAATTGCTTGTTACCTATGTGTACAGTTATTTGCATGCTTAATTTCACAAACCTCATTGTTTAATCAGACATAATTTATTCTGGAAGTATTTCTGCAAGTCTCTGATTTACAGGACTGTACTCTGGTCACTCATTCATGAACAGTTTCTCTGGTAGCTTGTCCTCTTTATCTCTCCAATTTTGCTAAGTCTGAAGATTTGAGAGTCTGCTGTGATCATTCATGAGATGCAAAAATCTAAGCTGCTTTGTTTCCCTTCCTGCATATATGTAACTCCATCTATTGTCCTTAGAATTACAGTGTTGCAGACGTGGTCTTGATTGTGCTAAAAATTGTGTAATCACTAGTCTTTACAGAAACTGAATCTCAGTAATTAACTTTGACATCATAAAATTGTACAATAAGAAATAATCATACTTAAATTGTGATAACATACTATTAAATATGTTATGCTTATTAAAATAATTCAAATAAGTAGGAATCTGAATACTAAGGTGACAGTAATATTATTCATACTAAGATATCATGTCATTTTCATAGGTGAAACTGAGCTAAAGAAACAAAACAAGACATCTCATATCTTACGATAGCATAGCTTTTCCACTAAAACCTGAGGTTTGTTGGAACTCTTTGTTCCTTTTAAAAGATTTATTTCCAAATTAATTTTCCATTTAATTTCTGTTTCACTAGTTTGTGTAGCAATATGGAAGCAATGACTATAGAAAAGAGTGTATAGATTTGAGACAGTTAATGCTATGTTGAAACACATCATTGCTGTGATAACAGTAAAAGGGAAATCTGAAAGACTTCAAGGTGCAGAATATTAGCGTTAAGATGGAAAAGAAATGGAACAATGTGAAACATCAGGAAAATAGTCCTGACTGTAAAAGACATTCATGGAATACAAATATGAGGAATTAAAATAGGGGTTTTATATTTTTTTACAGTATACATAGCTAGCAATCAATACCTGTCTATTTATAGCCTTCCGTATAGTTTTCCAATTTAACCTAAAAATATAGCTCAGTCTGGAACTGTATTGAGTAGTATATTTAAATATGTTAGCCTGCAGAGATTTTGTCATTATATAAAACTGTAAAGCCATAAACTGGGAGAGAAAAACAAATTAATACCTTATGATTCAATGTCTGTATTTATACTGTAAAACTACAAAATCTCTTACATACTAGTCTAGAAGACAGCAAAGGTAGGTTTCTCTTTTTACTTTCATCACTTAAAGAGTACAGTTTATATTTTCCCCCCTCTAGTTCAACCACAGAAAAAAGTTATCATACTGGGTTTTATTTTATGTGTTTTTGCTGTGATTGACTCCAAGCTCTTTTTTCATCAAGTTGTTCAAAGTAAACATGAAACTACTGTTATGGAGGCATCCACACAACAGATCCAGCAGTCACTCAGAACACCCCTACAGACCTGGGCAAACTGCAAGCGTGGATGCCAGGCAGAGGCACCCCCCCATAACAGGCAGACCAACTACTCCAAAAATGGGGATTTATTGCAATTTAAGTTACATAAGATTCAGACAGAGAAAAGTAAGTTTTGGATATCAGTGAGGAATATATCACCACGCAGCTGTCTTAAGAATTCCTAAGTTATTTAAACAAGCCTTTTAGGAAAACTATCCAAACTGTGCACTCACTCACACATGAAGGCGGGAAAAAAAAAAAAAAATTCTCAAGGGTATGGTATCCAGAAACTGCTATAATCACTAAATCAAAAGGGTAAGAGTTACTCAAGGATATATCCAACAGTATCCACTCAGGCACTCAGCCCCAGGGAATTTCCTCAGGTGGCATCCCAACCCAAGTGGAGAGTCCCCAACTGTAGACCCACTTCTGCAAGGAGGACCAAATCAAATCAGCTCTCCAGTGGGGCCCTATTTGTACTGGCACCAGCAGGAGAAGATAAAGTATCGTTATTGGGTCTTTAGCAAGCCCTAGTCGTTTTCAGGTCAGGGCAGGTGCACCTCCCACATTTACTAAATCTGAGAATAGCACGAATGTTGTTGAAATGTTGGGTTATGAGGAAGATAGGGCTGATTTATAGATGAACAGTAACTGAATACGGTGAGGGATCTTAAAGTTTTTTCCTAAGATCTGATGATGTACACAGCAGATGACATGTGAATAAATAAATAGACTACTGGTCTCACCAGTGTGGCAATTCTGACATTGCCAGAAAGTAATTTGATTGTTTAAATATTAAATTGCATTGTCTAAAATGCTTATAAACTTTTTACATTTATTAAATATGTTGAGTTGTTGTCGGCTTTCATTAGGGAAAGGGAACGTAATAAGGGAGCTAAAGATTGAATATGTTCTCATTCAAGATGAGTAATTAGCTAATTCCATCCATGAAGAAGGAAAGAAAAAATTGCATTAAAATCTAAAATCTAATGTGTCAAATGTTACCTGCTAAATTGATATTTCAATTGGACTACCCATCAGTACACGGAAGAGCAGACTATCTAAAAATTGATTAGGAATGGTCATAGTAATCTGAGGAATAAAGAGAGGTAAACTAAAATTATTTCACACTAACACCACTGAAAGTAGTATCCTATGAATGATATTGCAGCTGAAGACTACCGCAGATGCATTGACAAATATATTATCCTAGACAAAGCAAAACACTGCAGAATACCTGCATTTAAAACTACAAAGTACAAAAAAACATGGAGATGAAATACAAATAATTCTGCATAAATTTTTATATGACTTTCAGACAAATTTTTGGGCAAATTTAGAAAGTTTGTTATACGTAAGGTTTTTCAAAATAGTCTTCTGATTACTCAGAGTAATGAGTTGACAGCGGTGTGAATAACGGAACCTACTGCAATTTGTAGTAAAATTTAGCTAGCTACAATGGCAATGAAAAGCTAGTGCATTTATGAATATAAATTAGCTATGTTTTGCATCTTCAATTTATTAAATTACAATAGTTTAATTACTTGTACAATACATTACATAATTATTTAATGAGAGCTGGGAGTAATTATGTTAATTGTTGCTTGCCATAGTATATCAGAAGGAGATAGTATTTTCTTGACAAAAGCACTTTGCAGAATTATTATTTTACATGCAGGTGCCAGAGAAAAGCCATAATTAAAGTAATATCAAGATTTATATTTAAAAAGTATTATTCAGCTACGACAGAATTCAAGTCTTTTTATTGTTTTATACGGTTGTTGGAGTGGATCCTGAATAAGCTTAGAACTTACTAAAACTCTTATGAATTAATTAGACAGTCCCCTCTTCTCCTCCCCTTTGTGTTCTTTCTCTTTAAAAATGCAGATCCATCAAATCATCAATAACAGGTTCAGTAAATGGGAAACCATCTTACAGTCTTGTAGAGAAAGACGGCTACATTAGGGAGGGGTGGGAAGTCGTGGTTAAAAGTTGTTTATCATTGTGTAATACCTTATCTTCTAAACAGAAAATGTCTTCTTTTTATTGTCATGTGTTTTTGTTTTTACTTTTCCAAAAGATTCTATGTTTCAGGGTTTTAGACTAATAGCTGCAAAAACCAAAATTGAGGCTTTTTTAAACTCGTGGTTATCATTGGCTTTACACTTAGAAAACTGTGAGACCCTGTTTTGAATTTTTTCATACAGAGTTGTTTGTGGACTTTCTACAGACTTTCTGGTTAGAGCAGCAATAGATGTTAGGACAATCTTTTGATGGGTGGGCTTATATTTTGAACAGTTCCTGGTAAACCTTAAGAACGTGCCTCAGGTGGAGAAATGCCTAACAATGGAACTGAAAAGAACCTAGATGAGGAATAGAATAAGTCTATTTTCAATGTGGTAGTTAGGCGTCATGTCAGGTGACAAATTCAAGATATGAGTTGTGTGCCAAATCTTGTGTCTGATTAAAAGAAGCAGAATGAGAAAAGTCCAGGACACAGTAAGAGAAGTCTTGGCTGATTTTCTTCCAACAAAAAAAAGATACACAGTTTTACTGCTGTGCTTGCAATTACGTAGCCACTAGAGAAGTAATACTATAAGATTCATAGCTGTTGATCTAAACCACCAATGCAAAAATATAATGCTAACTGCAAACTGTCTCTAGGTGCCTAAGACTTGTCAGTTCTTCTGTTGGAACCAGGGAAAGACTAAGTTTCTAAAGATTATTGGAAGCTTTAGAAGAGAGTTGCAGAGCTAAGACAGTAGGAAACAGTATTCAACAGAGGAGAGTGACAAACGATTACCTGATGCCCACATTGTAACATTGTAAGAAAGGACTAACATCCTGCAACAAAATTTAGATCAAGCAAAACAGAATACGGTTGATAAAGATTGCCAGTAGTGAGCTGAAAAAGAAGATGCTGAGCCTATTTCTAATCATCATGACAAATGAAGGAGACTCCAGTAACTACAGTCTGTCAGGCCAGGGAGAAGACTTTCTTCTCTTGAACCTCACTTTATGAATTAATCCAGAATTAAATCCTGGTTTTGGCCTATTGAGTACAATAACCCAGTATGGCTGTATATAGTGAGACTTTTCTTAACTTTCAATATCTAGGGCATTACAAATTTTTTTTTCTTATATTAAGTTTAAAGTTCTTATTTCAAATTATTTTAAGCCTAGTCCTTTGGTTTTGTTCTAATGCTTTTTACTTCCTTACAATACATCCGTGATTTCTCAAGTATCATGTGTCCGAAAAGCTGTACAGGGTAAGACCAAAGAAGCGTTAATACCAACAGCGTCTATAAACAGAGCTTGAGAGCAGGCATATACTGCTTTTGTTCTGTATTTTGCTAGTGTCAAGCTACTTTCACTTCAGAGCACCTCTTCAGGCAGTTGATGACTGTGTATTTAGTAACCTTCCAGGGGGATTTCTTCCGGATACTTTTACAGTCTTTCCTGAACTTGTCCATTAGGAACCAGTACCACAGGTGTACTACAGAAGAAGCATTCTGAGGACAGACACCCTTTTCCTTGTTCTTCCCCAGTTGATTCCCTGTGATTGCTGTGTTTAAGGAGATTGAGAACAAGCACTCCTCATGGTTATGATTTCTCTGTATATCCTCTAGAAAAACACAGCATAAATTCAGTCTTTTCTAGACTGAAGATTTTTAGCCTGAATAGTTTTTACTTGTGTGTAAGCCATTCCAAGTCTCTGAACATCCTTTCCCTCAAAACTTTTTACATACATATTTAAGTATGTGCAGATACAGTTTGTACTCACTTGCTGAATACATGGCATTAATTCAATTCACCAACAGAAAAGATTTATTAATCCTGTATGGTTTTTTTTCTCTTTCTTACTGCTGTTTCTCATGGTTTGCCTCAAAGAGAGGTCAGCGTTATGGGCCTGATGATTAGATCTCTTTGTAAACCTTAACAAAAAAAAAAGCAAAAGAAAAAAAAAGGAGAAGAAAAGTAAGCATCATACAGGCAGACTACCTTCTTGTTCTTGAGTACCAATAAATAACAAGTAAGCAGTCGAAGTTTATCTTTCATCCCTGAGTTCTTTCAAAACAGTTTCATAAGTGCTGTGTCATCCTGGTAATTTATTTCTGCCATTTCTATCTCTTCGTTAGATAAATTCTGCTGCGGTTTCTTAACGTTCGAACAGATCCCCTGAATTCCATTGGGGGAGGTTGGCAGCATGGGAATCTTCAAAATTTCTTCTGTAATGAACACGGACTACCTTTAGTGTTTCCTCAGCAACATTATCTTCTTTGAATGTCCTTTTACAGTTTGGTCAGGATTTAAATTGCATGGTGGATATGAACATGTAGTTGAATTTATTTCAATTTAAATTTAATCTTACAGATAAGGCAATATAGTACAATAGTATAACTGCCGGCTTTTTTGATTTGTTGAATTATTTGGGCAGTTTTGTACCAGGAGAATGACTAAAACCTTTTTGACAGAATAGCTAATACTGTAAATCATAGGACAGTTTGCTCTTGATGATGGCAGACAGTCTTCTTCCAGTTTGAAACATGCATTTTTCTTTTGTTTTGATGAACTGAAAAGTAAAAGTCATATGTATTTAAGTACCCTGTATAGTTCTGTGGAAATATTACCCTGTGTTTTCACACAAGATTGAATTTTATGTGACACAAGATACCACATGAATGCGGAACTGTGTTTATCAGCGCTTGTGGATTGATTGATTTATTTATTTTTAAGGATTGTTTTCATCGATTTACAGATATATCTATATCACGTCGTTTGCTTTTTGCCTGGTGGCAATGTCCAGCTGGGTGAACCATTACACAACCTAGTTATTCAGTGTGGAAAAAAATGTTTTGGGGGATGGCTGTTATTTTATCGTTTCTAAAGTCAAATCTGAATGATGACCTAGGTTTTAAAAAGTAAAACTTGACAACCACCTTCATCAATTAACACAACTGTATGAGGACAGGCAAATTTGGGGAATTATAAAACTTACATTGTTGATTAACTGATAGAGATCAGCCGTGCAGAGAAGGACTTGAGGATATTGATGGATGAGACATCTCCCTCTCCCTACCTGAAAATGATGTATATGATTTTGTTATGCAGGCTCCTAGGGTTCTCATTCACCCTGATGTGAGTTGTTTTATATTACTCATTAATACTTTTGGCATGGCATGGGTTCTGTGGAATCTAGCATCATCCTGGTATAACAGAAGACAGCTTTTGGATCAGGCAATACTGAAAAGCGCCCTGAGGCGGCCAGTCCTCGGGTGGCAGGGTGTGTGGAAGGATTTGGGCAGATTCTTAGGATGGTTATCACCTCCCAGAACCTGGGACTTCACACATGAACAGGCAAGCGATCCTAGCGAACTAACTCTCAACACCTGATAAAAGGGTGGCTTACCTACCCCAATGAAACCCAGCAGCTTCTAGCCCTGTACTGGGGCCTGACCTGTGCTTATCGAGCCACAGTTCAGTACTCTCAGAGGACTGTGGCTGAAGCAGGGACTCAAACTACATCTGAGAACACTACGGCTGAGATGGGAACACAAACAACAATGACTACAGTAATTGCCCCAGTAGTGAAGAAGAAACAGTGGATAAGAAAAGCAACAGGTCCATATCCTCGATTAACAAAGGAGGAAGAAGTATCACATCAAGAAGCGGGTCCTTCAACAAGGAAATCAGAGGAAGAAGTAAGAGAAATCAAACAAGAAAAAGAAACTACTCGGTCCTTAACCTTATCAGAACTTAAAGACCTGCGGAAAGATTACAGCCGGCAGCCGGGTGAGCAGATTGCTGCCTGGATGCTCCGATGCTGGGATAACGGGGCTCACAGTAGACAGCTGGAAGGTAGGGAAGCCCAACAGCTGGGATGCCTTGCTAGAGACCGGGGAATAGAGAGAGGAATTGGAAAAGAGACAGCAATTTGCAGTCTCTGGAGATGGCTGCTCCTAAGTTTAAAGGCAACATATCCATTCAAGGAAGATCTTGCGACCTCACCAGGAAAGTGGACCGCTGCAGACGAAGGTATCCAGTACCTGAGAGAACTAGCTGTGCTGGAAATCATCTATAGTGATCTAGACAACGATAGAGTTCCTAAAGATCCAGAAGATGTTCCGTGCACACAGGCCATGTGGAGGAAGGTGGTTTGAAGTGCCCCTGTGTCATATTCTACAAGCCTGGCTTCAACGTATTACCCAGATATGGATTCAGTGACTGCGGAAAGAGTATCTGCTTGGCTCCGAAACTTTGAAGAAAATCTGTGTACCTCATTATTATGGGACAGCACATTAGCTGTCAGGGGTGCCCCAAGAAGAAAGTCCTCTCTTGCGCTGGTCAGAGGGACAGGAAGCCCTAAACGTATGCCACGTGGTGCACTCTGGTTTTTCTTGCGTGACTAAGAGGAGGACATGAGGAAGTGGGATGGTGACCCCACCTCCAGGCTGGAAGCCCGTGTACGTGAACTGAGAGGGAAGACACCTGTTAAGAAGGGATCACCCAAGAAGGCTGTCAATGTAGTCTCTGCAAAGACCCAAGGAAGCAATCAACTATCTCCCAGACATAAAAGAACTGAGATCACCTCCCTTGATCCTGGTGAGGGAACTTCTGGTCTGGCAATGCAAAGGTCAGACAGTGAATATTCTGATGAGGAACATGAATAGAGGGGACCTGCCTTGAGCCAGGAGAAGGAAAGGGATGATCGGGTATACTGGACTGTGTGGATCCGATGGCCGGGCACATCGACCCACAGAAGTACAAAGCTTTAGTAGATACTGGTGCGCAATGTACGTTGGTGCCATCAGGGTATAGGGGCACAGAACCCATTTGGATCTCAGCAGTGACAGGGGGATGCCAAGAATTATCTGTATTGGAGGCTGAGGTGATCCTAACAGGGGACAAATGGGAAAAAAACACCCCATTGTGACTGGCCCAGAGGCCCTTTGTATAAGAGAGGGTATTTCAAGGACCCAAAGGGATATCGGTGGGCTTTTGGTGTAGCCACTGTGAACACCGAGAAGATCAAACAGCTGTCTACCCTGCCTGGCCTCTCGGAGGATCCATTCGTTGTAGGACTGCTGCAATTTGAAGAACAACAGGTGCCAGTTGCTACCAGAACAGTGCACCAACGACAATATCACACCAACCGAGACTCCTTGGCTCCCATCCGTGAGCTGATTCATGAACTGGAGATCCAAGGAGTCATCAGCAAAACTCATTCGCCTTTTAATAGCCCCATATAGCCAGTGCAAAACTCTGATGGAGGGTAGAGGTTAACAGTAGATATTGTGGCCTGAACGAAGTGACGCCACCGTTGAGTGCTGCTGTACCATATATGCTAGAGCTCCAATATGAATAGGAATCGAAAGCAGCAAAGTAGTATGCTACGACTGATATTGCCAGTGTGTTTTTCTCAATTCCTTTGGCAGCAGAGTGCAGGTCACAGTTTGCTTTCACGTAGAGGGGTATCCAATAGACCTGGAATCAATTACCCCAGGGGTGGAAGCACAGCCCTACCGTTTGTCATGGACTAATAGAAACTGCACTGGAAAAGGGCAATGAACCTGAACATCTACTGTACATTGATGACATCATTGTGTGGGGTAATAAGGCAGAAGAAGTGTCTGAGAAAGAAAAAAAAGTGATTCAAATTCTTCTAAAGGCTGGCTTCGCCATAAAGAAAAACAAAGTTAAGGGACCTGCACAGGAGATTCAGTTCTTAGGAATAAAGTGGCACGATGGATGCCGTCATGTGCCTATGGACATGGTCAACAAGATAGCAACTATGTCTCCACCAGCTAACAAAAAGGAAACACAAGCTTTCCTTGTGGAGTTCTGGAGAAGGCAATATTCCAGGTTATGAGTCCTCTCTATCGATTGACACGAAAGAAGAACTGTTTTGAGTGGGGCTCTGAGCAACAACAAGCCTATCAAACAGGAAATAGCTCGTGCAGTAGCTCTTGGGTCTGTCCGGACAGGACCAACTGTACAGAATGTCCTCTATACTGCAGCTGGGGAGCATTGGCTCACCTGGAGCCTCTGGCAGAAGACATCAGGAGAAAACCGAGGTCGACCATTAGGGTTTTGGAGATGAGGGTATCGAGGGTCAGAAGCCCACTACACCCCAACTGAAAAAGAGATACTAGCAGCATATGATGGGGTTCGAGCTGCTTCAGAAGTTGTTGGTACAGAAGCATCTCTCCTCTTGGCACCACGATTGCTTGTGTTACACTGGATGTTCAAAGGAGACATGCCTTCTACGCATCATGCAACCACCACTACATGGAGTAAGTGGGTAGCATTGATCACCCAACGAGGTCGACTGGGAAAACGCAACCGTCCAGGAATCCTGGAAGAAATCATGGACTGTCCAGAAGGCAGAGATTTTGGAGAACTGCCTGAGAAGATGGCTCGTGCCCAAGAGGCACCACCGTATAATGAGTTATCAGAAGATGAAAGACCTTATGCTTTGTTTATGGATGGATCCTGTTGTGCGGTAGGAAACCGTCGGAAGTGGAAAGCTGCTGTGTGGAATCCCACACAACAAGTCATTGAGGCTGCTGAAGGAGAAGGCGAGTCAAGTCGGTTTGCAGAAGTAAAAGCTATCCAACTAGCCCTGGAGATTATAGAGAGAGAAAAGTGGCCAGCACTCTGTCGCTATACTGATTCCTGGATGGTGGCTAATGCCCTATGGTGTTGGTTACAGCAGTGGAAGAAGACTAATTGGCAGCGCAGAGGTAAACCCACCTAGGCTGCTGCACTGTGGCAGGACATTGCTGCACGGGTAAAAAAAAATGACTCTAAAAGTATGTCATGTAGATGCTCACATGCCCAAAAGTCGTGCCACAGAAGAACATCAAAACAATGAACAGGTAGACAAGGCTGACAAAATCAGAGTAGTTCAAGTGGACCTGGACTGAGAGCATAACAGTGGGCTATTTGTAGCTCGATGGGCCCATGAAACATCCGGATATTTAGGAAGAGATGCAACATACAGATGGGCTCGTGATCAAGGGGTGGACCTGACCATGGAGGCCATTACAAAGGTCACTCATGAATGTGAAACATGTGCTGCAATCAAGCGAGCCACACGAGTAAAATCTCCCTGGAATACAGGACGGTGGCTGGGTTTTCGATACAGTGAGGCCTGGCAAATTGACTATATTGGACCACTGCCACGAGCAACTCAAGGCAAGCGCTACATACTCACCATGGTGGAAGGAACTATCGGTTGGCTAGAAACATACTCTGTAAACCATGCCATTTCCTGAAAAACCATCTTAGGCCTCGAAACACAAATTTCGTGGTACATGGCACTCCAGAAAGAATTGAATCAGAGAGTGGAACACATTTCCGAAATAACCTAATAAATATCTGGGCGAAGAAACATGGCATTGAGTGGGTGTATCACATTCCCTACCACCCACAAGCTTCTGGAAAGATTGAACGATATAATGGACTGTTAAAGACGATGTTGAAAGCATTGAGGCATGGAAGCAATGAGACGTGAATTTAGCAGAAGCCACTTGGCTACTTAATACCAGAGGATCTGCTAACCGTCCTGGTTCTGCACAAACAAAACTTCTGCATACTGTGAGAGGAGATAGAGTCCCCGTAGTACATACAAGAAAGTGGCTGGGAAAGGCAGTGTGGGTTGCTCCTCCCATCGTAAAAGGCAAACCCATTCGTGGGATTGTCTTTGCTCAGGACCCTTGGTGTACTTTGTGGGTAATGCGGAACGATGGGAAGACCCGATGTGTGCCCCAAGGAGACTTAACCTTTGCCGAGGAGTAATTTGTATGTTGCAGGAAAGTAATGTAGCAGGAATGACCAAGAAAGAGTTTTGCAAGAAACCAGAAGAGTGGAGTGATAACCAAAACCAAGCCAGCAGTGGTGCTCAACGATCGAACATAGTGCTTCTCCTGTCCTGAACGCTCATCTTGACAGATGGAACACAAGTTGTAGAGTTGGCAAAAAGACTATCTGTCTGCTAAAGGGATTGTAGTTAGCTAGAACGTTGGGGATAAAGATGGTTTAAGTATGTAATGTCAGTTGTAAGAAAGATGTACTAACTGAGCATGACACAAGTGGTAAGGAATAAGGGGTGGATACTATAATGAGTCTGCCTGAGATGTCGCCCTCACCGTGCTGCGCAGTGGTAGCTAGGTAACACAACAGTGTTTTAACTACTACTTAGTAGGGCTCAGACAGCACGAAGGCTGCTTCGCCAACATTTCCCCAGTAGGAAGTATAGTGGAAGATGTCCTTGCCCATGGCAGGGCGACTGGACTAGATGATCTTTGATGGTCCTTTCCAGCCCAAGGGAGTACTGTGATTCTATGTCTTGAATTTTTTTTTTGAAATTCAGATATAATACTAATC
Source organism: Leptosomus discolor (assembly GCF_034619465.1). Taxonomy (NCBI): domain Eukaryota; kingdom Metazoa; phylum Chordata; class Aves; order Leptosomiformes; family Leptosomidae; genus Leptosomus; species Leptosomus discolor. The sequence continues at coordinate 42,928,279 of NC_141419.1, read as the reverse complement.
CAAGAACTAAATAGCTTTTGTAAGTTCAGTGTCACCAAAAAAAAAAATCCCATTATACATTTCAATTTTTTTTTTTAAATGACTCTACCAAAACATTTCAGAAGGAACCATAGTAGCAGATCTACAGCAAAGAAATACAATGCTTTATCCTGACTTAATAATTTGAAAAAGTGTCAGAAAAATCAATTATTTTAAATCAAACATCCCACATCAAAAAAAATAAATAAAATAAAATAAAATAACAACAAAGCAAAGATAATCTATTTCTAATACTATTTTGGAATAATAGTATTAGAGGGTTTAATCTTATTCTTGAAAACTACTAGGGAGGTAATTTCTGCAAACTTTTCCTCAGCTACTATGTGTTTTGAAGAGGTGCAGTTGTGAAGAGTCTTGTTATTGACGATGCCGACCATCACTATTATGCTCTTTGTCTCACACATACTTCTATAGCAACAAAACCCTGAAATCTTCTGTGAAATGGAGAGAAGGAAAAAAACCCCAAATAATCCTACTTGATGAAAAATGAGGTCACAAAATATTCAACATACCAAATTTTAACTGCAGATTTTACAGATTTTGCAAGGTTCTTTTGATTTGTGAAACACAGCGAGTTACGAAACAATGCCAGACTTTTCTGTGCAAGATTTACAGTCTAAATTAGGGCATCTGAGAAAAGCGTGGATAAACACCTCAAAAACCAAATGTCTTCATACTGGGTTGACAAATATCTCTTTCTAGCTATTACGCAAACATTTATAATTTTATTCCTGTCTAGGGGGGACAGAGGTCAGTATGAAAAAAGAATAGGAGAAAGTGATAAGGATTAGTGAGGCAGAGGCATGTATTTGTGAATGAAGTATGGCAGGAATCTAGGATGGGGACAAGGAGGCAATTAGATAAATCTTCAACTGGAAGACAAGAAGCAGATCTTGCTTAGTGCAGAACAACCTTGGGAGCAAGGGAATGGATAACATGCTGAGCATAGAGAAGATATATTCATAAGATATTTTTCGCACTGTAAATAAAGCCTGGAGGCTGCTGAATGTAAAACTCAAATTCTCGTAAAAGTGCATTATTTCCCTCTTGAATATTGTTATGTGCATCAGATCCCTGGTCCTTCTTTGCATCTTGTTTGTTAGTGGGTAAACACTGAACAATGCATTGCTCACAAGAAATTACATGAGCAATGGTCCATATTTTTCCTTTCCTCCTGCAGGAAATGTTAGTGATGTAAGTTTGGACAAAGAGCAATAACCAGATTCACTTTTGAGTTCTTAGATAAATTAGAATTAAAAGCCCTTTTGACAACTATATAAATCTGTAAGAAGCAGGATGCATAAACACACAGTTTGAGGCTGGGCCGGCCACTAACACATGACAGATATTCTCTAATAACGTCTCTCCCCTCCCAAAAGGGAAAAGGAAAGAGAACAAGGGAGAGAGACTTTATGGTTTGGAAAAGAAAATTAAAACAGCTTTAATGAAACAATAACAATAAAAAAAATAAGAAAAATAAGGAGATAATGTAATATATACAATACGAACAAATATATACAAAACCTACAGCAAACCCTACCCCCCCCCCCCCATCCTGCTGAAAGTACGTCACCACTGATGCTACATGGCTGCACAGGGGCTGTCCTAAGCTGTACTAGGCAACAGACAGAAAAGGGATCCAGGAGCTGGACTCAGGCATTGGGTTCAGGGGTGCACATATCAGGATTGACGACAGAAGAACAGAGTCCTCCTCAGATGTCGGCCATCAAAGAAGAAAGATTGACCCTTGTGATCGCTCAGGTTTATACTGAATATGACGTCTATGGGATGGAATAATCTGAGGTCTGTTTTGGTTCACCTGTTCAGTTCGCTCCTCCCTGCAGGTGCAACCTTTTAGGTACTTGAGATCCTTTTCACTCACAGCACCCCGACACGGAGTACAAGATTTAGCAGTGACCTTGGTCGCTACAAGAACAAGCTTAAGCAAGGGCTTCTTTGCACAGCTTTCCTTGGTACGAACTATAAACATCATTCCTTATCACTGCTAGAAGCAGTCACTGTCTGGAAAACAGGCTGCTGTTTTGGAAAATGCTGTTAGTTAGAGGAGACTTAACAGAAAAGTTAAAGCACTAAAACAGAATAAGATCTGATTTAGCCCAAACCAGGACATTCCGCCCCTTACTCCATACCATTTACGTCATACTCATTACTATCTTATGATTTGTCTTTTTTCGTAAATGTTCGTTAGGTTTATTTAGTTCATGATCATGGGTTTCCGTCTTCCATGGCAGTCTCTCAGGGCAGGAAAAATGTCATGAAGTTCATTGTCGTTCGTGCCCACAGTCTGCAAGTCCATGTCGAAGGAGTTGTTTGAGGTAACTTGATGAGGCTAGCTCCGGTTTTCCTGAAAGACACTTTTAGAACACTGTTAGTATTATGTAGCAATTAACACTGTACAGGTCAGAATTAAGTGTTCTCACCCAGAGTTAAATTCCCTTGAGGTACATATTGGACTTCACCATCCTTCATCATTACCCACCAAGTCTGACCAGGTCCTTGAGCGAAAGCTTCCCCATGAATGGGTTTGCCTTTGCCCGAAGCAGGAAATACCCACACAGGTTTCCCCAACAAATTCCTTTCACACACCGCAGGGACTTTATCCGCTTTGACTGTATGTAAAAGATTAGACTGGGCAGGACTGGCCCGATTGATAGATCCTCTGGTGTTAACTAACCATGTGGCTTGTGCTAAATGCTTGTCCCAATTTTTGAATGTTCCATCACCCATTGCTTTCAGAGTAGCTTTCAATAGTCCATTGTATCGTTCAATTTTTCCAGAGGCTGGAAGATGGCAGGGAATATGATATACCCACTCAATACCGTGTTCCTTGGACCACTTGTCTATAAGACTGTTTTTAAATGAGTTCTATTGTCCGGCTCAATTTTTTCTGGAGTACCATGTCACCACAAAATTCGTTTTTCAAGGCCCAGGATGGTATTCCAGGCAGTGGCACGAGGTACTGGATATGTTTCCAGCCATCCGGTGGTCACTTCCACCGTTGTAAGCACGTAACGCTTACCCTGGCAGGTTTGAGGCAATGCAATATAATCAATCACCAGGCCTCTCCATACTTATATTTCAACCATCGTCCCCCATACCTCGAAGGTTTTAACCATTTATGTTGCTTGATTGAGGTGCATGTTTCACAGTCATGGATAATCTATGCAATAGCATCCATACTTAAACCCACCCCTCGTTCACGAGCCCACTTGTACGTCGCATCTCTTTCCTGATGTCCTGAAGTATCATGGGCCCACCAAGCTAGAAATAGTTCATCTTTATGTTCCCAGTCTAGGTCTGCTTGGAACACTTTCGCAGCCTGATGCACTTGCTGATTGTTTCGATGTTCCTCAGTGGCCTTTTATTTCCTTCACAGTTTCTGAAATGCTGCATCAGCAGCAACAGCATAGTCAAATATCTTCCCATGGCAGCAATCACCAAGAAACCTTCTCCGCGGCTCACTGTGTGCGGGGTGGGGGCGCTGGCCGAGGCCAGAGCTGCACGGTGCCCGCCGAGCTGCTCCGCTCCCGTCCCCTCTTCTAAAAGACTTTCAAGTAATTCTGTAAACTGCAAGTGTGGAGAGAGGGAAAGAGGGCCTGATAGCCAGTATGTTTGACCTTTTCTTTCTGATCAAATATGTTCTTCAGTTGCCTTTTTCATCCGTAATATCCTCTCCCTTATTAATTTATAATTTATGAATCTTAAGTCTTTGATATTGCTCTTCCATGAGCATGCTTCTTGGTGGTCCGGCAGAATACTGGCGAGATTTAACACACTTCATTATTTCTGAAAATCGTTTGCTTATTTTATAATGTATGGATCCACACAGGACACTGGTTTATTAACATTTAGACATAAACTCATTTTCCTTAAAATTTGGTGTGTTCACGATATATACTAAACACATGTTTTTAACAGTTGCTGATTCAGTGTAGCTTCTTAGCAATTGTTTTATAATTTTACTATATTTTATACTTTAATAGTACCTGATCACACTTTGCTGAATTATGTATTGCTTTGATGAAGACAAGTTGAAGAAGTCTAGAATTTTAGAGGGAGATTTCTCTTTCTCTTTAATCAGTATTAGTTCTGCAGAATTATTAAATTTTTTCAGCCTACCATTCTAGTGTCACATTCTGTGATGACATATGATCAAAATTCTGTCTCATAAAGACTGTCCCACAGATTCCTCTAGCAAAGATGACATAAATCCAAAGTACTCTGCAACTCAAGTGACAAGAAGCTAGGATGCATACATTTGCAATTTTGGCCAGTTAGAGGATTTTCAGTAAAATTAGAAGAATTCCAGATATCAGGTTTATTCAAAGGGAAATGCTGTAACTGCATTATTCTTTTCTCTTTCACACAGGATGTATGGCCAAATCCTCTCAATAATTTTGTGACTAATTTGCATAAAACGTCTTGTAATGTTCCTCAATTATAGACTGCTTTTTGCCATTGTGAAAAGAAAAAAGCATGGACACTTTCCAGAAAATATACTTTTTCAGAAATTATTTATCCACATTGATTAAGCAGGAGAACAATACTGTGTCCTTCTAATGTTTTTCCAGTTTTTATTTTTTGCATTTATAGGCTGTTGTAGAATTATCCATATACTGAAAATTTACATCAGTATAGCAACTTTGTCTTTAAAAGTGTGATTTTATTAAAATGGTTGTGTATCTGCTGCACTTTAGATGAAGCAAGATAAAGTCCTTATATTTGTTTTTCTGCTGTACTGTGGAGCTGTTAGCTGCTATGAATAGACAGCCTTGTCTACCAAGTTTCAACTTAGGTCATGTCTGTCAGAGATGTTATAATAATAGGTTTCATCTATCCAAAATGTATCAACAGTACCGATGAGTTGATCTCTTCTGCAAATCCATCCTGTACACATCAACTCATCTTTCAGGAATGTTTTTTATGATGTGAGCAGAGAATGTAGAATTGAGCGGGCTGTTTTGTAAGAAGATAATTTCTCCTGAATAACCTGAAGGTGAGAGGTTATTACAGATTCACACTCTTGTGCTTACTAACAATACCTGCTGTGCATTTTACCAGTGTAAAAAGTTAATTCCATAGTAGTGAGAATAAATGTGTAAGGTTACTTGGTTGTCAGTTCTCTAAGAATTAAGTGAACTTTCAGGTAGGAATATAGTAACTGCTTAGGCTTCAAATTACAGAATTAGTTTTTCAGAACAAGTGATGTAATGTTTCCTTATTTTTGTTTCAAATTTTCTAGAAAATTTGTGGCTTTATAGAGGCATTTTTAGGCTAATAGTTTGATTTTACTTTCTAAAAAGTTTCTGGGAAAGATTCTCTGCAAGACAATAATGAAGATAAATGCTTTTTCTCTAAATTATATTAATATTAATTATTTAAAATGCATAAATTATTCATTAGTAATTAAAATTTCAGATATCAGTTGAATTAGCCTGTAACTAATTGGAAAAAATAGATTAGTGAAACGTAGTAATTAAACAGGAAAAACTTCTTATGAAAGTTACTATAAAATAGTTATTTGATACCGCATAATACTGTCAATAAACGTTTGTCTTTAAAAGAGGATTTAGAAAAAAACAGTTTATACTGAGAACACAAAAACATTGAAAGCCATGGCAAAATGCTTCACATACTCTTTAAAACTACCATATAACTAGTAAGTTTTAAAAGTAGGTGAAGCGTCTTGCCATGGCTTTCAACGGCTTATATATGGCATATCTAACATAGAAAGCAGTGGTGATGTGTGAGCTTTTGTTTTAATAGGATTTGTGCAAAATTCTGCACGACTTCTTTGAAACCAAAATGTTCCTGATTATCTGTGACACATTTCTAGACAGTGAGAAAGACTGTATCTTAAGGTGGCGTGTTTAATTTGGCTATAGCTACAGCAGCTTTCTAGGTCTGACAGGAAATCGAGGATACTTGGCTATTGTTCTTCCAGGTCTGGTCACTTCAATACGCAAAAAAAGTCCTGTACATGTTTTAGGACATTTCTGATTTTAACAGAAAATGCTAGATCCAAAGATTGTATAGCTGTTTGAGTGAATGTAGTTTCTCATAAGACCTTATAGAAAAGTAGAATGTTACAAATCAATAGATTGATGGCAACAAGGAAACTACAGCTTTCTGTTGTGGTTAGTCAATCCAGAAACCTTCTTTTCTTATGCTTAAATCATAAACAATTTTTTTTTTGACAAAGATGTTTATGCAGCAGCACAGTGATTACTAACTGCTATCTATTAAACTCATATCTCACTGTGTCTTAAGATCAAATCATTGACCTCTTGAAATATCTGCAAGTCATCTGATAGGGAAGTTCAGGAGCACCAACACAAACATGAATCAAGAAACCTGTCAGTTAATTGGTTTTTAAAGTACTTTGAAAATTTATAAAAAAAGTCCTTCAATTTTTTAGCTGATTTCAATATTCCAGAAGAAAAAACAGTCCTTAGTATATATTTCAACTCTGTTCCTTAAAACCAATGATAAAAACAATTTTTTTTCATTTTCCTGGTAGTTAGGTTAAAAACTATTAGTGGATGGGTTCTTGTGTCTTTCTTACACAAGGAATATTATTTTTTTACATTTATTCCTTACATTAAACAAAAAATAAACCAACCTGTGAAGCAAGAGCAGCAGTCACTCTCTCTTAAAAGTTTGTTTTACTGATCTATTTAAAGAATGTATGGAAGGATGGGACAACTTCTGGTTTGAGACACTGTGGCCAGTTCAATGAAATCTAGTGTGCATCATAGTTCTTGTTCAAATCAGAAAACAGACTATCTAGGGAAGAAGATAAAGTTGCTATTAATTACATCTCCGCTATACAAAGTCTTGTACATACTGCTGACACATGTCTCAGGTGCATCTAAACCTGAATAGAAGATGTGGCAAGAACATAAAAGCTCCAAGAAAGTGTGAGTTCTTTTAAAATAAAACAACTTAACAATTGTCAACTAAAAACTCGGCATGTTATTGTCTTAACCTTGCTAGATCTGTGTGTTTAAGTTGATTTTAGAAGTGGAATTTGGTTCGGTGAAAGGTAACAGCTAACTAATGTAACTTTATTTTTAAATGGGTTACATAATTTTGTAAGCATTGATTACTAAATATAAAGTTCACAGAGGAAAAACACTATAATCAAGTATATTTCATCACTTATTATGAAAATAGAATTTAATTTATATTGTCAGGTAATGATTTTAGAGGTCCACTATGATTATGGGAATAATACGCATTATATTTGATATTGGAAAATTGCGCTATTTTAGACATCAACAGGTAAAGACTTTAAGACTTTGTCTCTTTTTCTCTTTCATATATTTTTTCCCCTTTTCTGATGTATCCGTGTTGGTGTTTTAGGATTAGATAGGGTTTATCTCAAAGTAATTGGTATATTTCTCTACAGCCTCAAACTACTTGCTGTTGATACAAGTGTAAAAGTAGGCATTCTTCCTTGGATGTCAAGGCAGTTGGGTAGTAGGTTTCTTCTCTCTTTGTGGTTCAGACTCTCTCTGTAGCAGTACCAGTCCCCAGAGTTGAAATATGTATGTATATGTGTGTGTGCCCACACATTTAATTCTTGTCATGCTACAGTCTTTTCTTCCTGTAGCGCTTCTCGTATCTTTCTCTCTCACCTCCATCAGTAAAAATGGTCGTTCTATATCCTTGACATTTTGTCCAGCAGATGACATTGTTTCCTCTGAGAGCGTCTCAATGTTTGAAGAAGGAATATCAATATATTTCAAAAGAAACTAACGGCCGTTTTCACATGTTACATTACAATATTTGGACACAATATGTAAGAATCTGCAAGGGTGGCAACTTACTAAACACCTAAAGCATACAGAGGAATTAGACACCTTCAGTCATCTTTTAGACCTTCAGTCATCTTTTCGCACCTGAAGCATTTTTGTATGAACATCAGTGCTAGTGCAGAATGTCAATTCATGTTATCACTAGCACATAACGATGCTTGTTTTCTTAATATTTTCTCTTCTTAGATTATGAAACAAAATTTTAAAAAAATGTGTCTGGGATCATTCATGGATTTTAAATTAAATTTTTATAGTCTCTAAACAGGCGTATTTTGGATAATCAAATTATTTAATACAGAATTTTGCATTTTGGTACTGTAGCTGAGAGGGTTTTTTTAAAGACTCTAAAATAATTTCCTGTATAATTAGGCACTTCCGCCAGGTATTTAACAAATGCATTTTAATATCTTGGACTTCTTGTCTTCAGTAGTATGTTGTGCCCACACTGTATTTTCATTTCCTTTTAATATTTCTAGTATAGCAAAAAAATAAGTAATTCATTCTGACATGGGCAGTGGGATTGAGTGCACCCTCAGCAAGTTTGCCAATGACCCCTAGCTGTGTGCTGTGATCGATACATTGGAGGGAAGGGAGACCATCCAGGGAGTTGACATGCCTGACAGGTGGACTCATGCAAATCTCATGAAGTTCAACAAGGCCAAATGCAAGGTCCTGCACATGGGTCGAGGCACTCCCAAGCATGGATGCAAGGTTGCGTGATGAGTTGATTGAGAGGAGACCTGCAGACAAGGACTTGGGGGTGTTGGTTGACAAGAAGCTCAACATGAGTCGGCAATGTATTTGCAGCACAGAAAGCCAACCATATCCTGGGCTGCATCAAAAGAAATGTGACCAGCAGGGCGAGGGAGGTGATTCCGCTCTTCTACTCTGCTCTGGTGAGACTCTACCTGGAGTACCGCACCCAGCTTTGTGGCCCGAAGCAGAAGAAGGTTGTGGACCTGTTGCAGAAAGTCCAGAGCAGGACAGGCTGAGAGAGTTGGGGTTGTTCAGCCCGGAGAAGAGAAGGCTCTAGGGAGATCTTCTAGTGATCTTCCAGTACTCAAACGGGGCCTACAGGAAAGCTGAGGAGGGACTTTTTTTCAAGGGTGAAAGGACAAAGGAAATTAACTTTGAACTGAGAGAAGGTATATTTAGATTTGAGGTAAGGAAGAAGTTCCTACCTGTGAGGGTGTTGACACACTTCAAGAGAAGTTGTGAATGCCCCCCCTCCCTGGAATTATTCAAGGCCAGGTTGGACGTGCTTTGAGCAACCTGGTGTAGTGGAAGGTATCCCTGTCCACGCAGGGGAATTGGAACTAGCTGATCTTTAAGGTCCCTTCCAACTCAAACCTTTCTATGATCCTCTGATTCTAGTAGTTGAGAATTTTCCATTTGGAAATAAAAATAGATTTGTGGTAAACAATGATATTATTTTCTGAATCGATCTGTATTTTGCTCTTACTTTTTCCCAGCTGTTTTTATTTTGAAACTGTTATTTTGCATTTGACTGACAAAAATGTAGTACTTGCTTAAATCATTGCCTTAAAGGGAGGGTGGCAAGGTATAAAGAATGTGCTGTAAAATTCTTTTTTTCTTAGAATTTTGTCTCTGTGTCTCACCTTTTACTATCCTACATTTGCAGCTTCCACCTGCGGAGTCTTCTGTCAATTCCCCAAAGTCTTTAGTTAGCTGCTCTTTACACCTTGTTATTGAAACACCTCTTTCTGCCTTTTTGTACCGTGTGCTCCCAAGCACCTGACCTTCCCCATTTTTTAAATCTTGAATGCAGCAACTAAAACAAGCTGTTGTGGTTTTCGTCTCAGTGAAGCTGAATCTTGCTGTAAAAATTAAACCTTTGTTTTCACTTCTTGTCCATCCATCTCTGGATCACCTTAATGCTTATTGCTACAGTGTGTGATTAGGAAGTCATGATGTAATCTATCTCTCTTTTTGAAAAACTGGGCCTTCTTTTACTCTGTTTTTTGTTGCTTTCTGTTTTTAAATAATGGTGTTATTTGTAGCCCTAGCTCCTGAATTTCAACTTTGTAACTGATAGTCTTAGAGCCATTTTGCTTCAGTGCAGTGAACTTACTCAGGGTGTTGAATTGCTTTCTGACCATTCAGTCTATTCCCACAGTATCCTCTAAAAATACTAACGGCAATATTGATTTGTTTTCTGCCTTACAGCATTACAGATCAGTTTGAAGTTCTCACACTTGCCTTGCATGACTGTCCTTAGTAATTATGACAATAGTTGTTTGGACAACATCTCTGACCTGTGTGTCCACATGATCACTTGCCACAGTATGTTCCTCTAGCTCTTAAGACCCAGTAGTGAGACTCCAGCCCCATGGTATTTATTCCCCTAGAATTTCTACTGAACTCCTGACTTTGAAGCTTAATGTTTTTAATCTCCATCTTCTGACATTGCTTCTACATTCAAGCTTTTGAGGTCACTTCATGAAACACAGTCCTGTATAATTGTGCAACTGAACAGCGTCCTTCTATTTTGTTGCTTTTTGTTGCCTTCCTTAGGTCAGAACTAGGTTTTGGTTTAGCAAAGAGTTGATTTGTATGGGGTTCATTCACGTCCTTTTTTTTTTTAAAAAAATTATCATTTGGTTTAATTGGGGCAGAGATCACGTTCAATTGCCCAAGTCCAAAAGAGGGACACTATTTAAAGCTACATGTGTATATCCCAGTTACGGATAATGCTTTTGCATTCTGAGTTAATATTTCTCATTTTTTATGAAACTTTGCTTTATTTAGTATGAAAAAATAGGGAAATGTTGCGGGATCGCTAATTTACACTGGTTATTCAAATCAATCAATGTATTATTTCTTATTTTCCCTATTACCTGTCTTTTTAGTTAGAATATATACTGTTTTAAGGATTGGACAATGTTTTTCATTTATAAGTGGTTCTAAAATACCTATTATTTTCCTGCACTGGAGATATTCCCATGTTGTTATATAAATCCCTAAAGGAATGCTGGCTACCTTTCTGATACAAATCAGTGAAATGAAAGAAACTGTAATTTTGGACATCAGGAGATCCTACAGAGACCAAATAATTTTCACACTATGTATAACTCATTCATTGAGATGGATGACTGTGAGCAATTCAATTGCTGTCAATAATGAAACCAGAACCACACAGATAAGCCAATGCTTCTGCATGTTTGCTTTTCTTCTATTGTCTTAATATTATAGCACCTGAGATTAGTGATGCAAGAAATTCAAAAGGATTATGACACTTCTTTCTTTTAAGTGGTATCTGAACACTTCTGTACTGCAACAGGCTGCCTCATAACATGGTATTCTCATGGAGTAAGTGATAGGAAAGGCCAAAAGTTCTCTGTCAGGGTATCTTATGCCTATTTAAGCTTGTTATTTGATCTTTGAATCTTCTGCCCCACATTGAGACATATTACCTATAAAGCTACAGAGATTTGGTAGACAGGCACACTGAAGACATAGAAAAATCTTCTCCATTCATCCCTTGGTACTGCTGCTTTATACTATGCCATCATGAAATTCAGGTAACAACTGGTAATGTTTTCTTGGTTGAATATCCAGCAATCCTGAACAGTAAGCTAAACCCGAAAACAAGTGTGAAAATGCAGGACTAGAAATCTTAGAGTACAGTTTGCATGAAACTGAATTTAGAAAATCTTGAAAGGATGTCTACACACACAGAGTGAGGTAAAAATGAAAATTGTTAAATGCTGATTGAATGAAACTTGATTTTGAAACTTTAAGGAAGATGCAATTACCGCTTTGTATATAGCTTATTCTACTGAATAGGCAGTTCTTGTAGTTTGTATTTTATTCAGCTTTTCAAAAAAAAGTCTGAGCAGTTACTGAATTTCTTGCAGGCTACCATTATCTAATATTTTTAGTGCAATACTACCGTAACTTCTGTGACCAGATGTGGACTAAAGACTAATTTGAGAAACAGAAGGGGAAAGAAAAATAGATTTTAAAAAAAAATGGAAAAATTGAAACCAACCAGAACAGAAAGTATATCCTGTATTGTCATGAAAAGTCTTGTTTCAAAATGTGCTGAGAAAAAAAAAAAACTGAAAAAAAATCAGTTCAGGAGTTTTTAGAATGTGGTAAAGCAAACTCAAATCATTCATTACAAATCCATTACAAATGTTATAATTGCAATAAATTTAAAAGAAGAAGAACTGGAAAATGAAATGTAAAATAAAGTTCACACAAATACGTAAAATTTCTCCCTTTATTTTTTACATGGCCAAATGAAATTTGGAGGGTAGCCATATATTTCTCCAATAAATAATTGATGATTGTGCCAGTGTTTTCACCATTAAAAATAGAAAAGGAATTTACCTGACTACAGTTTTATATTAAAATTATTGAAGTAATTTGTATAAATCCAATAATAGCTCTAGTGGAATGAGAGAGGGAAGGGAAGGGAAGGGAAGGGAAGGGAAGGGAAGGGAAGGGAAGGGAAGGGAAGGGAAGGGAAGGGAAGGGAAGGGAAGGGAAGGGAAGGGAAGGGAAGGGAAGGGAAGGGAAGGGAAGGGAAGGGAAGGGAAGGGAAGGGAAGGGAAGGGAAGGGAAGGGAAGGGAAGGGAAGGGAAGGGAAGGGAAGGGAAGGGAAGGGAAGGGAAGGGAAGGGAAGGGAAGGGAAGGGAAGGGAAGGGAAGGGAAGGGAAGGGAAGGGAAGGGAAGGGAAGGGAAGGGAAGGGAAGGGAAGGGAAGGGAAGGGAAGGGAAGGGAAGGGAAGGGAAGGGAAGGGAAGGGAAGGGAAGGGAAGGGAAGGGAAGGGAAGGGAAGGGAAGGGAAGGGAAGGGAAGGGAAGGGAAGGGAAGGGAAGGGAAGGGAAGGGAAGGGAAGGGAAGGGAAGGGAAGGGAAGGGAAGGGAAGGGAAGGGAAGGGAAGGGAAGGGAAGGGAAGGGAAGGGAAGGGAAGGGAAGGGAAGGGAAGGGAAGGGAAGGGAAGGGAAGGGAAGGGAAGGGAAGGGAAGGGAAGGGAAGGGAAGGGAAGGGAAGGGAAGGGAAGGGAAGGGAAGGGAAGGGAAGGGAAGGGAAGGGAAGGGAAGGGAAGGGAAGGGAAGGGAAGGGAAGGATCTGGCAGATGGTCAAAGGGCTTAGACAGCCCCACACTGGTAAACTGGCTTGGAATTGAGACGCTCGGAGAGCACAAGGGACGCGCTACATTTTGCAGCACTTCAGCTGGAATTAAATCATTGCACTTTCACTTCCCCTTGTGGAAGTAATTGGAGCGCCTGCCTTGGCAGGGTACGACCCTAGGGGGATGTAGAGAGCAGCACTAAGTCATGACTCCACAGAAGAGGAGAAATTTGGGCGCTGCCGTAGCAAGGCTGCACACATCAGTGCAGGCTGGTAGGGGAGCAGAGCCCCAGGATGTGGGGACAGAGGGTGCAGTGAGGAGGAGGACAGTGATGGAGCAAGGGCTGGAGACTCTCCAGCTGGAAACATCTCCCCTGAGACCAGCATCAGAACTGCAGACGTGGAGCTGGGCAGCACCTGCCTTCAGGGGCAACAACGAAATAGTACCTCGCAGGCACAGACGAAATCATCAGCATTAACATCCCACCCCTTCCAGCAAAAAAGCAAAAAAGAGAGCGATAGCACCGCCACCTGCACTGTTACAGATAGTAACACTGAGAGTTTTCCTGTAGTTTTCATACATTTATTTTATTTTGGTAGTTGCATTTGGAGAGCTGAGAGCACGCCCTAGCTGATGGTGCAGTCCTGGTCTGGCCACACCCTGTGGCACTCGCCATGGTAACTAATGTGGTGCTTGCCCCTTCAGAGGCTTTGGGGCTGCTGGTCCTCCTCTTTGGGGGTCACCATGGCCCCCGAGAGGAGTGTTCACTGCCCTGGCTGGGAGTGTCTGGGCACAGCGTCCCCTGGCTCCTCCTAGGGCTCTTCTTGCTCTGTGGGGTTGTCAATGGGAGTTGAGGGGTGGCTGCCGGGACCCCCACCAAAGGCAGTGAATGAGGTGCTGGGGAGCTCATCTGCAGTGGATCGGGCAGGGCTGCCAGAGGGTGCTGGGCCAAGGGTACGACACCCTCTTCAGGAGGCAGCGGAGTTGGGGACAGCCATGGAGGTGCCCTCCTGCTCCCCCTGCAGCACTGGCATTCTGCCGGCTCAACAGATGGCAAGTCTCCCTGTGGCACCATTGCAGAGAGACACGGGTGAACGGTTATACAAATGTCAGTGTGAGGTTTTGGCGCTAGACCCTCAGCATCTGGACCAGGAGCTCCTCATCCATCCCATGGCTGGTCAGGGTAGCCATGATGGTGTCCTTCACCACAGCTGCCTCCATCCAGCTGGTCCTAAATACCTGCCTCAGCGTCTGTTGGAGCCAGGACAGCAGGGTCTCAAGGAATGTTGTGTGGATCTGGTAAAGGATTTCCCAAATCTCAGGCTGGAGGCCACCCAGAGGATTCCGGGATCCCCCCTTCAGGAGCCTTAAGGGTGCTCCAGGGCGATGGAGATTGTGGGTGGCTGGGTGGCTGGGAGTTCCTCCTGCGTGATGGACTATGACTGACAGTGTCATGGATGTTGTGTTGGCATGCTTTATGTAGTCATCGCCAGTCCACACCTGGTGCAGGATGCAGAGGGAGTTCTTAGCCCTGCTCTCAGCCCACCGCAGGATGCAGAGATAACAGAATTGGAATGGCATCACAAAGCTGGCCTCCTCCAGCTGTCCAGGGATATGGGACTGCGGTCCTCCAGCTCTGTGGTCATGCTTTACATGTGTTGCGGTGGGCTGGGGGAGCTGGGGATGTTGAGCCACTCCCTGTAACGGGCATTGCAGCAGCCGGTGTCACACTAGGAAAGGAAGAGAGACCATGGTCACTGCTGGCCTGAGGAGGGGGTGGAAGAAATTCACAGATCCCTCAAGAAGGACATTCTTCCAGCTCCCCAGGTTGAGATGTCTCTTCACAGCTCATCTCTGCTGCTGCAAGCGTGCCTCCTGGATGTCCCGGCTGCCTGAAGCTGGCAGGGCTGGGGATAATCCTTTGACAGCTCTGGCGTCAGATATAGAGAGCTGCAATGACCAACCTCACAAACACAACACCAATGCTAAAGTCCTCACGCTATCCTCCAAACCTCACAAACTCACTCAGCTGGAGTCCGGGCATGGGCAAGTTAGGTGAGACTCACCTCCTGTCCTGGGTTACAGTGTAAAATGTGCCAAAAGAAAAAATATATTCTATTACCATCTTCAGGAGCTGTTGAGACCAGGTGGGGCGGTGCTCCCTGCCTCCCCCCCTCTGGACTATCTCCTGTTCATGGGCACAACAATGCCTTATCGCCTGACCCATCGGTAACTCGCTCCTGGGCTATCTCCTGTTAATGGCCCATCAAGGAACTGCCTCACGACTCCCCATCCCATTGTGAGATGCTCCGCCCGGGGAGGGGGGGGGGGAAGGAGCCAAGCAGTCCATGCCAAATAAAAACGGAGATTTTGAACACCCTAGCCGCTTTTCTTCCACTGGATTCCCAGAGGAGCCTTTCTTCCACTGGATTCCCAGAGGAGCTTTTCCCCCCACCTGAGTTCCAGAGGACGAGAGCTACCTGCCGACCACTGGACCTTCGGAGGAAGACCAGACTCTTTTACCTGATTGCTGCTTCCACAGAACTACACCCATCACTTCAGGAGGACTGCAGCCAGCATCTTATCGGACTGCTACTGCCACCCTAACAGGGTGTCAGGTTGTATTCCTGACTCTTGTCAGTGTAAACTAGTGGGTTGTTTGTTTTTTCCCTGCCTTGTGTTATATACATATATATATTAGTAAAGAACTGTTATTCCTATTCCCCGTATCTTTGCCTGAAGGCCCGTTAATTTCAAAATTATAATAGTTTGGAGGGAAGGGGGTTGCACTCTCCATTTCAAGGGAGGCTCCTGCCTTCCTCCACAGACACCTGTCTTTTTCAAACCAAGACAGATTTTGGCGCCCAACGTGGGGCCCGAGGGCATCGAGAGATAAAAGGAATAACGGTTCTTGTGCGTTGGATATAGATTCCTTGTTAAGTGGCATCATGTGGGCTAGCTTATCCCGGTTCGTGTGGCATGTGATGGTGGCTGTATTTCTCCCATTTGCAGGCCCTTATCTAAACATGGGTCCTATAACTAAGGCTACCGTGACTGTTATCCAGTTTGTTTTATGGATTAATAAGGTGAGGAATTCATGGCTTATTAACTTCCTCTGGAAGGCGGGCACATGGATTCGGAGCTATCAAACACTAAATGTATGCTTTTGGGGTTACTTTAATAATGGTACCTACTGTGAGGAAATGACACCGGGAGAAACTTTCTCCCAACCCCTAACCCAGCTCTTTGGGTCTACTCCACCAGTTTTCGAAGGATTCAGAGCTTTCCTAAGTGCTAATGATATCATACAGTGGCTGGTCTTGCTGATAATCCTGTTTTATTCAGTATTCAGAGATCAGGGGAGATTGGCTTGGATAACTACCCTAACTAGGAATGCTGCTCCAGAATCTGACCCTGCCTCACAGCTCACATCAGAAATGAACCACTCGGATTGGGTGAAGGAGATACGTGAGATGGGCCAGATGCTGAAGGAGTGCATTCTCTCAGCTGCTGGGAATCCCTCCTCCTGCCTTGAAGAGGGAGAGTCTAATGGTGCAGCAGTAGAACCCACAGACGTTACAACCGTCCAGGTTCCAGCTGAAACGCAAGGGCAGTCAGAGCCAGCAGCAGTCGCCCCTGTGGAAACGAGGAAATCTAAG
The DNA here is from genome assembly GCF_034619465.1 of Leptosomus discolor. Classification (NCBI taxonomy): domain Eukaryota; kingdom Metazoa; phylum Chordata; class Aves; order Leptosomiformes; family Leptosomidae; genus Leptosomus; species Leptosomus discolor. The sequence continues at coordinate 42,911,637 of NC_141419.1, read as the reverse complement.
ATGAAATCAGACCACTCAGTTAAGAAAGGAGGGCCCTCAGAACCTGCAGGCGAGCCAGTGGTTGAGATAATCACAGAGTCCCTGACGTACGACAGTCTCCGTAATCTGCACAAAGACATCGTACGGCGGGGGCGTGAGGCTTTTACAACCTGGTTACTTCGGGTCTGGGATCTTATGGGTACGGGTGTGCAACTGGATGGCAGTGAGGCAAGGAATTTGGGACCCTTGACTCAGGACTCAGGTGTCAATCTGGTATTTGTAAGGGAGCCAGGGACCCTTTCCCTCTGGGAGCGGCTTTTAATGAGTGTGAGAGAGAGGTTTGTCCACAGAGAGAGAATGCAGGAGCACCATCATAGAATGCGCTGGAAGACCCTTGAGGAAGGGATCCAGCAGCTGAGAGAAGTGGCAGTATTGGAGGTACTCTTTGGGAGGGATGGACAGCATGGTAATGACCCTGACAAAGTCAGGTGCACAGGGCAAATGTTGTGGAATCTGGCAACTCTAGGGCCATCCGAATACTCCACCTTCATTGCAATGATTAATGCAGATAACGACCGAGAGACAGTGGGTTCTGTCACGAGCAAGCTTAGAAATTTTGAAAGCATGATCAATGGCCCAATGCAGGCTAACGTTTCTGCTGTGATTAAGAGCCTACAAGAGGAGATGAGGGAAATAAAGCAGGAGGTGAGGAGGAGCAGTTCCCATTTGGCACCGGTACAAGTCACAGGCCCCAAAGTCGGAGCCCAACGTCCCCCAGCTAGAGGGAGAGGGTACACCCCACGAGCTGAGCTATGGTACTTCCTGCGCGACCATGGGGAAGACATGGGAAGGTGGGATGGGAAACCCACTTCTGTCCTGGCAGCACGGGTGCGTCAACTCAAGGAGGGAAACACTAACCGGGGGAGTAACACTAAAGTGAAGGTAGCCTCAACCTCCCAGGACCGAGCTGCCAGATATTACAGAAGGGAGGATGATCTGACAGATCCCCTTGAAGGAACCTCTAGTATGTATGTCCAGGAAGGGAATGGTAACCAGTGCTAGAGGGGCCCTGCCTCTAGCCAGGGAGAGGCACGGGAAAACCGGATATTTTGGACGGTGTGGATCCGATGGCCTGGCACGTCAGAGCCACAAAAATACAAAGCGTTAGTTGATACTGGTGCGCAGTGTACCCTAATGCCATCGGGACATGTGGGGGCAGAACCTGTTTCCATTGCCGGGGTAATGGGGGGATCGCAGCAATTGACTCTGTTGGAAGCCGAGGTGAGCCTTACTGGGAAGGAGTGGCAGAAACATCCGATTGTGACTGGCCCAGAGGCCCCGTGTATTCTGGGCATAGACTTCCTCCGGAATGGCTATTACAAGGACCCAAAAGGTCTCAGGTGGGCATTTGGGATAGCTGCTGTGGAGGCAGAGAGCATTAGGCAATTGAACACCTTGCCCGGACTATCAGAAAACCCATCTGCAGTAGGACTCTTGAAGGTGGAAGAGCAACAAGTGCCAATTGCCACCTCGACAGTGCACCGCCGGCAGTATCGGACGAATCGAGATGCCGTGATCCCCATCCACAAAATGATCCGCGAGCTGGAGAGTCAAGGGGTGGTCAGCAAGACCCACTCACCCTTCAACAGCCCCATTTGGCCTGTGCGCAAGTCTGACGGAGAATGGAGATTGACTGTGGACTATCGTGGCTTGAATGAAGTGACTCCACCGTTGAGCGCTGCCGTGCCGGACATGCTGGAACTCCAGTACGAGCTGGAGTCCAAGGCAGCAAAGTGGTATGCCACTATTGACATTGCCAATGCTTTTTTCTCCATTCCTCTGGCAGCAGAATGTAGGCCTCAGTTTGCCTTCACCTGGAGAGGCGTACAGTACACCTGGAACCGACTGCCCCAGGGGTGGAAGCACAGTCCCACCATCTGCCATGGACTGATCCAGGCTGCACTGGAAAAGGGTGAAGCTCCGGAACATCTGCAGTACATCGATGACATCATTGTGTGGGGGAACACAGCAAAGGAAGTATTTGGGAAAGGAGAGAAGATCATCCAGATTCTCCTGGAAGCTGGTTTTGCCATCAAGAAGAGCAAAGTCAAGGGACCTGCCCGAGAGATCCAGTTCCTGGGGGTGAAGTGGCAAGACGGACGGCGTCAGATCCCCACCGAGGTCATCAATAAGATCACTGCGATGTCTCCACCAACCAGCAAGAAGGAAACACAGGCTTTCCTAGGCGCCATAGGTTTTTGGAGAATGCACATTCCTGAGTACAGCCAGATTGTGAGCCCTCTGTACCTGGTTACCCGCAAGAAGAACGATTTCCACTGGGGCCCTGAACAGCAACAAGCTTTTGCCCAAATCAAGCGGGAGATCGCTCATGCGCTAGCCCTTGGCCCAGTCAGGACGGGACCAGAGGTGAGGAACGTGCTCTACTCTGCGGCCGGGAACAATGGTTTGTCCTGGAGCCTTTGGCAGAAGATGCCTGGAGAGACTCGTGGCCGACCACTGGGATTCTGGAGTCGAAGTTATAGAGGGTCTGAGGCCAACTACACTCCCACAGAGAAGGAAATCCTAGCAGCCTATGAAGGAGTCCAAGCTGCCTCGGAAGTGATTGGCACGGAAGCACAACTCCTCCTGGCACCCCGACTACCGGTGCTGGGGTGGATGTTTAAAGGAAAGGTTCCCTCCACCCACCACGCCACTGACGCCACATGGAGCAAATGGATTGCCCTCATCACACAGCGCGCCCGTATTGGAAACCCAAATCGCCCTGGGATTTTGGAGATAATTACGAACTGGCCGGAAGGTGAAGACTTTGGCCTCACTGACGAAGAGGAGCAGGAACAAGTGATGCGGGCTGAAGAAGCTCCACCGTACAACCAACTACCAGCAGAGGAAACACGATATGCTCTTTTCACTGACGGTTCCTGTCGCATCGTAGGGATGAACCGGAAGTGGAAAGCAGCCGTATGGAGCCCCACACGACAGGTCGCACAAGCTACTGAAGGAGAAGGTGGATCAAGTCAACTTGCTGAACTCAAAGCCGTTCAACTGGCCCTGGACATTGCTGAAAGAGAGAAGTGGCCAAAGCTCTACCTTTATACTGATTCATGGATGGTAGCCAATGCTCTGTGGGGCTGGCTGGAAAGGTGGAAAAAGGCCAACTGGCAGCGTAGGGGAAAACCAATTTGGGCTGCTGATGAGTGGAAAGATATTGCCACTCGGGTAAAGAAGCTACCTGTGAGGGTCCGTCATGTAGATGCTCATGTCCCCAGGAGTCGGGCTAACGAAGAACATCGTAACAATGAACAGGTAGATCAGGCTGCAAAAATAGAGGTGTCCCAGATAGACTTAGATTGGCAACATAAAGGAGAGTTGTTCTTAGCTCGATGGGCCCATGATGCCTCAGGCCATCAAGGCAGAGAGGCCACTTATAAATGGGCACGGGACCGAGGGGTGGATCTAACCATGAACAGTATCTCCCAGGTTATCCAAGACTGTGAGACCTGCGCTGCAATCAAGCAGGCCAAGCGGGTGAAGCCTCTGTGGTACGGTGGACGATGGTCGAAGTACAGGTATGGGGAAGCCTGGCAAATTGACTACATCACTCTTCCCCAAACCCGTCAAGGCAAGCGCTACGTGCTGACCATGGTGGAAGCAACCACTGGGTGGCTGGAGACCTACCCTGTGCCTCATGCTACTGCCCGGAACACCATCTTGGGCCTGGAAAAGCAAGTTCTTTGGAGACATGGCACCCCTGAGAGAATCGAGTCAGACAACGGGACACATTTCAAGAACAGCCTCATAAGCACTTGGGCCAGAGAACATGGAATCGAATGGATATATCATATCCCTTATCATGCACCAGCTGCCGGGAAAGTTGAACGGTGCAATGGGCTACTTAAGACTACCCTAAAAGCACTTGGAGGGGGGACTTTCAAAAATTGGGAACTGAACTTAGCAAAGGCCACCTGGATGGTCAATACCCGAGGGTCCATCAATCGAGCTGGTCCCGCCCAGTCTAGACCCTTGCACACAGTGGACGGAGATAAAGTCCCTGTGGTACACACGAGAGGTATGTTAGGAAAGACTGTTTGGATTAATCCCACATCAGGCAAAGGCACACCCCTCCGTGGGGTTGTTTTTGCTCAAGGACCTGGTTACACTTGGTGGGTAATGCAGAAAAATGGGGAAACCCGTTGTGTACCACAAGGAGACCTAATTTTAAGTGAGAACTCTGTGTAAGGTTTCATTGTGTATATATGTATATATGTATCTGTAAGGGGGCATTGGGTTGGGTATGGTGTAGATGGTAATAGAATAAGGGGTGGATTATGTCCTGGGTTACAGTGTAAAATGTGCCAAAGGAAAAAATATATTCTATTACCATCTTCAGGAGCTGTTGAGACCAGGTGGGGCGGTGCTCCCTGCCTCCCCCCCTCTGGACTATCTCCTGTTCATGGGCACAACAATGCCTTATCGCCTGACCCATCGGTAACTCGCTCCTGGGCTATCTCCTGTTAATGGCCCATCAAGGAACTGCCTCACGACTCCCCATCCCATTGTGAGATGCTCCGCCCGGGGAGGGGGGGGGGAAGGAGCCAAGCAGTCCATGCCAAATAAAAACGGAGATTTTGAACACCCTAGCCGCTTTTCTTCCACTGGATTCCCAGAGGAGCCTTTCTTCCACTGGATTCCCAGAGGAGCTTTTCCCCCCACCTGAGTTCCAGAGGACGAGAGCTACCTGCCGACCACTGGACCTTCGGAGGAAGACCAGACTCTTTTACCTGATTGCTGCTTCCACAGAACTACACCCATCACTTCAGGAGGACTGCAGCCAGCATCTTATCGGACTGCTACTGCCACCCTAACAGGGTGTCAGGTTGTATTCCTGACTCTTGTCAGTGTAAACTAGTGGGTTGTTTGTTTTTTCCCTGCCTTGTGTTATATACATATATATATTAGTAAAGAACTGTTATTCCTATTCCCCGTATCTTTGCCTGAAGGCCCGTTAATTTCAAAATTATAATAGTTTGGAGGGAAGGGGGTTGCACTCTCCATTTCAAGGGAGGCTCCTGCCTTCCTCCACAGACACCTGTCTTTTTCAAACCAAGACACCTCCCTAATACAAGCAGTGAGGGAAACGTGGTCACAATCCATTGATCGGGGACATCATGATGGGCCATCGTCATCCTTGGCTCACACCAGCAGTGCTGTGGTCCCAGCACACGCATATGACATTAGCACAATGCCACTGCCAACTCCATGCCCTCCAACTCTTGTGAATGGCATTGTTGTTTCACACCACTCACCAAGGCCTTGGGCATGTCTTCCCAGGGCCACGTCAGGTCTCTCTGGCCATGGCACATGTCTCCAGACAATATCACAAAAGCGTTCATTCAGTAACACTTTGTGTATCCTTGGAAGCCTTCAGGACAAATTCCCACAGGCTCTCCCCACACTCCAGCACTGCTGGCCAGCCCTCTGAGCTCCCCTGCTTCCTCGCTTGGGGGACCTAAGGCAGAATTTGGCTCACTTTTGTGGATTTTCTCCTGTCTTTCTCTCCTAGCCAAAGGATGTAAGGGTGATCCTCTCTGCTTAGCAGCCATCAGGCCTCATCTGGGCCTCTTTGAGGTCCCAGACAGGAGAGATTTTGACAACCCAGAAGAGCTCAGGGGAGGCAAGGAGGGTCTGTCGGGCTGGGGCTTATTCAGCATTTTGCAGAGAAGCTGTTGGGGCATCTCACACCACAGACCAGCGCCTACGGGAAAGGTATCAAGGGGATGGGGACTGACTCTTCCCAGCACTGCGCAGTGGGAGGGTGAGAGGAAGTGGCACCTCCTGAAACTAAAGAGGTTCAGACTGGAGATAAAGAATCAAAACCAAAATCCCTGTGAGGGTCATTAAACAATGGAGTGTATTGTCTAGAGATGTTGTGGGATCCTTGAGCCTGGAGATCTTCAAGACCTGAGTGGCCACAACCCAGAGCACAACACTCACAAGCCTGTGAAGGTGTGCCCTCTGAAGTCCTAGAAGAGAGAGCATTGCCTGTGGGAAATTTAGCAAAGTTTACCAAAGGTGCAACAGCTTCCAGAACATGCAATCTCTGAAAACCACTTTCTGCTTTCATTCAGTTCAGCAGCTTTCACAAACATTAATTTAGTATAGAATAGAATAATTCCAATCAAAAGAGACCTACAATGATCATCTAGACCGTCTGCCTTATCACTCCAGGGCTGACCAAAAGTTGAAGCCTGTTATTAAAACCATTGTTCAAAGGCATGGGGCATTGACCACCCTCTAGGAAGGCTGATCCAGTGTTTGATCACCCTCTTGGTAAACAAATGTTTCCTAATGTCCAGTCTGAACCTCTTCTGATGCAGCTTTGAGCTGTTCCCATGTGTCCTACTACTAGACCCGCCAGTTTTTTGCCCTCCTCTGGATGTGTTCAAGTACCTTAATAGCCTTCTCAGATTATGATGCCTGGAACAGCATACAGTACCCAAGGTGAGGCCACATCAGCGCCAAATACAGATCGATATTCACCACTTTTGACCTCCTGGTTATGCTGTGTTTGATGCATCACAGGATGCGGCTGCCAGGTCACACTGCCGACTCCTATTGAGTCTGCTGTCCATCAGCACCCTCATATCCCTTTCATTAGGGCTGCTCTCCAGCCCCTGGTCTCCTAATTTGTACTCATGTTTGGTATTCCTCCTTCCCAGGTGCTGACCGCTGCATTTATCGTTGTTAAATTTCATGTATATTTTTTATTTAAATGTGTAATACAGTTTTTTCCAAGGGAAGGATATACTTGAAACAGTTGCTCTTGGTTCACAAGATACTGCATTTTTTTTTTTTTTTGGGTCATTCATGTTTTTTACAGAAGAAAATTCTTTTAGTGCGTCCTGTCTCTTGTACTTCTGGAGCTTCATCTGTCACAGTATAGATTCCTGTTTCTGTCAAGGCAATTTTTTTTGGGGAAGTCTTTGTGTGAGAAAAAGAACCTGTCTTACTCAGCAAAAGATAGCCACATGGTTTTGAAATTGAGGAGAGTGGTTTTAAGACAGGTAGTGGAGAAAACCACTGTTACTGATAATTGTCCATATACAGGTGTTTGGTGAGTGTTTTTGACAATCACATGATTTTTATTCTAACTTTATATTTCTTTCTGTAATTATTCATGTTAAAGATGCTTCAGCCTGCTAAGTAACAGTCTTTACAGTGGTGTTGAGCCAGTGAGAAGTCTATTATCTGGAGATTTCTGATGTCTGAGAGAAGTCCATGGCTATGGCCAAAGTACAAACTGACAAAACTTCATCGATGATCAGATTCATGGTATGTTGGACAGAGATCTTTAGTTCTGCCACTACCTATTACTCATAGGATGTTGCTTGATTTACTATAAACAAATAAAGTATGTCTGTAGGGATAGGCCTTTCAGTAGTGTAATCATAAAATATGGTAATAGGTGCATGCAGAGCACACTTGGAAACTACAAATATCAAAAAGATACTACGTAGTGCTAGTGGTATGTGTGTTAACCTTATGCATGAGACTGTATCTCCATCAGTCATTCAGCACTGCCTTCTCTTGCAAATAGTTTGTGAAACTGGATGGAACTCTTATACCTTCTAAGATAGCAATTCTGAAGTACAATCTGATATTTATTTATTTATTCTACTCTTTAATAAAAGCATAAAATAAAAAAAATTTAATGTTCAGGCTACACGGAACTGCTATGGTGAAATTTCCTTTTCTTCTTTTGCATTTTGTTCTACATATAATTCTGGAATTTTGTTATATATGATATAAGCATACATATGTTTACATGTATGCTGCTTTCAGGACGCTTAGCTATCTGATCCATACAATAAAAAGAAGGAATTTCAATTTTCAACTATAATTTCTTTGAGTCCATCAGATTAAAAAGTGATAGTGTCCTTTTTTACAGAAAAAATAAATTAACCTTATCTTGGTCCACAAGCCTTTCATTATATTTCTCTCCCCTGTCCAGCTGAGGAGGGAGAATTATAGAGCAGCTTTGGTGGGCACCTGGAGTCCAGCCAGTGTCAACCCACCACAGTCACCAGTTGTAATCACTGATTGAAGTAGTCTGGTCTAAAGACCAAGTGGTCAGACGTTGTACTGACATTAGAGGACACCGCAGAACTTGAGGAATATTAGCACTACATAAAGGGGCAGAATGTCCTCAAGTTGATGTATAATATATATCAGGAGCTGAAGGAAGTGACAGGTGCTCCAATACACACATTCATTTAATGAACTTAGCACGAGATCATAAAACCTAACAGTGGATAAAATGTTTATTTAGCATAACCAACAATCCAATCACTGATGATGAAAGGAAAAAAAATTGTAAAAATAAGTTACATGACAGCATTATTGACACCTTTTGTAAACCCTGCTTCTTCAAGATAACCCTAAGTACCCTGTGAGGAAAAAGAACTTCTCAAATCATTTGATGAAGAACCACATAATTTCCAGCAACATCTAGACTTTCTTCGCAATGTGTAGAAAAGTGTCATTACGACTGAACACATTGCTTTGCCTTCAGTGAATTGTTTCTTTGCAGTTTAGAAAACTGGAACATGGAACCAGTGGAGATTTAAAAATCTTAAATGTAGTACCTTCTTTCCTTGGTGCATGCAGAAATTTGATAGCAGGCCATTCAAATCCAGGTGCAGCCAAAAGAAACTGAGGAGCATAGAATGAAGTAAAACAATCACACTTTAGAAGATAGAAGGCCTTTTGACAAATCTTTCTGAATACACCTGTATGTTCCTAAATATTCAATGACCAAGGTCTACAAACGCCATTTTTTTATTGTCTGTACCAGAAGGTATATAATGGACCTCATACAGCTTTCACGAAATAGTGCTCTTTGTTTTGTTGTTGTACTGCTGCAAAATATAAGGCACAAAATTCCTGAAGAATAAATCCTTTAGGTAGGATCTACAAATAGTGGCCAGATAGCATATCCCAGAAGGGGAACCAGTTCATTCACATAATCTCAGAAATTATGACATGTCTGTCCCTGATAAATCTATACATGCATAAACACTTTAACAGACAAACTGCATGGATGTGTTTGCAAGTTAAATATCTCGGCAGGGAAATGATTTAGGCAATGGCAAGTGGGATAACAACAATGGGAGAAAAATAAGAATTCTGTCATTTGAAATGTGCATCTGATGTTCTATCATGTCAAGAATGCTTTCTTGAATATCTGACATACTTTCGTTCTGAGAAATCTTATGTTTATCTTTCCAATTATTGTTCATTTAGTTTTTTCTCTTGTCTCTGCTGGGTAGATCTAGTTAACAATTAATATGTAAATTTTGCTGGTATAATGGAAAAATTACCACTGCTAAGGGCACGATTATCATACCAAGCTATTTCATTGAAAGAATATGGGCACTGAAATGAAATGGAAAATAAAAAAAAGAGACATTTGAGATTCAAAATTTGCAAGTTTGCAATATGTCTGAAAGCTGCTTCAGAAATTACTGGGTTTTTTAATACTACTAAGTGGTAAATCACAGAAAACAATATGATTTCATATAAATACATTTATTCATATTGGATGAAGAAATATAAACTTTGGATTTGTGCAATCATGACACAAATACAAAGGCAAGTTAAATTTTATCATGGTGAATCTGAATAGATCTACATAGAAATAGTAGCTTTTAATCATGCTCTTGGGAAGAAGAGCTGAGACGTATTATATAAATTTTGAAACCAGAAAAAATTCTTAGGTCACCTCATAAAAAAATGACAGAAATACAAAGATTACAGAGGCAGTTTAACATTTACATGATGAATGATGTGGCTGTCTTGAGATACATTTTTTTCTGATGCTAAAAATCTTTTTTTTGGGTGGAAAATGACATAAACGTGTCTGGTTTGCTACATAGCAGTAACAATTAAAATATTAACCTTCCTTTTGTTTAGTAGCTCTGTTGTTCACGTTCTGAAAAGTTCCAGATTGCTTTATCACGTCTTCTGCAGTTCTGCAAATACGGAAGTCCCCAAACAGTAAACCTATTAAGTCAAAGAATTTTTATTCCTATGTGATTTAAGTTGTACATCACTGTGGATTTAGCAATGTTTCTAATTATCGTACCACATGATGTATTTCATTATTCTTTGTTTTATGCCTGAGGAGGAATGTATGTGAGAATAGTCAGCTTTTAGGCCCTTTAGTCAATGTTATCCTATACTGTTGAAAAAATGGTAGAATAAAGTTGGTCTTTCTGCCAGAAAATATTTTTTGTGGACCAACCTGCTTGATTAATAAATAATAAACAGAACTTTTGCTCCAAATGCAGATTCTGTTTTGGAAAAGTGACTGCTACTTTTTTCTGGTTTGATGGATCGTGGTTCTTTTTTTAATATGTGAGACAGGTCAGAAGGAGGATTTCTGAGCCTTTAGAAGCTATGTCCAAATCTAAATATCTCCAGATCTAGATATCTCACTAGTGATCAGCCATATGAAGCTGTAGATCTTATGTGTGAAGCATTATAACAGCTAGATAGTACCACTGCTAAAAAAGACTGCATTGGAAGTCTCCCCTCCACAGGGCTCTTTATGTAATATCTCTGTAATGAATTTCTTTGTGGTTTCCTATGCACTAAGTCACTGCAGTAGACTGCCTTTCACTGTTTTGTTGTCCATATGCCTGCTCCGCTCTCCCTTCTGCATTTTTTTATAGGGGGCTTTCAGGAATAAAATTAAACGTTTACTATTCTAATTAAATTGTTAAAATAGGTTTTGATTGATACACTAGTCAGTAGCCATGGCATAGAAGTTCATGCTCACAGATTATGACAGCTTCAATAGATATTTTGCCTATACTGAGATAGTGCATTATATTCGCTGAAGAAATAGCGAAAATCACAAATGTATGGAATCGAAAATATTTATTTTGACATAATAGGCTTACTATTTTAATGATTGAATTACTACCTTACTATTATCTTGTTTAAAAATAATTATTTGTTCTAATTCATTAAAAATACTGTCAGAAGATTAATTCTTGATAGACACATCTAACCATGGATATACATGATTCTTTCCAAATCAACCTGTATCAGGTTTATCCATGTCACACATAGTGTGATGTAATATCTTAGCCACTAGTATTTGAGCAGCTCCACAAAGCAGGAAGAGTGTTTCCTCTACAGTGTGACTGTGTTTCAGCTCCAGTATGTTTGTTGGTGACACAGATGAGGTGGAAGCTCTTTAATTGAATATTTCTTCCAGCATTATGTTTACAACACAAAAATCTCAGGCTAGAGATAAAAAAAAATTGACAGCCGTGTATTGCTATTTTTGTCTGAGGTGAAATACAAGCAATTTTTTCTGGTTTAGTTTGCTTTTGTTTGTTTTTTTGTTTTGTTTAGGTTTTTTTTTTCCAAAAAGACAGATATCAAGAGCAAGGTTAAAGATTTATTGAACTAATAACAGCACAACTTCTTAACTCCACGTACAAGTTTTGTTCACAGGCTAGTTAGAATCTCATCAAAATACACGTGGCTCCACTCCCTCCCAAAAGAGGGTCTGCTTTTCTCATAATCTTTGTATGAGAACTCTTCACAAGAATCTGCTTTTGTTTAAAATCTTGCTTATGTGAAGCTACATGATAGAAATTTGCAAGTATTATCCATTTTGTGAATTAATATGACCCAGTTCCTTTGCTAATAATATGGTATGATTCCTTTGTCAGTGTAGCTTTGCTGTTTGCACTGCGGATCTGAAACTCGTGATTACAGAACATTTCAATTCGGTTACTAGATGAGAAGAAAACCCCACACTATTTACCCATCTCAGCTATTGTTCAACAGTTCGGAAGTGAAACCTCTGTCTGAATTGGAAGCTTAGGTAGCAGTTACGGAGCACTGTACCTGCCACAGTTACAGTCTCAGTCAAACTTGCTTAACTTCTTTCTTAAAAGACCACCCCATTGGGGATATCCTTGGTTTTATAACTTCCCATTTCACAGTTCTGTTTTTATAAAAGTGATGATTTAGGCCGTGAGTTTTTTGTCAAACAAGAAAATTATTATGTCATGATTTGTAATAACATTGTACTGCCTGACTATAGGATTGTATTTGTATTAGTGAGACAGATGTTATTAGGAATACATTAATCTAGTGAAGCATCAGTCAAAGGATTGTAATGCTTATTATATTTTTTTATTTTACGTACTTACTGATGACTATATATGTGTATATATATATAAAGGCATACTTACGTGACATAGTGAAACCCATATTTACTGGGTTTTCCTTTCAGCTGGAGCAATGTGAATAAATCTAAGTAGGATTAAATTTCATGGATCAAAAACAGGAAAGAGGAACTAGTCGTAAACTGATGGTAGCTTTGGCATATATGATTTGGCACATATGTAGTATTAACATATGTGGTGCATTATCTCATAACTGTAGGTGCATGATCTCATAAGTGTAGATGGTGAGGAGTCTGAACCTTTCTATTCAGCAAGAAGCAGCACTGTCTAAACACAGAAATTATATAAGGCTAGTGTTAAAGAAGGCAGAGGTGTTTTCCACAAGCTGATGACTACCTACTAGCCACAGACAGAATGGTGGTTTAGAAACTGGACAGAAATTCGCAAATTGGTCAGAAGTTTGTAACTGTTATAATAGATCCTTTATGAAAGCAGTGACAATGTTTACATTTTTACAGAATTAATTTTTCGTAGTTATAGAAAAAAATTAGAGCCATAAAGGAAATGCTTTAGGATTCAGCCCGCTGCCTTTCACTCAGAAATCTTTTCCATTAAATTCAATGGAATTAAAGTCAAGCTTTTAAAGATGTGTCCTGTAGAAAATCTAGGAAGAGAGATTAATAATATCATCAAGAATTTTATGTTCTATATGCTAGTGGTCTCTCAGGAGCAACTGAGGCGGCAGATTCCTTTTATAGAACAATCAATGATCGACACATCCGAATCAGGCTCATAAAAATTTCCTAGTGATGTTTGATTACAGTAGTAGAATGATGCTACACATTCACAGCGTATGATAGATAGGTTTTTAGTAGGTTGCAATGTCTCCTATTGCATTGCACCTAATTGCTGTCATAACACATATTTCATGCAAAACACAAAATCAACAGGAAAAAAGGAAATCCTGACACAAAATTAGTGTCTCTAATATGTATGTCAGAGAGAAAGAGCTGTATAAGTTCTGCTTTCCTTTGGACTGCTAGTCAAGAAAATTAGACTCAATTATTAGCCTAGAAAGCTAAGCCACATACACCATAAGTAGTCAGGTCATTGTTACTCGAATACATTTAGTCCATTCTTTTACTCTTTTCTTTCTAAGTTTGCAAATATAGTTTTTCTTTCTAAGTTTGCAAATATAGTTATGACTTATATAGACACCAACATCGGATGGAAAGTTTCCTTCAAGATAGAATATTCATCAGAGTTGTCTGAGGCCCTCAAGAGAGGAGTGCTAAGGATCAGGAGGTGATTACATTTAAGAGAAGAGATAGAGGACGATGTCCCTTGAAGACCACATGGTGCCTTTCTGCACTATCATCTATGCATCCATGCGTATTTATTATTGTGGATCCTTTATCAGATACCTTTATATCAATAAATTGCTGGATTCTGTAGAAAATAAGAAACATTTTTATGGGAACTTCTTGACAATATTGAACTACAATGATCATTGTGGAATTAGTTATTTTGGAAAAATCTATTGTGATTCCACATACAGTTATGCACATAGATGGCACAGAAATTATGTGTGTGCTCGTTTCTCCATTACAGTCAAAATGTATGTAATGTACTAGAAACAGAAAGAAGTTCTCAGATGTGCTTGTAAAAATTTAAGACAAATGAGGAGGAAAATACAACTCACCGCTCCTACAAAAAAAGAAAAACAACAACCCACAGTAAACCAAACCAAGCCACTAAGCTGAGGAAGAAAGTTTTAGGGGAAGATCAAGGAAAGAAATGTGAAAATTTACTAAAAAACTGGCCATAGGATGAAAAGAATATCACCACCGAGGATCTTAGGATTCTTAATACAAGACAAACCACTCAAGTGAAATTTATGGGTAAATTTGTAAGATTTTCTTCAAATGATATTAGACCCTCAGTCTTCAACAGAAAGATCAGGTGTGATCTAGAACAGACATTCCAATTGGAGACCGGTGAAACTGATTGCCATTCTAGAAGTTGGCAGCCATCTTGCCACTTAGTCATTTTGACTGCAGTACTCTGACATACAGGTCCAAAGATCACTCAGGCTGAAGACTTGAGACACTAAATATAGTCTGTATTTTGAGTCTGCAAATCCTCAAGCTGAGTTTCCAGTTTGGCATGTGTAATTTAAGGCATAAATACGAAGGTTTAACCAGCGTCTCTGTCAGATAACATTAGTTAACAGAGCAAATGAAATCTGAGGACACCCCTTGTGTGTTCTTAGAACTGGATTGGAAAGAAGGCTATAAGGTATTGTTTTACTCACAGAAACTTCAGAAAACTCTTCAGTTTGAAGCCTCACAGTAAACACGTTACCTCTGCATGTTATCTTTTCTTTAAAGAAAATGTCCTAATAGGAATTTAGAACTGAGATACCGTGTCTCAAGATTCCAGGATGTTACTGTTAAAGAACTAGCATCAGCTCTATCAGTCTTAAGAGGCTTTATCCTCTTGACAACTGAACTGAGTGAGTTTAATTCAGTGTACCTGTTACTTGATGGATTTAGTAACTGGGGTTACATTTTGACTTCAATTTGAATTATTCAGTTTGTCGTTTTAGCATAGTTTATAATTCTGTAGTATAGTAGCCCTTTAGACTGAGATGATAGATCAGGCTACTGTACATGTCTACAGGTAAGCAACTATCTGTTTACATCTAAGTTAAAATTTACATCTCTCTAAAAGCTCAAAAGAGGAATTCTGATGTTTATTCACCTCTTGTTCAATGGTGTCAAGAAATGATGCACAGGAAATTTTCCATTTAATCTACAAATAGATTATAGAAGAAAAGAAGTATTTTGGCTGTTCTAGGATATTGCTAATGTTTATTTCTGTGCAAACAATTGCTGACTTCTGAAAATGTAGCTGGATGTTGGCTCGTGATAGGTAGCAGAGTGTGCATTTTGTAACTCCCGAAATCCCTTCCAGCTGTGACTATGCCACATATTTTCTTATGCTCTTTTGAGGTACCTTCAGTGATTAAATGTTATTTGTTGAGATTCTAAGCTGTTCTTATTGTTTGTTTCAGTGGGAGATGTGAGAAACACAAACTGTTTCTTTGAAAAAACAGCTCTTTGAAAAACATGAATGAGTTAGTCTGCTTGTGTGCACTGCTTTTCTGTCCTACTTGTAAAGACTCTGAAGAGGATGTCTCTGAGCACTGGGTGCCCTTCTCTCAACATTACCCTTAGGGCTTATGCAGACTGCTGGCGTGCTAGCTCCAAAAATAACAGAACTGAATTTTTCATAAACTTTTATTCTGCCGCTTAGGTCAGTCATGAAGAGGTGCTTTCTTGTTGCCTTAGTTCATATCTTGGGTTTCAAGGCTTTCTTTCAATTAAATTCTGATGCTTTGAAAGCTTAACAACTTTATTTGTGCAGCTTTGAGACCTCTCAAGAACCCCTTCAAGGCAGTCAGTTTGCGAAATAAACAGAAAGCAATTGGGCTTTACAAAAGCATTCTTTTCTCCTTATCCTTCCTCTGGATTGTAACTGAATCTGCCGAAATCTAATCTGATTTCATCAAATACTCAGGCCTGAGTTATAGCCCATATGTAGGAAATTTTGCTTATTTGCTCTGCAAGACTACAGGTACACACTTGAGCCCAAATTTTTATATATCGATTTGTTTTTTAAACTACGTTTTTTGAAATAATTTCTAAGCTTACAGAACTGTAGCCTGTTTTCTAAAGAAGTCTCTTTTCAAATCATAAAACATAAATAAAACTCTTTGAAATATCTGCTGATATAAAGTTTTAAGGGACATACTTAAGTCAAAACTCAAGTTATAGATAAAGAATAACAGCAGAACACTGTTGACTTTTATCACAGTGCGGTCCATTGCTAAAATATTACATATAGACTTGTCAGAATGTTTCACATCTATCCCGTTCTCTTTCATCAATTTTCTTCCTAATAAGTCTGGCTGCAAAACAAGCGTTCTGGTTTTTTTATGCAAAGTTGGAAGCTTTGAAAATTTCTTTTCTGCAATGAGATGACAGACATTTATTTTCCTTGAAATAGACTCCCCTAGAGAAAAGACTGACGATAAGAAAAAGTTAAGTTCTTACAAATGTTTTCTGGGATATGGACAATTCACAACTTGTCTCTGTCTGGAACAAGGCCTATAACTTGAGTATTCAACAACAAAAATTTATAATTTTTCATGCCAGGTCTATTCATTGCCTTTGACCAACAAACCAGTTCATCTTGACTGTAGGATTTTCCTATAAAAGTATAAAACTTAAAATTAGAAAAAAAACTCATCACATGCTCTTAACCTGTTGTGGTTTTTGCTTTATATATTTTGTAGAGCAATTTTCATTTAACATTGCTTGTATTATCAAGGCTTTCAAGACAATATATAATAAATACAGCCAACTTCCTACTACTGACATTTATTTACAGGAAAAAAAGAGGTTACAACCTGGGTATCATTTATACTTCCAGAGCAGTTTGAGTGAGAATAAAGAAATTTATTTACGTTTTTTACCTAGTCTTCACTAGTGTAAGTAAAAGTGAGGTTGTACTGTTACAATTTTATCTAATGTCATAAGTCTTAGAGAAATACAATTCATAAATATTTCAAAGTGTCAAAACAGATACCTCAGGTTAAGCTGCAATTTATTAGGTTTTATTGCAACTCAGCAAAGAGTGTTTTGCATTTCTTCAAAGCTTCTTTCTCATCTGAACGTCTTATCCTTTTTTTTTATTTTCCCGTTTTTCATTAAGGCTGAAATTTTTTTCAACTTTTGTAATTTATCTTAAAAGTATTTGTTTAGAGTCCTGTATTTGCTCTTTTACTAAATTGTACTTTGAGTTGAATAGTAATAACAAAAACTGGATATTTCCATATCTGCTTACTAGGGGCTTGCAAATCTTCCTTTCAAAATGAAGGCATAATGTTCTTCAGTTTTATTTTCCAGTCTTTCTATACTCAAGGTCACTCTGACTTTTTTTAAATTCCTTTTTGTTGTACAGATTCATCATCACAGTTTTTGCTAGAAGGAAAATATAAGAAGTGGTTACACATTCCCTTATAAATACAGGATAAATTATCTTCAAAATTTGCGCCTAACATTCATTCCACTCTAAGAATTTTGAATCAAGGATGAATTAAAAACCTAGAGTCATGGCTGTGTTTGAGATGTTTTTATAGTACTGGACTAATACTACTTTGTATTATGAAATTTATGCTTTCAAAATAAATGGATGAATCATAAGCCACTTAGCCCTGAAGAACAGCAGAACTCATACATTTCCTCAAACAAAATGGGATATAAACCAAAGTGGAGAAAAAAGAGTTTAAAGTCCACTTCTATACAGGACATCCCATTTTCTTATCACCGTCTTTCTTTTATTCTTTTTTTTTTCTTCTCAAGTGGAGCGAAAAGTTGCTGCCACTATGCAGATTGAAATTAAAATTTGCAGCAGTATCCAGTTCGAAGTATGCTCTCTGATGTTAGGTTGCAGGATTAGCCCTTCGTTTGTAAGTATATATGTGCTTGCTCACAATTACAGGAGGCCTTCATCTTTCTTTATACTGGTCATATTTTAGACATAGGCAACAGGATCTTATAAAAAAACCACACTAAACACAGTAGTCCATCGCTGGAGGTGTTTATCTGGATTTAAGGTCTCCATACAGTAGACATTACTACTACAGACTTGCCGTTATTTTCCAGAAATTGGTTATGTGATGCAGCTTAATGTGAGTCATAACAAGACAGCAGGGTACAGGTCTTTGGTACCCATTTTCCAGAGTAAGCTTGGACGTTCACTTTTCTGATATGCAATTCTTCATAGAACGAGCTTAGGTGTGTTAGAAGCATTTTTAAAGCATATTGGCAGACCAGATTTTGAAAAAGCCTTATAACTTAAGAAATGCTGGAGATTCATTGTTAACAAAGTTTAATACACTAGCCAGTTCCTCGGTTCTTTAAAATAAGTGCTTTGTCTAGTAGTTCTGGAGGTACTGTTTCTGTGTCTTTTCTTCTACTCTTGTCAGTTTGTGCCCCTCCCCAATAAGCGCCCCACCTTAGCTTGGTTCCTAATGGCTTGGAGGCTAAGTCATCAGCAAGGACTCTAGCCGTTGTGGCCATGGTTTTCATTTCCCAAGACTCTACAGAATCAGACGGCTTTTTTGAGACTGCATTTTTTAACTTTTTCTTTTCCCTTGGCACACTGTACCACTTTATGTACCATCTATGTCTGGCTTGGAAACATGATCTATGAAATATTCTTTGTAAAGCAATGCTTATTGTGCGAAATGTTGTCTCTTCGGTCTTACTTTATAATATCGTGTTTGAAGATGTTGGTTCTGTGCACACCTCATTCATCTGCACATTACAACATCTCTGAAATTTACAAGAGCAAAAAATGAATCAGTGTAGTAGAAGCTATAATTTCTCAAGCTTTCAGTGTAGACCGTTGTCCAGTCACACCGGTAATTTTATGGACTATCTACTCACTATGGAAACTTGAATCCTAGCTGTCTTATACACGAGAGTAAATAGTTAGCACTTATTAGTTCCTTAAATCTTCTCCCTTTCTTCTATGTATCTACTCTCTTCTGTATCCTGAATGCCATTTCTGTATTGGTTACAATGAGTTCTCCTCTTCAAACTAAGCAAAAAGGCTCAGACATCTAGGCTTTCGCAGTTACCTGAATTTTGTAGTGGGTCATCACTTTATCATTCTGGTTGCTGACTGATAATTTTTCGTACAGCTGTTGGCTCCCTCGTTCTTCAGTGCCCAGGAAAATTTTGAGGTTTGTTATAAGAAAAGAAAATGTAAATAAGCTGCTTTGCATAGACAACAGTTAGGGAGCATAAGCTCCCTAGCAGTACTCCTATTTTAAAGCTGACATACTGCTTTTTTCTGTGTTTGTCTTTTTTTCCTCCACTTTCCTTGTTTGTAAGGTACATTGGTACAAATGAAAAGTATGCTTCGTTCCCTAGAGAAAGATTTTTTTTTTTGGAAAAATGTCTTATTAAGAACACATTCGTTCCAAGGGAAAGGAGGTTACTCCTACTGCACTATAAATCAAACTTTATTATTTATTGTAGTGTCATAGGTTTTCAGTCATAATAAATGATGTACCACCTAAGATGCTAGTAAGAATTCTGTATATATGAATGATTCAATTATTCTGTTTAGTCTGAGAGAAAAGATCATGAAGCCTTCTGTGCTTCCAACAAGCTTAACAAATACAAACAATGGATTAATTTTAGGTCAGGGATATAACTTTGAAGTTCCAAAGTAATTAGAGTTTAATTAAAATAGATGTGCATGAAAGGTGGTTCATAAGAATTTTGTTTGTGCATAAAAAGGAGCTTTCAATACTTAGACCGACATTCTTCATATGAACACGGCTGTTCTCAGCTATTTTTCAACCTTGTAACTGTAACTGTTTTCAAAATTGGCTGTCTGAGGGTTCCCTGAAGATTAGAAGTGACACACAAGATTTTGTCCAGCTGAAAAAAAAAAAATGTGATGTTTTAGTTAGAGCTGGTCTTGGTCTACATAGGAATTTTTATATTTTTAAAATTTTGATAGTGTAATTATACCAATACTAAATCATTAAACAATATTGGTGCAATAACAGATTATACAGTCGGTCATCGTGAAGGAAGAGTCATTCTTTACTTTTGTTGTTTAAATTGTTTCCATAAATTAAATCGCAATTAGAGAGCACACATAGGTTATGTGGATATATATTTAGTGACTCTAATTCACATTCTGTGTTATAGCACTATAACCTGTGTAGACAAGCATGCAAGCAATCTAGTGCAAACTTGAGTAGCCGTAAATCATGCTTTGTCCATGTCTTTCACATAGGAGTTCCAAAGGTATTTTAAAACCAACTGTTTCTTATAGGTCTGTCCCAGTCAAGTCTTGGCAGGACCTAAGAGTATGGATTCACAACTTATCTGTCAGCAGGAAATCATCTTCAAAACACTTTAAATTTAGACCTGCAGATTGCTGTCCTCTCAGGATATGATTAACAACGATTCATTTGTGCTGTTACTAACTGCTGCAAATTACAGAGCTATATCAAGGTATATCTTAAATACGATACCTGAGTAAATAGTGACTCTTTTTTTGTCCCTTACCATAAGTTAAACTTAGTTAAATTGTGAATGCTTATTTCGACCATAGCATAACACTTTACCATGTGACAACTAATCTGCAGTAATAATAAACAGCATGCTGAGGTTAGAGTGCTCCAGTCCCTTTGGCATATTTGCTGTATAATTAAAAAAACAATGGAGGTTTTAACCAAGAATTTTGAGCTTTCAGTACTGAGTAAATGAAATATCTGATTGCTCTCTGCAATCGCTAGCTAAACAAGTTTCTTTCAGAGGTTGAGTGTTTAAAAGTAAGCATTTGGCTAATTGTGTTTATGTGGAGTACAGAGAAGGTATCACTAGATGATTAGACTGCTAGATACTGTGGAACAACAGTTTAGGTCTGTTCTTGTATTCATTTAGCAGTGTAGACTTTAGCTACACTAGCACTGTATTGAAACTCTTTTTGTATCATTTTTTTTTCTGTATCATTCTTCCTGACAGCTATTCTCTTACATTGTAAAAAATGTAAATGTTACTTTTAAGGCATCAACATCTGGCTAATTGATCGTCTACATGCTGCATTTTTAACTTTCTTTGCTCTCTGTCCTGTTCTCACCCTATCTTTTATTATTCCATTCCAATTTTTAGTTCCAGTACACATTCTGTTTTTTTTTATCCTTTATTGCCATACTGTACATATTAGAGTATCTTTGTTACCATTTTTTAACCTAATCATTAACTACCTATTGATAAATTTAGACAAAACCAAAGAGATTTTGAGTGAAGTGTGAAGAAAGACACATCCATCTATAAAGATAAACTGGTTATTTGAAAAAGGAAGTGTTAATATTAGATAGTAAATATATTTTTTTAATATATTTTTGCATATCTTTTGTTACATTGTTCCAGTCAGTCTCTTTGTTCTGTGGGTATTTGTGCATTAACGGATGTGCATTAATTAATTCGTATATGTATTTTTTATTTCATTTATCCTGGAATTTACCCAATCAGATATTTAAACGCTTGCTATTTTTCTACAGAACAATAGGAAAGCCTAGCTTGGAAGGTACTTTTGGAGGTCATCTTATGTCTGTATTGTAACTATACATTTAAATGTTTAGAAACATAGCAAATAACAAGACTAGCATTGTATTCCTTCAAACTTCCGTTGAAAAGCAGGCCATCGTTAAGTTGTCTGAAAACAGATTATGTTTGGGAAACTACATCAAAGTCCAGAAATAATCGTGAAATACAGTTTTGATCTGAATAAATACTAATGCCAACTTTTTAGAAGGGGAAAAATCCCACAATCCCCCTCTCTTAGTTTACCTCTGTATTTAGACCATGGAGTAACGTCCTCTGAGGTATCCACACAATAATAGTGATAGCAAGAAACAGATGGAAGTCGTAAGGCATTTTTCTGACTTTTTTTACAATTAAGAATAGGAAACGGTCCTGTACAGAAGTTAACCCTTTGACAAAAGTAAATAACAGGCCTTGTGGTTGGTACTTGTCTTGGTTTGAAGGACAGGTGTCTGCGGAGGAAGGCAGGAGCGTCCCTTGAAATGGAAAGTGCAACCCCCTTCCCTACAAATTATTATAATTTTGAAATTAACGGGCCTTCAGGCAAAGATATGGGGGATAGGAATAACAGTTCTTTACTAATATATATATATAAAAAAAACACAAGGCAGGGAAAAACAAACAACCCACTGGTTTACACTGACAGAGTCAGAAATACAACCTGACATCCTATTAGGGTGGCAGTAGCAGTCCGATAAGATGGTGGCTGCAGTCCTCCTGAAGCCCTGGGTGTACTTCTGTTGAAGCAGCGATCAGGTAAAAGAGTCTGGTCTTCCTCCGAAGGTCCAGTGGTAGGCCGGTAGCTCTTGTCCTCTGGAACTCCAGTGGCGGGAAAAGCTCCTCTGGGAATCTAATGGAAGAAGGCTGCTAGGGTGTTCGAAATCTCCATTTTTATTTGGCATGGACTGCTTGGCTCCTTCCCCCCGGGTAGAGCATCTCACAATGGGATGGGGAGTCGTGAGGCAGTTCCTTGATGGGCCATTAACAGGAGATAGTCCAGGAGCGAGTTATCGATGGGTCAGGCGATAAGGCATTGTTGTGCCCATTAACAGAAGAGAGTCCAGAGGAGGGGAGGCAGAGATCACCGCCCCACCTGGTCTCAACATCTCTTGAAGATGGTAATAGAATACTTTTTTTTGTAACGTAGGAGAGTACTGTTCATCAGTGTTCACGGTCCAATGACATTTCAGTACTGTTAGCATAGGATGGTTAACTGCTGGAAAACCTAGGGGCTATAAGAAGAGCAATACAGGTAAAGTGAGAAGTGGTTGCAGTAATTATCTGCAGAGCTGTTTATTAAAGGACGAGAGTAACTTTAGAAAAATAGCCATTATTAAACAGAAGAGTTTCTTCAGAAATCATGCACATATATTTCAGATACATGAAATCTTTAGATTACCTTTTAGCATCACTACCTTTCATCCTGAAGTTTTTGGTTTTTTAAATACTAATACACCTCCAGTGTGGCAATAACTATGAACAATTGTTGCACATGTAACTTTGTGATTTCCTTTTTGTTGCATTCTACGTACTCACATGAATTTCTTTCAGTGTAAGCCTACAAATGAATGAATACACATGTATCACAAGGATCTAGCAACCCAATTTCCAAACACAGTCCCTTTCAGGAAATTCAAAGTCATTACACACCTTATTTTTAAATACTTTTTATTTGCTTATGCCGTACCTTTGTAATTTCTCTCTATTTATACATTGTTATGACATGTATAAACAATGTTCTTAATGTAAAATAAACTTAAAATTTGCCTTTTTCATCGTATAATAAGTATCCTTCCTACCCATTTGTACAGGCAGAAGTGTTTATACATGCATAGTGGGAAACAGAATTCTTTTCCACACAAGTAAGACTATAGGGTTATATAAATTGGTATATCGGTTGTATAAATTTACTATGACAAATTGCTTGTAAAATTGGCTTATTCAATAGTCAGCACTGGGGTTGTATTGGAATCTCTGATTCTTTGTGCTCTGACAGGAACTAGGGAATTTAGATTCCTTAAATAAAGAAGACTGTGAGTGGGTTAGTAAATAATTCAAAATCACATCTTTCAAAGTACTTTGTGAGGCTTCAACTTACAGTTTTTAATAGGAGTGTAAGGACAGGGTAGATAGCTTCCTCTACATTTTCCAATTACGTTTGAACGTTTCCAAATGGAATGAAGATCACTTTTTATTCTTTCTTGTTATTGTGAGTATTTCACACATAAGCAATTTTCCTCCTCAGATTTCATATCTTTCTGAAGATCTGATGAAAAGAAAATGATTCTGCAGAATAAATAATGTCTTGAATATTGAGTTTGTTTGTGCTGTGGTATATTCACACAGTGTAATATGAATTCAGAGACTGAGAATAGTATCCTAGATTCTATACTGCTTATAGAAGAGATAACAATATAGCCAGAATAGATGACATAAGTACATTCTTAAGCAATGAGAGTTTGAAAAATAATCTGGTAAACACTGGGAAAGCTGCAATTTTCTTTTTTTCACACAAAATTTTTCTAAGGTTGTATAAAACTTCACTAGTTTGAAACTGACAATATTTGATATTTTTTCAAAGAACTCAGATAATTTTATTTCAGAAAAAAAGATTGGATTTTTCATCATACTATAAACAAGATGGCAATTAGTCTAATTTCAAAATAAAAATAATTTAAAGAGAGAAACTGTATTTTAGTTTAAAAAGTTGAAATTACACTTATTGTTATTAGCTTTTTTCATACTTTCATTTAAAATATCTGAAAACAATCTCTTTGCCACAGGGTTTGATGCAGATCACAGCAATTTGAATTACTGCTGTAGGGCTTATATTTTAGAAGAAAAGAAAATAATTAAAAGAGTGTGGCTATATTGCAAGCAGTTTTAAGGACTATTGAGGTAAATCATAATAGGCAAAGGTTTATTAGCCCTTTTTCCCCTCATCATAATTTCTATTTATATTTTGTTTTGGTAGATCTTACTTGTAATTAACTATAAACTATATAACACTATTATCTGCTCAAATTATTGTATCAGAATTAAAATTATGAGTTGTTAGGGGAAAAGTCAGTTGGTGGATTATCAGATGGAGAAAAACATGCGAACTAAAATACTCAAAAAAACATGATAATGATTTGGAAATTTTGTGTCAAAGAACAGTTGGTATTCAGTCAAACTGAAAGTCTAGGTTGTACGGAAAACAAAGCAACTCAAAGTTCTTTTCCACATTGTATAGCACTTTAGTCAGTATACCTTTTCTAAAATATAGTTCACAACTATATACGTGCACATACTTCTTCATTTAGCTAATCAATATTTAACAGATTTTTATTCTAAAACTTTCCTCAAGGATTTGTTATTATATTTCATATCCTGATCAACTTCAGAGTTTAGTATTTTAAAGCAGACCTTTATGTTTTTACTATAGCTTATTTAATTAGTGTGCTTTATCATCTACCAAATTCTTAACGTGCTCTAATGCTTCCCTATAGTTATGCATTGATAATTCAATACTTGGAAAAAATGTCTTGTTTACCATGTTAGATATATATCTTCTTTATGACTTAAATAAATTTTACTGTAATCTGCTAGTTTTTGGAGTGGTTTAGTTTCTAATTTGTGTGTAAGTATGGAGTAAATTAATTAAGAACAACAGATTAGAACAGCACTGTGGCAAAAACTAAGCACTAGAGATGACGACCAAAGCATACCAGGATTTGTTACCAAACCTTCAATCTCCAACTAGAGTAGTCACTGTTTTTACTCTTTTTTGTAGTACTTTCTGCATAGCAATACATTTAAAGGAGGGAAGGATAGATATCGTTTTCAGCCAGTGCAGTGTGCAGCCTAGTGCTTGAGACAACACCTGGAGAAAGAGAAGAGAAACTTCTTAGGTTTTGGGAAACCTGGCTATGTGAAAAAATGCTTCTTTTTGCCCTTTGAAAAAGGAACTGCATTTAGATCTGTGATTAAGTGCTGTAGACACCAACAGGATTCTCTGTTATGCATATCAACTCACAGGAGGCATGTCCATGTATTTTAATTCAAGATCATCCGAGAAGCTTAAGTTTGCCTTTCTATTCAAAGTTTCCTATCAATCAGGTTTAATTTTATATTGAGCATATACTATGCAACAAAAGACTGAAGACCTCACATTCAGCTTTTAATTTGTGCTCCTCATCCCATAGTTTAAATTATTCAAAACAAAAGATTATCACTGTTTTGTCTATCAGTCCCAGACGCTGAAATACTTTATTGGCACTTTTGTTACAGATGTATACTATTGTCTCAGAAAAGAAAATAATAATGACAATAAAAATAAAAATAATTACAGCAACAGCAGCGACAGTGGTGTCCATGTTTGTTGTTTTGTTGTTTTTAACAATTATAAGGGACTTGCTAAAGTCATAAATAATTTTTATGAAATGATGGGATGGGAAAGATTGCATTTTAAAGTATTTATTTTATACCGGTGAAATAGAAAGAAAAAATAAAGGTTTTTAAAAAATTTAACTGTCAGTTGAAAATGCCTAAAAACTTTGAAGCAAAATGTTTGTTTGAGAATTTAACATATAGACACCAATTTCAGAAAACTTTAGGCCAGAAAATTTCAAGCCGCCATACACTAAAGTCTATCATGCTTTGAAAATGATTGTATAAACAATGTGGATTAAAATAAATGTTGTTGGTTCCACTATCATTGCTAACTCTTCATGTAATATAAATTGAATGTCCTGCATAATATAAATTCAATTAAATGACAATTTTTGCATCTTAGAAAAAAGATTATTTTCCAATACAAAGGTTTTTTTAAACAAATACGTACTGGCATTGTTGGCTAGTCAGTCAGTAGTTAAATGTAATGATCCTTTCACAAAAAAAGCCTGCAATTGTGTCCTGATACTTGCATGTGCAGTTACCATGACTGTTACTAGGGTAGCTACAATCCCAAGAATGAGGGGGAAAACCACACCACAAACACCAGCAGCAGAAGTCAGATTATAGATGCCCATGAACACTGAGGTATCCCTCAGTATTGTTCTACTTCTTACTGACATACTGTATTCCTCTGTCTCATAGTAATCTTGAAACTATAACATGACAGAAGACATGGTTTTTCCAAAGGTTGCATTAACAATTAACCAGCAAGTTGCAATAATTTTTAGTCAACAGTCTAAATCTAAAGTTAACTCCGAACATATTGTTGCGAAAATGGGGAGATAAATCCGATCTTGTGCGGCCGGCACCAAATATGCAAATCGGGAGATAAATAGTAATCATTTATTACAGCAACATTTACAGGTTCTTTTGGTTTGCCGGTGATACATTAAAAGCTACAGATGATATAACACAAGGCTTACCACTAATATAACAGCACACACTACACACTTACAACAATGTAACAACTTGCCCGCTGTAGGCCTGGCTGCTTGGCAAATAGACAAGCCCATTGAAAACGGATACAGTGGAATAAGAGACAGTAAAGTTGCGACAAACAAGAATCAAGGGTACACTCAGGGAAGCATAGAAATGTACCTGAGGAGAAAATGTGAAATACACTCGGGGAGGAAAAGTATACCTCTCAGCTTTAGGTGAGCTAAATAATATTACTCACATGGCTTTCCAAGTCTGGGGGGATGGAGAAGGAGTGAATACGTCAGTCCATCCTGTTGTTCGTATGGTTCCGAGTTGATCGTATCCTGATTTTTGGACCGAAATTGGGGTGATATTTATACTCAAACTTTCATGTTGTATCACAGGGGTATATGTGTGGGTGGAGATGACAATAGGCCACAAAGTCCTTTAATTTACACCTGCATGGTGGAGGTAGCAGCTCCTTTTGTTTAGGGCAGAGAAAATGGGGGACTGGGACCACGAGTCCTCTGCCCCGTTTCACAATCCTGCAGGCATCCAGATAACACCAAATAACGATCTAGCGATGGTTGCCACCCTTACCTAGTGCTTGCCACCTCACCTAATGCTGAGTTTCATGCTTCCAAACATGCATCTACATGGTGTACATGACTTGGACTTTGTGATTAAGTTTGCTCTCTCGCTACACTTATATAATAGAATTGAAAAATTAGGTTTGGTCACTGCAAATTGAGATGCTCCATTATTATACTTCTGCTTTTTGGAAGACTTTGCGTATTCCAACAAGAGTTTTTTCTGTGTGGGTTTTGTTTTTCCTTAGAGACATTTCTTGTTGTTCATGTCCACAATGTTCTTCTGGGTTTTTGTTTGCGGGGGGAAGGGAGGGGGCAGGTAGGTAGGAGGTATGTGTGCTCCCTCTAGGCAGACACTATTGCATTAAATCACGTAAGGTTGCTTTTCTAATGCTTTAAAGTAGGAGTTACGTATTCTGGTTTCATAGTGATTGCAGGTGCAGTTCTGAAAATGAATACTTAAAAAGAAGGGTACCGAGTATTTATTGATTAGGCTAAAATTTGCCATTGCTCCCATTTTAAAGGAAGAAGGAAACCTGTGTATGTTACGAGTTCTTTGTCTCTGTTCCGTGAAAGAAACAGTTCAACGATAAAATGAGCAAATGCACCAAAGCCTTCCAGATATATTGTGAACACTGATGGGTGGGTTTGTGGAAGGAGCCAGTCAGCCAAGCAACTAAAGGGCCAAAAGCATTGACTACAATTCAGAAACAGGCAACAAAAATATTTCTCTTCGATATGAAGAGTAAAAGTTTAGGATCCCTCAATAAAGCTGATAATAGACTGCAGAGGAGGGGGAGCTAGTATAAGTAAAATGCTGTGATGTTTTTGCCAAAACAGAGTAAATCCTGGGAAGAGACCAATTACTTTATGTCACTCTGAACTCTGTGTTGCCGTCTGTAACAGAAGATCCCTCAAACACTGCAAGCTGTTGCCTTAAAAATTTAGCCTCCATAATTAGCTAGATGACATACAGGGTGGATAGTTCAAGATGGTACACCGTCTGGTCCGACTAAAATGCAAAACAACCATCAACAGTGATGAGGCCGGCAAAGATAAATGGAAATGAGAGACCCAAGAACAACAGTGCAGGGAGTTGGTGTAGCAGATCAGTGCAGAAAAACTCTGGAGATAAATTAGAGTCAGACAACCTATTAAAAACATATGGAAAAATGGCAATTGAAAGTGAAATGTGTTGCAGGGGTTGTCAGTACATGTGTTTGGAGAGTAAAGAAACACCTGGGTGGAACAACTTATCAATGAACAATCAAGTGTCTTAAACTCAGATATAGCGAAGAGGATCATCTCTTTTTAAGTAATATTCTAATTCATAGTTTTCAAAAACAAGGAACAGTACTTCGTTTTCAGCAAATGCTGCTGGGATAAATTGATTACTGCAGTAATAAATTTATCCCAGCTGCATTGTAACATTTATTTTGATTTTTTTTTTCCTTTAGCACTTACCCTTAAGTACAGATGTGAACATAAATTTGCCATGCTCCAGCTAAGGGTTCACTGTAGTGCTGAGGTGGTGAAAGTGGCCATAAACCTGAGGGGGACTCAAATAACACGTAACAAATATTACAGGTGCAGGGAAAATAAAAGTGAACAGAAATTGCACACTAATAACCTCAGTTATGAAAAATAAAGGAGCAACAAGTGACCTCAGTGACACAGATCATCTGCTTTGTGAAGACTCCAAGAAAAGAAAAATGAAGTACCAAGGGTATCCTATGAACATTTAAAAAAATGAAAACCTCCTATAATTGAAAATCGTAATTCACCTTACTCAGAAATGTTGACATAATTAATAATACAGAGGATAGTAACAACTAATCTGATTAACAGCCTGGGAATATAATAGTATTTGGTTATACTTGTGTATCAGTCCAGCACCTTCCTGGGTAGAACTAATCGTTATCCCACTCCTTTCCATTCCGAGCAGACAGAGGTTTGCACTGAAAACCAAAACAAAACAGAACCCCTAAAATAATGTTTGATGTGTATGTCTTTGGTCTCAAAAACAAAACTCCATATAATTCACTTAGTTACCAAGCCAAACTATACAGAAGTTGTGGCAAACTAGCCGCTGGAATATAACCTCCCCTTCTTCACCCATCAGAAGCAGCTGTTAGAGCCCCTTCTTCATTACAGAAAGAGGCTACATCTCTGTATAGTTATGTCTCTGGATTTTGTTTTTCACTGAATGTGTGATGTATTGCTTTGTAGTCCAGAAATCTTTGAGTCCGTTGTTGAAGTAAGAATCACCATTCACTGAGATGGTTCTTTCCTCATTTGCCTTTACCCAAAACATATTAAGCACTCGTACTCACAACAGTTGTTCTGTTTTGTAGTTCAAAACCATTCTTGAAATCTAGCTCTTCAAAAATTTTTCCCGTTACTGATCATCCTTCTGTTTCTGCTTGAAAGTTTCATATGGGTTTTCTTTTGATTTTTTTTTTCCTTTAACACTTACCCTTTATCATAGACATAAACATGCTCCAGCTAACGGTTTACTATAGTGCTGAGGTGGCAAAAAGATGAAAAGATCAGCTTTCCCGAAGTTCAATCTAAGTTTTCCTCCATGCAGCCTATGTTCTCTGTTCATGACTAGCCTTACATTCTAAACTTGCTCCGTCCTAAACGTCTCTTTTAAATCTGAGGTACGCAAACAAGATGGCACTCATGGCATTTGTAATTAATGGTGCACATTGTTCATCTTTCAGCATCTGTGATGCCTTCAGTGACGTCTGGAAACATCTGGGAGTTGTGATTGTTAATCAGCTTGATGACTAGTGACTGCAGATGGAGGGAAATACTTCTGCTGTAATATGTCATATATCAGTTTTCAATTTTTTTTTTCTAGGAATATTAAAATTGCAGAAGTACACTACAAAATTTCTGGGATGAAACTGACAATCTGCATCCAAGAAAAGAAGGAATTAGGTGCCTAAATCACATGCCCAAATTGCAGTGGGAAATGCATTAAAAAAAAAAAAATTTTTCCTTAGAGAAAGTACCAAATTTATCATTGTAAAATTACAAGGTAATTTTGGAAGTTACTTTTAAAGTTTGACTTGTGAAATATGTGATACGTAATTTAACGAATCTTGGGCTTTTGAAATCTCTTTTATTGAAACGTAAGCAGTCTTGGAAGACTATTTCTTTGATACACCTAGCAACTAAAACATTTATTTTCCTATATAAGTAAATAACGCTGAATTATGTTTTTGATTGGCCTTTGAAATAATAGAAAACATATCAATAACTATGCTAAAAAGTAATAAAACACTTTGAAATTTGATGTTTATTTTTAGGCTAGGATTATTACAGAATCAGCTATACTTGCGAATTGTTACTGAAACACAACCATGCACATTTAAAGCGATGCTTGCGTTAGACAGGAATTGCTGGTATGCTATAGATAACGCTCTGCAAAATTACTGCTAACGGATTGACCATTGTTAGCATACAACTGGGTGTGCTGATCCACAACACTTCTGCTGTTCCGTGAATCTCTTGCATATAAATTAAGTGACTTTGTGGTTAAAGTGTATTTGCAAAATTGTATGAAATCTTCAAAGTAGGTCTTACCTTTATTTTTTTCAGTGACAATACACTTTTCATGCTTTCATAAGCCTATTGTTGATGCACTAAGTTATTTATTTTTCTTTTGTCTCTTTTTATTAGACTTTCAAATTCTCTTTGCTAACAGCTTTCTACTGGCCTTTGCAGGATTATTAAATTTGCCCTCTGTAGTTAATGTTTAAGTACTTTCTAGTGATTTTATCTCACTTTTATTCTTACAAGTTTTTTTCCAAAATTTTCAGTCTTAGACTTCTATTTGGCGTTTGGGTTATTCTTCAATAGCAAAATATTGAATATTTTCACCCATTGATCACCTATTTTTTAAAATCCTTTATAATTATAATAAAACCCATAATATCTTAAAATAAAAAAGGTTTTGATAACAGAAAAAGAGAAAATGTTAATTTAAAAAAGTAGAATGAGAAATCTAGATAACAAGAAAACTATCTTGACAAAACTATTCTGGATTTGTGATGAATCTGTATTAAATCTGTTATAATTTTGACTTTAGAAGTTTTAACTTTAAAATTTCCTGATACAATTTTATTGCTGCTACTCTATCACCTGCCTTCTCAATGTTGTGTGGGTTTTTTTCTCCTTCTGTGTTCAGCATAGCTCCTTACATCTCTGTTAATGTAGTCAGCTCCCACTTCAGGCACACAATGCAAATATTAATCCATGTCAGTATTTCTATAGGGACTTCATGGTAGAAATACTCAGGAAATGTTCAGATTTTTTTCTGTTTATAGTTAAAATCACCTTATTTTTTTATTGTATCCCCTTCATAACTGTGTTTTGAACTTAATATTTGTAACTTACACAATTAACTCAAATGTGATACTCCTCTTACTTAATTTTTTGCAACTTTTCCATGTCAGCTTAGCTGTGTTCCCTGCTATCACATGCTTCAAACTTAAAATTAAATCCAACACAGTTCCTCCAGGAATGAGTTATACACTTTGCTTTTGCAGTAAAAGATAATGTTGTAGTCAGTTACTCTTTACTGTACTACGCACCTATCCAGAAAAGTGATACTATGTAACAGGGACATTAAGAGGCTGAGGTTATTTTTACAGTACAGTTAAATGGTGTGACAGCAGCTCAAGTGGGATGTACTTGGAGTGGGTTAGAGCTATCTTACTGGGGCACTGACAATCTGGTGGCTTCAGCAGCAGAAGAAAAATGCTTGTCTCCTTCCGTCCATGGCAGGGCTGCTTCAGAAGCCCCAGAGTCGATTTTCCACATCTGGAAAGCAGTGCAGATGTTGCTTCCAATTACCTGACAAGGAAGTAAGTTCGGGATTAAAGTTCTCAGAGAAGGTATGGCGATTCAAGTTATCTCAGCTGATTTTTGAAAACTGAATCACATTTCCTCAGAAGCAGTTGAGCATTTTAAGTCCACCACATATTGCCAAATCTGATTTTTTTTCTCTGTCATTTACAAAGGAATTTTGTTAGATGCAATCTAAAACTGAATTTTTTTTTAAAAGAAAGACTAGGTTTTGGCTGAGGTTTATTTAACTTTTTAGTACAATTTTTTTTCTTTTGGAATAAAAATTACTATTACAGAATAGAGGTTCTCTGTCAGAGTAGCACACTAGCTTGGTGTCAGGTCATCTTCAAATCTCAAAGTAGCATTTGTTCCCTCTGTCTTACCAATGTTGAAAAATGCAGAGGCAAGGATACTACAGCAATAAGAATTTTAGCAGTTTTTAGCCTGAAATTTTAGCCTGGTGAAATAGGTAAAATAATTTCAGCATTATAAATTGCAGTAAATATAAACAACACAAGTTTTTTGCCATATAACCGTCAAGTAAGGAAGCTATGAAACATGCCCTTTCATGTTGCTTTGTAATTTGAGAAGGTATGTATTTTTACATGTTCTCTAAGATACATGTGGATTTGTGTATTATATACCTATAAAGATGGATTGAATTTACATCCAAAATTTTAAAAATCTATATTAAAACTTGAGTAGAAATTAACACATTCTATTAAGAAACTGTTGGGGAAAATGTAAAGAATAGCAGCTGGAACTGCATGTAGAGATTTCTAATGCTTTTTTAAGAGTTTAGTTTTTAATCATTATAAACAGGAAATTTAATCTCCAGTTGAACATAAATAACAAAAAAGACTCCATGACTCAGCATATAGTTGTAAAACTAAAAGGGTCATAAAATACAAATCTCCCTATTAAAAAAGGCTTTTACATAGAAGGATAAACAAAACATTTACATTGTGGCTCTAGTCAGTGCATACTGTTTAACAGCCTAAAGGAGTAGAAAAATATGTCCTCTTCTCTGTCTCTTCTTGTTTATGGTTTCCTCCTTTAATTATTATCCTTTTTGCTTTAAAAAATTCCTTGGACAGAGAGCCTTAAGAGAATTGACCCTCCCTCCTTCCACATACCCGTCCATAGAGTATTGTTTAAAACTCTTGTTGATGACAGGTTGCTTGATTATAGTAACCTTCTGTTAAAAATATATCTTGCTTAAAATATTGTTGTGTAGTATTTTATACGATTCTTCGATATACACATAGAGATAGGGAGTTTAAGTTTTAATCTGATGATCACTTCAGTTTTAAGAAGTTTAGGCACTGTACAGAGGAGGTGGCGAGGAGCAAAAATTCCCTTTTCTCTTCTTTCACAGGATACCAAACTTAAAATTTTCAGGTAACATTAGCCATCCTTTTCTGTGCCCTTTTCCTTCAAAAGTAAAATGTTGTTAAAGTAATTGCAAAACTTCTTTGCAAATGTGAGTAGGATCAAAGAAGTGACAGATGGAAGAAAGGGAAACCTCTTAAGCTGAGCTAAAGCAAGATTCAAGAAAAGTGCACAAGACATTTGTTACTTTGACAAATCTCTAAAAATTTGAAGATATAAGGTCTGATGCTGCGTGTCTGAGACTGACCAACGGCAAATATACCCCTACCAAAACCAGCACCCTCAGTAAATAATCTAAGTGTAAAGGGACCCTAAAGGAGTTAAGATATCCATAAAAGGCCGGAGAGCTTAGGTTACCTACTGCATGCTACTTCTTTAAAGATATGTTTTCTCCAGTTCTAATTTATGATTTTTTTTTTTTATTTGAGGTGCTGGCACACTTACTAAAATCAAACTGGCTAAAATCAAAACATCAAAATAAGTAGACTTATTTTGAAAACAAAACATCTGTCTCTGATCTTCATAAATAACTTGTTGCAGTATGGGCTGAATAAGCAGATAGTGAGATTGACTGAAAACTGGCTGAATGGCTGGGCCCAGAGGGCCCAGTGACATGAAGCCTAGCTGAAGGCCAGTAACCAGTGATGTACTGCAAGAGTCAATACTTGTCCAATTCTGTTCAACATCTTCATTGATCATCTGGATGCTAGGTTTATCCTTTTCAAGTTTTCTGATGATACAAAACCAGGAACAATGGTTCATACACTACGGGGCTGTGCTACCATCCAGAGGGACCTCAAGAACTTAGAAAAATATTTGAAAAGAACTTCATGGAATTCAACACAGGGAGGAGCGAAGTCTTTCACCTTGGGAAGCATAACCCCATGCACATATACATGAGGCCTGCCTAACTGGAAAGCAACATTGCAGAAAATTACCTAGAGGCCCTGGCAGACACTGCGTTGGCCAATTTGGTGTCCCTTGCGGTGAAGGAGTCTAATAATATGCTGAGCTGTATTAAGTGTCCTGCCAGCAGGTCAAGGAAAAGGTCCCTGGAGATCGTGCCCAGTTCTGGTCTCGCCAGCATAAAAGAGAAGAAGCTACTGAAGGCAATGCAGCCAAGAGCTACTAACATTGTTAAAGGACTAGTGCATCTGCCATAGAAGAAAAGGCTGAGAGGGCTGGGATGGTTTAACCAGGAGAAGAGGTCTGAGGTGGGATGTCATCCATAAATGCCTGAAGGAAAGCTGTAAAGAAGACTTCAGTGGTGCCTAGTGACAGGACCAGAGGCAGTATAGAGAAACTGAAACACGTCCTTTCTTCCTGAACATCAGAAAACCCTTTTGTCTGTGAGGGTGACAGAGCTCTGTAACAAGTTAACCAGAGAGGTTGTGGAGACTCCATCCTTGGAGATCTTCAAAAGCCATCTGGACACGGTTTTGGGCAATGTGCTGTAGGTGAGCACTTTGGACCAGATGACCTTCAGGGGTCAACTTCAACTCTTCTGTGATTCTGGTTAAAAAAGAAGTGTTTTTCTATAGCAATGGAAGGATATAGAATCATAGAATAGTTTGTGTTGGAAGGAAACTAAAGAATATCTGTGATTGGTTCTATTTTTATTATATGTATCTTCAAACCCTAGTTACTTGGGTTTGCTCTTATATGCACTCCGGTAAGAGAATTAGTTATGCAAATTTGCTGACAATATGAAGCTGGGAGTACTGGCAGATACAGTGGAAGGCTGTGTTGTCATTCAGCAAGACCTGGACCGGCTGGAGAGATGGGCAGAGTGGAAATAAATGAAGTTTAACAGCAGCAAGTGTGGAGTCTGCATGTGGGGAGGCATAACCCCATACACCAGTACAGGTTGGGGGTCAACCTGCTTGAAAGTAGCTCTGCAGAGAGGGACCTGGAAGTTCTGGTGGATAATGGGATTGCCATGAGCCAGCAATGTGCTCCTGTGGCCAAGATGACCAACAGCATCCTGGGGTGCGTTAGGAAGAGTGTGGCCAGCAAGTCAAGGGAGGTTGTCCTCCCCCTCTACTCTGCCCTGGTGAGGCCACATCTGGAGTACTGTGTCCAGTTCTCGGCCCTCCAACTGAAGAGAGAAAGGGAAATACTAGAGAGAGTCCGTCAGAGGGCTACTCAGATGATTAGGGGGCTGGAGCATCTCTCCTATGAGAAAAGGCTGAGAGACCTGGGGCTATATAGCCTGGAGAAGAGAAGACTGAGAGGAGACCTTATCAACACTTACAAATATCTAAAGGGCAGGTGCCAAGAGGATGGGGCCAGGCTCTTTTCGGTGGTGCCCCGTGACAGGACAAGGGGTAACACGCACAAATAGGAACACAGGAAGTGCTGTTGAACATATAGAGGAACTTCTTTACTCTGGGAGAGTACTGCAACAGGATGCTCAGAGAGTTTGTGGAGTCTCCTTCTCTGGAGATATTCAAAACCGAGCTGGACGTGTTCCTGTGTGACCTGCTCTAGGCTGACCTGCTTTAGCAGGGGCATTGGACAAGACGATCTCCAGAGGTTCCTTCCAACTCCAACCATTCTGTGATTCTGTGACTTTTTTTTCTATTTTTATATTGAATAAGTCAAATATTCCCTAAAGTGAGTGTGATGAAGTCTGCCAGTAATAGCTAACAGAACATACTGTTGCTAATAATTCTGACCATTGAATTCAAACAATATTTGATGTTTTTTACAAACTATTTTTATTTAGTAGTCTGTATTAATCAGATAATTCAGCTTGTGTTGATCATTACGCATAACCTGGGTAGCAGTCTTTCAATAAGAGGGACTTTATGTTAACAAGGAATTGAACTATTTCTTTATATATGTTGATGGGAAGTGAATATTTACAGGGTGATTTTAGCAGGATAACGTGTAATAAAAATTTCCTCATCAGCCAAATAACATGACTCTTCTTAACTGCTACAATACCATTCTTTAAGAAGAAAACATTGATACACCATTAAATAGGAAGAGACTTTTCTAACACCTCCAGACTGACGAGCCATTAGTGAAGACTCTTGTGTTGAAAGCAATCCGTTGCCATGTCATGAGAGTGCTTATAGAAAACTAAGACATTCATAACAGGATAATTGGCAAAGCTGTTAATTTTCTAACAACACCCTAATCACTACTTATTTCTATGCAAATGACAAAAGGATTTTGAATCAACCTACTGAAAAAAAACAGACTTAGTCATTCCCTGCTAGTTTTACGTCACTCACAATGGCGATGAACTCTTCCCATAAGTCAATGAATTCTCCTTTTTCTCCCTCTCTTTTTAATAATCTATTCTGAGATTCATTATGTCTTCAGAAGTAAACCCTTCTATGAAGTCATCCCGTGTTAATTTTTCATCTCTTAAATATTTAGTAGTCTTCTTTCAGTTGCGTAATTGCAAAGGTAAGACGAGTGGCAGCTACAAAGAAATTTAAAATTACCTTTCCCTTTTGCTATAGCTGAGATTATCTAGAGTAACTCACATTGTAAAAGAACAGTTGGAACTCTAAACATCTGCACAGAGTAGGTTATTGCATTTCTTGAATTCAGGATTTTTATTTCTCACAGTCCTGTCTCTATGCGAATGAAATAGTTTAGAGAGCCTGCAACTCCTGTGTAACCCTATCTCTCATTATCTTATTCTGCATTTTCACACCACTCACATTAATTTTTTAATATTCCCATTCATTAATATGAGGGATAACATTTTGTAAGATCCTATATGAGTATTAAATACAATTACTGTTAAACTACATGGTTTACTTGTATGTCCATATTTCCTTATATTGATTGGAATAAGTTGTGATGTTTGATGTCTTTTTACAAAGATAAAACCATCAATAATTTATATAATCTCACAAGTTAATACAATACCCTTTCTCCTGACAGCAGCATACTATCTCTTCTTCTAGATAGTTACAACGTTAAACTACAAATTGTGTAATAAGTCTGTATTTGAATTGTCTAATAGAAAGAGAAGTGGAAGATGTTAATACTTCAAAGCAATTACAATTGGTATCACCCAATTTTGAAGACTCATTGGATTCATCTGCTTCAGCTGATAACTTGGAAATCCTCTCCTCCTGTCTTGTAGATGACACTGAGTAATGGGTTAGATAGTTATGTGTTATATAGCAAAATTATTATGGAGTACAGTTTTGTTAGTCTACTTGGAAAAAAGAAAATTAACTCAGGAATTCACCCAGAGTTTGACTATGGACTCCATTGTAATAATAGACATATGAAAATGTCTGAAAATATTTTCACTTCCACAGTGAAAGCTTTGAATCTAATTTTGGCCTTAAGTAGCAAAAATATCAAAGTATACTGTATGTTACTCTACCCTTTTTTGTGGGTTAACATAAAATACTGCACCGGTGTTATCAGTGTGAGTGTAGAAAATAATTCTAGCCGCAGGAATTGATAAGGAAATACTTTTGTAATTTTTTGTAACAATCTGGCCTGAATTTTAACACTTCCCACTTGATTTATAGTCATGCATTTCTCTTAAGACTAAGGATAGCTCTGATTCCACTGTCCTTCTGATCCACAATTCCATCCTGGGCCTAAATATTCTATGAGAACTTTTATTTGCAATAAATCATAATTTTCTAAGAACAAGTATCCATTTTGATTTTTAATGATCAAATCACGCCTGCCTTTTTAATGAGATATGTGTTTACAACCAAATGACAAAGCCGCAAGAGGCCATTGGTGATCCTGATCAGAAGACCACTGTACTTGGAGGAACTGGTGACCAACAGAACAGCTAGCCTGCATAGGTGCAGGTCTGTGCTGTGCTTCCTCCTTGTCTAGCATGGCTTTCAGGATGTATTCTGCTGCACAGATCCCCTGGCTGTAAGAAAAGCTCAGGCAGCTGGTCGTGACAGAGGAGCGTGCAGGCAGCTCACGTGGTACTAGTGATTATGCCATCCCTGTGGCCTTTTCTTTATCTAAAAGTTCAACCATAACTGCTGTGTGAAAGTCCTTATTGTTTGGCAGTGGAAAAGATGAACAAAGATTTTTTTTGTTTTTAGTGAATGATCAAAATGGGGCTCTGTGCCACAGACAGGAGCTGCGCTGTGTGCTGATCAGACGCACATTTGATTTCGCGCAACTTGATATTCTGAACAGCTGAGAGATATAAGATCGCATATACTGTCCTCTCTTTCTATGTAGTGTTACCTTTAATAAATGGTATTTGAATTGATACTTTACAGAATATGAGTGGCTTTCTTACTGCGATCTAATAACATCCTGGTGCAAAACAGGTCACAGAATCACAGAATGGTAGAGGTTGGAAGGCACCTCTGGAGAACTTCTAGTCCAACACACCTGCTAAAGCACGTTCACCTACAGCAGGTTGCACAGGCCTGTGTCCAGGTGGGTTTCGAACATCTCCAGAGAACGAGATTCCACAACCTCTCTGGGCAGCCTGTTTCAGTGCTGTCTCACTTTCAAAGTAAAGAAGTTTTTCCTCATGTTCAGGTGGAACTTCTGTTTTCCAGTTTGTGCCTGTTGCCCCTTGTCCTGTCACGGGGCACCACCGAAAAGACCCTGACCCTGTCCTCTTGACACCCACCCTTCAGATATTTATAAGCATTGATAAGATTCCCTCTCAGTCTTCTTTTCTGCAAGCTAAATAGTCTTCCTTGTAGGAGAGATGCTTCAGTCCCCTAATCATGTTAATGGCCCTGTGCCAGTCTCTTTCCAGTAATTCCCTGTCTTTCTTGAACTGAGGGGCCCAGATCCCAACACAGTACTCCAAGTGTGTCCTAGCCAGTGCAGAGTAGAGGGAGTGGACATTCCTTGACTTGTTGGCCACACTCTTCCTAATGCACCCCAGGATACTACGTGCCCAAAAGGGCACATTGCTGGCTCATGGTCAACTTGTTGTCCATGAGGATCCCCAGGTTCCTCTCTGCAGAGCTACTCTCCAGCAGGTCAGCTCCCAACCTGTACTGGTGCATGGGGTTATTCCTCCCCAGGCGCCGAATCTTATACTTGCCCTCGTTGAACTTCATTAGGTTTCTCTCAGCCCAACTCCCTGGCTTGTCCAAGTCTTGCTGAATGGTACCACAGCCCTCTGGTGTATCATCCGCTCCTCCCAGCTTCATATCATCAGCAAGCTTGCTGAGGCTATGCTCTGTTCCTTCATCCAGGTCATTGATGAATATGTTGAGTAAGACTGGACTCAGTACTGACTCCTGGGAACACCGTTAGCTCCAGGCCTCCAACTGGACTCTGTGCCACTCATCACAACCCTCTGAGCTCTGTCCTTCAGCGAGTTCTCAACCACTCTCTGTACACTCATTTAACCCTTCCTAAGCTTAACTATGAGGATGTTTTGGGAGACAATGTCAAAATGCAAAGATGCTGCTCAGAGGTGATAAACTGTAAACTGCAGTGTCTTTGGAGGAAAGATAGGAAGCAATTGCAGCTGAGATAACTTGCCTAAGCAAGTGTCTAGTAATGAAAAACAAGTCATTACCCTCGAGGGAAAATTAACACATTCAAGAAATTCCTACTCTTCTAAATATGGGTATAAAATATACAATGACTATGAATTACAACTTAAAAACAGAAGAATAAAAATGTAAATACTCTGGTTATCCATGTAAGCAGAAAGAGAGACTAAAGTTTCTGTATTACATAAAAATGACTGCAATCTCTAATGCAGTCCACTGACTGCTGCCTTCCTTGAATTGGAATGACTCCTTTGAAGAGGATAAATGGTAATAGGGTACTAGCAGGGAAAGAAACCTGTGATCCAATCCAATTAGTACAGCTGAGAACTTGTGAGCCACTTAGAATTAAATGCAAAGACTGACAAGTATTTGTGAGAAATATTACAATAATTACTGGAAGCAAGAAATCTGCAGTTCTGTCTCTATGCATTTGAGTAAAAAAAAGCATACTCCTTCTTTTCCAAGATAAGACTTAAAATCAATATTCATATTCTATATTGTTTTGATTTATTTCAAACTAAGTAGCTGGTTTTTTCTGTCTGTTTTTACTGCAGTTATCCCTACAGGAGAGCTATCAACTTACAGAAATACATGATATGGCAATGCAGAGAAAATTATTCCCTTTCTACTTTTTCACCCTGGGACATTTCACCTTCCATGAAGTAAAATGAAACAAAGCAAATGTGAAAACTTTGTTATTAGAGGTTGCTCTCACTACGTGGCCTGAAGACATCTTTTTAGATGTTTATATTCTGCATTTATCAAAGAGTGGAAGTGTCTTGTATGTAATGCTTTCCATAGAGCTTCAAAACTTCAAGTACTAGTGTAAATATGACCAGAGTTATTTGTTAAAGTGACACATTACTGCAGAGGAACATCTGGCAGACCAGATATTAGTTAATATACACTGTTCAAAGCATCTGAATCTCGAGTAATAACACAATCTTGACTATGGAGAGTTTTCACTTGCTTCTGTTGCTAAGGGAACGACTTTTCTGTTACTCATGACGTTCATGTGAATCCTAATTTTTAATGGCTTTTGCACAAGACAGAAGAAACAGAAAATGCATAACAATCATCAGTGAAAGATGGGGAAACATCTGAACTGTGTTCTATCTTTCAAACCCACCATTTGTTCCTTCTAGCAAGGGGATGGTTAGCATTTTCGTTTTCTCAGGCAAAGAGCCACAGCTTCCATTTTATGTAGCTAAGCTTGAGTATTTCAAAACTGAGTGAGGTTTTTGGTTTTTTTACGCACGACTCAGATGTTAGGATTTGGTTTTTCTCCTTTAGGTGAGTGGGGACGGGGTAAGCAAAAGTTTCAGGAAGCAAATAAAATTAAACAGTTGTAGAACTTCTAAGTAACATTATTACTATATATTAAATACGGCTAAAACTTACAAATAATCTATTTTTTTCTGTGAAGTTCAGAGGCACTGATCAATACTCTG
Organism: Leptosomus discolor; assembly: GCF_034619465.1. NCBI lineage: Eukaryota > Metazoa > Chordata > Aves > Leptosomiformes > Leptosomidae > Leptosomus > Leptosomus discolor. The sequence goes on along the minus strand of NC_141419.1, from coordinate 42,870,095 downwards.
TTTCCTTTCACTCAACTAACAGCTGAATGAATATCCATATATATAGTAAAAGATAGAATATTTTCAGGAAGTAGCTCCTGAAAGCTGGAGATATGGATGAAGGCAGAGTTATTAAAACTCTCTTGAAAAGACACCAAATTGTCCATAGATGTCATTTTATACAAAGAAATTGGCTTTTCATTTTTCATTATTCATTTTTTCCCTGCAGATTTTTTTTCTTCAAACTAAGAGTTTTGTTATTTAAAATGTCTCTTAATTTATAGGTTTGCTTCTGCTCAACGATAAATTTGTAGCTTTTTCTTTTGGATATGGTTATCTACAACTTTGTGATCTTTGTCCAGGATCATTCTCCACACATTAAAAACAACTAGATTTTTGATTTAAGAGAGAGAAGGAAAACTGCCTGCTTCTTAAATGGTGTTTAACTTAATAACACATTACAGTGCTGCTCCAGAAACTCATTTCCGGTGACTTACTGGTAGGATAGTATGGCTTACCATTTGCTCTTTAAATACTACTACTGTCTCTTACATTGACTCTTTACCTAATTATCTAACCTGAACTCGGTAAACAAATCAACCAATAACCTTAATTTCAGAGATATGATGAATGAAGAGGGTGTTCTTGTTGGTTGTCCCCATTTATAGAAACCCTCTCGGTCTAAAGGAGACTGAGACAGAGTTTATATCTCTGATTCATCCAGTTAGACTTTTTCCACTTTTTGGACTGAATTTAGCACTGCTTGATAAAGACAGATGAGTCTGTTTACTACAGCTATATCAGTGTTTAGGCAGCAACAATGGAAAAAAATCTGTATAAGATCTGCATAAAATGATGGCCATTTTTGGCACGCCTATGAATGGGTACGTGTACCATAAGTAATTTCACAGAAAATTAAAAGAAGGTTCTACAACAGACTCCAAAGAAATGTAAAGAAATTAAATATGGAATATTTCTTCCCTTCCCAGGTTTTCTGCCGCTCGTAATGGTTTCTGCCACGTTCTTCTATTCTCAAGAATAGAAGGCTTTTTTTACTTTGGAGTGATTTTACTCTTGTACCACAGGTAATGAGTTCTTAGCTGCTTATTCTGTCCTGACCATTTGACATAAATATAAGAATATGATAAAATATAGAAATATATGATTTGGTTGAAATGGTTCTTGAATGAGATTTATTAATAAAATATGTAAGTATAGCATGGTAACTTACCATGGTGTTATGGACAATGAATTTCTAACGTGCTTCAGTGCAGTGTATATATCACAAATACGTTATTACTGTAAATTGTGGACTACCTTATAGAACAAAGCTTGCATAGTACCAGATGTTTTATTACTCTATCGCTAAAGAAGTAAAGTGCCTGACTAATACCTGTAATTTTCTTATTATGATTAAAGAAGAATTTTTTTGTATTGTGGGAATAAAAGAGAGATAGTTTACTATGCATCTTTGGTAGACAGAAAAGAAGGAATATTTGAGCTTCTAGGTAATGGAGTAGTTTAAAATTATAGGGAACCATTGCAGAAACTGCCATTTTCATCATATTTACAGAATATGATGAACGCTGGATGACCTGCTTAACCTAAAGCTCTAATCAGGAATAAGAACATTTTCTTATTTTCATTCTAAGTAGTGGCTTATACTTTGGAAAATTTAATATCTGTGTAAATCATAAGTTTAGTATTCTGTGAACTGTAAATTGAGGTGAATAAAAATCCAGCTTTCGCCTTTAGTAGGCCTTTTATGTCATAGGGATAGGCTAATTTCAAAAGATTTCACAGGATGTGAAATTACAACTGTTTGAGAATGGGGCACCACATGCAGCCTGACAGTGGCCAAATTGGAGAACAATGATACTGAAAAGGGAAAATTTATTAATTAAAAAGACAGATTAAAAGAACCATAACTGCTATTTCTGAACCAGGACTAGACAAAATTAAATTTGTTTGCATGCAAGGTCAACTTCCCCCTAGAATGCAGAACTCCTAAGACAAAGATTTGACTTTGGCGACAAGACAAACACCATGATTGTTCATTTATTTCAAGAGCAGTATAGACTCTTCTTGAAAAAAAAGAGAATGAGAATTTTATGCAAATATCATCAATTTTCACATAAATTGTAGAAAACCTTTGCAAAAATCAGACATTATTTCTCAGGCTGATGATTTTTTTTTTCCAATTAAGTTTTTTGCTAATGTATCAGGGGTTTTTTCCTAGCTGAGAAACATCATGGTTTTTTCATTTGTATCAGCTCACAGTGCAAAAGCATAGAAATAGGCTACCTTTCTTTTCCAAATTATGGAATTTTTTGCATAATATTTCATAAATCTAAGAAAGGGTGCCATACTGGACCTTGTTCTCACCAACAAGGAGGGGCTGGTGGCTAATGTGAAGCTCAACGAAAGCCTTGGCTGCAGTGACTGTGAAATGTTAGAATTCAAGATCCTCAGGGCAACAAAAACAGTGCGCAGCAATATCACTGCCCTGGACTTCAAGAGAGCAGACTTTGACCGCTTCAGCTATCCGCTTAATAGAGTATCACGGGATGAAGCTCTGAATGGGAGAGTGGCCTGAGAAAGCTTGTCCATATTCAAGGACCACCTCCTCCAAGTGCAGGAGCAATACGTTCCAAAAAAGAGGAAGGCAGGGAAGAAAGCCAGGAGGCTTGTGTGGATGAACAAGGAACTCCTGGACACACTTAAAGACAGAGAATTTACAGAAAGTAGACAGGTAGACTGGGAAGAATATAAAAAAGTTGTCCGAGCAGCCAAGGATCAGGAAAGGAAAGCTAAAGCCCAGATAGAACTACAGATGGCCAGGGACATCAAGGGTAACAAGAAACACTTTTATAAGTATGTCAGTGATAAAAGGAAGACTAGGGATGCTCTGGGCCCTCTCTGGAAGGAAACAGGAGAACTGCTCACAAGGGATATGGAGAAGGCTGAGGTTCTCAATGATTTCTAAGCCTCAGTCTTCACTGGCAAGGGCTCTAGTCACACTATCCAAATTGCGGAAGCTGGAGGCAGGGACTGGGAGAAGGAAGATCTGCCCGCTGTAAGTGAAGAGATTGTTTGTAACTATCTAAAGAATCTGAGGGTGTACTATTCCATGGGACTTGATGGGATCCAGCCACAAGTCCTGACAGAACTATCAGGCCAAGTTGCTTGGCCACTTTCCATCATATTTGAGAAGTCATGGCAGGTTACTGAGGTGCCCATTGACTGAAAAAGGGGAAACATCCCCCCGATTTTCAAAAAAGGGAAAAAAGGAAGACCCAGGCAACTACAGGCTGGTTAATCTCACCTCTACGCCTGGCAAGTTCATGGAGCAGATCCTCCTAAAGGCTCTGCAAATGGAAAATGTGAAGGTGATTGGTGGGAACAAACATGATTTTATCAAGCAAAAATCCTGCCTGATGCGTCTGGTGGCCTTTTATAATATAGTTAAAACATCAATTGACAAGGGAAGAGCAGCTGATGTCTATCTGAACATGTGCAAAGCCTTTGACACTATCCTGCATGGCATCCTGGTCTCCAAATTGGAAAGACATGTATTTGACGGATGGACAACTCTGTGGATAAGAAATTGGCTGGAAGGTCGCACTCAAAGAGTTGTAATCAATTAGAGATCAGTGAAAAGTTGTGTTCCTCAGGGATCAGTACTGGCACTGGTGTTCTTTAACATCTTTGTCGGCGACATGGACAGTGGCATCGAGTGCACCCTTAGCAAGTTTGCCAGCTACACTAAGTTGTGTGGAGAAGTCGACATGCTGGAGGGAAAGGAGGCCATCCAGAGGGACCTTGACAGGCTGGAGAGGTGGGTCCATGCCAACCTCATGAAGTTCAAGGACAAGTGTAATGTCCTGCACCTGGGTCTAGGCAATCCCAAGCACAGGCCTGGCGATGAGTGGATTGAGAGGAGTCCTGGGGAGAAGGACTTGGGCGGGCTGGTGGATGATTGGCTGAACATGAGCCAACAGCATGAGCTTGCAGACCAGAAAGCCAACCGTATCTTGCACCAAAAAAAGCGTGACCAGCAGGTCGAGGGAGGTGATTCTGCCCCTCTACTGCGCCCTTCTGAGACCCCACCTGGAGTGCTGTGTCTGGAGACCTCAACACAAGAAAGACACAGAGCTGTTGGAGCGAGTCCAGAGGATGGCTATCAGGAGGGTCAGAGGGTTGGAACACCTTTCCTACAAGCACAGACTGAGAGAGTTGGGCTTGTTCAGCCTAGAGGAGAGAAGGCTCTGGGGAGACCTTCTAGTCTAAGCCTTCCAATATCTGAAGGGGTACTACAGGAAGGCTGGGGAGCGACTTTTTACAAGGCCTGCAGTGATAGGAGGAGCAGTAATGGTTGGAAGCTGGGAGAGGGCAGGTTTAGACTAGATAGAAGGAAGAAGTTCTTCACCCTGAAGGTGGTGAGGCACTGGAGCCTAAGGAAGTTGTGGGTGTTCCATCCCTGGAACTATTCAAGAAGAGGCTGGATGGAAACTTGAGCAACCTGGACTAGTGGGAAATGTCCCTGCCATGGCAGAGGGTTTGGAATCAGGTGATCTTTGAGATCCCTTCTAACTCAAGCCATTCTATGATTCTATGATTCTCTCTCAGCCTCACAAGAAGCCCAGAGCCAAAATATTCAGTTCATATTAAATCACATTCATTGCTCACTATCACACACACAGAGGCGAAGTACATGCAAAGAATCTCTACATGTCAGAAATTATGACTCTGTTTTCAGACAAAAGTCACAAAATAGATTTCTGTGGAAAAGTGTGACAACTGACAACCTCAGTCATTACTATTCGAGACCTATCCAACCCTTGTCAGAAACAGATATAACTCATCACCATGACCAGAGTTTTAAGAGAAAAGGAAATAAAGTTACCAGGCAAAGTTGATCGACAGCATAAATACACTACATATATTAATGAGAGGCACTAAAAGACTACACCACTCTTTATGTCAGTGTTGCCAGTCAAAGAGGGAGTAGAAAGCAAATGTTACTTGCAAGTCAACTAACATTTTATTGTCATCTGTTGCCAAAAAAAAAATTTCTGCTACATGACACTACTCATTGGTTCTTGAGAATAGTCTAAGCCAAGTGAGAAGGCAGTCATAGACAATTTGTACAAATTAATTGACTCCTCGTTATTACTCTACCAAAATCATGTGAGAGAAGGTGTGTAAAATAAATGAACAGCATTTTCTCAAAGATTAGAAAAAATGGGCCAGACAAGAATGGGGCAGGACATCATTCTTCTAGCCCACAACAGGCTGAAATTTCAGTATAGAAAGCTTTTAAAGAAATTTAAGAAAAAAGAAAGCATGAATAAACAAACAGCAGCTGGAATTGGGAGAACCAAGATAAAATCCCTACCCCAGTGTACACAGTTGCCACAGGAGGGATTTAAGCACATGTATGTTTCAGCTGAAAAAATTGTGGCAAACCCTAGGCACAGACTGGAGTACAGGAAAATTGTAAGATCCATTTGATGAAAAGCAACGGTTCTTTTTGAGACCATGTAAATGTGGTCTCTCTCAGGTAAATGTTCTCTCTCATGTAAATGAAAAGCATGCCTGTTTCCAGTTCCTCACAGGGTCATCACAAAAGTGTCCCTGCTTTTAACTGAGTCCTTGGGACAGTCAGAAATACTATTGCAGTTTCTAAGTAAAAGAAAAAGCCAAGGAGGAAGTCTCTTGCACCTATAAAGCAATAGTTTCTGTACCTTTAATTGATTCAGAAACCTTAATAAATTTGTATTACACACTAATAAACATGTATTCCCTTCTAAAAGAGCCAAAGAGAGTAGATAAAAGGAATGGTTGTACACTATTCACCTAAAGTCATCATGATCTTTGAAAATTTATATTAAAATAATTTTAAAAACATCTTATTTTTATCATAGCAGTCAGAGTGTACATGGGAAATAAGAAGAACTTATTTTAGAAGCTACACATGAAGCAATGTTAGAAAAAACCATTTGGGTGAAGGATGAACAGAATTGTACTGTACCTTTTAATGATTTTATCATGAATGAAGAATATTTACATTTCAGATGAATAGAGAAGTTACCAGTATCTTGGATCTTGAAAATCATAATAGTAATGATGGAATTATGAAGCCCTAACGTTTCAAATTTTTTTCTCATTTTTGCAGTAGTTTAATTGAGTAACTCTCTATCATCCTCTGATGAACTAAGGAGACAGAAATTATGCTGTTGCTGCAACTATGAAGAACTATATTCCTGTTAAACTAAAGCTCTATATTCACTGTAGCATAATTGTTTTCACTTAATCTCAAAATTAATTTTTGTATATTCTTATTTTATGTATATCTCATGATGATTTAGGTCTTGACTGAAAGTGAATCTAGAGATACAGGAATGTGATATAAAAGGAGTGCAGTTTTCAGTTGCTAATGAACAATCAGCAGGATAGATTATAAGGATTTGACAGCTAGTGGGTGGAGAAGCCTGGATTGTCTTCTATATGCCCTGTCTACTGTATGTAAAGCCTAAACGGTTCCAAATTTCAGGAAGCGTCCCATGTCAACGTGAAATTTTTTTATCACTACCATAACAGCAAAGGAGAATACTGAACTCATCTAGCCCTAAACTACAACTATTCACAGAGCCCAAGAGCACAAAGCAGGTGCCTGTCACTGCAAAGCCTCATGTAAATGTTTGCCTCCCTGCGTGCTCCCTGATGTGCACTCTGTGATCTGATAAATCTCAGGATCTTACTGCAGATTATGTGACACTGCAAATTGTCCTGTCATAATCTCAGCTGAAAGAAACATTTTACTGCCTAGGTATATATTAAATTCACTTTACATCCAGGCAGAATTGTAGCCTTTTATTGTTCCAAGAGAACTAGAAGGGATAAAATCATGACTGATTTGATTTGAAACATTGTGATTTTTACACAAATCTTATGACTTATGTCATCTGCTATTTCATCAGAAAACTGAGGTTAACAAGACTGAATGAAGAAGTTTTCCTTATAACTCTGCCTCTATGGTAGAACTTTTATTACTAGAGAAACAACACTGTGACTATAGTAGAGAAAGAGCCACTAAAAAGGATTTAATTATATTTAATTATATTCCAGAAAAGCTTAATAACTTAGTGCAGATGTATGATTACGTACTTGTATTTTACTTCTGAAAATATATTTAATTGAAATTTAAGTAATATTTTTTTTCATTATTGAGCACTGGAAAAACACAATTTCTGTTGGTCCCAAACCATATAAGATTAAGGATAAATTTGATAACATTTTTATCTGCAGTCTCTGTCACTAGATTAATAAAATTTTAGTTCCTGGTCTGTTTTGTGTAATAATTCTGTGGCTAATGTATTTCTCCAATAAGTAAATAGCTTCTTTCTTTCCATCCCTATAGGTTTTGTTCCTCTCATTTCCTCTTGTCAAAAGAGTACTCTGGCTGTCAAGCCTCCTGGCATTCTCAGGTAACTTATACTTAATTGCACTTGTAAAGAAAATTAATATGGACTACTTTAAAAATAATAAATCCAGAGAATTATGATGATTTCTCTGCCTGATAGGAGGAATATCATGTGAGAGATTACCGTTATTTACTCTGGTCATGATTTTCAGCTTGACAACTGCCCTGAAAAATCTCGCCTAGACATACTTTTAGGCCATATGCTCTTCTTTAGGATAGCCTATGCCTGACAGACACAATTTACTTTCAAGAGATGAAACACAAAATTGCCAATTTGTCACCCAATGCTGCTATCGTTTCTGCTTTACTCATTTTTAAGACATTCTTTCCTACGGATAAAAGATTGAACGACTCTCTGGAAATGGAAAATCTTTTCTGAACTGTGTGGATCCTAAGTGACAGTAACATATCTCATGGTGGAATGGCCGACCAGGGAGCAGAACACTGAGATCAAAGTTCTACCACCTGAATTCATAAACCATATCAGTATTATTAGTATTCCATGATAACTCATTCTCATGACAATTAAATCAGAAGAACAAAAGGGGAGCAATTAATCAAGCTATGTACTAAAAATTGTAATGAGCCTTGGAAATTGTAAAATGATTAATTCCCATCCAACAAAAAATTAAATCATTTTCAATGCTTACAGGTTCCATTAACTAAAATACGGTCTTCTACAACACAGAAATCACTGAACAGATGAGATTTGCTGATCCAGCATGTAGTTCTTGCCACACAAGTGAGAAATCCAGACAAATGAGTAAAATGTTTTGTCTCTTCTTTCTGTTGCCTGTTGGAGTCTTTGAAAGTAAGACATTGCTTATAGATGTAACATCTTAGTGTGGCCTTACATTTCAAAAAAACCTCAGTCCAATAAATTTGAAGTCAGCGAATTCAAGCAATTTGACGTGTACTTATTTCTTCAGTTTCAAGATTATCCCATAGCAGAAATAGAATACTAGTATAATTCATTATTAAAGAATAGGAGGCAAAGAAACCTCCTATGATTTTTGATTAATTAACTTATATTTCACAATTTTTAAAGCTTGCCTTTTTATATGAAAACTTTGACAGTGATCACCTTGTACATGTTTGATAGATTGCATTTTTCTTTCAGCTTGCCTATCTTAATTATATCAACCTTTATAAATTAGAATAATAAATGTGTACCATTCACGAATTCCTAATTTTAACAGAGCATGAGCGTCAGATGAATACTTAGTTTATAATATTCATAACACTATTAAAAGAGGATTTTGCTAACAAAAGTTGTGATTAATAAAAATTATATTTTTCTATCACAATTATGGATTTAAAATATTAAATACCCTCTTTTTCTTTTTCAAAACCCTTTCATGGTAGGCATCAAGAAAATCAAAATGTCCATCTTAGGTTAACTTATAGTCCTATAAAAATACATTTTTTTCACAAAGTTTTCTACTTTTACTTAAAAATGCAACCTAATAATCCTACCACAAGTGCCCATCTTTTGCTCAGATCACTTTCCTTGTCAAAATACAATTCACTGAAAGAAGAGAGCTTATTTCCTCAAAGCTACTTTTAAACTAGTCGCAATTCAAAACTCGTAAGAAGGCACAAGTGAAAAAGCTTCTGCTTCATCTTCAGATGCCTAGGACAATGAGTGTTGGACCTGTAACTTCCACCAAGACCTATCCTGTCAAGAGAGACCCACTATAGCTCTTTCTTTCGCAGATTCTTCTATCCTGTAGCGTAGTGAGCAGGCGCACACAAACTAGTAGGTAGCTTCTGAATTATCTCAGCACTACATGTATTAGTAACACTACAATGAGACATAGATAGTGCATGTAAAAATTCATTTCATAGGATGCAGAGGTCTCAGAAGATCCCTCATACCCACAGCTTAGACATTGATATGAATACCGTTTCTTATTTATTACTGGTTTTCAGGTGTAATCAGTTGAGAAAGGTGAAGGTCGAAGTAAATTCTATAATACCAAACTTACCCAACCACAAAATACATCTCTTCACCAGATTTAAGTTTGACAGTTTTCAATGCCAAGACTAGCCCACATGTTCATGCATGAAGCCAACCATTATTATGAAATATAGTCTCTCAGAGCATTATGGTTTTTTAACCACTGTAATGCAATAGTCTATCAGGCTATCATTCAGAATTTTTTTTTCCTGCAGACATCTCTATCCAAGTTTTAGATAGGGAAGTTTATAAAAGTAAAAGAAAGCTATCAGTTATAGAGGAACAGAAGGAAATATATCACAGGTTTTTTGTGAATATACAGAAGTCTATCTCAAGACCTGTGGATCCAGAGAAATATTGCAGCTCTTGGAGATAAGTAATAAGCAGTTTGAAATGCCATTCTGTGGTATATCAGACTGTTCAGGGATAATTGTGAGTATGAATGTCTGTGAATTTGAAATAGCCTATAAGTACTACTAACCCAGTAGAATTAGTTTTTACAAATTTAACACTAAATTAAACCATTGCACTAGTTCGCAAATATCCCCACACTTGCTTACTCACGCCAAGGTTTTCAGATGTCTTAAATGGAATATGAGACTGTTTTTGAACAGAAACTGTAAAATCAGCTTAGTAATGTAGTCAAATATGCACGTTAATCCCATTTATTTAAGTTATAAGTGTAATTCCACACCAAAATGTCTATGTTGGCCACAGAATTATCAGCACTTGTATATCTGTTAAAAATGAATGTTAGATGCAGATGTAAATAAATATCCCTTTTTCCCAAAGGAACGTGCATCCTGAGAGATGTCTTAACTTTCCCTTGGCTTTTTTGACATTAATGAAAGTACAACATTGAACAAAAATTCAAAGGAATAGGCAGTATAGTATGATCTAAAGCAGACTTTAAGAATTACGTTCCTAAATTGCCTGTGGCCTTGAGAAAAATAAAGTAATTTAGTTTCTAGATTTCTAATATAGATATGAATGTAAGCATTGCTATTCAGGTATGTCATAATTGTTTCATGTCAGTATAAGAACGTCATTTTTATGTGTGCTGTTTGTTTTCTTTCGTTCATTTATTATAGAGGGGTATTGACATTTATTTTACTCTAAATTTATAGAACCTGGGTTTGACTTCATTCTGCTAAAGACATAAAATACTTAATCATTGAGCAGATTCTATGAAAAAGATGGCAAAATCGTTTTATAATCTTATTGTTTGAAGTTGAACAAATGTCCTTGGCTTTTAATTATTTATCTACTTTTAAAGTTGATTGTACAACAAGTACCTTAGATCAAGTGGTAACTTTTAATTTTCTGTATCTCTTAATACCTAGAAAATGGATCTTTTAACTTCACAAATACGTCTAACCCATCACTCAGCTCTTGCTTGTTTAGTAATCCCATTCCCATTCTCAGACACTCATCAGTCTTTCTCACTTCCTTTGGAATACAAACCCAGTCTAATTGATGTATTTATATGTTGGGTTTCTGTATTTTATCCTCATTTTCAGTTAGTTCTGTCTTAATTTAATCTTAAAATCTACCACCCCTCTATACAAGAAAGTCTCAATGGAGACAACAATTGTACATCATGATAGCACAGGGTATAAGAAACTACATTTACATAATTTAGAAAGGATATACCAGTTGAAATGAATGCAAACCTACGAAGAAATAAAAATATTTCTGTAATATATGCAAGTATTAATTTAAGACATATGACATATAGACCCATCCTTTCTAGAACTACAACACCTAAAATTAAGGTGAAAAATAATATTAGGGCACTCAAAGTCTGCTGCTGAAGTTTTTAGGAAATTCAGGTAACATTCTAACATCAGTTACATTGTGCATGTACAAGTTTAAAACCAAAATAGCATCTATTACAAAAGAAGAAGTTCACACTGGATACAAGGAGAATTTTTTTCTCCTTGAGGGCAGAAAAGAAGGTTGTCCACATAGGCCAAGCATGCTCCGTACTTGGAGGTTTTCAAGCATAATTGGATGAAATCCTGAGAAACCATGTGTCAGATCACATCTGATCCTTCTGTGTACAGGAAGTCCTGCCACAGATTTTCCAAGGTCCTTCTCAGCCTGAATTGTCTTAAAATTATACTGCTACTGCAGGGCAAAACTGGATGAAGAATGGAAACAAAATTACTTTTTCTAAAATCTTCAAGGACAGGTCCAAAATTCAGTATCATCAGATGGCACATCTATTGTTTAGTGGATAAGGTAGCCAAATAGGTTCTGAATTTTTCCCCTTTTTCTTGTAAATCTACTTCATCACATAAAATTTTATTTAATTATAATTGTCCATCAGCCTCTTAAGCTTTGGTGTCCCATTTATTTCTTAATACAACAAACCCACAAAAAATAAATAGGCCCAAAGAGCCAAAGTAATGGTTTCATACTTCTTTAAAAATTTTAACTTCCGTTGTATATGGTACCTTAAAAGTGGCTAGAATCACAGAACGGTAGGGGTTGGAAGTGACCATGAAAGATCATCTAGTCCAACCCCCCCCCCCCCGCCAGAGCAGGACCATCTAGAGTAGATCACACTGGAATGTGTCAAGGCAGGTTTTGAATGTCTCCAGAGAAGAAGACTCCACAACCTCTCTGGGCAGCCTGTTCCAGTGCTCTGTCACCCTCACAGTGAAAAAGTTTTTCCATATGTTAATACGGAACGTCCTATGCTCCAGCTTGCACCCATTGCCCCTTGTCCTGTCATTGGACATCACCAAGAAGAGCCAGGCTCTATCCTCCTGACACTCGCCCTTTACGTGTTTATAAACACTAACAAGGTCACCCATCAGTCTCCTCTTCTCTAAGCTAAAGAGACCCAGGTCCCTCAGCCTTTTATCAGAAGGGGGATGTTCCACAGCCTTCATCATCCTAGTCCTTCTTGAACTGAGGGGCCCAGAACTGGACACACTATTCCAGATGTGGTCTCACCAGGGCAGAGTAGAGGGGGAGGAGAACCTGTCTTGACCTATTGGCCACACACCTTCTAATACACCCCAGGATGCCATTGGCCTTCTTGGCCATGAGGGCACATTACTGGCTCATGGTCATCTGCTGTCCACCAGGACCCCCCAGGTCCCTGTCCCCTACGCTCCTCTCTAACAGCTCAGTCCCCAACCCCAACTGGTACATGGGGCTGTTCTTTCCCAGATGCAAGACTCTACCCTTGCCCTTGTTGTAGCTCATTAAATTTCTCCCTGCCCAGTTCTCCAGCCTGTCTAGGTCTCTCTGAATGGCAGCACAGCCTTCTGGTGTGTCAAGCCACTCCTCCCAGTTTTGTGTCATCAGCAAACTTACTGCCAGTGCACTCTGTTCCCTTGTCCAGGCCATTGATGAATATATTGAATAGTACTGGTCCCAGTACCGACCCCTGAGGGACTCCACTAGATACAGGCCTCCAACTAGACTCCGACCCATTGACCACAACTCTCTGACTTCTTTCATTCAACCAATTCACAATCCACCTCACTACCCAATCATCCAGACCACACTTCCTCAGTTTAGCTGCGAGGATGCTGTGGGAGACAGTGTCAAATGCTTTCCTGAAATCAAGATAAACCGCATCCACTGCATTACCATCATCTCTCCACCTGGTTATGTCGTCATAAAAGGCTATCAGGCTGGTCAAACATGACTTCCCCTTGGTGAAGCGGTCTTGACGGCTGCTAATGACCGTCTTATCTTGATATGACTGAGACTGTGCCAAGGACAAGCTGTTCCATCACTTCTCCAGGGATGGAGGCGAGGCTGACTGGTCTGTAGTTACTCAGTGACATTTGCTTTCCTCCAGTCCTCAGGCACGTCTTCGGTCCCCCAGAACTTACCAAAGACGATGGAGAGTGGTCTGGCAATGAATTCTGCCAGCTCCCTCAGCACCCACGGTTATCTCCCATCAGGACCCATGGATTTACGTATGTCCAGATTCCTGAATTGATCCCTAACCCAGTCCCCATCAGCCAAAACGAACTTCTTTCGTCTGACTTCCTCTGGAGCCTTAGGTGTCTGCGGCTCCTGAGGACAGTCTCCAGCAGTATAGACAGAGGCAAAGAATGCATTCAGTAACTCTGCCTTCTTTGTATCCTATGTCACAAGGGCACCCGCCTCATTCAACAATGGGCCTACATTGCCCGTACTGTTGGTTTTGTCTGCAATGTATCTGAAGAGGCTCTTTCTGCTGTCCTTGACCTCATCTTGCAAGGCTTAACTCCAAGGAGGTCTTAGCTTTCCTAGTTACCTCCCTACATCCTCTGATAACAGTCTTATATTCCTCCCAATTGGCCATTTCCTCCTTCCAAGAACTATAGAATCTCTTCCTGTGTTTAGCTCATCAGTTCCCTGTTGAACCATGCGCGTCTTCTGACTCCTTTTCTTAATTTCCTACCTGCTGTGGTGCTCCAATCTTGAGCTTGGAAACAGTGGTCTTTGAATATAAACGAACTATCTTACCTTCTAGAACCATGTGCCATGGAATCATTAAATGACCTTTAATGTTTCTCAATATTTATTTAATATATTACCCTGCTCCACCACAGAGAGGCCCCAAATGCAGTACAAATATTGTCTTAGCCACCAGTCTTCCTACCCTAGATTCTTATTAAAAATTTTCAACCTTCCTTTAGAAACTAACTGAAATGTAGGAATGTAAAACAGGACTAAAATAAATTATATAAGTGCAGGCTTCTTTCTTGCTGATTTAGACAATTATTAAATCCAGTGATTTAAATCCTCTTGTTTAAATAAACTCTTGTGGGCTACAAGACACAAGATGGTGGTGCAAATAGTGACATCTTCAACTAAAATTTGAAAATACAGGCACATTCTATGATCACAGAGTAAGATAGGAGACGAAGGTTAACTATCATGTTGATTAGTACATGCAGTTTAATAAGAAAAACTGCAAAATTTGTGGAGGAAAATCAACATCAATCTTAAATAAGTTCATATCTCAATGGGACTTTAAAAAAATAGCAAAAATTTAGTGCATTTTGTTTTGTGATCATATTAGCACATTTCATTTCCTTCTGTTGAACTACGTTTTCCACACTTTTAGACAGAATAACAAGATATTGAAATATACTATTTACATAAAAACCACAGGCCAATAATTTGGCTCAAAAGAGGCAGATATTATCAACAGTTATTCAAACCAAGCATGAGCTAGAGTTACACAATAATGGCTTATGCATCAGCAAAAGACATTAATTTTCCTAATTATACATCTAATTTCAACCAATTTATTTCTCTTCACCTGCCAATTATGACAGATGATACATATCTTGTCCCATTTTCCCTGGGTCGTACTGGTTACCAAAGGGATCTCTTCTCTTGGAAAGAGAGTTTATCGTGCCACGAAGTGTTATGAAATGAGCAATGAAGGTAGACAGGTCATATCACAGAAAGCTTCAGGCTACATTTGTCAGGTCTGCCATCTCAAGGAAACAGTGAAAGTCAGCCAGGTCCCTGAAAACACTTTTACCACAGATTAGTTTAAGCTAAAATTTGAGAAAAGCAAACATTTATAAACAAAAAGGGAAATATTCACATAGCTGACATCAAACATTATGTGTTGGCAAAGAAAAAAAAATTAAAAAAATAGATCTACTTCATTTCTGCTCATCTTTCTTCACTGCAGACAGACTTTAAGCCTGATATTGTGAAAGTTGTTCAGATTCAGTTCTCCCTTTTCTGCTTGAATATTTAGTGTTCATCAACTCAAGTTTAGACATTCCTCGTGCCAAATCCATGCCTGAAACTTGGCTTGAAGCTCTTAAAGACACAGAGAGAGCCCAAATAATTGTCACGTACTTTATCCAAAGGCAGGGTGGGAGTCATCTATTCCATTCTACAACTGGGTTAGTTCTCTAAACTTCTTTTATGGTCAATAAAGGGAGAGAGCTGCTGAAAGGCTGCAATTCGTTTCATCCTAAAATAGACATCTAAAATAGATTACATGAATCACTCTGCAAAAGAGCTTATTTCTCAATAGTAACTACAAAGAGAATACAGATTAGTAGCTCAGATGTGTATGCTTCATTATAGGTAACTAAAGGTGGATGAGAAATTTCCATATTGGCTTAGCTAAAATGATTACGTCCTTCTGGAATATACATAATGTTATTTGCTACTGACTAAATGTTCAGATCCCTTATACAAAACCTCATCTTGTGTGTTAACACATAACTTGCTTCTCATAGAACCGCATAATTAGCATTTTTTTATAAAGGTTATAACTAGTTCTCATCTAAGCCGAAACACAGTGATAAGTACTCTCTCCAAGACAGTGACTTTGGGTTTTCCATTGAATTTTCCATTAAAGTCAGTATTATAAAATAATGTGTGATGACAGAAAAACACTACTCTTGAACAGGGGAAAAAAAATCAATTCTAAAATTTCTGAGGATTTTAAAATAATCTCATATAACACCTCCCTACTCAAATTAAGTAAATCTATCCTAGATGAAATCCCAACAAGGCAGGTTGCAAGGCTGTTTGGGAATAGCAATCAGAAAATGTTGATGAATGTTTTATTGTACAAGTGAAAACTTATGAGGAGAACGATTCCATATGGTTTCTCTGCTTCTGTTAGGATGCAAAATAAAACAGGTGCATGATTTTTTTGCAGGCGCCGTGCGGAAGGAATGTCAGTTCAATGGAAAACAGGGTCTGAGTTCACCAGAACCATAACAAGGGAACATTGAACACAGTTTCATTTTCCTGTGGAAAATCCCCCATCGTTCATTAAATTTACATGCGAAATCTATGCAAGAAGAAAATCAGCTGTAGAAATAGAGGATTAGAATTATTGCGTAGACAGTATGGTGCAGAAAATTATTCAGAAAGCAGAACAAACTAGAATGGAACAAAACAAAAGCATGAATTAACTGTGTCTTACTGATAGTAAAAGGACATGGCAATGTAAATAGAAAGATAGATGAGAAAATGCATGACTATAAACTTTGCTCAGCATCCTCTCAAGAGCCTTTGTAAAATTTTATATCTTGATACTTCAAAGGAATACCTGATAACCGGAGTTAGCAAAGTAGAACACAAATAACAATCGACAACCTGTCAGTAAAGACTGAAGAAATTAGGATTGCGGAATTAAGAAAAATCTTTGGTTTTCATCTAGTCTTTTACAATGTAGGAAGGAGGCTGTTTCCTGCTTTTCATCTTAGGAATTATTCAAAGTAAAACGCTTAAATTGTAGCAGGTAAGATTCAGCTTTGACAGGTGTGAACTTTTCTAATGATAATAACAGTTAAGCACTGCAAATATGTTTGATTGAAAGAGACACCACACTTCTGTCAGATACCCTAATAGTTGTCTGTACCAAAACATGCAATCACAGAAATGAGGAAGGGGATTTTTTTTGTAATTAAAAGGATTTCATGCCACTGCACATTTTTCTCACTTGCAATACATAGATTTCTTGTTTTATACATTTGCCTGACGCAGAGCAATTCTGATAGTTCACTATCCAAAAATAGTTTTGATCCTGAAAATAAAATCAATAAATAAAATTAAAATACTGACACTAATTTAAATACAGAGGACTGAACATTCTGCTATGTTGGTAATTAGTAACAAAGTCAAGAGTTTTTTCAGTAATTATGCCAACTATCTCTCTCCTCTGTTATTTACAGTGCAAAACACAGTTTAAAACACAATATAATTTGGGGATGTAATTTCTGTATTTTGCATTAAGTTTACCAGTAGACTTCATTAGTAGAATGTAGGTTTTACAAAATTGAAAAATCTTGTTTCACTTTTAGAAGAATTTACGTGTTAGTTGAACACTAACGAAGTATTTTACGTGTTATAATTGAGGTGCGTATGTGCATGAACAATGAGGTAGGCGTGCTTTCGTTCAAGAAAAAAATCTGAGTTTAATCAGACTGTAAAATCGAGTCAACACCTTTAAGAATATATAGAATCAATAAAAGTAAATAAAACAGTCAAAGTAGAAAAATATTTATCTTCATAACTGCTAGATGAATTTTTTCTTACACTTATACCAAATGTGAATGCATTTGAATGCAACCAGTGAACGTTTTAATTTCAAAGACTAAAGACCTACCTGATGGAATAAACTCTTAAATATTTAAATTAAGAAGCATACCCAATGACCTGAAAAGTTTTTGTAGGACTTTTTGCTGACAAAATAACTGTACTGAAAATTACAAATATATACAGCACCTGAGATTAATGTTTAGGGACACTGCTGTGCATTACAAACAAATAATTTTTGAATATACAGGAAAAATTCACAAAGAATTTAGGAGAAATTCAAAGAATGTAGCTGTTACAGAAGACATTAAGAGACCTAGACCCTTTCCAGTGTATACTATAAGCATGCAATTTATGTCACCATTATATGATACAAAGTTTTTCTTTCCAAGTCCCCTGATTTCCACTACACAGACTTGAGAACCAGTTGTCCTGTTTTAAAGACCTGTTATCTTTGTAGAGAAGGTTGCTCCTCACTGTCTCCTCAACCTCAAATTCTGCTGTGCAAGAAATTTAAGAATGTCTATGGGCCAAGATAAGAAGCAGTTCTTTTGAACTTGAAAATTAGAACAGTACTATTTCAACGCTCCCCGTACTGAGACAAGACGAGTATTTGGCTTATTTTGCATAAAAGAACCCTAGTAAAAAAATACTGTCTTGGTTTTTAGTTTGTTACTCTTTGCTGGTTTGTTTCTTACCTAAAACGGCTTCTAAACACGTTGAAAACATTATAAAGTACTAGAGATTGCACAGAAGTAACGTAGCTTAGTCTAGCTGATGAGACTCCCACCCATTATTGTTTTGTAATAGTTAACAAACTGCAAAATTTAAGCTGGCAGTAATCCTTTTTAGGCCTTTATCTCTACTGCACACATTAACTCTGTCTTAAACTGACTCCTTTTAGGTGAAAACAGAAGACTACATGGTAAACTCTTTCTTTAGATTGCCTTTTCCAAGATACTTCTTTACTGTTGCCTGATGATCAATCTTGCCTTATCCTCAAGACCCACTTGTGTAAGAGGTTACATGTTCTAACTTGAACAAATGTTATTTTGTAAACAAAGAAGAATTAAACTTGCTTTTTGTTGGCAGTGTAGGAGAAGGTAGCAAAATGTTTCATTCTTTAGCTTATTACTAGGCATAGCTACCAATGACATTTCTGTTCAGGTAGATATGATGTCAGATTTACAGTATTTTGCAAGCACAAAAGCATTTTTCATACAGGTTGAACTCAATCTATTGCCTATTTTGAGTTTTACAAAAAGTATTTTATCTATTTAACAAGCTTCAATACAGCATGACTTTGCAGAGACAGTCCACATAATTTTAATTCTCAGAGGGTCTAATGTACCAAAGTCATAGACAGGTTCCCACCTCTTACACATTCACCTCCCACTAAATTCAGTTCAAGGGACTTATTTAAAATCCAGTTTCTTTTAACATATTTCACCTGTAACATCTAAAATACATGATTTTTGACTTTTTTTCTAGTAATTGTTATCTACAAAATTCTAGCAGAAATCCATTCTCTTCATGATATGCTTAGGGGAGCATTGTCTTGTCTTTCACACTGCTGAATCCCCACTGTTTGAATTAATCCATACATGTGTCATATTTTCAGAAATGGCACTTAAACGTTAGAAAAATGCTGATTCACTGGCACCAAAGTGGCATATACAAAAATATAACGTTCTCAAAGGCATTAACTAATGTGCTTTCTTTGCCCCCTGTTACTGTACTCAGCTTACACAAACTGTACGATACAGCAAGAAGGAGCATAAATGCAACAGTGAGGTTATCAAGCAGATAGCAAAAAAAAAAGAATATGGTGATTTAAAAAAAAAGAAAACAATAAAACAATCAAAACAATGAAACAATCAAACCTGGATTGAATCACTCTTCTAGTAATCCACCATTTACCCAGTCACTAAATAAGACAGGGTTTTTTTTAATCTGTGTTGCATATTTTAACAATGCTTTCAACATTCCCAGTCAAAATCATTTGGCAGAAGGTGAACTTAAAGAGAAGTATAATAATTTTCAGCTAACCAAGAACTATAATGCATGATTTTCATAGAATCATAGAATGGCTTGAGTTAGAAGGGATCTCAAAGATCACCTGATTCCAACCCCTCTGCCATGGCAGGGACATTTCCCACTAGTCCAAGTTGCTCAAGTTTCCATCCAACCTCGTCTTGAATAGTTCCAGGGATGGAACACCCACAACTTCCTTAGGCTCCAGTGCCTCACCACCTTCAGGGTGAAGAACTTCTTCCTTCTATCTAGTCTAAACCTGCCCTCTCCCAGCTTCCAACCATTACTGCTCCTCCTATCACTGCAGGCCTTGTAAAAAGTCGCTCCCCAGCCTTCCTGTAGTACCCCTTCAGATATTGGAAGGCTTAGACTAGAAGGTCTCCCCAGAGCCTTCTCTCCTCTAGGCTGAACAAGCCCAACTCTCTCAGTCTGTGCTTGTAGGAAAGGTGTTCCAACCCTCTGACCCTCCTGATAGCCATCCTCTGGACTCGCTCCAACAGCTCTGTGTCTTTCTTGTGTTGAGGTCTCCAGACACAGCACTCCAGGTGGGGTCTCAGAAGGGCGCAGTAGAGGGGCAGAATCACCTCCCTCGACCTGCTGGTCACGCTTTTTTTGGTGCAAGATACGGTTGGCTTTCTGGTCTGCAAGCTCATGCTGTTGGCTCATGTTCAGCCAATCATCCACCAGCCCGCCCAAGTCCTTCTCCCCAGGACTCCTCTCAATCCACTCATCGCCAGGCCTGTGCTTGGGATTGCCTAGACCCAGGTGCAGGACATTACACTTGTCCTTGAACTTCATGAGGTTGGCATGGACCCACCTCTCCAGCCTGTCAAGGTCCCTCTGGATGGCCTCCTTTCCCTCCAGCATGTCGACTTCTCCACACAACTTAGTGTAGCTGGCAAACTTGCTAAGGGTGCACTCGATGCCACTGTCCGTGTCGCCGACAAAGATGTTAAATAGCACCGGTCCCTGAGGAATACCGCTTGTCACTAGTCTCCAGTCAGACATCGAACCATTGATCGCAACTCTTTGAGTGCGACCTTCCAGCCAATTTCTTATCCACAGAGTTGTCCATCCGTCAAATCCATGTCTTTCCAATTTGGAGACTAAAGTGTCATGTAGGACGGTGTCAATGGCTTCACACAAGTCCAGACAGATGCTCAGATAGAACAAGAATATTTAGTAAATAGAGTAGGTATTATGGCACAACGCAGAAGGGATGCTAGGTTCAGTGTTCAAGGGTTTTGGGAACAGGAAAATCAGAGTCTAAATACACATTTTAAGATACACTTTATTGAAGGCTGTCCTGCTGCTGTTAGAAAGTGTGAGAAATGAATGTGTGGGTGGACTCCCTGCCTTCGCCCCGTGTTGCCCTGGGATTGTTCCTGCAGCTAGAAGCAGCTGTCCAATTTGACTGAAGCTATTGACCAACGCAGCTGTCTCCAATTTTACCTCGAATCAACACTGGGGGTTCCTGGGGCAAGATTACTACATATGTTGCTTGTAGCAGGTGCACCTGATAGTCCTGTATACAAGCCTTTTGTTAGATGGAAAGTTTACATCTTGCTGTAGAACATAAGGAAACCCGTAAGAGTTGTTGCTGTTTGGATGTCTCATCATCCATTCCCATAGCTGTCTGAATTCTACAGCTGTTTTCTTCAGGCCTTTAAAACTGGGTAAGCTGTGTTGTGATTATGGCTGAGGAAGAACATTTTGTAAACTTGTATCCTGATTTCCCTATACGTTATTTTGTTGATGTAGTTTTTACCCTGAACGACTTCAGACGCTCCTCCCTGTCTATCATATTAAATGTTTATGAAAAAATCCAATAATACTGTAATTTAACAGGAAAATATTCTGTGTTTTAAAGCTAATTATCTCAGTCCAATTAAAAGCTATAGATGACCTGGATGAAGATTTGAGCTTCAGACAGTATTATACACAGTTAAATATTATTTTTATATTTTAAATGTGGCAAAATCTGCTGTTTCAATGCTGAAAAGGGTTTGCATCTCCAGACAATGTGCAGCATATCTCAGCATAGCAGTGAATGGCTAACTTCTACACACAGAATTTACCTGACAGCAAAACTAACTTGTGGGTTATAGTACAAACACCTCCATATTCAGAGGAAAGTACTCATATTACCGTCTGTTAGTCTGGTACCTCTTTTAGAAAATCATTTGTTTAATTGTTCCTTTTTAATTAAACACTACTTATTCCAGCAGACTGCAAGAGGAATTTAAATTAACGAAGAGCCTTGTAGTGAAATTAAATCTGTTTATTAAACAATTGTCAAATGTTTAATTATTAAAAAGAAGCCAACCCTTATTAATTCCAATACAGTGCTCCTCAGAAATTAATGAATTTTCTGTTTTTCAATGATATAACTTTAGTGAAATAAAGGATTTGTTTGAGCTAATTATAGTTTAAGAGATTTTCGTAGTTATAAAGTTTTTTCTTAGTTATAAAGTTTTGGGCTATTTTGTTAATAAAAGAAGCATAAAATGTTGAAGAGCTGTGAGAATTCTAATACCTCTCTTGTAGGAAAATTTGCAAAATTCTATTTGATCTTGTCAAAGCAAGAGCCAGCATTTTCTTATACTTGGAGACTTATACTATTAAAAGCTGAAGAAAAAATCTTTATTGTAAGTGGATTAAATGTGATAGAGATCTTATTCTGCCCCCAGTGTGGGAGTGTATGCATAACATAGTGTGCACTCACAGATTCATGCATGTCACCTACACAGCTGATAACTGCAGAAATCAGGACTACAGCTGGAAAAGAGAGTGACAGTTTGGAGAAAAAAAACTAAAACATTTTTATTTGAAGTTTTTGACTAATTAGCAGGCAAGTGTGTAAAAAACGAAAAAGGTCAAGTTCTATGGTCTGCCTATGGAGAGTTCAGATCCATAATTAACTGTAAGAAGTTTGTATGCAGTTTGAGAGAAAACAAAAATTCTGTACGCAGCTAAATTTTGAAAGTATTTCTGCAGCCTGAAGGTTGTCTTAACGTTCATGGGGACTGCCAGCTGTCAAATGGGTCCATGTATTTGAACATCCACTCCACCTGTTTCAATTTCCAGGTGCGATTTAGGGGATTGCATATTGGGACCTGAATATATGAGAGAATTTACAGCTTAGTAGCAGCAGGTAAATTAAAATTATACCACTTTTAATATAACATCTAGCAGGATGTTATCTATGAAGACAAATCAACTTCAGAACCAATTACTCATTAGGCCATTTGTCATTTAAAAGTCTTGTGTATTGTTCTGAGTGTTGTGTGGAGGAAGAGTCAAGAGGGCCTATGTCTTGCATCCCAGACTAACAAACGCCATATTTTTTTATGAAGATATCATCCAGGGTGCTTGCTATTTTGCAGGTACAGGGTTTGGGTGTTCACATCTGCTGTGTTTGTGTTGCAAAAGGGATTTGAGCAGTGGACAGCACTATATCTATAAAATCAAACAAAAATATTTAGTGTAGATAGTCATTGATGTTATACAGCAGAAAATGTTGATGTTTAATAAATACCATTTTTATGCAAAAATAAATTTGTTGGAAACCCATTAATATGCTTTAGAACTCTAAAAATACTCTATTCTGGTTGGCTCAATAATCAGCATGCTGGTAATAAATTCTGCAATTTTTTACCTCTAGATTGCAGGTAAAAATCGTACCAATGGTGATTTAAAATCCTCGTTGCTCTTAATCTGTGTGAATTTAGTTATTGGATTCATTTATGTTTGAAGTGGTGGGTGTTCAGACACTACCTACTTTTGCCAAAATGTATGTTTTATACTATTAGCAGTTTTAGGAAAGAGATTAGCGTTTAATGGAAATGGGAACTACACTACCTTTTCAATGCAAGAATATGACATGAAGTGTTGGGGAGGAAAAGGACTACTCCATGAGAATGGAGGCATGATTAAATGAGCAGAGCTAGAAAATTACCTTTAAGATGAATTTTGGGTGGAATGACAACACAGATTTACCAAGGCCAGTAAAAAAGGTGTCTCAGAAATGCCGCTGTGAAAAATGAATTGTCACAACATTTCATTTGTGCAGATACATAGGAACTGTGTTTCGTGTGATATCTTTCTGAAGTAAGGTATTAAACCATAGGGGGGGTGAGGATCTAGAGAAAGATCTGTGTTCAATATTGTATCCAGATGTTAGCAAAAGGTGACAGACAAATGATGGGATAGTCCAGAGTAAAAAAAAAAATAAAATATAATAAAAAAGAATTTTTCAGTAAGTTTGAAGAAAAAGATTAAGAACTCCATTATAATTTTGTTAAAATTGAGATAATAGCTAGATATATGGACATGCTAAATTGACAGACAGAGATTTCATTTTGGAAAAGAACACCTATGACAAGATATGTCTCTTTGCTTTTTAGTTTTTCCTTTTGAAGAGTTTACTACAAATAGCCAATCTTGATCTGTTAAACAAAAGTTGGGTTTGAAGAAAAGATATGGATAAATCAAGAGATGGAGCCCTGAATGTTGTAGACTGACTTGAAGATTTTATTGGCCAAAACTCACCAAAGTTCAGGAGGGTCACATAAGCTGTGGTTGGAATGTGAACATTGGCAGAGTAGCCTGATTAATCTATGATTTAACTTTTATAGCATAACATACTGTAGTTTAATACAATCAGTGTATGCCATCTGTTTTTCACTACCAATTTTACTTGTGTGATGTTTTTCTATAATTTTCTGTCATGAAAGATTTAGACTTTTTTTTTTTTTGCTTTATGAATTAAATATTTTAGTAGCACTTTTTCTTGTAGTAGCAATAATGATCAAAATCTAAATGTTCTATATTTAACACTCTATTAGAAGCAAAAATAATTTTAAACGAAATTTTTACTTGTGCAAATGCATTAACCATGCTTTCGTATGTCTATGAAATGATTGTTTATAGTAAACTCAAGATTATACTGTCTACTGTGTTTAAATTAATATTTTAATTATTCATTTATCTACAGCTGTGTTCCATTCATGTGACATGCATATGTGTGCTCAGCATTGATATATAAACAATAAAGAATAGCATGGTTTGTCCCAGGATTTAAATGTCTGGGAATCCCTAAAAACAGCAACAGTGGTATAACCTAACTATGCTCAAAGGCAGAGATGTGCAGATTTGCTGCAGTATACATATGTTCTGCGGAATCACAGAGGTCAGATGTAAAGAAACTTTTCATTAAACTAGCTTCTGAGATCCGAATGCGAAGGCAGTTCAAGGTGGGCTGGTAAGATGTGTAGATGGGTTATGATGCAGACACAAAGATAATCAGTTTCAAGGATGAGAGGTGTGTAAAATGTGGGAATGCTGTAGGTTTGGGAGTGGGCTTGGCATACCCATAGCCAGTCTGAAAGCTCTATGCCAAACAGCTTTCAATATGTGCTGGGTTCCTGAGTGTATGTAACTTGCTAAATTCAAAACGCTTCTGATAGTTTCAGGATGAAAAATGTTAAAAGGAGTAAGGTATTTTTGATAATTATAATTATTATTAAGTCACATTTTTACAGTTTATGTTCAAAGTTGGCAAACACAGGCCTGTAAATACCTGCATGTCTTCATATTTTATATCTTCTTTCTCAGAAATGTTATAATTGCAGACAAGGAGCAGATGTCCAAAATAAGCGTGAAGATGATGGAGAACATGTTTACATTTTCTGCAATAACTGCAATAGGAATTTACAATCAGAAAATACAGTAACTAAAATATGAGTTGTTTTGAGCAGCTCTGGCAACTTACCTTGCTGTGAACTTCTGCAAACTTTAAGTAACTCAAGAAATGACATGCAGAAGTCTTAGTCTTCCACCCTGATGCATCTTTAGATGAAATTATCAGTCGATAGTTTAACATATCTGCAGCCTGAAGCTCCATTTGTCTAACTATTTCTGTTTAAATGAACACTACTTATTTCAGCAGGCTATGAATTGATTTTAAATTAAAGTATGATCTGGTAAAACAGAAAACAGTACAAAAGGATTATATTTTTCCTGCTTTCTTGTAGCATCTAACATTATTTAATTTTTTTTCTAGGTAAGGTAAATATTTTTGTATTTTACCTTTGACTAACTAGGGAAATTAATTGAAACTTTGCAATTTGACTCCAGGGCCTTGTTCTTCTTAACAAATCCATTAGGCAATTAAAGTTAATAGGAGTACACACAGTCATTAAGGTGAAATACACATCAACTATCTTCACCTTGATAGGGAGTTAGGAGAGTAAATATCCACACTGAATTTTTGTAGGTTACAACTACTACTCTTCAAAAAATATCTGTGTTGTAATACAATGTTCAAATATTTAAGGGTGTGACTTTCTTTCTAGACATCTATTCTCAGTATCATGATGTCTTGGTTTGAAAAGACAGGTGTCTGTGGAGGAAGGCAGGAGCCTCCCTTGAAATGGAAAGTGCAACCTCCTTCCCTCCAAATTAGTATAATTTTGAAATTAACGGGCCTTCAGGCAAAGATATGGGGAATAGGAATAACAGTTCTTTACTAATATATATATAAAACAAAGCAGGGAAAAACAAACAACCCACTGGTTTACACTGGCAGAGTCAGGAATACAACCTGACACCCTGTTAGGGTGGCAGTAGCAGTCCGATAAGATGCTGGCTGCAGTCCTCCTGAAGCGATGGATGTAGTTCTGTGGAAGCAGCAATCAGGTAAAAGAGTCTGGTCTTCCTCCGAAGGTCCAGTGGTAGGTAGGTAGCTCTTGTCCTCTGGAACTCCAGTGGGGGGAAAAACTCCTCTGGGAATCCAGTGGAAGAAGGCTGCTAGGGTGTTCAAAATCTCCGTTTTTATTTGGCATGGACTGCTTGGGTCCTTCCCGCCCCCCCCCCCGGGCGGAGCATCTCACAAGGGGATGGGGAGTTGTGAGGCAGTTCCTTGATGGGCCATTAACAGGAGATAGCCCAGGAGCGAGTTATCGATGGGTCAGGCGATAAGGCATTGTTGTGCCTATTAACAGGAGATAGTCCAGAGGGGGGGAGGCAGGGAGCACCGCCCCACCTGGTCTCAACAGCTCCTGAAGATGGTAATAGAATATTTTTTTTTCCTTTTGGCACATTTTACACTGTAACCCAGGACACATGACTACATGTAGTGTCTTCTACTTGCTGTTTACTAAAGCATTTGCATTTAATATTTGTGGTATGAATCTTTGTAGTACAGGTAAACCAATATTTGGCATGGTGCAAAACAAACTGGAGCTTGAAAACCTTATTTTTTTAAAAAGAAAATGTTTAATCCTTATAGGAGATGAACACAACTCCATTTTCATGGGCTACACAGGACATAACAGGAAGATGAAATAAAACGTTTTTAGAGAACTGAGCAATCTTATTTTTCTACACAGTTTTTCTATGATGCTAATTCATATTGCAATCACCAATACTTTAAAAAAAAAACACTTCCTTTACTCAGTCAAGATCGGATCTGGAAAACCAATCTTCCAAAATAATCAAAATCTCTACATAAAATCCTCATAACACATATATGTTTTAAAGATCATTTGCTTGTCACCATCTTCTTACTTGATTAGCTTAGTTTCTGTTCTGCTGTGTGCTTTTTGACAGTGACTGGTGCAAGGCAACTGCGTCTATGCTGCTGTTCATCTCATGCACAGCTGTAACTTGCATTACACGTGTATCAGCAGCTTCTACATACTTATGTACCGCTATCCCTACCAGGAGACACTTTTACCTCTATTCCTATACTCCTTTCAGAAATGCTGTGAATCTGTCTGGTATTGATTTCTGTGTGTGACTATAAAGCATTTTTGAGCATGCATATTTTCAAAACAAATACAGTAGTTGCTGTTTCAGAATTGTTTTGCACTTGTCCTTTAGGATGGATCTGGAGTGTATTGAGCATGGTCGAAGAAATCCCTAGCCATAGCTGAGGAGAGAGGAATAAAAAGACATCTTTGTACTTCTGTTATTGTGAGGCTATACAGCACCTAGGCTTCTGGCACGAGTCTGCAGCGCATAGCCTGTGACTGTGTAGACTACTAGTGCAGCCAAGATTGGTTAGGTTTCTGCATCGTCCAGGGGTTATTTCTGCTTTGGTCTTTATTACGGTACTTACAGAAGCTCTAACACTTTTGTGAGGGTAGTTCAAAGAAACTTTATACATAAGGAAACATTTCTTAGTTATTGTGCACAGTGTATACATAGTTATTATCAAATGGAGAATATCTTTAATTTGCTTTATATTCATTTAGTTATATACTGTATAAAATGCTTTGGGCTTAGCTGTAAATCTGTGTCCAAACAACCTATTCTCTATATATTCAGATATTTCTTTCCTAATCTCAAAAACAAGTTCTGCCATGCTACTTGAATTTTTTTGAATGCTATTTACTTTTTTCCATGAAATGTACAATAGAAATGAAACAAAGACTAGAAAACACCTTCCCATCAGAAATTCAGAAAACACATTTTTATATTATTGTTGCAAACGTGCAGTGGTAAGAAAAAGATAAGTAGAGATGTCCTTTATTAACGATGCGCACCATGCACACCGGGGACATGGGATCCTTCCCAAATGTGCCCACCTGCACATTGCAACCAACAAATATTTATATATTGAATTCATACGTATTCAGTCTACACAATGCATACTCATTATCATTCTCTTGATGATTGGTTCTTCTCTTCTGGCTTCTGATGCAAATTAGCACGCAGGCTCTGTCATAATCTTCTGTTGTTCTCTTTTGAGTAGGTGGTACAATTTGGGTAAGTCTGTCTGTTGGAGATCTCGACCACTCCTCGAATTGACCATGTTTTGTCAAGTAAAATGTCCTTGGCTTGTAAGCTCTTGGCTTGTACCTACTTTGGTCATGATTCAAAGATTATACACAACGGGTAACATCATAAATCCTGTCTTGCAGACATCTTGGACTACAACATACTGCCTTTGTTTCTAACCACCAATAGATTAGTGCTTAATGAATACTTATGTCTGGGACTTCACAGGGGTATGCTAGCAGCATTGGCAATACAGATTTTATTTTATATTTGATCATTTATTTTGTTTGAGTCTTATTTTTCCAATATAATTAATAGTCTCTCCTATTAATATCCACTAATTAGAATTCTTGATATTCAAATCAAGATGGGAAAAGGGGATTTCTAAGCAGTATCCTAAAATCCTTGTGATGTCTGCAATATTATTATGGTTTGAAATTTAAGTTTTAAAATATTCTGATGAGAAGGAAGATCTCAAGATGTGGATTTTTGAAGTAATATAATGAGGAATACATATTTTTTTTAGAAGTTGCATTTTCTTTTACAAATTGACAAGCTACTTAACTTGACAATTTTCTGTTACATCCATGCTAGAGGTAATTGCTGCTGAGCAAATTATGACAAAAGTGAGGTCCTTTTAGATATTTTGCTTATTGCATAACAAAACATATGTCTACAAACTGTTTATATGTAATATCAATATCAACTCCAAAACCAATCATCAAAATCTAATTATTACTAATTTCAGAGAGTGTAATTTCATGAAATAATACAGTAGGGTCATTCTGTAGAACCTCCTAGGTTCACAAGTATGAATGAGGAGATCACCATGTGATCAAAGATGAGATTTAGCTGGCTGAATTTATCTTTTCCCTTTTGCAAAGCTGAGATTCTACTAAATATTTTGGCCATATATTTGGAGTGTGAAATTAACCTGTGAAATTAAAATCTAACATATCTCTGTTTCTCTTTCCGTTTTTGAATGGAAAACAATAAAAGAATAAATTTACAGATATTGCACAGATAATATTTTACATCACAAATTTCAAGTGATTATACTCGAGTATAGATTTTGTACTGACTACGAATAGTGTTACACAGATGTGCGGATGGTACATAAGCATCCATAATAACAGCCTTTTTTTGCATATTTTGTAAAGGAAAGTCAGGCTTACTTGATCTGTGCAACCGTTATGAGCAAATGAATTGGGGAATCCTAGTACTAATCCTAGGATTCTCGGGGACCTCTCACGCACATACAAAAGGACAGAATAAGAATCAAATTATGATGAATGTGTAATCATTTTCTGAAGCGAATATGTTCAAGACCTGATTCCACAGAATGTACCTTTGGGGTAATTGATTTAGGTGACATTTCCTTCATGGCCGTACTTTGTCAATAAACTTTTAAATCTAAATAGCTTTGATATGTACCATGTAAAAAAGTGGTGTGTTATTAGAGTGTGGCTTTAATACACCACAATCTCTATGGTGCTTTTTTTTTTTCTATCCATGTCATGATTCTACTGACTCCTTTAAATGTGTCTTAGATTCTTAATGGGGCTTTAAGTATTCAAAAGAGTCTGTAATTATCCTTTAAAGGACCTTCATTAGTTTTACAGTGATGAATGTTTAGGTCTGAGACATCTCTTTAAAAAATACCTCAGCAGGGTTTCCCTTTTCTTAAAATCACCTTAGATGTCTTTTTTAGTTTGACTTTAACACTGTATGTATCTTACCACCCCCCCTGGCTGCCTACTCCTGTATTTCATTGTTGTTTAGCTTTATACTCTGTTTCTTACGTTGCATATAATTCTCAACCAGAACAGGGTCTTTCTTTCAGACAGTTAAATTCATGACCAAATCCAGCGCAGATGAAATAGAAGATATGGAGGTGGAAGAGACAGGGAACTAGCTGGTGGCGAAGAAAGAATTTAAACAAGAAAAAAGGTAAAAGGAGGAGAATATGAATAAGGGACAAAGGAAGTGGAATAATCTAGACTGAAAAACCTGCTTTTTGACCAGTGAACAGGGTTAGGAGATTTCTGTCACAGTAATTCAGCTTATTCTTTGCGATCAGGGCAAGGCTAACATTGCTGCCTTGGACATGTTGGGTATTTTTGTACTTTTTTTTTTCCCCCCTTGTGCATTCTGTTGCTGAACTTCTATTTGCCAGACAGAGCCACAGGCTAGTAGCCTACACTAGACTGCAAAGATCAGAAAAGAAAACCAAGCAAGCTATGACTCTGCCCCTCACAGGTTTTGATTGCTTTAGAACATCTATCGAAATGCCTGGTTAATGTGTTTTATACTCTTGTCCTCTTCTGCTGCTCTTTCTATTTTCACTAAGGAATAGTTTATCAAAAGAACACCTCCTGTAAAGAAACTAAGTGTTGCTTTTCACTGCCCCTTACTACTTCAATCATAAAAGAATACTTCTGGGAGAAATTGGGACTGCAAGGATATTACCTGTAGCTCTGAATCTCTTCCCAATAGGCAGTCACTCAGTTGATTATCATTCTGTGACACAAAGTTGTATGGGAAATGAAGGCAAGGGCTGTGACTCAAGGACTAGGCTCTGGATAATATAAAGTATCTAAAGCTGCTTGAAGACATTAGCAAAGAAAATAAATGTATATGGTACA
Source organism: Leptosomus discolor (assembly GCF_034619465.1). Lineage (NCBI taxonomy): Eukaryota > Metazoa > Chordata > Aves > Leptosomiformes > Leptosomidae > Leptosomus > Leptosomus discolor. The sequence continues at coordinate 42,839,167 of NC_141419.1, read as the reverse complement.
TACTGCTATAACAGGAAGTTAAGTTATTTAGTACAGGGGAACAATTTCTTCTTTCCTTCCAATTAAAACCCCTAATTTCTGTAAAGGTCAAATGGATATATTTATGTACCACTTGGCTGTCCTGTATGGTGCCACTTTGAGTAATCCGTGGGTTCAATTAGAAGCAGAGTAGGCTGCTTTCACAATGTTCTTATATTATATTTTTAATTGTAAATACTTGATCGGCACAGATTTTTTTCATTCGGCTTTCTGCTGCAGAGACCTACGTCAACAGCTACCAAAAATGGTAGGGGAAGCAGGTTTTCCATGATCTGAATTTTTCTGTCAAACAGCATGAGGTCACTCCTGTTATGATTAAATATGTGTATACCAGCCATAGTAAAAGAAATGCAGAAAACATTATAAGTGTAGCCAGAATTCATTTCTTTGTGTTGAATTACACTGTATAGTGGAATTTAGTGTCTACTAACATGAAATCAGAACTTTACTCTTGTTATTAAGCGGAATGATGGCAAGTCAGTGTTTTTTTTTTTTTTTTCCTGAAAAATTCCAATTTCTGTGCCAAGACTCAGAATTATTTTCACAAGAATTGGAAATAAGGTCAATTAATGATGTAGGTGGCAGCAAAGCTGTAGATTCTGTGCCTAGATTTAAGCACTTGACTTTCAAAGGGCCACCCAAAACATTAATTCCGATTTTTAACCTCTTCACACCCGACATGGAAGAATCTGAAAAGTGCATATTGTTATCCAAGAAATGTTAAACAAGAAGGTGGCTTTGTTTGTTTATTTGCTTATTTTTTTTTTAATGGGAAAAATCTGTATTTATGTGTGGCAGGGGCAGAAATGGGAATGTTCAAGAAGACAATCTATTTATTTAAACTAACTAGATCCTAACATGCCTTTTTAACTCTTTTTTTTCTCCCTCCAGAGAAGAATTTGGTATCTTTTTTAAAAAAAAAATGCCAGCTCTGTTGGGATGCTTCTAAAAATCCCAGCTTCTAATGTGGGATGATGTCATCACCACCAATCTTTCATAGGACTGTTGCCCCAAGGGATGGAAGACTGCCGTCCTCTGTTATTCTTCACCTGACAGGATCCAGTTTTTGTCTCCTAACTGCACAGGATTGTGTCTTAACTGTAATGCTGTCTCAAAGGCAAAGAACAGACACTGTACACTCCTTCACTGGAAGTTGGATCATCAGCAAAAATAAAAGCTTCACAGTATAAAAAAGAGAATAAACTGGAACAAACTAAATTACTGTTTAGGACTTTCACAAGCAAGGGATCTGCCTATTATAGAGCCTGATTTTTTACATTAAATTTTTTTTTGGGGAAGTCAGAAGCAGCATTCTCTTTGAAGATAGAGAATATGTGTGACGTTTTTCCACAGACTAAGCAAAGAATTAAACATAGATCTCTGGCTAGACGTTTCTCCTATTACTGGGCAAAACCTGATATAAAGCCAGGTACACCACCTTTACAGCAACTGTATTCTGATTGGACTGGGCACTGTGAAGGCTAGGTGTGTCTTGCACAAGTTGTTCATCTTGCAGCGTTTGATATGAGTGACAACGATTTTCTTAAAAATTTATATTCATGATTTCTCTGAGGTCAGGAAAATGCTTACATTTGTGAATAATTTACTAAGATCTACCTTTAGCCTATGAATGTATTTCTACAAAGGGCTGTGAAAGTTTGAATTAGCCATGCGAGGACAACTCAGAAAACATAAGAAGCCATGCAAACGTGTTTATTTCTGGAACAAATATGTAAGAAAATTCTGAATGCTTAGTTACACATTTTCTCGGTAAATTCCCCAAACCTCTGTTTTACTTATTTTTTGTGCCCCTCATACTGATAAATAAAGTCACTGGGATAAAGTTACTGTAGGTTAAACCAACTAAGGAAATAATAAAAATGTCATAGATAAAACATGTTCTTACAAAAACAAATACTTTTTTTAAGAGCAAGGAAGTGCAGATAGAGGTCTTTGGTGAGGCTGTTCATTTGTTTAATTTATTAGAAGCTTAATCACTCTGAAAGTGCTAAAATGTGAAAACAGTGTATTTCATCATTTAAAGATTTCTTGCACAGTAACATCGGTCTTCTGTGAAAGGGGTAATCACACTGCATTGTGCTGCCCTTATAAGTGTGTTTTTGACTGAACAGCAAAAATAATTGCTCTGGAATCAGAAATCAAACCAAAGACTTTTTGTGAAATGCTTCTTTGGTTAATTTGGATGTTCTCACACCTTCACATGGTTGTATTCATACAGTTATCTTAATAATAGCTGTTGAGATAACTTTGTTAATACTGAAACGTAATCACTGAATGAACTACTGAAATCTCAGAGCACAGGCTGTCTTTATATCCACTATAGACTGTACTACACAAATGACTGCAGCACCTATTTGCACTAGTAGGTTGATATCTTCTCTGTAGAGTACAGATGAAACAAAGAGAAATTTTTATCCATGAGCTTCACAGACTTCTTGCAGAGGAGCACTGACACATGGGAGGCTTGTTCCCAAGCTTAAGGGTTTCCTACCGGGTATAAATTTTTTTGGTTTCTTTTCGACACAATCCACTTCAGTTTCTCCTTGTTCCAGATCTCTTTCCCCTATACCTCTTTGTATCTTAGTCTTTCATCTTCTATGATTTATCAGCCTCCTTTCCCTTCCTACCTTCTCATTATATCTAGACTGTGTTGGGGAACAGTCTTTCCACCTGTTTATCTCTGACGTCACTAGCTCTCTAAGCACATTGCATACACTTGTTGACCCTGTGTCCTGATGACTGATTTCATAGATCAGCTCTCTTACAGCTTCTAGAGAATTCAACTTACAGCTTCTTGAGAGTCAGCTCAAACAAGTGAAGCATCTTTGGCCACGGTTATCTGCAGATGGTAGAAACTGAAGATAAGAAGAACTGGTTTTTTAAATGAACAATACAAAACCTGGATTTCCAAACTGAACAATTCTCAAATGAGGGAGGTTATCTTGTTACATTTAAATTTAAGAAAGAGAGGAAAATGGTGACATACATTCTTTCCAGATATTTCTGTTTCGTGCATGTTTATAGCATGATTTTTCTGAGAGTCTGGTAATGGTTGTTTCTAGAAAAAGCTGTGTTGGTTACCTTTGGCATCAAGCTACAAGTCTCAGTTTGGTTTGTGTTTCATTTCTGACATTTTATAGTCTTTTTTCCTCTGCCTTTTCGTTCATAGCCCACATAATAGTTCCCTGTGTGTTTTATTTCAAGATAATAAGAAGCAATTTGTGAGCCATACAGACTGTACATGTAAAAAATGCCAGTAAAATAAGTCGAAAAGACTGTGTCAGAAAGTTTTCTTAAAACATGGCAAATCTTATCACTCAGTAATCTCTCAACAAAGGTAAATAACTCCTTTTCAAACTGGCAACCTATCACAAGTGGCGTCCCCCAAGGATCACTGTTGGGCCCAATGCTGTTTAATATCTTCGTAGCTGATCTCTATGATGGGATCAAGTGTACCCTGATGAAGTTTGCTGATGACATCAAGCTGAGTGGTGAAGCGGACACTTTGGAAGGGAAAGCCACCCTGCAGGAAGACCTGGATTGGCTGGAAGGTGGGCTAACAAGAGCCTTATGAAGTTCTACAAGGACAAGTGTAAGGTCTTGCACCTGGGGAAACATAATCCAGGAGTGTAGCACAGGCTGGGATCTGCCCTGCTGGGGAGCAGCTCTGTGGAAAGTGACCTGAGGGTCTTGGTGGACAACAAGCTCAGTATGAGTGAACAGTGTGCTGTAGTGGCAAAGAAAGCCAACAGGGAGCTGGGCTACATCAACAAGGGCACCACAAGCACAGATAAGTCATTATCGTGCTCTACTCAGAGCTTGTCAGGCCACACAGGAATAGTAGTGTTTTCAGTTTTGGACACCACTGTTGCCAATCTGCAGTGGGGAAGAAAAACTTATCTACACAAAGTTAGATAAGTAGAGAAGTTCCTTTAATAATGATGTGCACTCTGCGCACCGCGGATGTGGGATCCTTCCCAAAGATGTCCACCAGCACGTTGTAATCAACAGATATTTATACATTAAATTAATATAAATTTAATTTATACAATATATATTTAATTTCACCCTCTCAATGATTGGTTCGCCTTTTCTTACTTCTGATGCAAATTAGTGTGCAGCCTCTGTCGTAGTCTTCTATTGTTCTCTTTTGAGTAGATGGTGTAATTTGGGTAGGTGAACCGTAAGTGGGAAGTCTCGACCGCTCCTCGAATTGCCCTAGTGTGGTCAGGGAACACGTCCTTGGCTCACAGGCTCTTGGCTCATACCTGCTTTGGTCATGATTCAAAGATTATACACAATGGGTACCATCAAAAATCCTGTCTTGCAGACATCTTGCACTACAACATACTATCCTTGTTTCTAACCACTAAGAGATTATTGATTAATGAATACCTTAGGTCTGGAACTTTACAGAGGCATGCTAGCAGCATAAGCAATTATATTTTAATTTAATCATTTGATCCTATTTGAGACTGATCTACCTAAAATTATCACTAGTCATCCTTACTAATACCTACTAATTAGAATTCTTGATATTCAAACCAGAATAAGAGGGGTAAAGGGTTTTCCAACAGCATTACTGGTACATAACAGGTTTCAAGTTTCCTAGTTTCTAAACCACAATCACCTGGTGAGGTTTCTATGCTTACAGATTTCAAAACACGCACACAGGTCTAACATTTTAAATTTAACGACTTTATGCAACACCACTACACAAAAAGATGTGGCCAGGCTGGAGACAAACCAAAGAAAGGCCACAAAGGACAGGGAAGCTTGTATATGAGGATTAAAACCCAGTCAGAAGAGGCAAACATATGACTCAGATTTGCAAATCCCCAGTGATGTGGACTAAGGTGAGATAAGTCTCAAGGTCCATACATAAACATTTATTAGCCCATAGTGATTTATATATATATAAAAAATTAGGTGCACAACAATTGTTATATAACAAATAAAGCAAACAGCAAGATATGTCTTGCATTACTTAACAAATATAAGAGAAAAGAGAAAAAAGAGGGGGGTGGTGAGACATATATAGAGATAAGAGGTCCTGGTTCCTGCGTCAGTCCAGCCAGTGAGGGGGGTGGGTTCTCATGGTTCTCAGGAGCACTCTTCCGTGTGTGTGTTTTCTTCACTTATTTCCCCTTTGTCCCTTTGTAGCATTTATCTCCCCCTTTTTTGTTCACTGTATCAGTATGACCCACACCACTATTTCATTTCAGGTTTCCCCCTCTCCTCCAGGTAGCATGATCTGGGTGGAGAGATGAATGCTATAATCACATATGTTTAGCACAATCTCTAAAATCTTCATTAGCATATAGAGAGTTGTCTACTTTAATATGCAGTTCATGGGTAACGAAGTAAAGGTCGTTCATCAGACTCGACGGCCCTGAGAACAAACGAGTTGGGCCAGAGCAGAACAGCCCTGTCTCCACAGCGCTTCCTCCTCCAGCAGTATCCTGTGCTGTCCAGGCCCAGAAGATATAAGCAAGTATTTGCCTTACCAGTTCGTTAAGTATGAGTTCTTCATCATTCAGCAGGTGTTTGAAATATTCCTCGGGGAGGCTTGAGGGCATTCGACCTCTCTGGCTGCTTTTGTTTCAGGGAATTTCAAGTCATCTCTTACAATGAGGAAAGGCTGAGAGAGTTGTGTTTGTACAGCCTTGAGAAAAGAATGCTTAGGGAACACCTTATCACCACGTTTCAGTATTTAAAGGATAGGTACAAAGAAGATGAAGACACCATTTTTACAAGGCATAACATGGAAATGATGATGGGTATTCAAGTTATTCATGGGGAGATTCTGATTGGACACAAGAGGAAAATTTTTCACAACAATCAGCCACTGGAATAATCTCGCCAGGGAAGTGGTGGGTGCCCAACATTGGACACTTCTAAGATTCAGCTGAACGGGGTGCTGGACCATCTTATCTAGACCGTGCTTTTCCCAAGAAAGGTTGGACCAGATGATCCTTGAGGTTCCTTCCAACGTGGTATTCTATGCTTCTATGATTTTTATGATTCAACTATATTATATCCTGACCGTTTTTCAATCTCACTTACTCATCAGCCTTCCTTTCCCTAAAAGCCTGTACACTGTTGCTACAGTAGAACGTAAAAGTGATGTTTTAAAATTATGTGTTTAATCTATGTTGTCAGCCAGCCTGTGTTTGGAGAACGGTATGCATCTGTGAATCTGAACTACCAGCCCTGAAAGCTCACCTGCGCTAGGTGGTTCAAAGCTGTTGTGTTTAACTTGGAAATATTCTAGAATGGGACTTAAATTATAATGAGAGGCCATGAGTACCACTTACCAAAAAAAAAATTCATGCTTTGGTTACCTTACTTCCTTTACTTCTCAAAACCGTTTTTTTGGGAGGTAATTATTTTACCTAAAAATCTTCTTCTGTACTTAAATTTTTATTTTAATGTTACTTCAACAGATTCAATTGTTTGATTTCTAATAATTTCTCAGATCTGATTGCATACTTGTCAGGTTAAATGACCCAGCTAAGATCTAGGCAAATAAAACTCTTGAAGTTGATGTAAGGTTTTCCAGGGTTGTCGTCTAAAGTCTGGATCAGGACAGCTTCTGGAACTGCATTTATTGTGTCTGTCTTTATGTGCAAAACCAGGCGGGGTTTTCTATGGTATGCTCAAAACTTGTGCTTTTATAAATATGTCAGCCTAAAAAGCTGTATTAGAAAAAGAAAAACAGAATTAGATCATACATATATAGTAAATGTATTAATTTATTTCTTAAAATAAATGAGGAAAATGTTACATTTTGCAGGCTGACATAGAGTCTCCTTCACAGAGTCTTGCTGTGTTTTTTCTGAGTCTTGCGTTGCTCTTCCATGTGATAGTTCTATCGCATATGTTACTATAGGATTTCCTGAGCTTAATTTCCTTGAAGATAACCCTGGCACAGAGGAGAAAATCAGAGAACGAATAAAGAATAAGTAGCAACCTTACTGTTTATTGTAACAAACCAATATAAAAATCCTGCAAATGAGACAAAAGAAAAGTGAGCAGCTTTAAAAAAACGGTAAAATATAGCTTGGGGCTTTTTGAAGAAAAGGTTTCAAAGAGGTTGCTTCAAGAGAGAAGAATTTTTATCACATGTATTATGTCCTATAAATATGAGGCAGCTTCTGTTCTATTTATATTTCTGATTAGTCAATTCTATTAACAACTTCTCTAAGATTTTATAATTGTGCTTAAAATATATAAATAAACTTAATCTATTTTATCACAAAGACATATGAAGGACTTTGACTAAAACCTGCATTACTAAACTTATTTATCTTTGGTATTTAAATTATTTCATTGTTGCATTATTCATGCACTTCACAATTAACAATGTTTTCTTTTCATACACCTTTGAGACATGAGAAGATACCAGCTATCTGTATTTTTTAAAAAGGGAGGGAACCAGTACAGACATAAGGCACAATTCCATAGCTTTCCCTGTGCCTGAAATGCAGGTGACATAATATTGGAGCTGGGTAACAAACTTGGAGCCTTGTCCTGGGAATTGTTTCTGCTCTTTGCATAGAGCGGTCACTAGCCAGAAGACAGACCCAGTCCAGGGAGCCGTAAAGGGAGTTCAGATGCATTCCACCGACTCCTAGGCTGAAACATCATGCTTGCTTGTGTACTTGTTCTCGCTTCTTACTTGCTAGGGAATCCAAAAAAGGAAAACTCCTTTTTTGACAATGGAACAGCTTCACAAAATGGGAGACGCTGCCCTCTACCATTCAAAATCAACCCTTTAAGAAGTAGAGAGATGTGGCTTCAATTTCTGTTGAGGCTGCTTGGTATTTTCCGCCCATGGGACAAGTGGTCCAACCTTGAGGCTATTGTAAAGAAAGGAAAGATAAAATGCCACAGCAGCTGCAGTTTGCAGATGATGGTTTTTGCCTGTAATACATATAGTGGATCATTAAGTCCCTTACATTCACATTAGGCATTGTCTGTGACTGCCCTGGGAAAGATGCGGCAGTGTGAATTCTTTGATTCTGGTGCTCAGTCAGGTATGAGAATGCCACTTTGCTGCTCAATATTGGAAGAGAGAGACAGTTTTTGGAGTAAAAGTGAGTTCAGGACTAGTGAGTGGCTGAATTTTGTAGCTCTGTAATTTGGGATGTAACACTTTACTCATAAATATTTGATAGTTTCCTTTTGATAATGCCATTAATGGCTCATTTATTTAGGAAAGCTGTGCCAACAAAGTATACACAATAACCTGTATCAGACTAGTGTCAAAATTATTGGCTTATGCTTCCACTTAATAAAGACAACTGAAATTTTCAAGTTAACATTTCCAAGGGCTGGGAAATCACATTTTAAGCCAATATCCAAGTGGAATTAGTTATTTTTGATTAGTCAAAATACCAAGAAACTCTCAATTCCTTGATATCCAAGATTAATAATCATTTAAATGTCATGCGTTGTAACAGAAATTTAATCATAGACACTTGTTCTGAAGATGTTATTCTAGATTTTAAAGGTTATGGTTTTTAGTATTACTCTTCTTTCAAAGGCTTAGTTTTCTGACTTAATAGAACTCCTATTGATAGCTGTGTGACTGAGACTGGAACATTGGTATTAGTCCAGTTCACAGGTACGAGAACGATCATTTTGTATTGTTTTTGTTGTGTACAAATATTCTGAAGTTATGGTACTTAAATCAAGTGAAATAAAAATCAATTCATTCTCAAAATATCACTTAATGGGGAATTTTGAAACCAAATCCATATAAAGTTTTCATTAGTTAATTTCTACATACACATTAAAAGCAAAGAGGAAGCATTATTCATAAGGAGTCACAAATCAGTGAGAGCTCATTACTATGTCTTACTATGAAGTCTCAGGTTTTAATTATCCCTATTTCCCACATAGGTTATTTAAGACACAAAAAGCTTATTATCATTTGCATTCAGAAAGGGCACGATGAGGTTGCATTTCAAACACAGCAAAGCCAGTTGAATGCTTGATTTGAGTCTTGCCTATTATTAAAGCATGAAAAACCAAAAGAAAAGAACAACTATAAAACATATCGAACGTGACATATATGAGATTAACGTCTGATCATGTACAACATACAAATGAATAAGCAGATCCATCAGCATACAACACTGGCTACGATTTTATTCAGTCTTCTGAAAGCATTTTTTAACTAAGGACTTTATAAAAGTAAAAAAAATACTATCCTTTTGTAATTTCTGTTTGTAAAATACTGGAAAAATAATGAGTTGTATTACTCTGGCTGTGTGTTTATTTTGAAAAGGGGTTACAGGAGAAGTGAGAGAATTTTCCAGGTGAAGAAAGAGCTTGTTACAAGTATAGATGGCTTTCCGTGTGTTGCCATCCCTGTGTGATCTTCCACAACAAAACCAGGATTAGGGATTAAAAAGAATATAGGACCTCTTTCAGTTCACTTTAATCGAAGTTCCAGAGTGTCTGCAAAAGGCAACAACAGACATATTCTGTGGGACCTGTAAAGCTAGAAGTAAACCCAAAATTGTTCTTTTTCAGTAGGTTTGTTTGTTTTATCTTGGGTAGTTATGTCCATCTTCTCAATTGTGTGCTTCTGAAATTATAAATAAGACCAAAACTTTGCCTAATTGTTTTGGCTGATTGTAGGATTCCCTTAAAGTCCCTTCAGCATCAAAATTAATGTCTAGACTCATCAGTCTGTCTTTCATTTGCCTATATTCCTCCACATCTCCATAAAATCTGTGTGTTTCCTAACTCTGCTTAGTTTTTACTGCACTAGCAGTATTGTTGATATCAGCAGGGGCATGCACAGCTCAATCAAGGTCATATTACAAACAAATCATTGTCTTCTATGGGAAAAGCACTGAGAAAGATCAATATTAAACCTTGAATTGTGGAAAACCCAGAGCATTACCTACTGTTTCAGGAGGGATAAATGACTGAATGGAAGACCTAAAGAATATAATCTTCCCTGTAATTGCATCAAGTGTGACGATCTGAAGGGAATCTTGATTCCTAGCACAAAGATACAGATGCCTAGCCTTTGCAGTACTCCTTTGAGTCATCACTCCTCTTAGCAATTTGGAAGGCCTAGATGTGGATGCTCTACTGTTGTCTTCCTGGTTGCGTATTAGTTCTTGCCTCAAAGAACACCAATGTTTGGACTCAGAAGTTAATGCTGCTTTAAGCAAATTTCAATTGCGATGACAGCATAGCATGAGTTATTTGTATATAAAGACTTCAGGATGAGGAGAAAGATGAGCGTGCAGATATTAAGTATTGAGCAGTAGAGCAAACAAGGCAATACTATGTGACACTCTATATTAAACCGACTGGTTACTGCCTTTTTTGTTGTTTTGCTGATCTTGTCGGTGAAGTCTTGCTGGCAGTATATGGAAAAATAATATGGCTGGGAAAAAAAAAGAGTATGGCTGGAAAAAGCTACTAGGCACCTTTGCTTCATTAGCATCTTGTTTATCAACCCAGGACTTTGAGATGCTGTATCTCATGACATTTCCCTAGAGACCAAACATAGAAATACATAATTCCCATGGATCTCTCATTCAGACAAGAGCTGGTCTGGGTTCATGATGCAGTATTCAGCAAAAAGGGCAGCCTAAATAAGAGAATGAATTTGTCCAGTCAGGTGTGTAATAATAAAAAAAGCATAAGAAAAATTTTTTTCTCTTTAGTTTTATATAAAAAAGAATCACACAAGACAAGTGCTCATTTTACATTCAGAATGAAACAGCCTGTGCAAGAGCCTGATTGTTTCCTCATATGGATGGGGAGAAGTACTCATGTGGTTGCTAATCTTTCTGTCACTGCTCCTATCCCAAATGTCTCTCTCTCTCAGTGTCTCTGTTACACAATGAAATAAAGGCAGACTAACTACCTGCAAAACACCCACAAAGAAATCCTACTCCTTGTAGGATCATGGTTGTATTTACCAGCCTGGCACTCATATATCAAGAGTTGCTCATAGTATCACGTGATGTTTATACTATTGAACCACACATAAGCAAATCTACACATTCAGGTTGGACACTTCACATATAATCCTCACAGGGATATAACAAAGGAAAGAGGGAATTAAGAACAGAAAGAGTAAAGTCGTTTTCCCTTTTCTGATGCCTGCAAATTAATACCTAAAGGAAAAGGAAAAAACCCTTAACAAAATAATTTCCCTTCAGAGAATTGTGTGTATGTGTTAACGCATTGAACAACGTCAGTAGCAGTTAACCTACAGTATGTAGAGTCTGACCCTGGTCTGTAAAACGTAGCCCAGATCAATGAAACATTGGTTATTTGCAGCTTACTCTAAGTGCTGACAATGCAGGTGAGACCTGCCCGTTCAATTTAGAGTTATTCATATTTTTTAAAAAGCTGAGTCCTACATTTTTGACCTTGTCTAACTTGTACAAGTATGTTTACTGCCTCTCTTCTTTCATATTATCTCTCTGTTACACATTGCTTCAACGAAGCACCCGATTTGTATCCTAATGCAGTTGGCAAATGAACAATTTCACACGAATTAAGATAGAGAAGCCATATTACATGGCTTTTTCTCCTAATGTTGAGGAAATCAGGCTTGTGTAAGTTACATCTTCTGTTGTATAACAACTGAACCCTTGTTTGCTTTCCATTGAATTGACAGATTTTGAACATGAAACAATTACATATAACTGAAGTCTAGTAGTGCTGCATTTTTTTTCATATGGTCTAAACAAATTTTACATAAACAACTTATTCATGTTTACCTTCCTAGTATTTCTACTTCAAGGAAGATTGTCTTTTGCACAGAGAAATAAAACCCAGGCTCATTATGGAATCATAGTTTCACAGTTCTGATTTCTTGGCATTGAAATCTAGGCTTGATATACAAAGAAAACCAGGCAATATCTTCTTAAACAGGTACAGACAGACCTGAGCTACATTTCTCATACACTTAATAGACAGACACAAGATAGCTCCAGGCTGCATGCTTTGTAGTCTTATTTGCATCAGTTTGTGTGGCTGTATCCTTGGGCATGATGGGAGCAAGCAGACCCACATCTGAGTTTCAGCTGCTTGAAATCTCCACATTTCGGCCAAGCAGTTAAGATCCCTATCTGATGCTCAGAGAAAGCTAATTGAGAATGATAATTGCACAAACATGAACATTCAGTTGTCAAAGACTTAAGTTAGTCTGTGTGGAGCACTAAAGTAACTGAATAATCTTAAAACGTTATTCTTGTTGAAGCCTTCATAGATTGATCCTGGGCCAGATGGCCATACCTATATCAAAGAGGAGTCACAGTTCAAAGCCTTCTCCAAGATTTAATTACCTTTTCTGGAAAGAGCAGGAGTTATTCTGTTATTTGAAAAATTTTCCAGAACATCTGGTGCTTGGAGTCCCAATCCAGGTCATAGGTCTTGGGTTCTCAACCCTTTACCACCCCTGAAGCTTTTCAAATCCATGGTTCTAAATACAAGCACAACAGTACAAAAATAGGGATAGGGATTCTTCTGATCCTTTGTTCATTTCTCATCAGGCCCTTTGGCTTTCACTCCATTCCCAGCTCAGAAACTTTCCTTGCTATTGTAATATGCTACTATGCTGCATGCCCACTACAAATACCTCCCTAATACATGCTATAATTGGTCTATTTTTTGTGGCTCATTTACACTGGAAACTTATATTCAGCTCACAGTTGGCTGATTTAGCTAGGACCTCTCTATTGTCATGTGCTTCCAAGTAAAGAGCTAACTTACAGCTTATGTGGTCATTAGCAGCTTTAGATAATTTACACTCTGTGTATTTTACTATTGCATATAGAAGGTAATCCTGCGCTTGTGTATGATACTGTATACCTTTCCTACACTGACTATATTTTCCTAAACATCTCCCAAAACACCAGCTCCACAAGCCTGTTCCTTCTATTTGCACTGTAGCCACAAGTGAATATATTAAACAAGGCTTATGCTTTAACAATACCTTGATATCTTTTTTCCCCTGCCTTTATGGTCTTTCCCTCTTACTCATTGCACACACTCTTTGCTATACTCCATCTTTTTTACATTATCAAAGACACATCATAAATATATCATAATAATATGCATTCTATGTCAAGAATCTGAATTTCTTTCCTTTAGAAAGGAATCAGATATCAAAGACAGATATCAGCTTAGTGTACTGTGACATGCGTTTGGTAATTCCATGTTGTGTTTTACTACTTGACTGTCCCCTTTCAATCTCAATGTCTTTAATTATTCTGTCCTTCAAGATACACTCCACTTAGGAGCAAATCCACCAAAGTAGCTTAGTATCAAATCCTGCAAGGCTGTTTTCTTGCTTCCTTGTATTATGCCTCCATTTGTTTTATTTCTACAAATTACTTCTTATGTTATCCTTTTACAAATTACTCTCTTTGCATGTGTGACTTGTTAAAAATATTTATTAAAAGATGCATAAGTTCATTCTCCAGTGCTCTTTATTGATACTGACTTCCTGTGCTGGGAGCCACAATACAGTGTTTACTGTGGAAGGAATAAAACTCTTGACTGAGAAAGGAGAAGATTCACAAGGGCTAAAAAGAAGTATTTTCGTGAAAACTTCATTACATGGATGGACCACTCAGTGGATAAAGAATTGACTGGATGGTCACACTCAAAGGATTGTGGTCAATGGCTGATTTTAAGTGGAGACCAGTGATGAGCGGGTGTAACCAGGTCAGTATTGTGACTGGTACAATTAAACATCTTTGTTGGTAACAAGGACAGTGGCATCAAGTGCACCCTCAGCAAGTTTGCCATTGACACCAAGCTGTCTGGTGTAGTCGACATACTGGAGGGAAAGGAGGCCATCCAGAGGGACCTTGACAGGCTGGAGAGGTGGGCCCAGGCCAACCTCATGAAGCTCAACAAGGCCAAGTGCAAGGTCCTGCACCTTGGTCGGGTCATTCCCAAGCACAGATACAAGCTGGACAATGAGTGGATCGAGAGCAGTCCTGCTCTGGCCGTGCTGGCTGGTAGATGAGAAACTGAATATGAGCCAGCCATGTGTGCTCCCAGCGCAGAAAGCCAATTGCATCTTGGGCTGCATCAAAAGAAGTGTGGCCAGCAGGTTGAGGGAGGAGATTCTCCCCCTCTACTCTGCTCTGGTGAGACCTGACCTGCAGTATTGTGTCCAGCTCTGGAATCCTCAGCACAAGAAATGCATGGACCTGCTGGAGTGGGTCCAGAGGAGGGGCACAAAGATGATCAGGGGGCTGGAGCACCTCCCCTATAAGGACAGGCTGAGAGAATTGGGGTTGTTCAACCTGGAGAAGAGAAAGCTCTGGGGAGATCTTATAGCTCCCTTCCAGTACCTGAAAGGGTCTTATAAGAAAGAGAGAGACTTTATATCGGGGCCTGTAGTGACAGGACAAGGGGCAATTGTTTCAAACTGAAAAAGGGTAGCTTTAGACTAGGTATTAGGAAGAAGTTCCTTCCTGTGAGGGTGGTGAGACACTGGAAAAGGTCATCCAGAGAAGCTGTGGTCACCTTCTCCCTGGAAGTCTTGATGGTTGGGTTGGATGGGGCTTTGAGCAACCTAGTCTAGTGGAAGGTGTCCCTGCCCATGGCAGGGGGTTTGAAACGAGCTGATCTTTAAGGTCACTTCCAACCCAAACCGTTCTGTGATTCTATGATTCTATGAAGACCTCAAAAATGATACCTCCATGATTTTCACTGCATCCTTTCAAGTGAGAAATCTGAACGATCAGACAGCAACAGCAGATAAACTCTCTGTGCAGCCACAGATCTTGTTCCATCCTTCAAATTCACATTTACAGCCATGTTAAGAGAGTGAATTATTCTCCTGCAGGTTCATGGAGCCACGTCTGCTCTGTTCTGGGTTCTGTGTCTCACGTGAGAAAGAAAAAGGTTTTAAATCCCTAACAAAGTCATGTTTAGCTGCAATAATTTGTAAAATGTGCCATACACTGACAGCTTTTTTTTTTTAAAATATTCTGCCCCCCCCCAAGAATTAATTGTAAGATTAGTATTTATACTGCCTTTATTTCTGACAAGCATTTTTTACTCTATGCCATCCTTATTATAGAGATCTAGGATTAAAAAAAGTATTTGTAGTAGTATTATTATTTTGTCTTACAAATGGCTAAAAATTATTCCAAATCTCATTTTAGTGTACTTGGCATAATGCAGCTCTGTTAATTTATTTTTGGTTTATTTTTGTCTTTGTGCATTTCTGCTCTCTGCAGTCTCTGCAGACAATTACAGTGATGTTTTTCTGCAGCGTTGCTAATAGTGTTGGGAAGCAGATTTTACATGATCTTGAAAGAGTTCAGTTTGCATTAAAAAGATACATCCTCCAGCTGCATTACATGACTAGATGCTGTAGAGAGAAACCTGTAATACCAATAAAACTGCAGCAGGTGGCATTAGAAGAAGGGTTAACCAGGGCCATGGGGCAGACGAGGCAATCAAGAGGAGCTAAAATAAATGGGATAAAAGGAACAGAAATATTTAAAATTTGTATCTCTTTCTTTCTAGTCTCCTGAAATAAGGATAAAGTGGAACTACTGGATGGATATAGAAGATTGATGGAGCTGGATTAGTGAAAGTTGAGATGGAGGAGGTAGTAAGTGAATAGCCAATTTCCAGTTTGGTTGGTGGTTTCTGAGGACTTCATGGGGGATGAGGAATTTATTGGGGGAGGATCAAAGCACATATTTTCAGCCAGCCGCTGCAGATGCCGTTGACTTTGCTTACTTCTTTTCTCGTGTTTCACAAGCAAATACTCATTTATTATATTTGTTGTAGTTAAATAATGTGGAGTGAATAACTATGGTTCACTGAAAATGAAAATAATTGTTCTCTCATGAAGCTGACTTTCTGCTAGAGGTAAAGTACATTCCCTGGCCTACAGCTTATAACTGTCCTTTATCATCTTTTATATTGTTTTACAATCGATAAAAAGATCGCAGTAGTACCAGGAGTATGGTTAGCATGAGTTTGAAACCGCTTACTTTTTACAGACAAAAAGTCACAGAGAAAATAATTTAAAAAAAGAATTATTTTTCTATTAGCTTGAGTCTGCTAAGGAACAGGACTTCATTACAAAGACCTTCATTTGTAAATGAAGCCTAGCAATACACAAATCAAATAACTCAAGTTTTGCAGAACCAAATTTTGCAGATGTTTCAAAAGTGAGGATGAATCTACAACAAGATATAGTCCTTGTTCTGGGGAATTTGCAGTCTTTCTAAATAATTCATACATGGCGATCCACTGGGAACAACCCTCTATCAAATCAAATGGAAAAAATGTTATATTTCAAAGAGAAATAAAATGAGTAAGTTTTTTGGCATGCAGGGGAAATTTCAAAAATAAAAAAGATACAAGAAAGAAAACAAAACATTGAAAGAGTGGGGGAAATAAAAGAGGACAATAGGAAAACAGGCTTGTAAAAAAGCTATGAAGCCAAACAGGGATGGGAAAGACTTGTTCGATTTCCACAAAGAGGAGCTCAGAAGTTAATGACAAACCTGGACATTGTATGGAAGAGGAATAGGAAATGAGATTGCTGGGATAGAGAGGTAAGATTACTTGAGCAGAAACATTTCATGGATGCAGGAGGGAGATATGTTATGATGCAAAAGCAAAGAGGAAGTTGCAATCTTCTGGGTAAATCAGGCTATGCTATTTTATACACTTTCTAGATACCATAGATTCATCCCTGGATAAAGAAGTGGATTATTTTGGTGTTCCAGATACGTGTTGTTATATAGGCTTCCATAATTCTGTCTATTCACACAGAAACACATGTATACATTTCAGTATATTCTTTTGTTATAAGAATGGCTTTTCCATAATTGTAAAAATAAATTATATCCGTCTGTGCATTTAGTTGTAATTCGGCCAAAAAATGTAAAAAATATCCTATGACCTATCTCTGTTAGATGTTCCTTTTTGGTGACTGTAAGCTATTTTATAAGACAAATATTTACCCACAATAGCACTGGCCTTTTTACTGAATTTGCATTATATTACCAGAATAATAATTCTTCCTAATTCAAAGCCCTGGAGCTCTTAGAGCTAATCCTAAAGAATATCATTCCATAGAAAGTCCTTGTCAAGATTTCATGTGATATTTGTCCTATTTTTAAACATATAATATTGTCTAGCTTCAGAGTCCAATGCCATCCCACGGGATATTCTTTAGAAATAGAATGCAGCGCAAGGAACATTTTTATGCTCATATTAATTTAGTCAGAAAGTCAATATTAACTCAAGGAACTATATGACAAAGAAATCCAGCTTATGGAAAAGTTACTCTGCAGTTGTACGAAGATCTGGAAATAAAGTTTAGAATTTGAGGGAAGATTTAGGAGAGCTAGAATGTAGATTTTGATCTACATAATATTTAGAACAGTTTCTCCATGTTTTTTTCATAAAAAATAAAAGTTGGTATGGAGGAGAGGAAGACGATATGCACAACAGATCATTTTAACTTCCCCTGAATTTTTCTGCCCAGTATGGTCATTTAGAAATAAGCCTTTTTAATCTTAATAATGCTGATTTGCTGTTTTAAAAAGAATGTAAACAAAAGCTGCATTAATCACGTTTCAAAGTATTTTTTTTTTTTTTTATTTTTTAGCATGTTTATTTTTGATGTTTTGGCCGAGCCTTGAATACATTCTTGAAAAACCCAAATGAGCCTGGCTGAGGTAGCATGAAACTAAAACACAGCTTACTCTTTCTTCTCTACCTGAATCAGAGCATCCTTTAAGGGGTGAGACTTCTGTGGCTTAATTCAAATTTCATCTCTGTCCCACAGTTGTTCCTGACACCAAACAGTTCTACAGGCACTTTATATTAAATTCCATAGTCTCTGCAACATGCAAGATGGAAACTCAGCAGTTTGCTGTCTAGTGTCTGACCCAGAGACTCCAGAATCCTTTCGGATGGAAAAAAACTGTTATTATATCTGAGCTCCTAAACAGTCCACGTGGAGTAGGACAATGGAGACTGAGCCACTGCGCTGAATTTGGAATTGCTAAGTCGGCTGTTTATGCACCTCAGTAACTAGGACTGTCCTTTTCTAGTTCGTTATCATAGCAACTTCTGCCAAAATATAAAGACAGTCTGTACAGTGGAAGCCATCCAGAAGTTTCTTTGATGGAGCCACTAATGTGGTCTTTGCCCTGTTAATGTCAGGCGTTCACTATTAAGCAGCTTATTCCTCATACTTGAGGACTGTAACTTTTCTATAGTTAACATATACAGCAATTTAGCCTATTTTGCAAAAACAATTTTAAGATATAGTTTAAATATAATGACCTAAAATTCCTCTGAAGTTCTTTCCCAAATGAAACTCCTTCCCAATACAACACAAGTACAAACATTAGGACAGTTTAAAGACAGCTTCATCTTTGCAAAGGTATAGAAAGCTAAATGCGCTGTGTGTGGGTATTTGAGGGCTGAATTTTTTGAGAAAGCTTGGCACAATCGTGTGTCTATATTATATGTGTTTACTCTTAGGAGCTGAGGATGTAATTCTTTAATGTCAGTATAAACAGCAATAAACCCAACCAGGAGCAGTCATGGTGCAGTTTTCTGAGGAATATCTGATCATTCAGTCCTGTGCTCACTTCATAGAGGTAGACTGCTCTGTTTATTTGTAAGGTTAGGTTCTCTATTACGGTCAAAATGTGATCGTTCAAAAATACAGAACTTGTAATGCTTTTGCAGCTGAAAGTGTCGAAATTTACCATGCTGGGAAAAAAAAAAAAAAAGTAACAGGCAGCATGCACAGCTAACGCTCCTCCCTTACCCTGCTCGCCACCAAAAAAAAAAAAAAAAAAAAAAAAGAGAGAATGACAAAGAACTGGCCAGGACGAGCACCCAGCAAGCGGCTGCGTCTCAGTGCTCATGTGCTGACTGCTCTGTCTTATTGTCTGGCTTTCACCACAGCCCCACATTTCCTATCTGTCACCACAAGGGGTGTCCAGGACGCGCGGCGAGCGTCAGGCTTCAGTCACCGAGCGGTGCAGGGGAGCCTGGCAGTTTAGCCCTGAGTGATTCTGTGAAATTGAAGGAGAGATTTTCGCTGCTGCTCCTCAGGGATTGCTGTTGTTAGAGGGGAAAGCAGATTTGGAGGTGTGTGTGTATGTGTGAGGAGACAAGGAGCGCATTTGACTGAGGTGTCTGGTCCCTGGGAAGCACTGCGAGAAGAGACGGAGAAGCAGTGAGAAGGGGAGGCAGGAGCAGGACTGAAGTGCAGAGCAGCTGTTTCCTAATACTCTGGTTCTTTCGGGTGCCTCAGTGAATGTGAACATGGATTCTGTCACCGAAATCTTCTTGAAGCTGCTATTTCTCCTGTCTGTTAATACATGGCACACGACAGTGGCAGGGGATAAATGTAAGTATTGCATAAGATTTAAAACTCAATCCAGAGTGTTGTGAAAACTTCTGGGATATTTTATTTGCATTTTGAATAAATATTATTTTTGCGACAAATGCTTACTGCTTTGAAATCGTGACAGTAAGTTGCTAGGGTGAAAACGTTCTAAAATCCTTCTATAGATTTTTGTCATAAGGCTATGTACAGAATATTGTTATAAAGCTTACAGTCTAAGAGTATCTGAAAGCAGCATTTTACTAAGGCATGCATGTTTAGCCCCATTTTAATTTATTTTTGTGTTTGTGAGTGCAGCATTTTTCAAGAAATTGTGTCTTAATGTGGAAATCACTGGCAGATTTCTGTTGTGTACTGCCTCAGCTTGATTTTTAGCCGTTCATAATTTTAAAAGCTGATATCTGCATTTCCTGCATTAAGCTGACATTCAAATAACTCTAATGGACATTACTGTGCAGTTCAAGAGCAGTATAAATACAACAAGGAAAAATGTAAATAGAAAGACTATATGATCTCTTCATTGATTGTTTAGGGAGTGCTGCTCATGTATGACTAAATAGGAGAACGTTACCATTTCCAGCACAAAGTTTTTTTGAAAAATGAGTAATTCATAGTTAGCAAGTAGGGTGGTATTGCAAAATAAAGATAGTGATTGCAGTTTTAAAGACAATCTACTCGCCAGGAGGCAAATCTGATGCATATCTTAAAATCTGTTTTCAGTGATGAATTAGATTAATTATCTTTAAATTAAAAAGAAAAGAAAAAAACTTATCAGGAAACTAGTTTTCAGGGATTTTATCATTCAGTAATAGTTCTGAGTTATTCTTGTTCCGTTTGATTCTGTTTCAGCATGCTGAAGGATTTCATTTTGTGTACATGTGGTAGAACAGCAGCCTAAATGCCAGATGCTCATAACCTGAACCGAGCGTATTTTCTCCCCTTCCTGTTAAGGCACTGATTGTGCATCACAGGAATGGGGAGGGAAGGAGCAAAACCTCTATGGGAAGAAAGTGCACACTAAACCAAGGAGGAATGTTCAGGAATAACCCTACAGCCCAATGGCAGGGGACAGCTCCCTGGAAACACTTGAGCAATGGCAGAGAAGTTTGAAGTGCTCTATGGGTCTATAGCCTAGAGTTTTGCATATGGATGGTTTGTAAACTAAACATGCTCCCATGAGCCAGATATTCATATTGCAGCACCAAAATGATCTTGTGCTGTCATTCAGTAATGATATCTCATTTGATACTCAAGTGCATAGTGTAGCCCTAAACATGAATACTAAGTTCCTCTTGTTAAACACCCTGCTGCAATCCAGTCACAGCTTTAATTCTCTTCATCATTCTGTATTGTACGGTTTATGAATACATCCATTTTCACAAGACCATGATAATTGAATTGCACATTAATAGCATTTGGCACTATGCACAAAACTAAATCAGTTGCTCACAGGGAGGCATATTAAAACCGTTGCAAAAAAGACTTGCATCACACAGGAAGGCAGTAAAGCACTAGAGGTCACTCTTACAATTTAGGAAGCATGGTTTCTGGAAAAGGCTCAAGTTTCTTCCCAATACAGAATTACAAAGCATAAAACAAATCAGGTATGAAATGCATTTACTACTGGCTTTCTCAAATACTTCTCAAAACCAAGACAAACTCAATCACAGTATCAAGCAAGTGACGTGAATGAACAGACTGTTTACTTATAAGCTAGTATTTATAAATGTATAATATTTTTATTTATGAATAAGTCCTAACTCCCATGTCAAAACACCCATCTGAACTTAAAAATTAAGAACTTTCCCCATGCTACAGGCAAGGAAACTGATTGTGGGAATATTCAAATTAAGGAGTGAGTGCTAACATGTGAAGAGAATTTGGCCAATCTAATGCATGTTATTCCTTTTCAATATATAGCCTGGAAAAAAAAAAATAAATCCCTTTGAATACATATACATATTCTTTTGGAAGAGAACGTTTCCATGGGAGAGTTAGTTTGTTTTAAAAGTAATAATTTCCATCTCAAGTATCAAGGTATGAATTTGGGTAGTGTGTTAGGTTTCATGAAATGACTTCAGGAGAAAAGGTCTTTCATAATTACTGACTACAATAGATTCATGCAGCAGCAATTATAAACTCACTTAACTTACTTTACTCCTTTCTTCTTGAGAAGTTAACCAGGAATTGAAATCCTTTTCAGTAAGCGGTTTTACTATTGGCATTAATATATCCAAATACGTTTACAAAACCTGATAAAGTTCAGGTTTTTTGCATGAATTTTGATGGCTAGATTGACCAATAGACTGCCTATCATGAAAGAAAATCAGACAGCATTTTAATTCTTCCTCTAAATTAATTTATTTTTCTTCTTTTAATTTTATGGTTCTTTCTTTAATATCAGATCCTGAGTACCTAAGTTTTGCTTTGCCCTTCTTCAAACTAGCTGCCATTAAGGAAAGACCAAAGTCAAGACCTTTACACTTCACGTTGAAGTCTCAATGTTAATGTTACCAAGTCAGATATATAAATAAAATTTCTTGGATCAAAAATGTATGTGTTCAGAATTATTTCTATCTCAAAAGAATCATAGTAGTCCTCTTCTGAGTAAAATGATTTTGAAGTTCTTAGGTTATCTGAAGGTGACAGAACCTATCATCTAGAATTTTTTGTTGGTTGTTGTTGGGGTTTTGTTGGTTGTTTATTTGTTTTTGTTGTAGTTGTTTTGTTTTGTCTTGCCTTGTTTTTTTTTTCCCTGAAAAATAACACTGACGCTTCTAACAAAGAGAGGTAATAGTTGCTGCTGGAAACTCAAATCTTTTAAAAGTTCTGTAGTAGTTCTGACTCATGCTTTTCTGTGCTTTTTTCCTCCCAAAGAATTGCACTTCCAAAGCAGTTGAAAGAGGCTTGAAGTGCACAGCCCTGAGTAAGTAACTCTGTAAGGTCAAGTGTGAGTTTTAAATGAAGGATTAAAGCAAATACTCCTGTAAGTTTTTTTTCAGTGGAGATGGGGAACATTTTTATTTTATTGGGAACTGTCTCTATAGCTGTAAATCAGCAAATTATTAAACCAGTTCTTGAGAACTTGCCAGAATTCAGTACTCTAATAGGTGAAGTACTTTTTTTTTTTTTTGGAAACTCTAAAACTGCAGTATTGCACAAAACATAATTAAACTCTACACACATCAAGTCAACTGTGAGTAAAAATTATTAAGGTTAATTTTGACAGTGAATGGAAATAAAAAGAATAAATTAGGGAATTTCCATGTAAATTCTCACCTCTTTATACCTACTTATGTTTGTTAAAACTCTCCAGTTTCATGGAAGACTTTATAATTTCAAATTTTCATATTTGTACTGCAATGATCACTATTTCTACAAAAGCAGAAATAATGATAATTATTATTATTTTTATTATTGTCATTATTATTTTTAAATATAAGATATTTCTTGCTAATGCTACAATAGAAGACTTACTCTAAAGCTCACAGAGAATGAACTGTTAATGATGCTGAAGTTTTCAAATAGAGGACTGAATCGTCAGACACCTTGATTATATTATCAGATGCAAGTCATTGTACAAGTAACGTCCCCAGGAAAGACACTATTTTTTACAAGAAAAATATTGTATCTTAGTTTAGAAAATAATTTTATTCTCATGTTAATCATCAGTACCAAACAGTTCTGTAGAATATTTGACAACTTTACAGAATCATATTAAAAATATATTAAAATGCTGTTTATCACAAACAATTTACCGTTAGTTTGTGGTTGATGTGAAGTGTAGGGGAGGAGAAAGTAGAACCTTCCTTAATTTTCTTTTAGCCTTATTAATATTTATCTTCTGTTTATTATTGTCTATCTCTGCTCTGAGATAGCAATGGAGACCCCATCAGAGATCGGACCATCTCTGGGCAATTATTACATGAATAAAACATTATAGACATCTCTAGTATATTTTGCATGGTTTTAGTACAGTAACATCAAAAGCTTGTATCAACATAAAATCTAAACCAATACCAATGGAAAACTCTATCAAAATTTATTTCAGACTTTCAAGGTTGAGAATTCACAGAAAGGCCTTGGGCTGATTATGCTGAGTATAATCGACAATTTGCATCCCATTGCTCTAGGCTTTCAAATTCCCATGAAAATATTTGTCCCTGGGCTCAGTCAGCAGGATGGATGGAGCAACTTTGGTTATGATTAATGGATGTGACAGATCAGTAATGACACTCTAGAAGTGGGGCAGAATTAACCATATAAAGAAAAATGTAGTAGGTGATATATAAATTGTGTTGTCAATGCTAGCATTATGTGTTAGGATTTACTGTGTTTTAGTTATGTACCAGTCAGGAGTTCCAGAGCAATCACTAACTTCTTCACATCTTGGTAATTCTGCAGTCATGGCCATTCTGCTTTCTTTCTTACATAATAAGTAGATGTAAGCTTACAACTATGTTCACCCACAAGAAAGATAACTTTTAACTAAAGTGTTGTATCCAATCACCTATGTCTCACAAAATCATGTACACTTCTATCACTGTACATGAGGTACAATGCTCAAGTTTAGCATTTTTTTCTGAATGTTTCTATGCTGCATTAGAAAACAACAGTTTGTCACATATTTATATATCTCGTATGATAGGTTTGCCAGTATTCTGCCTAGTGATTCATCTTCTGTAAAAACTTCAACAATCACAATTTCATAGCTTCTAACAAGTTTAGTTGGGAACAAATAGGCCAAATCTCTCCCCCATCCCTTCTGACCCCCACTGCCTCCCCACCCCAAAAAAGCAAATCGAAGAACACTTGAATGCTCAAGAAGAATTTCATCTTTCAAATATTTATTTTCTTTTCCACCTGAATGACCCTGTGCTTAGGTGCCACTTGCAAGACGGTCAGTTTAGTGTGCAGTATTGCACAGGATTAGAGCTCTGTTTTGTGCAACAGTTAGAGCTTCTTCTCAGCACTTTTATGTTCTTATTCCTTGTTAGTTGCTCTGAACTAACAAGGTGATAACAGAGGTGGGGGCAGTGAGATTCACCACTAATTCAAAGGGCTTTCTTTCCTAGAACACACCGGGCTATTTGTTAATAATGATACCGAAATACCAAATACTAAAATTACTCATGTCTGTCAGTGACTCTGGAGTTACAGATTAACTTGATGTAAGATGTGTCTGAAGTGAAAAGTTAAAATTTGCTCTTCCTTCTCAGCTTTCAGTTATTTATGAAGGGAAAAGAAAAACCAAAACAATACCGATAACGTTGATTTTTACAAGTTTCTGGAATATTGCTTGATTTTTTGCACTGTTAAATATGACTAAGATTAAATGTTTTGGTAGATTCATCTGGTAGTTCTAGAATATAAAATACATTTTGTAGCTTACAACTTGTAAGTTTGTCAGTTAGGGCCTGTGCATGGCTTCTAGATTAGAATTGAAAAAGAGTTATGTATGTCTCAGTGTATCAGCATGTATTACTTAAATGTCGTTACAACAAAAGCTATAACTAAATCTGAAAACAACATAAAATGTATGGGAGATACAGTATTATTTTTTATTATTATTTTTATTGTTGTCATTATTATTTTTAAATATCAGGTATTTCTCACTAATGCTACAATAGAAGACTTACTCTAAAGCTCACAGAGAATGACTGTTAATGATGCTGAAGTTTTCAAATAGAGGACTGAATCGTCACACACCTTGATTATATTATCAGATGCAAGTCATTGTACAAGTAACGTCCCCAGGAAATGTCTGCGTGATTAAAATGATACTGCTTTATTAGTTTGTAAAAAATAATGCAGCTTTAACACTATGGTTTAACCAACTGCAGTTAATTAAAATTTTAATTGCAGTGTTTTATACCTACGTATTTAATCATGCTTATTTAACTGTTGTGTGTGTTTTATATATGTGCAAGTATAGCATTACAGAATAATATTTGACAAAGCAATACTCTACAGGTCTCCTTCCATCAGTTGAAGCCTATGCCAGTAACCTTAGTTAAATCTGTGAAATACAGAGGAGGGTTGGTTTCGAATTATTTTGCTTTTAAGAAGACAGTTTTCAGTGTTTATTACAAATTGCTATGCTATTTTTTTAGTAAGCAAAATGTAGCATGGACTAGGAGGTAAAAATGATATTGTTTATAGTTTAATTAAAAACTATGGTCAGTGCAATAATTTGAAAAGTGATTGAAGTCCTGGAAACTTACGACATTTTGAGTAGATTACAATTACTAACTACAGAATTATTATATAAATACCATACTCACTTAATAGACTAATGAAGAAAACTACCTCTAGGGTTTTAAATCTCAAAGGATAGAGAAAAAAAACATGGTTAGGAAATCTGTCCAGCTGGGTAGCAGGTCTAATTACTTTCTTATTAAGTAGATCTCATTATTTGGTTGTGCTTAAGAATAAGCTATTGCTTGTTCCTTGTTGTTAGAGTGTCTGTTTCTATAACAATCTATAACATATTTGCATATGGGTCTTGAGGGACAAATAGATTACAAACAGCATGGAGGAATATTTGAATTTATTCATATTACTTAATGTATTTCTTTATTCAGCTGGTAAGTGAAGATCTTGCTCTTTTTCAGGTATTTGTCTGTTCACTTTTAAATCTAAATAGCAAGTGTTATTCAAAACCTGAGCTGTTCCTAAAAATACGATTTTATAAAGAATTTTTCCTGATTACGTTTAAAACTTGCTGTTTACTTGTTCAAAGTAATTGCAAAAATATACCTTTAAAGAAAATACTAAACGACAACAAAAAAAAAGAAGCCTTATAAACTAGTGGTTAAACAGGGTACAAAAAATATTATTACTCAGTTACCATATAACCTAATGAACAACCTCACTAGGAGAGCAAATGGAATAAATTATTATTAGAGAAGGTCTAGAAACAAGGTTTTGAACAAGACCGCAAGAGTAAGACGTTCAGTGGTCAACACGCATTATAAAAATGCATGCTATAAAAGACATGATGAGTTGTATACTGGAACCTCAATCACTTTGTTTAATTCACATGCAGCAGTGTGCTGTATTCTCTGTTACATTAGACCGTGTCTGTTGAATACAAGTATTCTGTGATTGAAAGTTTTCAGGACAGGAGAGGGGAAAGCTTTTTTCTTGGGGATTATAAATTATGGGAGAGGTCACATGATGTTCACCACTATGCCCTGTTAATAAAACAATACCAATTTGAAGCTGGAAAACAGTTTTAATTAGAAATAGCTATATAGGAGCTGCAGAAGGGAGATTTCTCCTGAATTTTCATTTATTAGCAAATTTGCCCAACTTTTGAGATGTATGACGAACTCTGATAGCTTCTGCAGAGACAGGAAAATTGGGATTTATCTGTCTAAAATTAAAATTCTGAAACTATGATGTTTACGTCTGAGCTAGCTTAATCTCTTTTTAGTCATATGAGATAAAGAATAGTTCTTACAGGAAGAAGTCATGAAGAAGGTGCAAGGAAGAAATCACATGCAAAGGTAGTAATCAAGTATAACGTTATTTGAAGTGTAGAAGTGCCATTCATCTCATCACTGGTTATGACTCAGAGTCTAGATAATTATGTCGTCTTTGTAGACATCGAAACTTACACGAGAAGGGTTCCAGTTCCATCAACATACTGCACTCTAAATGAATGTTAGAAAAAAGTATAGCAAGTTGTGCTGACTGCCTTGTACGTAATCACCAGCTATGCCAAATGCATTTGTGTTTGATGTTGGTGCTCCCAGAGTCTCCCTTGTCTGTGTTTGTGTAAGTGGGTTCTCCTGCCAAGGGTTAAGGCTGCTGCTATTGATAGTGATATCAATATCACTAAACAGATATTTAAATAGTGATATCAATGTCACAAATAGATATTGATAGTCCTAGAAAAAATATAGGGACTAAGTGAGGAGCTGGAAATGTCCTACCAGTGAAAGCATCTTTCACTCTTGAAAGCTTGAAATATACAGGTATTTTGATCATATGCAAAGTTCTGGTAAAGTGAAAATCTCATTAATATAAATAAGCTGGAATTGCCTGTTCTATGCACCTGAGACAGTCTGATCTTTCCACTCCTTGGACGAACAATGATTAAAGCTCCATTTTGACCTCTGTCCTGTCAAAACATGATGGTTTTTTGCTTCTAAAGAAAGCATAGAGTGAAAAGACGTATTATGAACAAAATCAGCAGAATACTACAGCATTTCTTTACATAAAACACTAATAAAACAGATAAAAGTATTACTTTTGTAGTTACTTTAAAGCCTTTCTACTATCCAGCATCTAATGATGGGTTGTAGACTACAGCATAGGAAGCCCTTTTATGTTCCAAGCCAGGAAACTGTGGTTTTCACTTGTTTTCCCGATCAGTGACAGGATGCCTGTCTACTACGCAGCAGTCTGGTTTGCAATACTTACTATTATTTTTTCGAAAAAAACATAATATTTAGTAACTTTTTTTTTTTTTTAAGTTGGTGAAAAACAACTGCGTCTTGATGTCCTTATTCAACTAAAGCTCCTAGGGAAATCAATGGGAGCTTCGCCTAAATAAATATTGAATAAAAGCTTTAGAAAGAGCGAGCTGAATATTCTTTCAACAATGATACGCTGCATAGTTCGAATATAACTGGTGTCTTTATTTCCTTTCTATGTACAAGTTATTCATTTTGCCTTGTTTGGAGGACTCACATACAGAACTGTGTAACAAACAAGAATTACTCATTTGTCCCACTCGACAAAAAATAAATATGAGGAGAAAAAGACATTTAGAATTTTAGCTCATTCCTGTGGTTAGGGAATTTATATGCCTGCAGTGAAAAAAAATACTGCTCTGTTTTTCTGAGCCAATGGTAACATTTTTTAAAACCTATCAAGATGATTGATTTTAATTTAGAAGGGTGAAATAGCCCTTCAAAACTTTGTGCTTTTGGGAGTGTCTGGATGCAGTGGAGCACACTGGAAGTTGCTGAGCTCTGCCCTCCAATTGATAAGGTGTGTTGCAGTAACTCTTAGTTTTATCAGCCTGAATATGGGATTTGTAGGGCTGTTTGTCAGTTGCACCATGCCAGCGTGCTCTTGAGTTCCGTTGTACCCTGCAGTAATTATATTTCAGTCCTCAAGCAAAGTCTGTCTCAAAGTCTGTTTTGCCACAGAGTAGACATGTCCTCTAGTAATTAAGACTGAGAACAGATCTCTTGGAGAAAGGAGGGATCATCACAAAATTTGTTTGCAAATACTAAGCTATGATTTTAACTCATTTACTCTTACATAAAACATATCTGTAAATGTAAGTATATGTCACTAAGTTTCTTTCACTGTAAAATAGGAGAAACAGAGCCACAGTGATTTATGGTCTTATTTCCTAACATACTTTTGGAAGTTCCGGATGACAGTGAAGAGCATGGCACAAGAGGACTATGACAGGGTTTTGCTCATGGCACAGTGCCTTAAAAATGTTACCCTGACTTCAGTAAGTAATTAAGCAAAATGAAATATAGAAGGAATTAAATGATAGATGAATCAGCTACCAAACCTTTGTTTGAATTTGACAGCCCCACTGTTACTGTAAGAGACTATCAATGTACTTTTTTCAGCTTGGTAAAACATTATTGTGCATATAGCAATAAATAAGTGTAAAACTGTCAGATGAACTAGGCACAGCTGGCAAGTTAAAGGTAACTGTAACACTCTCCTGAAGAAGCCTTTAAGATATGTTAGTGTCTTCTTTTACAGAAGATCACTTTTTACCATCTACTCCTTGTCTATTTTTAATGTGCTTTGGGGCATGATGACGTCGTTCTCTTTTTTCTGTCCTCAAAGAAGGCTCAAAAAACCTCATCTGTACTCAGCTGTAAACTTGTTTTGACTTTTGTAAACTGTGATTATCTCATAGATCATTCTTACGCTGTATAGATGTGCTTTATTGTGTCCTGCTTCATCCAGCTTGGACAGGAAAACAAAGAATTTAAGAGATAGAGACTGGGGAAAAGATGATTGATGTGCAAGCACCAATAAGCACATTTCTGTTCCATCTGCAATGAAGAATTGTTATTTTTGAACGCTTTGCAAATTGTCTACATCTGTTTGATAGCTTGCTGTAGCCCAGAAGTGGTAGATATCCAGTCAGACTGCCCAAAATTTTGCTCATTGAGTAAAGGATGGATTCACAGTTATGCTGAACCTTAGGATATTGTGGCTTAAAGTAACCTTTTTTTTCACCATCTTGTGTCATGTTTTCGGGGGGGGGGCGGGGAGGGGGGGGGGAGTGGATGGGGAGTCTACCATGGCAAACAGTGCTTTCCTTCTTCTTCTATCTCTGCAGTGACTACTTAGAAATGTGACAGTAGTTTGCTTCTTGGGAAACAAGGTAATGTATTCTCTGTAGATATTCTAGATAAGGACAGATTGAGAAATTCTAACAGAGAATTCTCTCATCTAACTCACTTTTAGTAAAGCATGTATAGGTGATGGATGTACTGAAGGGGGTAGTTTCTGTTTTGATGTTTCTAATACAATTTTGTAATGTCTCAGTGGATGTGTTTCTAAGATACTGCTGCTAGTGCTGAAAATGTATGTTGAGTGGAATCAAATTATGTCAAGTTTCAGTGCATGGTTGTGCATACTTGAACACTATAGGTTGAAAGGCATGATTAAAAAATCTACCAGTGAACTAATGTTGGTAAACTAATAGTATGATAGATCACCTTGGTTTACTAAGGAAATGCTGAATATGTCATTCATGTTCAGAAGTTTGCTTTTATAGTTATTTATAGTCATATGTATTCATATCTTGTGGAATGATTTAACTGCTTATCAGCAGATTTTTTTAAATGAGATTCATCTTTCACACCTGTATTGTTGTTTGATAGTAGCAGAGGTGCTACGATTTACTGATTCCATATATATTTAGTTATTTATATTATTTTTGTGGCTTTCATTAATGTGGAAGATAATTTGGAAAACAACATCTGAAGTTGCATATGTTTCCTTTTCTCAGTTGTTCAAGCTGGATAAATATAACACAAAATAATCTTCAACCTGGAAGTCCCAGACTAAAAAAGAATTTTGAAATGTTCCTATCATCCTTAACTTCCTACCTTGCCACTTGCCAGTAGAGAGGTATGTGTAGGAAAAAGAGGTGGTGAAGAAGGAGTTCCTCTGACTTTGGAACATCACTCCTAAAAATATGTTAAAATTACAGTTGTAGTAATGGACAGTTTCAGTCAGAAAATCAGGTACTATTTAGTGAAAGTCCTTTTTCAGAACAGAACACTGTAAAATAGTGAATATTTCTGAATCTGTAATCTCTCATAAAACATGACCAGGTAAATGGATGGTAAATGGCAGTGGGTGGTAAACAATCAGTGTGTTACCCACTTGGAACATAAATAGTGGTCTATTTTGTGGTACCCTTTAGTGTCTGCCTAAAAGTATTTGAAAGATAGTATCATGACTGACTCAAATTTCTTCTAATCAAATAGTTCATGGCAATCTTTCCCACAATTAATCTTTGTCTTAGCTGAGAGAAGAAATATGCCAGATCATAGAATACTATCTGTTTTAGAATGTGGACTTTGTCATGAAGGAGGAATTGTGTTACTCCTTCAGAAATGAAGAGAGATTTTATTTTCAAAGCCTAACTGCAAGACTCAGAAGAAAATCAGACCTTAAGTAAGTAGTGTTCTACTGGTTAAACGAGTGTTGGGGAATTTTTATTGTACTCCTTGAGGCAAATTAAACAAATTAAATGTTTGCACTTAAATATATTAAAAAAAAATAATTCATGAACAATGCTTTGAACAGAATCCTACTGCAATAACTGGTTCTAAAAAAGAGGCTGCAAGGATGCCTTACAAGCGGGTGCCTTATAAACATTTGCCCCAGCACCAGTCCTGTGAGTGGTTGTATGGTATACCTCAGCCCACCCTGGGGTCCATCTCTGGACCCAATTCTGCTGCCCAAAGGTGGCCCCTGAGGGCTTGCTGGTGTTCTAGGACGGCTGTAAGACAACAGGGAGTCATTCCGTCTCTGTCATTCTTGCTCGCAGCCTGTTTAACGCCTTCTGCGATAGGGCCTTCTTCCCTCCACGTCAGATCATTTCTCGGTCAGAAATTTACCACTGCTGAGGAGCTAGAAAGTGAATTTCCCCTTCACTAATATTGTACTCATGTAGATTTTTAGATTTTCTTTTTTTGGTTATAATTTACAAGTCTGATTTTGTGGCTTATATGTTAAAATAGAATTTCCAGCAGACTGACATATAGTACTGCTCTTGAAGGTCTAGAATGTGGACGTGGGCAAAACACAGATGTCTATGGCTTAGTTTACTGTTTTCCAAGGAAATCTTAAAGAAAAGAATGATGCCTTGCCCAAATTTTTGAAGGACTCGAAAATTTATTTACCTAGAAATACTAACACTTTCTTGATGTGCAGAAAATGTTCATAGAAGCAACATTTTCAGCATTGTAAGGTTTTTTTTTTGTTGTTGTTTGGTTTGTTTTTTAATGGACTCAGGGTGGTTTTGGTCATATTTTTTTTCCAAGGATGAAGTTTTCTGTAGTATGAAACAATGTTACATGATTAATCAAAGCAAAGGTTTGCAGATCTAGTGCTCTGGCAGTGACACAGTATTTTGTAAACTCCCTCTATTCCCTTTTGCAGGCATCAGAAATTCAGATGACAGATTGCTTCTTTTTACTGTGGCCTCATTTTTTTCCCTGGCAAGTTCTCAAAGAGTTGGAATTATCTGTATTTCTGACACATGGTTTGGCTGCCAAGACCAGCCTTGGCTACTCTGCTCTTTGTCTTTTTTTACTGTTTCTTAGAAATGTGGGGTTTTCATAGTTAGATGAGTAGATGGAGATAGATCCTTCCAGCTCAAAAGTCTTGCATGTACACGAGTATTTGAAGCAACAACTTGTAAAAAAGTGAAGAGCCTAACAGTCAATTAAAATGTGTGCTGCTGATAGCCCATTTGTATGTAGCACAGGATATGTGCTAGCAAATTGGTTTACTCACAGAGTCTGTGCCTGTCAACACTTTTTACACATACAGTGTTGCTAGCTCGTAGAGTTTTTGTGCTGTCTTTTGGCATCATATACCTTATGTGAAACACCAGTATTCCAGTATGCAGTGTCAGGTAACTTCTGTCCTTATTGCTCAAAATCTGGGTGTAAAAAAAAAAAAAAAAAAGAAAAAAGAAAAGAAAAGAAAGAATTACTTTCATTTAAGTCTCATGCATTAAACTTCATAATATTCTCATATATAATATCAATGAATTCTTTAGGCTGGCAAGATTGCGCTTGTAACTGTGTACTTGCAAATCTAGATGTAAAAAATAACTTTGTATGCAGGTGGGATGTTGTGATTTTCATAATAAACAATGATTTTAAAATTTATTTTAATGAAAACGTTTAACATATGTTTGCATCTCTTTAATGTGCTTCACACTGCAGACCTCTCTTTGACCTCTATTTCATGCTGTTTTTACATGGTTTTCCTTTTGATGTTCACAGGTAATTGCATATATAAACTTAATACGTGACACAAGTAGCCTAATTGCAGATGTCAATGCAGAATCTGCCTACATATGGTAAAGAAAAGATCTATTGTTGCTCTTCTGAGTAAGTTTCAGAGTTAATTTTGATACACATTCAGAGAAAAAATACAAGTGCAGAACATCCTGCACAAAAATTTTCTGGGTTAGTTTTAATTTGGATGCCTCATTCACAGCTACTCTGTGTTGAGCTCACATCTGTAAGAAGTGATGCATTTCCAAATGACAGAAGTTTTCTTTTTAACACCTCTTTTTCTCTCATCGGTAGCAGTATTGACCATTTCTTCGTTCTTTTATGTCACACCATTGAACAGAGACTTTTTTTTCAGTGAAAACGCTAGTTTGTGTAAAAAGAGGAGATAAACAATCATGACAATTGAGAAAGACCTGATTTTTATTAAGACTTCTAGTGGCAATTGGTTTTCTCTTTATTAGATTGGTGGATTTCATTTACAGGGTCCAGCAGGAGGCTAGATGGAGAACATTCCTGACTGGTCTCTGTGGGGTTTTCTGAGCAAGGCAGGTTATAGAGTATGCTACCACTGCAAGCCTTCCATAGGTGGCAAGCTATAGAAGTTAGCAAAGCTGTGCCAACAGCCAGATTTTGAAGTTTTGTTACATGAATTCACAGAATCACAGAATGGAAGGGGTTGGAAGGGACCTCTGGAGATCGTCTTGTCCAACCCCCTGCTAAAGCGGGTTCAGCTACAGCAGGTTGTACAGGACTGCATCCAGACAGGTTTTGAATATGTCCAGGGAAGGAGACTCCACAACTTCCTGGTGACTGAGCCTGTTCCAGTGCTTTGTCTCATTACTTAATGTAAAGAAGTTTTTCCTCATGTTCAGGTGGAACTTCCAGTTTGTGCCCATTGTCCCTTGTCCTGTCACTGGACAGATCTGAGTCTGGCCCCATCCTCTTGACATCCACCCTTTAGGTATTTGTAAGTGTTGATAAGGTCTCCTCTCGGTCTTCTTCAGGCTAAAGAGTCCCAGGTCTCTCAGCCTTTCCTTGTAGGAGAGATGCTCCAGTCCCCTAATCATGTTCACGGTCCTGCACTGGACTCTCTCCAGTAGTTCCCTGTTCCTCTTGAACCAGGGGGCCCAGAACTGGACACAGTACTCCAGATGTGGCCTCACCAGGGCAGAGCAGAAGGGAAGGACAACCTCCCTCGACCTGCTGGCCGTACTCTTCTTAATGCACCTCAGGATACCATCGGCCTTCTTGGTCACAAGGGCACATTGCTGGCTCATGGCGAACTAGCTGTCCACCAGGACTTCCAGGTTCTTCTCTGCAGAGCTGCTCTCCAGCAGGTCAAACCCTAGCCTGTACTGGTGTAGGAGGTTATTCCTCCCCAGGTGCGGGACCCTACACTTACTCCCATTGAACCTCATTATGTTCCCCTCTACCCTGCTCTCCAGCCTGTTCAGGTCTTGCTAAATGGCAACGCAGACTTCTGGCATACCAACCACTCCTCCAAGTTTAGTATGGTCAGCAAGCTTGCTGAGGGTGCACTCTGTCCCTTCATCCAGGTCATTGATGAATGTGTTGAGTAAGACTGGACACAGTATAGACCCCTGGGGAACACCACTAGTCACAGGCCTCCAACTAGACTCAGCACCACTGATCACAACACTCTGAGCTCTGTCCTTCAGCCAGTTCTCAATCCATCTCAGTGCCTGCTTGTGTATCCCACACTTCCTAAGCTTACCTATGAGAATGTGATGGGAGTGAGAGTCAAAAGCTTTGCTAAAGTCAAGGTAGACAACATCTGCTGCTTTCCCCTCATCTACCCAGCCAGTCATGCCATCATAGAAGGCTATCAGGTTGGTCAGGCATGACTTCCCCTTGGTGAATCCATGCTGACTGCTCCAGATAATCCTCTTTTCCTCCATCTGTTTAGAGATAACAGCCAGAATGAGCTATTCCGTGACCTTTCCAGGGATGGAGGTGAGGCTGACTGATCTGTAGTTCTCCAGATTCTCCTTCTTGCCCTTTTTGAAGACTAGAGTGACATTGGCTTTTCTCCAGTCCTCAGGCACTTCTCCTGTCCTCCATGGCCTGTCAAAGATGATGGAGAGTGGCTTAACAATAACATCTGCCAGCTCCCTCAGCACTTGTGGGTGCATCCTGCCGAGGCCCATGGATTTATGTATGTCCAGTCCAGCTGAGAGATCCCTAACCCAATTGTCCTGAACCAGGGGGCAGTCTTCCTTCCTCCAGGCTTCCTCTCCTACCTCCAAGGTCTGAGATTCCTGAGGACTAGACTTAGCAGTAAAGAGTGAGGTGAAGAAGGCATTCAGTAACTCTGCCTTCTCCATATCCTCCGTCACCAGGGCACCTGCCTTGTTC
Organism: Leptosomus discolor; assembly: GCF_034619465.1. Taxonomy (NCBI): domain Eukaryota; kingdom Metazoa; phylum Chordata; class Aves; order Leptosomiformes; family Leptosomidae; genus Leptosomus; species Leptosomus discolor. The sequence goes on along the minus strand of NC_141419.1, from coordinate 42,803,782 downwards.
AGCAGCAGGCCTACATTTTCCCTCGTCTTCCTTTTGCTACTGATGTATTTGAAGAATCCCTTGTTACTGTCTTTGACGTCCCCAGCCAGACTTAATTCCAAACGGGCATTAGCCTTCCTTGTTGCATCCGTGCATTCTCTAACAATATTCCTATATTCCTCCCAAGTGGCCAGTCCTTTTTTCCATGTGTTGTAAACTTCCTTCTTCCCTTTGAGTGTTTCCAGAAGCTCCTTGCTCATCCATCCAAGCAGGTCTTCTGCCTTCTTTGCTTGATTTCTTCCTCATAAGGATGCAATGATTTTGGGCTTGGAGGAAGTGATGTTTGAATAGCAACCAGCTCTCCTGGGCTCCCCTGCCTTCTACAACCCTAGCTCATGGAATTCCTTCAAGTAGGTCTTTGGAGTTGCTACAGTCATCTCTCTTGAAGTCCAGGGTTGCAATCCTACTGATCACCGTACTTCTTCCACAAAGGATACTGAATTCCACCATCTCATGGTCACTACAGCCAAGGCTAACCCCAACCTTCACATCCCTGACCAGTCCTCCCTTGTTTGTTAGTATGAGATCCAGCAGCACACCTCTCCTTTTTCGTTCCTCCCCTATCTGAAATCAAAAAGTTATGAACAATTTTTTGCAGGAACCTCTTGAACTGTGGCTGCTGGTCTGTGTTACTTTTCCATCAAATACCAGGATGGTTGAAGTCCCCCATGAGGACCAGGGCCTGTGATTGTGAGGCTACTTCCAGCTGTCTGTAGAAGGCTTCATCTACCCCCTCATCCTGATCAGGTGGCCTACAGTAAATGTCCACAAAAATGTGTCCCATACTAGCCTGCCCCCTAATTCTTACCCATACCTCTCAACTTGCTCATCATCCCTCCTAGGCAGAGCTCAATACACTCCAGGCACTCTCTGACATAAAGAGGAACTCCCCCACCTCACCTAGTTGGCCCATCTTTCTTAAAGAGTACATAGCCATCCATGACAGCATTCTAATCATGCGAGCTGTCCCACCATGTCGCAGTAACCTCGATGAGAGCCTGACCCTGCGACCACACACAAGACCTCCAGCTCTTCCTGCTTATTCCCCATGCTGTGTGCATTGGTGTATAAGCGTTTCAGGAAGAGAACTGAGCATATGGATTTCAACCTCGAGGGGTGATAGGCCTTTTGGTTCTCAGAAATACTAGTATGCTGCCCCACGAGTACTAAGCTACTACCCCCAGGTGCCTCTCTGTCAGGCCCAGATACATCCCTGTTCCCCTTTGAATTTAGTTTAAAGCTATCTCAATGAGCCCTGCTAACTCTCGTCCCAGAACATTCTTCCTCCTATAAGAAAAGATTTTTCCATCTGTTGACAGCAGGCCTGGTGTCTTGAGGAACAATGTACAATCAAAGACTTCAAAGCCCTTACAGTGGCACCAGTCCTGGAGCCAGGCACTCATCTGCTGGGTCTTCCTGTTTACTACCTCATCATTCCCCTCAACTAGAGGCACAGAGGAGAACAGAACTTGTGCTTCCAATGCCTTGACCAGTTGTCCTAGGTGCTGGGATCTTTCTAGATAAATTCAATAAGCAATAATGAAATACAGTGTTTTTCCAGGGACCATGCTATGTTAGGAGACTATTCCATTTGTTTTCTTTGAAGGTGAATCACCTTTCTTTAATCAGGCCAACAAGATAAACCATACAGCAGAGCACAAACCTTTTGCCTTTGTAGTGATATATACAACAATATATGAAAATGTGAGGAGGTTGTGCCAAACAGAAGTGTCCAGCAAGAGATTTTCTCTCCATCAGCATGCAAAAATTGCTGTCACTGAAAAGGATGCAGAAAAACTTGAGAAGCTAGGGCCAAGAGAAAAATGAATTAATTCTGTCAGACAATGCATACTTTTCAGAAAAAGGAGCTCATACTTCTGCTATCTACTCTACCTCTGAGGTTTCAGTGTTCACCAAGAGATTAAGATTTTATCATCTTCAACCTCAAATGATCCTTTTATTTATAGCCTGAGTAAACAGAAAACTGGAAGGTTATACAAAATTTTCTTACTACTTAAAAACTGACATACTGATGAGGTGTGGTAATTTATCTAAAAAATCCAAGCTGTGTGGATTGGTCTTATATCTGCGAAGGCAAATTTCTCAAACTACAGTCTTTTTTATTGAAAAAGAGTTATTGGACTGAAAGATTTATTCTTCATGTAAATTGAAAATTAAATTATGCCTCAAAGGCCTTATTAATTCTTTTAAAACGCTTTAAAAATGTATTTATGAAGACTCTTTTGGAATATTACTTTTGTACACTTACACACATTACAACATGAGGTAAGTGTAATAAAGACATTTTTCCTTTCTCATTTTTCTATCTCTCTTCGACACATCTATCATAATTTTGCAATATTGTACTCCAGAAATAAGTGCAAAGGGAGGATCCTTGTGCATTATCTGTGGTTTTCATTGTTTCAAATAGTTGGCCTGAATACCTTTATTTATGTTATATTGACATAAATATTACAGTGTTAACAAACTAAATAAAGGATGAACTCTTCAGGCTGATTATCCATGTGTCCATCCAATGTCTCTCAAAGAAGCACAATTATAGTGCACTTGAAAAATTTAAATAATCGTTAGGTATAAGCTGCTAATTTTCATTAAAAGATCCATTTTAAAAGTTCTAGATTTTCTGTTTTATATGATGAGGCTTGACTTCATCAGTATATTTTATTGCTTTGTAGTGTGTTATTAGTTCAATAAAATTCTATCATTCAAGAACACGCAATCAGTAATGCTGAATTTTGTTTTCTATCCCACTACTTTATTCTTCCTCGTGAATGTGCAATGTAAAATGTGAAAACAACCCCTGAAAAATAGAACGCTTTCCTTTCTATAAGTATCCTAATCCAGAGTGTACAAAATCAGGATTTATTTTTTCTTCTCTCTTTCTTTCTTGTCTGTCCAAATGATTGAGGGTTGTGGATGAGATGCTGCCTACTACCACTAACCTGCAGTAAATTGTTTATATCCATATCTTTGAGGCTGGGGTGTGGATTTGTAATCTTTCATGTTGCTACAGCAATTGAACGTGATAAATTTTAAGCATCCACTTGTTTTTTTACAACTGTTCATACTGCTACATAATTTTATGTCATCTTATGATGGACTAATACACTTAAGTCATGTCTATCTAATGACCTTCTGACTTGAGGTGAAATTGTTATTTTTTGTCAAGTACATGACCATGTATTTCCTGATGCTGGATTTCATTTTATTTCTGTTACTCTGTCATCTTCTAGTTCTTTCTTATGATATCTTGATTCTGCTCTTTATTGATGACAATTTTACAGGGACATAAATTCATAAACACATCTCTATTTTTTGTTCCATGGTCTTAGCGAAATTAAGGAATGCCTCGATTCCCAGTCTGTTAATTCCTATGCGGTTTGATTCTCCCCTTCTCATAATCTCCCATTACCATTTTCCTGTCCTTATGCAGTATGTAGCTTCTTTCCTCATCTACTCATGAATGGCTAGCAATTTCCTGTGCAACAATAGATAAAATCTACTGTTTTTCAATCTAAAAATTGCCTGTCATAGATAGCTGTACTTTCATAAAATTTACATTAGATAATCTTTGTTCCATTTGATCTAGTTTTCCATTTACCTCCATTTCCTTAAATATTCTTTCTTTTCAAAATTGTCTAAAGTTTCACATACTATTGAAGTAAGATTTACAGATTTTACTGCCTACTTTGCACCCCTTCTAGCTTCCTCACCTTCTCCATTCTGTGTCTGTATTACACAGGCTATTGTCCAATTATTCATTACTAGTTTGCCCTGATAGATTAGTTTACAGTGCTTGTTTCTGTTTCTGTGGTATCTTGTACCAGGCTTTCAGAATTCAGGGACACAGACTTTATTCTGAAGAGAGCTGGGGTGTTATGATCTGTTGCCGTCAATTTTTTTTAATTTGCTCACATTATCTATCCTGCCTCCGTGCCTTTGTTCATGAATCACACTTTTAAAGTATTTTGAGATTGTTATATAAATTAGTAGCTGATATCATATTTGAGGAGGAGAAATTTCACATTTAATATTAAATGTTCTTATACTTCAAGAAATGAAGTGTGTGTTAAGGAAAGTGATTATCTCACCAACAAACAGGCACGCTGTACTTGCTAAGCATACTGATTTGCAGAATCATGAATATTAAATGATGAACATATACTCAGAATTCACTTCTAAGTTACACTATAAAATATTAGTGGTAATGGACGATCAACGTTTAAGTAATAAGAACCTTGGAAATTTTTCTGGGATTATCTCTTCTGAAAATACTTTGCATATACTTAAATTTGTATTTGCTTTTTATTATATTATAAGGGAATAATTCAATTTAACGTTGTACTACTGGTTTTTCTTTTATTTATTTTCTCAAGCTGGTTAAATCAAGTAGTGTACCTGAGCTGCTAAAAGTCAATAAATGTTCCGAATTTAATGAAAATAACTAATAAAAATGAAAACACTCACCACACAAAAACAAATGTATCACAGCAGTGAATTCTGTCTTGTCTCGTAAATGTAGTGTGCCCCACAGAAACGTTTTAGTTGTATAGTATATTATTTAAACACCTTTTTTTTTTTAATATATAAAAATAAAAAATAGCTCTCCATTCCACGTTCCTGAGTAGAAGTTTTTTTTGAATATTCTTGATTTTGTTGTAAAAGTTATTGATCTATGGACTCAGCCAAGTAAACCCTTTTATATATGGAATCTCACCAACTGTAATATTTGATTGTCTGTAGGAGTCTGTGTTTGTGTATCTTAACATAACACATACATTAAGAGCTGTAAACAGTTACAATAGTAGTATATAGATATTTCTCTATATGAAACAGATGAGAATACTATTGTCTGGATCAAGTCAGTTTTGAACCTCTCTCCATATGTATTAACTTAAAAGAAAATGATTAAATTTTACTACATTGTAACAGTAATGGCCAATAATTTTGAATAAATACAAGCAGTTAAATGCAATGATTGTTTTATGGAAATTACTTTGGCTCATTCCCAATTTTAAGGTACTTTTATTATGTAAATTTAAATAACTTTTATCTAACTATTACATTAAACAACAATATGAGTAGTATAACAGTACATCACTGAATTAAACTATAAAAGAATTGCCAGTGGATTGTACTAAAGTATGTGTATTTTATGACATTCAGTCCCATAAGGTAACTATCCTGAGATATTGTTTCTTATTGCTATTTATGTAATATTCCTTTAATAATATAGGTAGGGTGTCTGTTTCTCTACTTGACTCAGGGTTTTGTTTGTTGGTTCTTCATTTACCTAAAGGAAAAGATTAATGTTCTGTAGTAACCCAGTGCCTTTCCAATCCTGGAAAAAATAAAGGAAGAAGAAAGTAAATTCAATGGTACTGTGTCACTGGCTTGGGCTTTTACTAACTTTCGTACTGTAAATTTTTGATACTTTTGTGAGGAGATAATGTAGTATTTTTACTTGTATTTTAAAATGTTAAAACTCTTAAAAATAATTTTAACCTGCTGTAGACTGAGTTTTAATACAGTGCACTAAGTATTGACTATTATTAAAAAATACTGGGAAATAAAGGGTTAGTCATCCACCTCCCATGTATATCTCTGATTTTCATGTTTTGGTTTTCTGGGTATAGTTTTTATTTTTTGTTTTATTTCCTGACAGGCTCACCATGAACTATCTTGCTAAAGGCCAAAGTTCTCAGGACACTGTGAAATGAAGAGTTTAACATTTATTTATAGGCAGTCCAAACTTGAGCTTTTTTGAAAGCTTTCAGTCTTGATATAGCATTCTCTAACCTTGTTTTTTTCCCATTAATATTTAAGACATCATCAGTACATTCCTTCAGTCTCCACACACACTGATTTTACGTGTGTGCGTGTGCATGCACATATGCTATTCTCTCCTATAGTGAAGAAAAATTCTATTTTCTTTCTACTCTTTGAAGCTTTATTTCTCTCTCACCTTAAAAACAAAACAAAACAAAACAAAACCAACGAAACTGATGAGGCGAATGAATAACAAAAAGAAAAACTGATGGTAAGATCTGACATGATCATAATAAAATTATTACACTCCTATGAATAAGGTTTTCTCTAAGGTGAAAAGCTTGGGAGCAGCTGACTGAATTCTTTAACCCTGCAAAGACTTAGAATGTCTGATGCAGATGTAAGTCATACTGGGGTTTTCTCCTGCCTGTAAATAAATATATGTGTTTGAAACTAATGAATGCATCTGGAATAAGAAACAGTAGGTGGAATTGAACTTCCAGTTCACTGCATGTAAAATATGCTGTGTGAATGAATTAATTTTGTTTCTGTCTGAGGAGGAAAAAAGGAATAGAAAGTGCCATCACTAAAGAAGGTACCTTTCTAAGAATTTACATCTTTACATGTAAGATTCAACATAAACAGACTGATACAAGAAGTTTGAGCTCTGTTGGAAATATTTACCAAGGTTTGTGATTATTTGCAGTTGATTGTGTGGATTCTTTCATGTCTTATAAGACAAAAGTCCATCTGGCAGCCTTGCCTGTAGGCAGGACACTAATAAAATCCCTTTCCCTTATAATCATAAACCTTTAGAACCTCTCTTGTTCTTGAAATTTCGTTGAAACTAGGAAACAGAATGAAAAGTTGGCTCACAGAATGAGGGGCCAGGAATAGTCACATGCACTGTATATGTATAGTTATGTAGTTGTTACGACTTATTTCATTAGAGAACCAAATTAAACTGTATGTTTCTTTCTTCATGTACATCTTTTAAGTTGTAATTATGTTGGATGAATTGGGAGAAAATAACTGTCCAGTTGCATAATGCTTGGGAGACAGCCACTAAGCCTCTTCTTTGCTTCGTTTACACCGTCTGGTATGTCTCAGAATCTTTCTGAAGGTAAACATCTTGAAGACTTGACAAGGTCAGATGGCATACTAAAGGGTATTATGAACTAAATAGGACAGATATAAATTCCTTTCAGTTTTGATATATGTGTTGCACCAGAACAACATGGAAAGGATAAGCTTCTGGTGCAAGTCTAAGTGCAGAAAAGAAGCACCCTGCCTCTGGTATTTTAAAATACATCTAGCTGGAGCAGATGTCATCAAAAGTATCCTGAACAAAAAGATGGACAGAAATCTTGCTGGCTAATTCTGCTTCAAAGTAGGTAAATAAATGTAAATCTGCAATTCTTATTTGCTGCTAGTTGCTTTTCCTGTAAATATTATAAAATTGCTCTGAAGGAGAGTCTTAGAAATATCGTAAAATGAGCAAAGACGGTTTCTAGTTTCCTGAATGCAGCTGCACACGATCTCCATCTGAGAGCATCAGGTTTACTACAACGTTAAGCACAAGGCTTTATTAGTTGTTTTTTTTTTTTTCCCCCAGCACGTACTACTTTTTTCCCCACTTTTTTTTTTCCCCTCTGAAGGTAACATAACAAATGTGTTCTTACTGATATAGTTATTCTAATTGAGCTGAACAGAAGGTTACAGTCATGTAACTGAAATCATCGTGAAAAAGCACAGGTTTTAGCAAACTGACTTTAGAGGCTGATGTATTGGTATTGAAAACATCCCTCCCAACCCAGGTGACAGGTATGGATGAAATTTGCAATCGTCCCAACAACTCAGACGGAGTTTGCCAGCTCTGCTTCAATTCCATTTCCCATGAAACTAGATGCTGAATCTGACCAAAAAAAAAAAAAAAAAAAAGATTTGGAATAATCTTCTGAAATAAATTACTAATACATTGTAGGCTGCCAAGACAGTTCAGGTACTTTCCTTCATTCATAATGTATCTACTTCATAGACAGAGAAGCCAATCAGTATTTCTTCAGCGATCAAATTTAAAACTGATTTATAGGTTTTTTTTTTCTTTTTCCTTTTCTTCCCCATTTCTTCTCTCAAGTCATGGCAGTTTTTTTACAACCTTTAAGGACAAAACAATGACAGTAAGATGAATATGATTTCTCTTTAGATAGATCATTCTTGGATCTGACTAGAAATTTTAATTTTTTTACCTTTCTAACACTGGATTTTTATTTTATTGAAAAAAAATCCATTGGTATTTTTTAAATTAAATATTAGGTTTTTATCTATTCAACTTGAATCAAATTCCTATTTATTGCCGGACAAAAATATTTCAATCGCATGGCTTAAAGATAATTTTAGTCATTCCAAGCTGTTGCAATGTCTCTTGCTGCTCTTACCTACATTAGAACCTTGGTTTTTCAGTTAAAGTGTATGTCCTGTGATGCATTATATTATTCATTCTAACTTAGCATCACAGAAAAGTAGTCTAATATGAAAATATAATAGAACAAAATGTGGATATGTAAATTACCGATCCCAGAATTTTTTTTTTTTTTTTTTTTTGAACTGACTAGAAACGAAATATTGTTGATTCTTGTTTCACAAAGACTGGGAATTATGGATCTCTTAATTTCATATATACCTTTTACCCATAGTCAGGGTAAAAAAGGAGAAATTGTCCAGAGAGAAAAATGCTCTCATTTCTTTCTTCATTAGTTTTGTTAATCTAATAAATACAGTTCAGTCAAACAGGATTTGGATGAACTATCACATGTTATGGTCATGTTCTGTCATTTTCATTTAATACAATAGTTATCAAACATCTCAGAAAATACTAACCTGCCAAAAGATTTCATTGTTTCCACTGAAAATATTTCTGTCCTGAGAATCTCTATTGCTTTATGGAAGCATGATTTTACTTTTTTATACATTAATATTAAATTTGCTTGCTTTCTGCATGTGAATGGCAATAACTGCTTATGCAATCATATTTTTTCCAAAGTACTCTAATTTCCTAGATTTGTGGTTATTCCTGCATTAAGTAGATAGGGCCTGGAGTCATGCGCCAGAAACAGAGTTCATACGTACCTTATCTTCACATTTCCATGAAAATTTTTGCAGTCAGCTGGTTTATTGACAAAGTAGTTAAGATGTGTAGGTTGAATAAATATACATATATTTGAAATATATAAAATTATATAAATTATGTAATTAATAAATAAGTATATATTTAAGTATTTTTTAATTTTGTGTATATATTAAACAAATAATTACAAAACAATCATGATGACAAGTAAAGCTTCTTCATATCTCTGAATATAACCTTCCAGTAACCAGAAATATGAGGATTCTGACCTGATACAGGACAAAATTATGAAGTAATATAGAAATAGTTGCGCTAACAGTATGTGAGTTAATGTGAGCTCCAGAAGCCTAGGAACTAGAACTAAAAGTTATATGCTATGTCTGTACTTATGTGCCAGCTGGGAAGTGTTTCAGCAGTGGGACTTCATTATCTACACTGTTAGAAATTGACAGGATGGTTGTAAGAAAATTTTTGGTCTCTTCTCCCTCTACCACTTATTCCCAGTTATACTACCTGTCTTAGCATGTGCCAGAAGTTTGGCTATGGCCATGCTGTTTGGGTTGCTGGAAGTTTAGCAATAGAAGAGTTTTGTTGCTGAATGTCCTCTGCACCGAGCAAATCACAGGCATGTTTAATTTGTTGTAGCTGTAGCACTTATAAACTGTTCTACCTTCCATTTCATTGTGCGAATCATTCCTTCATAAAGTGATCATCTGGACTTCTGGAGTATCGTTTCTCTGAAGACAAACTGTGTCTGAAAGAGAATGCTTCTGAGAATACTTCCAAGATTACTGTAAATTTTAAGAATGGCAGTATGGCATGATTTGACTTCAAGTCAAATTTTCAAAAACCCCAAAACTTCTGTAAGTCTTTTTCTCAGAGTTTTTAACTAGTGGAAATATGCTACGTAAGTTCCATAGGAAAAGGAAGAACAATTTTATCCTCCATTCACTTCCTAAATGCTGAGACCCTGTCATGCCTTATAAAGACACAACTAGATTTACCAAGAAACAATAGAAATGATAAATGAATTATAAACTGCTATTTTTAATCTTTACAAAACTAGAAATAATTAACAATATTATTTGACTTTGGAAATACTCACTAACTTATTATAAACGCCTGTAACGTACGCTTATAACAGCTCTTATTTCCAAATTGAACTTTAAATGGCCTTTCTGCAGAATTAAACATTTGAAAACTAGCCTATAATTTCGGTTAAAAACAAATCTCCAGTGAATAACTTATGCCATTAAATTCTGTGTGGTTGAATAGAGTAACCTTTCAATAAATCTTAGGGGAAAATTAGTAATAATAAAATTTCCCATTAAATTTTTAACAATTAATTGCTACTATTTAGGAAGTTTACAAATCCTATTTAATTATAATACAAATATTAGAATTGTTTACAGTGAAAAAATAAACAGGCTTTTATAATAGAGCAATTACATCCCCAAATAAATACAAACATATTTTGCTTCCAAATGCAACTTCAATGTTCAGTTGTTAATCTTCTATTGTATTAATACATTCAAAGTTATAATCCATGGAATCAAGAGTATATTTAGCCTGTGTGTAGCTGAAGGAAGATAAACAGCAAAGTAAATTGTAAAAACCATTTAAACCTTTCTGATGCTTTGGATCATTGTCTGTGACAATAGTAATGCTCTAGATGAAAATATGGCTTACACAATCACAGTTTATTTCCTTCTTTTCAGTGCTGGATGACAGTCTGAAATTTCCATAGTCATTCATGCATTTCTTGATAGATCTTATAATTTTGATCTGATAGTTTACCAAATTCCAAGTTGTTCTGAAAACTCCTTCTCACTGCATTTGCTTGCATGAAGAGGCTTGTAAGACTATTGTCCTGTTTGTGAGAGTGGAAAACTTGGCTACTCTCTTCCATTTACCCCTATACTGAAACAAAGGGAAAAGAAGGGAAATTTAGGGCTTAACCTTTGCCTGATGCTAGTATAGTCTGACTTTTTTTCTGTCTTGTCTCAGTCTGGTGTAGAAATAAAACTACTCTCAGATATTCTGTGCTAAACACAGTTTTTTGTAGAATTAAATAGAACATGTAGGTGGTCACATTCATCTGAACAAAGAAAAATTTAATTCCTATGCTGAATACGTATACAAAAATCACATATCTTGGATTTATTGTAAAACAGTACTATAAAGAATAAAAATGAACTCTGTCTCTTTCCAGACAGTCATTATTCCAGGTTAGCAGACAAATTAAAACCAACTGTAGAAAGCATTTTAAAGTGACATCTTAATTTGCATGTCATTGAAAAACAAGAGGTACAAGTAAAGGCCTGAAGCAGGGACTGAGAGGGCAAAAACACAGTGAATAGATTTTTCAGCATCAGTTAACTGTATTCTTCGCATTTCCTGAAGACACCAGGTTGGTGACAAACGACTGCTTTGATGAGAGATACAATTATTTGAGAAGCACATACTCTTCTAGAAGCACTCTTCTCCACCACCCACTGGACTTAATTTTTACCTTGTGACTTCATTTTTATCTCAGCTTTACACACATTTTAATGCAAAAAAAAAAAAAAAGATCTGAAATGAAGGGTTTCCTACATACTGTATTAACAGACCATTTTTTGTTGGCATTAATTATAGAATTATCTCTTTTCCAGAGTACATTACTGTGGATCTAATTAATTGATATGTGAAACAATTTATTTCACTTCATTAAAAAAACTATAAAAGTTTGCTTACATTTTCTTCTTACCAGTGCCACCCTTAGATTTTTTTCTGGTTTTCAGCAAATGTTTTTATTTATTCTCAGGGTAGTGCTTCAGCTTTGGGTAGTTTCACACAAAGATTTATAATTCCTTTTTATTGAAATGTTTGATATATTACAGTCTATTTAACCTTTTAGAACTTCCAGTATCTTATTTTCTTTTGAAATGCAACCTTTTTCCATATTAAGACAATAAAAGAGGACTCAAATCCATACCAAAGTGTAATGTAACATAGAAAGTTTCAATAGTCTAACCCATGTGCCAGCATCAAATTTATTTTCTGTCCGAAAACTCATATTTGTGTGTGAAATACCTCAAGTATTGTTTTCTTCCCTTTCATCCCTTTTCTTCCCTTTCTTTCCTTTTCTTCCCTTTCATTCCTAGAAGATGTTTTCAATGAAAGAACTTACAGTTTGAACTTTCTGAGAACTGGAAATTATTTGCAGTGTTCACATAGACATACTAAAGAAAACCCCCAAATTGTAAGAATTTTCAGAAGAATTTTGACCAAAATCAATAGGTAGAAGTGTAAAAGGGTTTTGTAACTAGCTGACTCTATGCACTGTCATTTGACTTTCTACTAGATATTTTGATACTTATGATACTTGTTGTATCCACCTACCCTGTGGTAAACTTCATCATGTACAAATCATAAGCAACTGTAGTATGTCCCATATTCACTTAAACAAGATGAGCCAAGGTTACTATTCAGCTAAGAAGCAGCTATAATTACTTAGAGAAATAATGTTGCCTCCTTCAAAGGGATTTTGTCAGCACATATTACATTTTGATATTTAAATGAAAATGCTTATATGTTTCAGAAGTAGTGTATTCATCATATGGTTTTGAAGTGTAATCTTAAAGAAGAAAAATTACTAACCAATCAACAAATTCAGTCTTCTCCCATATAGCTATACTTAATACATCCAAAATTCTTTAGTCTTGTACGTTAACGTAATTACTTGTGAATACTCGTTAACTTTGAGCACTAAAAGCTCTCACCTTAATTTTCTGAAATGAAAGAACTCTTCTAGTGTTTTATTTTAGTTGTGATGTTGAATGCTTTTAAAAAAAAATGTTCATGTTGGGAATAAACTAGTACATTAAGTGACTGCAGGACCTTTCCTATGGAAAATACGTTCAGAGATATGGTCAAGTGATGATTGAAACAAATATCCGATTTATTCATAACAATGCAGTCATAATGATTTTTTTTTCCTACTGCTTATCACCTCTGCTGAGGAAAAACAGGAAACACTGTAATGCTCTAGACCAGATAACTGCTCTTGCTTTCATAATTTAAAGCAGTAAGGAAACTGATGAATTGATGACCTGAGGATTCATCCTGCTTAGGGGGACCTGCATGACTTTGAGCTGCTATACAGGGTCCTAAATCATGTCAGTTCTAGGCTTGCATTCCTGGTATGAATGTTGAAGGGAAGTCTTGATGATTTTTTGACAGCAAATGTCTTTTCAGGCACAGTAAAATAACAAAAATTAGCAACGTTTTTGCATTATTCCTCTTATCTTTAATTAACACAGACTACTATATAACTTTACTACCTATATATTACTATATATAGATATACCTATATATTACTATATATTACTAGATAACTTTACTACCTGAGGCAGCTGTTTCCAGCTATTTCACTGTTGTAATAAGACTGGCTGATGTTAGTTGAAAACTATAGGTTTCGGGGAATATAAATCTGCCAATGAAATATTGTGACAAAGAAAATTAGCAGCTGAGATGTAGCTTTTCATTTTACATCAGGTAAAATGCTCAGAATATGATCACATAGTTTTTTAGTGTTTTCATTTCAGGTTTGCTAAATTTAGTGGTGACTAGACTGATCTGGAATAGCATAATGCCACTGTGCTGCTTAGGCTATAGTTTGAATATGGTGCCAGGCATGCAGCCAGCTTCTGCTGAACTTGTGCAAAAAAAAATGGAAGTCCTAATGTAAGGCAATCCTTACCCAAATTGCTGTTAAAGTCATAGTTCAAAGACACCATAATTTAAATGGGCTATGGTCCGTTGTTTTTCTTCCCTGTGTGGCACTGTATAGCTTCCATTTGAATTTGAACAATAAAGCTTTATTTTAGTCAGAATCCTGTGCTCATCCCTTCCTGAGACAAAGAATTTTAGTATCTAGAATAAGCTTTTCTCAAGCCATGTCATAAAAGGATGAATGAAATGTTTATAAAACAAAATCCTGAAATCTGATTCTATTCAACCTGACATGGGTGTGTTATCCATTCACTATGTAACTTAAAAAGGTAGGTAAAAAAAAGAGGTATGTTTTCTGCATTATAGATTTGTTCTTTCAAAGAAAACATTCCATCAGCTGAAATGCTTTCAGTTGCTTTAATAACATTTGTTTGGAATAAGCTTTCAAAAAAAAACCTCTGAAAGTTTTGCTTAGTAATTTAATACTAAAAGTGGTTATTCAGAAAAACAAAAAGAAGAGAAAAGGAAAACTATTTCCTTGCTTCCTACAAGTAACTTAGAAAAATGTAAAATTAACTTCATAACACTGATCTTACTCTTCCTTTCAATCTTTGTGTTATTTTACATTATACTCGTAAACTGACTACTAAATTCAACGTATGACTACACATAATAGAAAAAATTTGTAGAATATTATTTTGAGATGTTTCACCATTTAAATCTATTTGCATTGACACAGGGAGTAATTCAGTGTTTTCAACATATATTGGGGAGCTTCCTTATTCAATGCTGCTTACTGCGTTAGAGAAATGGAAAGATAGATTTAACTTAAAGCAGTGGTTAAAGTCCTTTCTCTGGGCTAGACTGACACGTCAAAGCATGATGTCAGTGTTTTTCTTAGGCTACAGTTTGAATGCAGTGCCATACACACAAGCAGCTTCAACTGAACTTGTGCAAAGAAAGGAAGTCCTTATTGTTAGGAAATTATTATCCAAATCACTGTTGAAGTCATAGTGCTAAGATACATAGCTTAAAATGGGCTACAGTTCACTGTTTAACTTCCCTGCATGGCATAGTTCCCTCTGCTGTGTTTTATTCTGAGAATAATGCCACCAATTTTGTAAGAGATTTTGGAGTTATGATTGCTATATGAAGATTTATCCAAATGCCTTAGAAAGAATTGTGTCTCCAGGTTTTATTCACATTTATTATTATTATTGTTGTTATCATTTATTATTTATTTATTATTATTAGTAGTAGTAGTAGTAGCAGTAGTAGTACCTGGTTATTCAGTTAGAACTGTGCCAAATTTCAGTTTAACAGAGAAAATTTGGGGGGAGATTTTCAAAGAAACAACCCAAAGAAATGTAGCATGCAGTGAAATTTTCGCTGCTTAGCACTGAGTTGGTGGGTTATGGAAAGGAATATACCTTCCTTTGGCCTTCTTACTGGGACACAGTTGTGCTCTGAACCAGGGGTAGGAATTTGCCAGCTGGTAATTTTCCTGTGCCTTCTACTCTTTACTGTTCTGGGATCTTATCAATGCCTATTTGGCTTCACCCAATATTGATTTGTTTTCTTTTAAGGAGTAACTAGTTGTTGAGGTATGTGTGAAAAATTTATTTCAATTTAAGATAAACATCTGCTGAATAACTCCTAGAGATATTTGTTCCTATGTAGAGTGCTATACAGCACTTAGATTGTTTATGGGAAGTTAAATGATACATGGAAAACCTGTGTATAAAAGCAGATTTCTCCATGCTGGATTTCCATGCACAGCTGAAATTGCTGGATTTTGTCCCTGCAAAGCCTGTGTTATGAAGTTTTTGATTTGTGGAATCCATCATGGTAATTTATCATTAGTCATATTCTTGTAGAATATTTTTCTCTTGGAAAACGTGGAAAAGCCACACTGACTCAAAATGGGATGCACATATTTAAACTCATCAGAAAATACTCAATTACTTGGATAGCAGTTTGGCTACTGGATAGCCAAAACCTGCAGGATATTTCATAATGCGCTTAAGATGTAACATAGTGTAGGTCACCTCAGATTCACTCTTACCCCAAAAAAATCAAGTAGATAATCACAGTTTGATGTTTTTTTGTTCCCTAGTGAATTGGTAAACACTAAATAACCTGTCCAGTACAAAAGACATTCGTGGTAGCATACTCTAATGTGTTACTAAGAAAATGGAGGAGGTTTTATGTCTTTGGAGTAAGGAGCTGTTTACTAGCTAGTAAAGTAGAGGTGGCAGCCAGCCTAGCAAAGAGACATCTGGATATTCAAGGAAGCAGAACAAGGATTATTTTAGTTATGAAGAGTGTTCAGCTCAAGGAGCAAATAGAAGGCAAGGTAGGAGGAAAAAACAAGTCTTTCTGGATCCCTAGGAGACTTTCAAGATGAGTTTGCCTCTAAGAGCTAATGAAGCACTTAAAGAGGGGCAAAACAGCCTGCTCACTCTCTACATCTGGTGTTTTCTGTCACAGTCCCAAGCAGGCAAGCCTTGAAATTATGTACAAAGTCTGAAACAGTAACTATGCTTTATAAGGATTGAACAGCAAGGTAGTTGAGTGAAAAAACGAAAGACAAAAAGAAAACATTCTGATTAGTGTTAGTTGTCTGACTGTGTGGGCTCTCACTTTTTCATAGAAAGACATTTTAAACACTTTTTTTTGCTTCTGCCTTAATTGAAAGTGAATTTAATGTGATTTAAAGTACCTGGATCAGAACAAGACATCCTTTATCTATGCATATTGTTTGGAACACTCTAACAGGTAGGTTAGCTTCCAAAACAATTCTTCCAAATCATGCAAAAGGTAATAGTATGTAGCTCCACTCCAGCTGAAGGGGCAGGTGAAAAAATGGCACCAAAAAGGAAAGAGAAGTATGTTCCAGCAAAACGTAGTAATTGAGAAGGCCCTGTAGCATGCATTGAAATGCAATGAGGTATACAAGCCTAAGCTTCAAGATTTGTAACGAGTGTGTAATATTTCCACTGTGAGTACTTGTACATAAATAATCCATTTTTTTAAATTTTAGTTGTACCTGTACATAATTTATAACAGATAAATATCAAAGTTATATGGAGATATTGTCTCTATTTAAAATTTCCCATGCTCAGTGCACTTTTCGTTTTCATAAAATGTGTAAGTCTACACAGGCATTCCTTTGAAATACAAAGACCTATATATTTCTGTATGTAACAGGCCTTTCTAGTTGATCTTCCTAAATATTTTTTCATTGCATCTACTTACTCAGGTCAGATTTGATCACGCGTGCCCATGAAATTGATGGTCTATTACATTGTTTACTATGCATGATGATATCAGATCTCAGTAGATCCCAATTATTCAAAAAAAAAAAGGTATCACTGTTTGCAGTTTATGCATGTCCATGCGTTCTAAAAAGTTCATAATATCAGTTTATTTGTTGTTGGCATTTGCAAATTATAAAGTGGTTAACAAACTTGTCAGTGAAAAGGAGTAGTATTTGGACTTTAATGAAGAGAAATCTATTTAATTCTGCCATTTAATGGCAAAAACATGCCTGCATAAAGATTTGGATGTGATGTATAAAGACAAACTAAATGTGTCTGAGTCTAGTACAGGACTTCAGGATGAGCTTCAGTATTCAGATCAACTGAACTTCAAACTTACAGTAATAATGTGAAGGGGTAAATGACATATTAATTATAAATTTATGATAAAAGTGTTTCTAATATTATATACTTGCATAACTCTTAATCATGTGACGTATTGCTGTACAAGACTTCTATTAAAAGAATTGCATCCTATGTTATTAATGTAAGACATCTTAAATTGCACTAAAATCTGGCTCAACACCAATCTCAAAATATGTGGCTATAAATAAGATGGTATTTGTTTCGGTCAGAAGGATGCCTCAGAGACAAGTACTTCATCTAGTCCTGTTTTGTCATTGACATATACTAGGATAAAAATGACGTAGTAATTACAGATCACATAGATAATTAAAAAAAAAAAAAAAGATGTAGCTAGTTATTAGACAGTGATTTTAATTGCCTGTTTACATATGCACAATACAAGACATCATCTTTCTTATTGAGATAAATGTAGATCGGGTAGTATGGATGTACATTTGGGATCCACCAATCAGGTTATAACCATCAAATAGGAAAGTATCCCAAGAAGAACTGAACTAAGAAATGGAAAACTTCTTCAAAATGAAACCATGCCATGGGCAAAGGCTTGACAAATAAAATGCACGAAAGTCGTTGAACAAAGGAAATAACAAGTAGACGTTGGGAATCAGTGTGTTTTCAGCACACATCATTGACCTCTGTTAAAGATTTCTGTGCTGGTAACATCCCTTCGAGAAAGATACGCAAATGCTGGCTGTTCAAATTATGCCTGCAAAGTGATGTAGGGGCTGGAAATAGAATTAGACTAATAAAAATAGAGATAGAATAAAATTAAAGGAATTTATCTTACTAAAGATTTGGAGAGGTCACTTGATCACCATCTGTATAAACTTGCATTTGAAATAGTGTAACTGATAGTGAAGGCAGGAAAATTTTTGTTTGTATGGAGTCAAGATAACGAGGTCCAAAGGCTTACAACTGAAGCTAGACTTAAGAGCTTATTTTTGAAAGCTTATCTCTGATAAAAGATATTATTTGCTAGCACTAATGATATTTAAATTTATTAAATTTTGAAGAAAAATGTGAATTTACAACATTGTAAAATACAATTAGACTCTGTGTGTGTTTATATGAATTATTGTCTTTCTGTTCTGTTTCTGGGACAATTTTTATAATCTGTAAGTGAAGACAATTAGGTATTGATCCTTTTAATCCTGAAATTAATGAGTGTATGCACTTACTTGTTTCCTCTTTTCCTATAGTGACACAAAAAGGATTTTATCGGTACTGCCCTTAGCGTTCTAAGACCTCTTGAGTTTAATCGCTTGTGCCAGAAGCCTTCAAGCAGAGCAGAGCTAGCACTGTGCCTTTGGAGGTGATGGTCAGGGGCCAGAGTGCTAACTAACTAGTTCCCCTCTTATGTTTGACCAAAACATCAATGGAAATTACTGGTGCCATACTTAACATTGCTTCACCTTCGAGCTTCCTTCTCGGTTTTCATCTTTCATCCAAACAAATTGCTCTTGTATTATATCTCTGTGATGCCTGCCAGAAGGGTTTTAATCTTATTGTTCCTTACTCTGAAGCCTCAGCTTTGGGAATGAAAGGCGAGTGCTTTGTAGTTGAAAAGATAACCAGAGTTGTTAAATTCTCATTAAACAACCACAAGTGATATTGTCAGAGGTGCTTTAAAAATTATCTTACTTTAATTGAGATGCAATGCCTGACAATGATTGTCTCAAATCCAGTGTGATGCAGAATGACCCAGCTGCATTGGTCTCCTAATCAATAATTTTGTTTCTGGGGCTTGTGTATGGGAAGTTACTTGTGAACTCTTACACGTCTCTTGCAAGGAAGTATTTTGCTATGCCAATATAGCGACAGTAATACAAAAGTAAATATTGATAGAAATAGTAAAATCATGAGACTTTTACAACTTAACACATTCTTACCCATAATCATTCTTCCATAAACTCCAATCACTCTTCTTCCCCCCACCCTGTTTAACAGCAAATAGAGTTTTGTCCTGCAAGAGTATTATCACTTAATATATAACTAGTTATATAGGCAAGAAAGAAAGTTAATAACATGTTTCCAGTGAGCGACTTGTTAATTTAGTCTTACAAAATATATAATATAATATATAAATACAGAATTATATATAAAATCATGTTTGTTGCAGTAAGAATTTGGCTGGGAATCAATGGTGGAACATAGCTGAAGGACTGGAGCAGGAAGTGAAACTGAGAGGATTCAATGTTGCAGGGTTTTGTCTGTTGTCTGCATCTTGCAGACTCAGACAAATGTTACCCATTGGTAAACGTCTCCTTAGAGAGGCTGCACAAACTGTTTAACATCCAGGAAAAGACAACTCATAAAGTTTTGGTTCTAAGATGAATCTTACAAATGCAATTTCTTTTGATCTGAAAAAGCCTTAGCAAAAAAAATAAATTCAAATACATTAAAAAAAAAAAGTGAGTTTCTGGTTTTATGTATATTATTGTTACTATATGTGGTATCTTTCCAAACATGAAGAACTTTTTGTTTGTGGTTTGTTTAAGATGTTTTGTGTAACATGATTATAAAGATGGCTGTCTCAGTGACAGTTGGTGGGATTTCCTTGAGTATGACTTTCCTTCTGTTAATTTACTTGTCAGGGTTCTGGATTGAATTATTTTAAATTTTTTTTTAGCCACTGAATTATATTAGTCATTTCTCTCAGAAACATTTTGGTAAAAATTTTGCCTTGAATAAAAAGAGAGGGTTTTTTTTTAATTTTATACCTTTAAGTACAGGAAGTTTGTTTCTTGGGTGAAATATTATTAAATGGAAAACCTCTACCTCTGAGCAAAGTTTAATTTAATAAAATCGAAGTTGAAACTAATATTGGAACAAAAAAACAAACAATCCCTTCCCCCTTATGTGTGAATTCTGTTTGCATCTGCTAGTTTAGGAGAAAGAAAAATGTTTTCTACATTGTTTTGGTAATAAGATATTTGAAATACACTGACTTTTGGTAAAGATGCTTTTAACGATTTCAAGAAAATTTTACTAAACTCTATTTATGTTATGTCAGATAAAGAAAAAATATATAATTAAATACTGCAAAATTTTTTTTAAAACATAATTATGTGATATAACAAAGACAGCGAAAATTTAATAATCCAGTAAGAAAATGTAAGACATATATCAAGAGAAAGGACATTTCATGGTGTTACAAAATTAGTTTTCAGATATTGCACACTTAAACAGGAAAAAATTAATGCTGATAAGAAAAGTTATCTCTTCTTGATCAGTACGAAATATTTTAGTTCTAAATATTAAGTAACTCTTTTTACTTCCCTCATTATAAATAAATTCTGTTTTGTTCTCTCTAAAAATTTTGCTAGTTTACTGACACACATACCTAAGCTACTTTCAGCTTACATTACAAAGTGTGTTAGTCTGTCACTGTTTTTCGCAGAACAAACCCATTATACTTACTGAATTAAATTTTTTACTTATATTATTAACATTTAATATATTATTACCTTTTAATATTAAAACATTTTTCAACCTGTATTCTATGTTTCCAAGATCCTCACCAGAACACAATGGCAATAAAAAATACAATGAAAGATCTTTTAATAATAGCAATATTAAGTAAACAATATTAGTTTGAGTTTATACAACTAGGCAAAGGCCCATAAGATGCCACAAATTTCAGATTCTGCTGCTGGTTTAGAATGTGTTCTACTTAATCTTGCCAGTTTTGACTCTTTTTTGACAAGAAAGATGCCTTTAAGTCAAAATAGACGAGATACTTGCCCTATCTAGTAGAAGGTATGCCCTCCTACTTTCTTGATTTGCTATAGGGTGCACCTTGAACAAGCTCATCTAAAAACATTACTGCAGTATATTTGGTTGCTTAATAAATTTTGCTATATGTCTTTAAAATGAATAAGAAAAGTCTAGCAGAAAATGACCCATTTCTCCCATCACCTCTCAGTTCTAATTTGTCCTATTCTAATGTTTTATTGAATCATATAATCTTCACCACTGAATTCACACACATAAAATGTCGCTGGAATCTATAAAAAAATAAAGACTTAATCCAATAATCATGGAATTTAATTTAAGGACTTTGGTTTCAAAGGGTACTAGGAATTGAGAGTTAAGTTTTAGTGAAAGGACTTCACTTGCACTGGATCGTAGACTGAAGGTTTCTGGAAAAGACCAAGAGAATCAGGAATGAGTTAACTCAGTTACTATCAACGTGTCTTTAATGTAAATTAAGACAAAATTTATTGAAATCTTAGCTGATTTCTGGCTACTGAGAACAAGGAAGTAATTTATTTCACTTTGTAAAAACTAATTAGAAGATTTCCTTGTGATTATTCCCTTTTTCCTAAACTGTAGAACAAAAGTGGTTCAGGAAGTCCAATGAAAATATAAAGTAAAATTAATTAAATAAATAAAAACCTAAGGAAAGCATAATTCCCAGATGTAAGAACCATGCCAGATACTGAAGCTTTATTACGAGGTATGAATCTTTGCATATGTTTATTTTTGGAAACAGAATTTTATATATTTTCCAGTCCTTTAATGTTAAATTCTCATCTATCTAACTACAGTCTTTATCTTCTTCCTTCTGGTGTGGCTTTTAAGTTCTCTCTGTTTAAGTTCTCTGTGTCACAAAACCACATTTGTGCCTCTGGACAAAACCAACACTGTCAGTAAGCATAGAGGAAATTCGGACTTTTGTTCTCACGTCCTGTTCTTGATCTGGCCGGGGACATCAATAGCAAAGAAAAACTTTTATGGGTACGTCAGTGATAAAAGGAAGACCAGGGATAATGTGGGCCCTCTCCAGAAAGAGAGAATTAAATTTGCCCAGGGACATCAAGGTCAACAAGAAAAAATTCTATAGGTATGGGTGAAAAAAAGATGACTAAGGATAATGTGGGCCATCTCTGGAACGATATAGGAGACCTGGTTCCCTGGTATATTGAGAAGGCTGAGATACTCAGCAACTCCTTTGCCTCAGTCTCCACTGGCAAATACTTCAGCCACACTGCCCAAGTCACAGAAGGCAAAGGCAAGGACTTTCAGAATGAAGAACCACCCAGTGTAGGGGAGCATCAGGTTTGAGACCGTCTAAGGAACCTGCAGATGCATAAGTCCATGAGACCTGATGAGATGCATCTATGGGACCTGATGACATGCATCCATGAGTCCTGAGGGAACCGGGGACGAAGCTTCTAAGCCACTATCCATCATATTTGAGAAGTTGTGGCAGACTGGTGAAGCTGCCACTGACTGGGGAAGGGGAAACATAGCCCTGATTCTTAAAAAGGGAAAAAATGGAGATGCCTCTGTGCCCAGCAAGATGATAGAGTAGATCCTACTTGAAAATATGTTAAGACAAATGGAAAATAAGGACACGATGAGTGACAGCCAACATGGCTTCACTGGCATTGGGACTGGCACAATTAAACATCTTTGTTGGTAACATGGACAGCGGGATTGAGTGCACCCTTAGCAAGTTTGATGATTACACTGAGCTTTGTGGTGTGGTCTACAGGCTGGAGGGAAGCGAGGCCATTCAGAGGGATCTTGACAGGCTGGAGATGTGGGCCTGTGCAAACCTCATGAAGTTCAACAAGGCCAAGTGCAAGCTCCTGCACCTGGGTCGGGGCAATCTTAAGCACAGCCTTGGTGATGAGTGGATCGAGAACAACCCTGCAGAGAAGCACTTATGGGTGCTGGTGGATGAAAAACTGAACATGAGCCAGCCATGTGCACTCGCAGCCCAGAAAGCCAATTGGATCCTGGGCTGCATCAAAAGAAGTGTGGCCAGCAGGTCGAGGAGGTGATTCTCCCCCTCTACTCTGCTCTGGTGAGACCCCACCTGGAATGCCTGGGGCCCTCAGCATAAGAAAGACACGGACCTGTTGAAACAAGTCCAGAAGAGGGCCACAAAGATGATCAAGAGGCTGAAGCACCTCTCCTATGAAGACAAGCTGAGAGAGCTGGGGCTGTTGAGCCTGGAGAAGAGAAGGCTCTGGGAAGACCTTCTAGCACCCTTTTAATACTTAAAGGGGCCCTACAGGAAAGACAGGGACTTTTTACAAGGGTGTGTTGTGATAGGACAAGGGGAAACGGCTTTAAATTGAAAGAGGGTAGATTTAGATCAGATGTAAGGAAGAAG
The DNA here is from genome assembly GCF_034619465.1 of Leptosomus discolor. Lineage (NCBI taxonomy): Eukaryota > Metazoa > Chordata > Aves > Leptosomiformes > Leptosomidae > Leptosomus > Leptosomus discolor. The sequence goes on along the minus strand of NC_141419.1, from coordinate 42,780,297 downwards.
CTTTTACTCGTGAGGGTGGTGAGGCAGTGGAACAAGTTGCCCAGAGATGTGGTGAATGCCACCTCCCTGGCAGTGTTCAAGGCCAGGTTGGATGGGGCTTTGAGCAACCCAATCTAGTGGAAGATGTCCCTGCCCATGCAGGGTGGTTGGAACTAGATGATCTTTAAGGACCCTTCCAACCCAAACCATTCTATGATACCTGCTTGGCATGAAATAACTGCAATTATGAAATGAGGATTAACCCTTGAAAGAAAGGAAATATAGCATTGCATGTTTTATGTCAAGATAAACATCACATGCCTGATGTGAATAGTATATTAGGAACAATTGACTGCTAAGTGTCAGAGTTCTGTGCTGAATTTGTGTGAACCACAGCAAAGTCTAACAATTTTCTAACAAAACTGGAAAATTTTGTTTCAAATTCAATAAATGAATCATCCCTGACATGAAGGTTATTGCTTTATAAATCATTCTTTACATTTACAGAGGAACTGTTACAAAAGCCTAAAGACCGTCTTCATCTTGGGCAATCAGCTCCCCTCCTTATCCCCCCACCCCTCCCCAAGAAATAGCTGAAATCTATTGATGAAAACTTACGTTTGAACAAACAAACAAACAAAAATATCAGACTGAGCAAATCACCAATAAAATTTCGTCTTGAAGCATTAACATTTTTCAAAGTAGTAAGCAGCTGAAAACAGCCAGAAATCCTTGGGAAAGAAAAGCACTGTGAGCTTCTATGGCTCCTATATGCAGTTCAAATGCAGTTATGTGGAAATGTCTAAAAATATTCCACAGAATGAACTGAAGAGTGGAAAAGGGAAACACTAGTGGCTAAGAAGTGCTTCAAGGAGCTCAGAGAGGTATGCTTGAAACAATGAAAGTTTTTTAATTAGTTGGTTTTCATTTTTTAGCTACAAAGCAGTAGACCCAAGATGAAGAAGCACTCCAGCTCTCTGAACTTATCCCTGGTCAGGAAACAAGTGCTGGGGGTAGCATATAGCAGCAGCAGCAACCACAGGCCAGTTTCACATTTAGTGACATTGCATACTGTGTTGCTAGAAGGCCTGAAACTAACCTAATTTTCTGTAAATCTATCAACTTGACTTTTCCTCATTATTCTTATCCTCATTGATGAAGAGTCCACCACGGTCGGGATCAGCATAATGGTCAATACTTCTCAGCAAAAGAAGGAGAGTAGTACATCTTTTATCTATGTCACATGAATCTCATTACATTCAATGAATCTTTTGAAACTAATTACAAGCCTACACATGGACTGAAGACTAAGTTGTCACAATTAATATATTTAAAAATTCTATTAAGTAAATGAGATATGTGAGCACTCCTAGTGAAAATATAATACCTTCTTTTGAAAACAGTAGATGGGCTTAAGGATATTTGATCTTCACAGTAATAGGAAAACAAACACTTTGAAGTCCATAGGACTGAATTATAGCTTTAAAAATACCTATTGGAGGGTAGTTATTGTGGCACCATTTTTGAGGTTTTAGCAAGTACTGGCCCTGCTGCTACAGTACGAAACATCTCTTATTTTTAAGAACCTCACTTCTTTTCATTAAGTTTTTGATCACAGATACTCATTTATTCAAACCTGAATGTATTAATGGTAGTGAAGTTGATTGTTACTAAACATTGCAGCTCCAGCTGCGTGAGAAAAATGAACATCAATAGACCTCTTAGAGAGTCCTAGAGTTACTATTTCTTCTATTCTGTTCCACTAAGACTGCATTTCCTGTTGTTCCTAGCTAGTCTGCGTCTCTGATGATGAGGTGTTCAGTTTTGCCTAATTGAGGAAAGATTATTAAACTTCCTTTGATTTGTTTCTGTTGTTGCTATTTTGTTTTCATGTGAGTTACGGGAACAGATTTTTTTTTGTTAATGATAAAATGTTTATTACTCTGCTCATTAGGCACGCACTATTTTCTTTGAGTCTTTGATAAAGCTGAAGGTGTTAACAGTTTTTTAGGGAACTTAATCATTATATTCTTTTTTCTTTCTTTGTTACCTATGCCCTGCTTTACCAGAAGTTCAATAATTTATTAAGAAATTGGTAGTTTCTGTTTGTGGAGAATGTTTTGAGTAAACTAAATTTTAAGGAAAAAGTTGTATACAACAATATAATAGCTGGAATTAATTTCATTAAAAAAATGAAATTGTAATATGTTAATTTGTGTATATTCTTGGGTTGTGCTGTTTTGGTTTGAATTAAGATATATCTTGAATAAAGTGAACATATCAATGTAATATATATACTTTTTGGATAATGAATAGAATCCTTATTGCATGTCTACCCACAGTAACTAAGCACTGGACCCTGAGGTTTGATTATTCAAAGTAAATTTGCACTCAAATTGAAATGTGTGAAAATCTGTGAGTTTCCAATATGGACCATGCCAAAAATTTAGATGACCAATAGCAGCCTGATTGTTACATTCGAACTAAAATCAGTGCCATATATTCTTGATGATGCAAAAGTAAAAATAAGGTTTATGCCTACGAATCACATTGCATTTTTTCACTATATAAAAATGAAAATATACCCTTATGCATTCCGAAGAAACAAATCTCAGGTTATCCTAGTATTTTACTATTTTTATTATTATTTTTATTTTTATTTTATCAAGCTGCTGTTTTGGTTGAAGACACGTAATATATTTGATCAACTATAGTCTTATAAACGTAACTGTGATAACTTTTTTACTACATGATATCCTATTCAAACTCCATCTGTTGTAGATCATATGGCATGATCTATGTAATTTATGGTACCACTGTGTGAATAATTTCTTGGTTTACTCTGTATTTGCATAATGATATAGTATTTGAAGTTGAAAGATAAATGATAGGCATACTTTGCAGATGCAACTTTTACAGTTTTATGCCTATGAAATGCCTCAGTTACTTTATAAATTTGATTAAATCTGCACTGGAATGATGGTATATGGAAAGGCATGCCTTATATAAAGATAATTTTTTTCATTTGAAGATGAAACAGGTAATATATTATTGTTTATGTATCCTTTCCCCCACTTGCACATTCTTGCTTTTTTTTTTACTAGTTACACTTCAGCTTTTCATACCTTATTCCCAGACTAATGGCTTTCTGTCCTATTGAATACTATTTATTTCACACATTGTTCTTTTAAATAGCAACTGTCACAGCTCACATCAGTGTAATGCACTAGCCAACCCTAGCATTTCAAATTATTCCTGACTCTTTTCATTGTACAGTTACTGTAAAATAATTCTGTAGGCCTCAGTTTGATTTTGTTCGCCAAAAGTCTCTACATCAGAATCACACAGTTAAATACATATTCTTTCCTTCACAAAGCCTTATTTGATACCTGCTTTTTGTGCATATTACAGAAACATAAGATTTGTTTACAGTTTTGGTATCCTTAGCTACTCTTTAAAAAAGAAAAACATATTTATCACAAAAATCTAATCAAAGCTATATGACACATAGCTTGTAACTAGAATTTTTTGTTTTTGAACTTGTATTAGACTAGACTACTTAAGTATTCATTTAGCCTGAAGGAACTGTGAGAAATACCCCTAGAAAGCTCTAGATCACCATTAGCAGTGAGATCTGTTCTGTAGTACAAAGGAAGGGTGTCCAAGAGAAATGAAGAGCTCATCAGTAGGATTTGGGAAAACACTACATTCAGTGTTTCATTGTGTAGTATGTCTCCCACTGTAGGTGAAACCATATAGAATTGTCATGCTGTACAGATGTTTTCATTCACTTTTATTAAATTTGAGAAAAAACTCAAAGCTGACCACCTGTCTGATTTCTACAAAGTGTTTTGGATTTAATTCTGGAATTCTTACTAAACTCTCGCTAAATTTTGAACATGAACAAAACATGTTTCAACCAACATCTACTAAGCAATAAAAAAATGAGTTGATAGTAAACAATTTTCCTGAAATAAAGCATAGCAGCTGTTGTAAAAAAAATGCATAATTATTCAGAGTATATCTGTTTGTGATACGTTGCTCATTCCTTTTAAATCGTTATTGTGTAAAGGCAAAAAAGTGTTTTGCACTGTTGGATTTTGGATAACATCTTATGTCTATTCAACTGTTTATTTACCTTCCATTGTCAAGATTGACATATTTATTACGAGATAAATACTATATAGTGCTCGATGAGTTCTTCTGGGAATATCTCAAAGCAATATATGAGTTTCACAGAAATATATTTATTAGGCCATCCAGGCAGAAGTGCTATTGATTCCTTTCCAACTTGTACATTAGGAGGAAAAAAGGTGAAAAGTGTAGTCAGCAGAAGCAAGTAATACAAAGGCAGCTGTCTCATCCATCTGGTGGAAATTATTTTTTTTCTTCTGAATTAACAAGTTGTGAAGACTTAGACCCAGGGATGTTGTAAACATAGTGCATTTGCTGTTGTTTATCTGCTAGTGTTTGTAAGTGGTGAAACAATGGAACAGGCTACCCAGAGAGGTGGTAGAAGCCTCATCCCTGTAACACTCAAGGTCAGGTTGGATAGGGCTCTGAGCAACCTGATGTAGCTAAAGATGTCCCTGCTCACTGTAGGGGGCGTTGGACTAGATGACCTTTAACGTTTCCTTCCAACCCAAACTATTATGTGATTCTATGATTTTAGATTTGGGTGAAAATGTCTGTCTATTCTGTCCTTTTAATTTTCATCTTAATATCTAGGCTTACCATGTAGGCTTTGACAGGATCAGTGGCACTTGAAGTGCTCCCTTGTGTGAGCAGTATAAGTAGCTCTCTGTGTGAAACAGCAGCATCATACTCTTCTGTTTCTGGTATAGTTAATGACTAACAAGTTCTTTTTATTTTCTGTGCTGTAAAGAAAGCTTTTGCTAATGAGATCCTTTTCTAAGACTTATCAATGCAATGCATTTGATCGTAGAGATGAAATCTCGTTTCCCTTAAATTTTTGCTTCTTCTGTGCTTACTAGTTGGACAGTTTGTCCCAATAGCACAGCCTCTTTGACCATTATAAATCTAATCTGTGGATAATGAAGTGAAAAATGAGCTTGTGGTTAGACAATAAAAAGTAGTTATAAAATTTTGCAGTTCGTATTATAGAAAACTAAAGCAGGAAAAAAACTTATGAATGTAAATAATAATTGTGGGTTGTTTTTTTTTTCACGAGTGAGGTACTCTGAATTTGATAGGATTGTGGTATATGTGAGCTTATCAAGAGCAATTAATATATCCTTTTGTTTGTAGTGACAGGATATCATGTACGAGATTTGAGAGAACTTCTAAATGTAGCAGTCATGATCAGTATCAGAGTTTTGCTTAAAGAACAAAATGAACCAACTTTAAAAAAAAAGGTTTTTTTTAAAGTGATCAAAAAATCCCTTTCAGATGTTCATATAAAAGTATTGCTGTGAGTTAGAAATATCTATTATTATCCAGCAGAAATAATTAATTATCACTGAGTCACAAAAATATGTTGTATTAATAAGTATTCATTATTTTGATAGTGGAAATCTGGTAGACAAACAGAAGTGTTAGAAGGACTCACCTGTAACTTGTCACTTATCAGTTGCATCCAGACAATGTATTTGTCCTAACGAGAACCATTTCATAAAGATATTTACATAATTTCCTCTCATTTTCCAAGCAACGGATGGCAGCACAGTATAGCAAGGGAAAGACTTGATTACACTTCTTCTAGTGTTTTAAGGTCAGTCTTCTTTCAGCTAAATCTAGAACAGATACTGATTTTCAATTTATATTTTTCAAATTTAAATGGAGAATGAACACATGCCCTGTATAGTAATTGAGCTGGAGAGGCATTTAACATCCAAGTTATTGATTAGCATTTGTTTGCTTGTGCACCATTGATTGTGAACTGCAGTTAAGTCTTCTTTTTCTGAAACACTCAGGTTTCATTCTGTATGGTGTTAGGCCTTGCATACTAATAACTGTGCAATAATGATTTTGTGCTGCGTCTTTATCAAAGACTCATACCACTGGCAAAGCAAAAGGTTTTCCATTTTGTCATTCTTAAAGTGCTTGAAAGGTAAGAAATTATTTTTTATTTCTTTTGGTTTGGAGGGAATTTTTAAAGAAATAACTATATTTAATGTGATTACACATTAAATGCAGTTGTACAGACCTGTGCTGGCATTAGGTCTAAAGAAAATAAAAAGCATGTCCTGAGGTTGTAGCTTTGTGCTACAACCAGGGCTTGAAGATGTCAGTTGCTATCCATGTAAATGATAGTGAGTGAGCCGTGAATCATTCATCAGTATGATCTCAGAAGTTAGGTTAGAAGTGGGTAGGTACAGCCAGTTGAACATAATAAATTACACCCTGGTAGTCTCATGAAAACTGCATTTAAAAAAAAAAAAAAGGAAAAAGAAAAAGAAAGTGCTGTGTTAGTACTGATACTTTAACACATAATAGAGCAAGAGGAAATATTTAGAGTTGTGCTGCTCTCAGATACAGGGCTGATTCAGATATTTTTCTAATGCTCTCTTTGATTACATTTCCATTAAGTGTCATTCACTGTATTGACCTGAACATGATATTTTTCACTGGCAGATAATTGTGATGATCAGATGGTGTCTGCTTTGCCTCAGTCATCATTCAGCGGTTCATCAGAGCTGTCTAGCAGCCACAGCCCTGGATTTGCAAGGCTTAATCGAAGAGAGGGTGAGTTCATTTTATTGGTTGATTGATGTTATTTTTTTACAAGTTCTTTTTAAACATTTTTTTACCTGTGCACAATGTTGAAATGATACATAGTGAGCATATTCTGGGTTATTTGGGCTGAAGAGAGTTATGTTTGCTGTTTTAAGGAGAATAGGAAGGTAGAGCAGTCTCAAAGAATTTACTTCGCCGTGTGCACTAGGTATTTTGTGGTAAAATTATACGTTCAGACACTTGTGACCGTTTACTAATTTTAGTATGAAGGATTTATCCTGACTGAAACCAAAATTTTCATGTGATTTTCCAGTATAAAATGCAGACAACTTTGGACATATATTTGTGTCTAATGCTAAGACTCCTAATTTTGTTTCTTAGCAAGACAATAATCATAGAATCCTAGAAATATAGAATAGTTTGGGTTGGAAGGGACTTTTAAAGTTCATCTAGTCCAACCCTCCCCTTCAGTAAGCAGGGACATCTTCAGATAGATCAGGTTGCTCAGAGCCTCATCCAATCTGACCTTGAATGTTTCAGAGATGGGTCTTCTACCATCTGTCTGGGCAGCCTGTTCCAGTGTCTCAATGTCATTGTAAGAAAATTCTTCCTTATATCTAGTCTGAATCAACCATCACCCCTTGTCCTATCACTACAGGCCCTGCTAAACTGATTGCCCCTATCTTTCTTATAGGCCCCCTTTCAGTATTGAAATACCACAATAAGGTCTTCCCTGAGCCTTCTATTATCCAGGCTAAACAATCTCAACTCTCTCAGTCTGTCCTCATAGGAGAGGTGTTCCATCCCTCTGATAATTTTTTGTGGCCCTCTTCCGAACTCACTTCAACAGGTTGATGTGTTTTTGTGCTGGGGGCCCTGGAGTGGGACACAGTACTGCAGGTGGGGTCTCACCAGAGCAGAGTAGAGGGGCAGAATCACCTGTCTCAACCTACTGGGCATGCTTCTTTTGATGCAGTCCAGGATACAATTGGTTTTCTGGTCTGCAAGCACACGTTGCCGATTCTGTCTCTCACCCACCAACACCCTGAAGTCCTTCTTGGGAGGGCTGCTATTGATCCTTCCATCCCCTAGTCTGTATTGATACTGGTGAATGCCCAAACACAGATTCAGGACCTTGTGCTTGGCCTTGTTGAACTTCATGACATTCACATGGGCCCACTTCTCAAGCTTGTCCACATCTCTCTGGACGCCATCTTGTCCCTCAGGCATGTCAACCACCCCACTGAACTTGGTGTCATCAACAAACTTGTGATAGCGTACGCGATCCCACCATCTGTGTAAATTGATGAAGATACTAAACAGCACTGATCCCAGTACAGACCCCTGATGGATACCACTTGTCACCAATCTCCATCTGGACATCGAGCCATTGACCACTGGTCCCTGGATGCAACCATCTAACCAATTCCTCATCCACTGAACAGTCTATCAAATCCGTATTGCTCCAATTTAGAGAGAAGGAATTTGGGAGGGACGTAATAAATAATATTTTTTCTCTTAGAGGACGAATAGAAAAAGTGCAAATATATGAATGTCATTAAAAAGATAAAAATTAACTTTGAAATACTGATATACTGAGAAATCTCAGTCACCAGCCCTATTAGACAAGTATCCAGGAGCTCAGTTATTCCCGTCAATAACGTACTAAAGGTAATTTTTCTTCTTTTTTTGCCCCAGCACCATAATGTATTAACATTACAGCTCTGATGCTATGGAGGAATAAATATATTTAGGAAGGATTTTATTAAAATGTTACAATATGGTGTTAATGGTAAAAAAAACTCCACTTGTTGACAGACCTAAAAATAATACTTGATTTAAAATTAGGGCTTTAAAAACACCTAAGGTCTGGGTTGAAATTAAATCAGTTTAGATATCCAAAAACACATCTTACTGCTTCTAGTCATCTTTCGTCTTTGTAAATCAGCCATGATCCACCGTGTAGTCTAAGTTTAAGGAAGTTATGAAGCTCGACTTCACACCTGTTGGTAAGCTGTCCAACATGAGCACGCAGTGACTGAAGCTGCTAAATGGGCTTATGGAAGAAGGAGCTTCTATGGGCACTGATTTTTATGTAATTATTACTGATGACTCAAGAGGGAGACTGAGGTGCAATCCTGGGAGACCTCAATGAGTTGTGTCTTAAGTTGCAATCTGTTAGGAGAATATAACCTGGACTTCTGTGTTGTCAATGATTTCATGGAAGCAATAAACATTATTACAGTTTCAAAATAAATTGATAATTGTAAATGGCTTTGCCTTTAATATAGATAATTCTCTACTTTGAATAAAATCAAATAGTTTATTCAGCCAAAGTTAGTGTTTAGAAGTGATTATGACCTTCTAATATTCAATTTAGACAAGCAGAATTATGGTCTTAATCCAATATATTTGGTGCTTAAAATGACAAAATTAAGGAAAATTGAACACAATCTAGATATGAAAAAAGTACAGTATTTTTACACAGATTACTTAGGAGTCAAATTGTTGTCATTCATCAGTAAAGAAACAGAACAAAGATGCATATGAACCTAGACTGTTTCAATTGGCAAAAAAAAGGTAGAAATTAACAAGAAACACAGGGATGTGACAAGTTGCACTGAAGGGGGAAATAGTTATTTAACCGTATTGCATTGTGTTTACTAAACGTAGAAAATGGACAGGAAAATTAAAAGAATTGAGGAGAGAATGCTATAGTATAAAAAAACCCCAAACTACAGTGTGGAGTTTAAATGAAGACAATAAAAATGGTGTCAACAGAGACAGAGTAGTAAAACAGCTAACTGCAATTATGTTTCAGCTCTCTGTAAAGGAAAAGAATAATGTGGTTGAACTACATGACGACAAAAAAGGTTTTTCAGTCAATTAACAGTTAAGGAAAGTGATAACATCTAGGAATAACTTCTCAAATGTTTTTCAAACTTTTAATTGTTATTAATGCATTGGTTTCCTGAAGATTTGCAAATATTCAATACTCAAGCACAGTCAATAAATACTCCTGCTAACTGCTGAGGTAGTTACTCTGACATCATCTCTGCTTGCAATAATGGAAAAGTAGATAGAAGAGTCAAATAACAAGAATAAAGTAAAAAATCCAGAAAAGACAATCATTTTTATGGAAAAATAGATCTTTTAAACCCCTGATTTAATTATTTGAGGTTAGAAGACATAAATTCAGGGATTTAATATATGTGGAATTTGACTTTTGACCTAATGTGGTATGACTTTTTAATTTTAAATAATACCACAATATCAATACAGTCCAAATTAAATGGATTAAGAGCTAGCTGGTCGATTGCAAAGAGTGTTTATTGTTACTGTCTAAAGGCATTTCCATAGAAGTTCAGAGGAAACTGTAAGGCTAACTATTCAATACTTTTGTTGATTATAACAACTAATCACAAACCATTTATGATGAAATGCGTAAATGACATAAAAATTGGTTAAATAATAAATAATAATGGCAAAGCAATAATGCAGATATATGGTAATAAATTCACCTATTGAAACAAGCACTTCAACAGGGTGAGTTATAAAGTGTTTAGAAGAAAGAACAGAGGTCGTACTTATCGGATAAGAACTGTATCCCACAAAGTTGTGGCCGAAATTGATGTGGGAGTTGAGCTGAATTAGCAATTCACCATCAGCATGTTCTCTAGCAAAAAGAAATAGACAAGTTTTTATATATACAAACAGAAGAAAGGAGATCTTGCTGTCCATATAGCTGTATACTTTACTAGTAAACTGTATTGTAAAATTCTGGATCCTGAAAGGCTTGTTGCAAAACTTGGCTTTCTACAGCTAGTTCTACCACTGTGGGTAGGTGGTAGAAAAAAATGTTTATGGGAGGTGCTTTTAATGTATCTGTTCACATGAGGATTTGTACATCTTAAAAGTAGGCACTTGGTCCAAAGAAAAAGTTTTGGTGTTTTTTTATAAAAAGCAGAGCATGCCTACTAGGATTAGCGGTAGGAACCATAAGTACTAATATCTAACCTGAGCCATCAAGGATGTGCCTCTGTCCACTGTTTGCCAATAACTTTCATGATGAGTAGTCAGCTGAAGATTGTCACTACAGACAATTTGTTCCATCTGCAAATATAGGAAGTTTCTTGAAGTGTTATTTCCCAACCATGATCTGTGGAAGAGACCTCTGTTCAGACAGGGAGAAGGTTATGTCATTGTTGAGGTCAAAGTCTTCTGGTTTTGTCTGCAGTGGGATCAGGACTTCGCTAGTTGTATATACATAAAGCCCTCTCATTCACCGTTCCTATCTCACTGGAAAAGATTTATTAATGGGACTGTGAACCATTATACCCAAGAATGAGGGCCTTCTTTTAAATTAATGAACTTCTGCAACTTTACAGGCAAATAATTCAGAAATTTGCTCTACAAGACTACACATACCCATGGAAGAGCTTTGATATTTAGGCAGCTAAATGAGCTGGAAAATGATTTGGCTGTGACTGCCTTGTCCCATACTCTCACACAATTACTTGTTTAGAATATGACAGAAAAAAATTAAATATAAAAGTTGTTAAGTGGCCAAAAAGTCTGGCTTACAGCTTTATTTTTCCCTGAAATAGGAAGAAACCCATGTATGTTAATTATGCTGTCAGCTTACATTGCCAGATTTTCAGAAGCAGCCTGGAAACTTGAATGCACTAACAGCTACCAGACCTGTTTTTTCTGTGGTGTGTATATGTCTTTTTCATTAATCTTTACCTCATCATTTCACTGAATATCAAATACAACTTATTGCACTTATTTCAGTTCAAAGAGCATTTAAAAGATAGCTTATTCAATATGGTACTGTAAACTCCATCTTTTTTTTTTTTTTTTTCTTTTTTTCCCCGTATAAAACACTATAGTTTAATCACTTTTTGAGAACTTGCACTAAGCAGGTCAAAATGGATAAATGAATACTACCTATCAGTAGTTAAAGAAAACATCAAGGAAACAGTTAAAGAAAAATAACATTTCTCCCACATAAGAAGAAAGGTCTGTTTTCAGCAATTTTCTTTTTTACTATTTAAGAAACAGTTTAACCTGCATAATGTAATGCTAACAATTAAAATAAAAAAACCCAAATAAACGAAAAAACTTAATAGCAGCTAGGTTTGTTAGTCACCAAAAGATAATTAGAAAGAGCTTACTCCTTCCATTTCATTAGTATGCAAATAAAATTCATTAGGGCTAATATTTTGCTTTAGCACAAGCAATAAGAAAATTAAGCTTGAATGAAAAGATACAATCTGATAGTAATCATTGTGTTTTTATATAATAACAGCAAATTTAAGTTGATCCTGCTAACATCATGGCTTAAATTTTTATGACTTACCAGACTTCTGTAGGTGTGTTGCGAAAAAAGGCAAAAGTGACAATAGAAATCCTTTATTTTTAAACCAAATAAAATAAGCAGTGGCTACAGTGACTTATGCATAAAAGATGATGCGTTCTGCTATATTGTCAGTGAAAATCCTGTACCATTCAGTTTCTAAGGAAGAAATCACAGATTTTTTTTTCTTTAACTGCTGCAATAATTATGGCTTTCAGTGAGAACATTGCTATCAATCTCTCAGCATATTAATTATGAAATTGTTTTAAATATCGTTGTACAGCTTCACTTTTTTATAGAAAATGGTTTTAACACCTGCTTTAAACACCTTAAAGAAAATACATGGGCATACACAAAAGTTGTAGATGGTATTGTAGGTGCACTACAAATTTTAAGAAATTATCAAGTTTCCACCAGCTTCAGTGAACACAGGAGAGTGTGCTTGAGAGTGCTTTTCTACCTGAAATACAGATATGGGAATATAAAAAAGTGAGAACAACTTTTGCAAAAAGTTGCCTTGAACTAGTTTATTAAAATACTCTTAGAAGCAATCTCCAATGGATTGAGAGCAAGATCAAGTAAAAATTTGTTTCAGAAATCGAATTTGCTAGAACTCATGTATGCTATTACCTTTGCTAAACTCTATATAATAAAAAACAGAAATCTTGATCTGTCCGTATTGATATTTTAGGTTTAAATATTTTTAAATAATATGTTTTTAAAATCTTAGATGAAGGCTGATTTTTGTCCAAAATTTGAGTCAATATGATGTCTTTTAGAGAGTCATAACAGAATTCGACTCTCAAGCCTGTTTTGCAGCAATAAATAATTTAAGATAATAACTCCTTTAATATATTGAGGAATGGAAAAGTAGATCATAAGTGCTGATGCATCTGATTTTCCTAAAATTTTTCCTTGCATATTCAAGGCAGGAGGGGAGTTGTATTTTTATATTGGCAAATCAAAAGTACTCCAAAGCATTCAACTATTGCTAGATGGGCCAAGATCAGAGATTTTGGAAAACTTCCTAAATTAAAAAAGGGTAGGAAATTTTCCATATGATGTAATCTTGACTAATTTCAGTTGTAGTGGAAAACAAATTTGAGTGTGTTAAAATCCAACTTTAAGATCTCTTAATTTTTTCGATTCTAAAGAAAAATAATATAAAACCACAAAACTTTATTCCTGCCACACCCCTACAAAAAGTTCATAGACGTAATTTGACAAAGGATCTGCCTCTTGCTATCTCCTTTAAAATATTTTTCCTTAACCTGTTAGTGCTCAATTTGCTGGCATACAACATGTGTTTTTCTGTATTATGATCCTACTCATATTGCCATTGCACTGGGTCAGTACTGCCATACCAGCTCGGCTAGTATGAGAGGTCAGTATTTCTAGGCTAAATTAATCTCAAAGTTCTACAAAATAGCGGTATTCTCATTAATATCTTAGTTATTATTTCCTTCAGTGTCAGATAGGCAGGTAATTTAACTAAATACTATCATAACCTTCATAACATTATTTACATTTTTTATACTACATTTTAATCTACATCTTTATACATCTAAGAGACACAGAAAATCTGATACTAAGCCGCTTCAGAAAATAGTATGTAAGAGCTGAAAGTAAAATAAAGACTCATGAAACAATATAATTGCTAGGAAGTAACAGACTGCTCACGTTAAATTGACAATATCTAAAGTAGAACTAACTGGTGGAAAGCAACTTTGGCTTGACTTTGTCTTATTGTTTTGTTATACAAGTGAACAGAAATAAAATGTCCATTAATAGTATTTTATATTTAAAATATTAAATCAAATCCAAAATTAAAGATTGTGGTGGTTTGACCCCGGCTGAATGCCAGGTGCCCACCAAAGACATTCTATCACTTTCCCCCTCCTCAACTGGACAGGGGAGAGAAAAATATAACAACAGCCTCATGGGTTGAGATAAGGACAGGGAGATCACTCAGCATTTACCTTCACACGCAAAACAGACTTAACTCAGGAAAAAAAAAAAAAAAGTAATTTATTACCAATTAACTGAGAGAGGAGTAATAAGAAATAAAACCAAATCTTAAAACGCCTTCCCCCTACACCTTCCTTCTTTCCTGGGTTTAACTTTGTTCCTGATTTCTCTCCCTCCTCCCCGCAAGCAGTGCAGGTGGACAGGGAATGGGGGTCATGATCAGTTCATCACACTGTTCCTGCTCCAGTGTGGGGTCCCCTCTCACTGGAGACAGTCCTCCATGACTTCTCAGTGTGAGTCCTTCCCACAGGCTACAGTTCTTCATGAACTGCTCCAGCGTGCCCCCCTCCATGGGGTCACTAGCAGCAAACCTGCTCCAGTGTGGGCTTCTCTCTCTCCACAGGTCCACAGGTCCTGCCAGGAGCCTGCTCCAGTGCAGATTTCCCACAGGGTCACAGCTTTTCAGGTACCCAACGACTCCAGCGTGGAGTCCTCCACGGGTGTAGGCAGTCATCTGCTCCACAACCCATGGGCTTCAGAGGGACAGCCTGCCTCACCATAATCTTCACCACAGGCTACAGCGGAATCGCTGCTCCGGCACCTGGAGCAACACCTCCCCCTCCTTCTTCTTTACTGACCTTGGTGTCTGCAGAGTTGTTTCTCTCACATATTCTCACTCCTTTCTCTCACTGCAATTACTGCTGCAAAATAACTTTTTGCCTTTCTTAAACACGTTATCCCAGAGGCAAAATCACCATCGCTGACGGGTTGCCAGCGGCAGGTGCATCTTAGAGCTGGCTGGCATTGGCTGTATCGGACATAGGGGAAACTCCTAGCAGCCTCTCACAGAAGCCACCCCTGTAATCCCCCCGCTACCAAAACCTTGCCACACAAATTCATTACAAAGATAGACATAATATTAAACAACAGCTTAAATATGCAGCTATATATTAAATAACAGCATTATGTATGCAAAATGCATATTTATATTTTCATTCACTTTTTTACACTTTCCGTCACAATCTGGTCCTGCTCAAGAGACAATTGAGGACAGTTTTTGAAATGAGACTGACAGTGAAAATCTATTACTTAGCAGTTTTCAATAAATATCATTGCTCTCCCAGCAGGCTGAAGAACAGCAGTCTCTGTCTAACCATCATATATCCTTTAATTTTTTTCCAAAACAGAAATAATTTATATTCTAAATAATTTTCAGTTACAAGCTGTTGTATGTAAAGAGTTAGGCAAAGGAATTAATGTTAGATAATGAAAATTATTTTAAAATAAAATCATCACATTATGTTTGCTACTATATTTCCTTCAGATTTCCAGTGAACAATGAAATCTATCCCTACTTCATCAATCAATTTTGTTGTTGTCCAGGAGCTTGACTGATAATCAGACAGGTTGTAATAAATTATTTGGATGTAGTGAATGGAAAGAGGGTATAACAAAGGTTTCAATTGTCCAGGACATTGTATAATAGCACAGTAATGTTCTTGTCCATGTTAAAATTAATTCTGTTCATTACTCCTGGTATAAATATCACACAAAACTGCTATGGTCCAGCAGTCACCAGCTAAGCTTGCAAGGTAACTATGTAAACTAGGCTTTATGATTTTCTTCATCTGTAGTGCAGTTGTTCCTGTAAATCCTCCCAGTGTCTAAAATCAACAGAAAATGTCAGGTAGCTCCATTAGCAGGATTGTTGATGTACAAACAGAAATGATAATGTACTTTGAGGGTCTTTTTAAGCCAGTTAAATTGGCATGATGGTAGATAGTGAGGTAGAGTTAAACAGAATTGATTTGGATGCAATCAGTAAAATCTTTTATGATTTTTTTTAGCTTCTTTATAGAACTAGCCTTTTTAGAGACTTGTCTGCCTGCTATGTCATTTTTCTCTGTCATTGTCTAACAAAAAGAAATAAGAATTCTATTATAAGTTTAGTAATACAAAGTCCAGTATTATGCATTTTTATATATTGATGTCATTTAGGAATCAATAGCTTGTAATATAGCTTAAAAATAATTTTCATGTGATTTACAGTATCAAAGGTATTTCCATTAGTTATTTTCTACAAGTTAAAAAATTTATGAGCATGTGGATACTCCACAAGGCCTTCACCTGTGTGTTCTCTTTATTTTTTCTCACCTTTCAAACAAAGCATAAAAAAGAATCCAAAATTTCCATAAATATCATGACAGGGCAACTGCTTTGTACAATTTTGTAATTTTTACAGTCCTCCTTCTATTGTAAATATTAGGGACCTAAATTTCAGTGTCATGAAGATTCTAGAATTTAAATAATTTATTTAATATGATTTTTGTTGTTGTGAACTCTTCCTAGTGTCACACTGGTACTTGGTATAAGTTAATAACAAACATAAAGTTGCCTTTTTCTTCCTATCTTGTAAGGTATAGCTCATCGACCATGTTAAATGAAAATAAAAGGTCACCAGTAAATTCAGCTGCTCAGTCTTCAGTAGGTCAGGGTGAAAAATTCTCTTCCTTTATACAGTATGTGAATGTATCTAGGATACCAGCACTACTACTTTTTTGTTTCTCTTAAGAGTAATTCACATTACAGGTTTTTTGTTGTTTCAGGGTGCATTTTTTTGTTTGGGCCTTGTTTTTTTGTTTTTTTTTGGTTTTTTTTTTCAGTAGAAAAGCCCTCCTTTCCTACCAATTCAAAAAAAAAAAAAAAGCTGTTCTTTATTTTGCACAGTCATTTATTACACAGATTAACCTGCTTTTAATTCTGCTTTTGACAACAGAAATTCACTTGTGCATTAAGCTCATCATGACAGTGTCTACAAAACAAATAAAGGGTGTACTATTTACAAATGCAGAGGTCTCAGGTCACCTTTTTTTGTAAGCGATGGTTTGGGGTTATTTTTAGTGTCTAATGTGCGCATTGCAAGAACGGAGTGATAGCCACTGTAAAAGTCAACTCTGCAAATACTCTGCGGTCAGAAACTTGAGTGTTTATAGTAAATTTTTCACATCTTCTGGATGACGCAGTCTCTAATCCTTCAGCAGAGAATCAAGCTGAATAGAAGTGGTGCTGATATCAGAAATACCTGTGCATCACTGCGCACTAAGGTTGCTGTCTTCCTAAAACGTGAATGGATTACAGGATGTCTCACTCATAAAATATCCGTTGTATCATTTGCATTACAACACAAAGACATCATTGCTAAATAGTCTGATCTGCAAAGGAACAGGAAAAACATACATTTTGGGATTCATAGTAATTCTACATTGTCATGAACATATTTCACAAAAAGGGTTGCCAAAAAGGATGATTTGAAATAAATTGTTTTGGGTCAGAAGATAAGCATAGAGAAATGTAACCCTAAATAATCCTGTTTGAGGAGGTAGGTGCAAATGAAAATCCAAAATAAAAAGCCAAATTATAAAATTGTTACCTATAGTAACAAATCCATCTCAAGAGAGGTTATCCATTGTGTTCAAGCCTAATTAGACATTCCCAGAATAATATAATATATCTGAAAATTCAATATGAACCCTCAAGACTTTTTAAGGTTTTAAATTCAAAACAGAATTTTGAGTACATTAGCCATGAATTTTGTGAAAAATAACTTTTAAAAGAAGGCTATGAAAAACTAGTAGAAACTAAATCTCCAGGAAAGATGAAAAGGACTTAAAGTTAAGACCATTTGTATCATTGCCAGACAAGTGTTTTTCCTGCAAGGTTTAATCTTTGAGAAAGGACTCTGAGGGCTGAAAAAAAAATCTTTCACTCAATAGTGGCCAAGTATTATAATTAAAGGAGTATCTTTACCCACTTTATCAACATTTTTTCGTTGATAAACTGAAATGTTCTCTTATTTTAAAACTAAAAAGTGACAAAATATGCCCAGTACAGAACACTCTGCAAGTGTTAGCAGTGTACTACAAGTATACCTGATATAATTTTGAAATGCAGGTGGAATGTTAAGTAGATAATTAATGTAATTGATCAGGCATTGACTTAAAAATACCCACAACTGAGATCTCCAGTGTTGCCAGCTGCAAGAAGAGAGGCACAAGGGTGGGAATTTTAACATAGGCACAATCCAGAACCCTTTGATGTGAATAGAGCTTTAAGTATCGTTTGTGATGGTAGTTGTTTAATTTCAGTAATACTTTGAAATTACATTGAAAATTCTGAATTTTTAAAAGGGAATGTTAAAGACTAATTGTGAAAATTTAATAAAAATGTATAAACAAGTGTATAAAACAGACTTCACCCAAATCTTTTCAGTGTTATAGTTTAATTGTGTTGTTTTGTGAGAGATGAGTAAATGTTGTAATTATTTTTAGAAATAAAGCAGCCAAAGTATGCCCTTGATTTTAAAACCTTGAGCTACAGAAAGATGGATGTCTTTCTGATGGGAAATCAAAATGGTCTATTGATTCTAAAGTGCAAATTGTCAAAAACAGACTGGCAGGAACTAACAGATAAATCAGTTTTCAGACAGCTCTCAATATTTCACCTTCTAACATTTTCAATGAGATTAAGCTGCCTCATGTCAAAGTGTACCTGATTTCTAAACATAGAATGAAGGTATGAAGTGGGATCTCCACTTTTGTTGTTGAGAGGGATAACAAGATTTACGCTTGGCAAGTACAACCCTGTGTTTAAGGGTATTGTGTGTCTACACTTCTGAATGTTTGCAGTTTAAGAGAATTCATAAAATCATTGAGTTTTTAGTTATGCACAAACCCAAAAAAAGGCCTAAATTGTAGGCAAATATGGATTCATCCTGCGTTCAGGTGCTTAAAAATTGTAAAATTAATCAAACACAAATCAGGACTGATCAGGAATGAGAAAGAGCTGGAAAATATAACACTGTTTATTGGAAATAATTGTATTTTTTTCTCATTTTATTCCAACTATTTTTCCACTAAAGATATTTCATAAGATATTCAGTGGACCATTTGCATGGTTTTTAGTTTATCTTTACATTATTTTATATCCAAAAGCTTCAATATATCTTACAAACATATTTTGACTGATGAGCTATGAGAGTTTAAATAGAAATTTTAGCTATATCAATCATAATAATTCTGGGAAACGTATTCAGTTCTGTTTTGTTTAGTCCTTCATTAAGATATTGCTTTACATCACCAGGTCTTCAATGTCTTGTCACAGGTAACCACCTTGTTAACTGCAGAATATCCTTTTTGGTTTTTATCTTACAAGTGTGAGATACGCTGTGTTGCTAAAGAGAGTATTGCATTTTGAAATGACCATTATTTGCCAAAAGTGACACCTCCTCTTCTTTAGAACCTGATTGCTCCTAAATGAAACTGATACTGAAAACAATCTTCCATTTCATTAAAAACTGATAGCTTTACAATTTTTAAAATACAGCTCTTATAGGTAGACTATTTTGAATTACTAAATGGTAAATATTCTGACAAGTTTACAAAGTTTAACAGAACCATAACCGTACACATTTCCATTTTGCTAAGAAGTAAATATTCAATAGAAGGATGAGTGAAAGTATTCTGAGCATTAACTACACATGCCTTGTACTTAATACATAACATACAATAAACCAGAACAGATTTTGGTTTTGCTATTGATTTTTAATGATTAATCAAGCTTCTTGTATTTTAAAGTAATAACTCAATAACTTTGTTTTCTGTGATATTCTGCTTTCTGCACTTACACTCTAGCACCGTAGCCATATTTAGGTGTAAGTTCATTTTCATAAAATGAAAATTATTTGTTTGCCTAGCACAGACTACCGTTCTGATAGTGATAGTAGTAATAGTCTTAGAATACAATTCGTAGGGAAATCAATTTCAAATAAGTACTTTCTGTGTATACTCACAGGACTAACTACTAATTCACAGATGTCTACATTTAGTAAAAAGTTGACCTTGAAAGAGTAGTCGTGAAAGAACAGCTCAGACAAAAACGAAATGACCCATTAAAATCATAGATTTCACAACTCATTACATTGTTGACTATGTTTCCTCAAGGGATTGTTTTGTCTTTTGGAGAACTAGGAAGGCTTGATTATTTTTCTAGCCTGTAGAAATATGGAAAAGCTGTCATAATTTAATTTTTTATGAGAATGAAGTGGTAGAGATATAAGTATATTAAAAAAGCAATTTCAGCTTATTATTTCCCGATAAAAAAACAAAACAAAACAAACAAAAAACCCCACCTCATCTTCTATTTAGAACTGCAACAAAGAATCTATTTTTTTTTTCTACTATATGAGTATTTGTCACATAAAATTAATTGTGTGATTATAATTGGTGCCTTTAAGTTTTCTGGTGTGTACACATGGGAACACAGAGTAATGTAATCAGACTGTTATGAGTAGAGATGTTTGAGGGACAATATGCATGCATAGGATTCTTCATGCTGAAATGAGAGAGCACAAAAACTGCCATGGCTCTGTTCTCATTTCTTAAGAGCATGCAAGATATTTTTCCTCTCACAAATCCAGAAAAGTTGTCTGTGTGCATCTTTCTCAGAAACGTATCTCCAGATTCATGTACCTGAATGATCTATGTGTTTCACTTCAGTCTCAAAGACATCATTTTCAACTAACATGAGACTTTGTGAGCCACTGTTAAGCAGTTCTCCCTCAGGTATTAATAATTTTTCTGGGACTGGGAATTGAAAAGAAACCAGGAAGAATTTGGCAAAATTAGGACTGAACTGGGATTTCTGACACATAAAATTATAAAACCAGGAATGTCAGTTTGAATACTGCTGGATTGATCGACCTAGTGCCAATATCTGAAGCAGCTGGAGCCTTGTCCTGGGAGGGTGTATATAGTGACAGACAAGAGTTTTCTAAATGCCAAAATTTTGCTTTACAGAAGACTAGATTCCCAGTGCAGTTTCTAACTATTTTCCATCTGCAGTAGGTCTCAAGTCCTTTCATGTGCCTTTCCCACCTATTTCTCCAACCTTTACATAATTTTTAAGATCAGAAGAGACAAAGGCACAATTATTTTTGTAGCTTTCAACTTGCTAAGGCAGTCTTGGTTTACATGGTTACAAATGTCCTTCTGGCCTTTAATCCAGGTTCCAGACCGCCTGGACTCAATTTCACAGTTCACAATTTCACTGCCAGAAATTCAAACCAGACCTGAAGGCACTGCACTTGGTTGACAGTCACATGTAAAAACTGACACAACAGGTACAAAATTTCCTACCATGAAAATAGTTATCAGAAAAAAGTCCTCACCCCAAAATCCCTAAAGAAATTGAGTCTTACCTGCAACTGGTTCAGGTTTTGGTACTGATGAGCCTTTGACTTCTCACTGAATCAAAAGCAGATATCTTAGTATTTTCAACCATATCATAAAAGTTGCCTACTGGCAATATCTGACTGTCTTCCATTTGTGCAACACACTTGATCTTTTTTGCCTCAATAATTATGCCTCAAAGAGCATCAATATTTATGGAAAAAAAAAAAACAAACAACCAAACAATCAGAGAACATGCTCTAAGATCATAATTTTTTCTCTCTGAGACTCATTCATTACCATCCCTTATTTTCAGCTCACTTAAAGACTTTCTTAATATATTCTTCACACATTATTTATGTAGCATTTGTGATGCAGTTGTATTAAACCTCTTTAAATGAAGTCCAGTTTGAGTCACAGTGGAGTTCTTTGTCCCATATTTGATCAATCTCTTGTCTTTCCATACTGAATCTTCTGCCTTCCCATCATCTAAATAAAGCAAAAGGAAAATGAGCTGCAAAAGAAATTTTCTGATTTCAGTTTTGTTTACCTGGTATTAGCCCATAAATCTCAGCAACATTAGTACTTCAGTGGAGCAATGCAGGCAGACCTTTCAGTTACCTTATAAAAAATCTTGATCATTTGTTTGCAAAGGTTTATACGTCACCCAAATGTGGTCATTGATAAAGAAAGGGGAAAAAAAGTATATTCTTGAAACATATTTATCACCTAATAACTAGCAAAATCCTAACCTAAATCTTAGAATTGTTAAGGACATTTGTCAGATAAAAAAGGAAATAAAAAAAGACAGAAATATAATCCTGAAATAACTAAAGATTTCAGCCTACTTGTAAGTCTGACAGGATTTGAAATACTTAGAAACAGGGAATTGTAACTGGAAGTAGTGAATAAACTTAATAATAAACCATATGACCAAGATTTCCTGTAATGTAACTCTTCCTGCATTTTTTACAGAGCAGTGGATTTGAAATCCAGATCCGTATATTTTCCATTTCATGTAAATTAATATGGAAGGAAGGACGTATAAACTCTTGGCAGGCTGTGACTGGGCAATCAATGTTCAGAGCTGACATCTGGCTGTAAAAGGTTTCATTAATATGACCAGCTGAGGGCAGGTTTGTGATTGATTTGTGGCCCACTCAAAGCCCGTTTGTATATCATCGTATTTGGTAAAACAAAATGTACTTGCTAGTTCTAAATTACTTAAGGAATATGAGTTGAAAATGGAATTTTAGCTACCAGATCTCTAACTTCTGTGGTGGCTTATAAAGTAGACTGTCAAATACTGAATAAGTAAAAAAAAAAAAAAAATCTAAGTTGTGTTTTTTCCTAGAGACTATACTTGGACGTCTGAACTTACCAATATTCTGACACCGAAGATACAAATTTTTTAGTAACAGAATCATATATTTATATATTTGGGTTAGCCATTTTAGAACGACACAAAGTCATTCTATATTACTGTATTTTACAAAAGCATTTTGTTTAATTCCATCCCCTTCACACTCCAATAAGGCTATGATACCATGGATATTCTTTCTAGTAGTGTTGGAGAATAGAACACTCTTGGTTATTATATTTATGCAATAGTTACTTGTTAATAGCTATCCAAAACACTTAATTACCCTCCAGAAAGGAAGCCCCTCCATGACCCTTAAATATGCAAAATACATATAAATTTTACAGCTGGAAGAACTCAGGCAACCTGAGGTTTTGATTTACTTTGTGACTGCCTGCATTAAACGGGAGATGAGAGTTACGGGACAGAATGTCTCTGATGACAAAACTGGAGGAGCTTAATATACTGCTTTCCAACAAATACCTTTGTGGAAAATTTGACTTTTTTAACACTCTTTTTTAACATAACATCTGCTTCATTGCTATAGTATTCTGGTCTGACTAGGAGAACAGTTTTATTTCTATTGGAGATTATCTTTTTCCTGGGAACTCCAGTTAAATTTGATTATCATCAGTTAAGAACATGTTGACTTTCCTATCCAAAGTTTATGTGCTATATCTACATTCCTTTTCACTTGCTGGCATAACTTGAAGTCCGCCATACGTTTTGGTGAATCTTCAGCTTCTATTTCGATCTTTTCTTAGCATATGAAACTATGGGTGAGCCTTGGTAGGCAGAATATAACCTCCCAAACAAACTCCTATATTTGACAGTTTCCACACTCAGAATTATTATTGCACAGCTATAAAACTAATGTTCTGGCAAAAGTTTAAACCAAGCATTTGGAAAAGTTCTTCCTGTTGTTTAGCTTGTGATTTTATAATAGCTCAGTAAAAGAAAAGCCGGTTCACACAATGAAGGATGCTTCTTTTTACAGTTGGCAACTAAAAAAAGATGTTAATATCAATGAATAATTAATTTAAACTATTTTCCTCTAATTATTAATTAGCAGTTTCCAAATCATCTACATATTAATAACAAATTTGAATATTCTCGGAATATTAATTTTCACTGCGAGGAAATTGTCACTGTACTATATCTTCATTCTCCTGCTTAAGCAGACAAAATTTCCTCAAAAGGACGCAAATCTGAAAAACTAAAAAATATAACGTTATCATGTGGACAAATATGTTACCTACATCACGTCTCAGAATTTTCAGGCTCAAAATCCACCTCTCAGAGGCAGAGATTGAATTTTTATTCTTTGGAGAGTTTTTAACCAATTTGGCCTCAATCCTTGACTAAAGCTCCACAGACTACCTAGAAGGAAGTAGAAATGGGTTCTTGAGTTCATAAACCATTTTGCAATCCAGTTAGTAATGTCTATTTATTAGCCACCTGACATTCATAAATCAAATAAGTAATATTCTGTTAAAATGAAAGGGATTTTAAGGGATATGTGTATATGTATGAAAATATATGCTTTTCCAATGAGTACCGTCAGCTTCTCTTTTTTAAATATATATATTAATGATGTATGTACATATGATGTGTGATTTATATATGATGTGTATACATATATATACATATGTGGTATTTATCTATTTCAAGAAACCTTTAAAGTATAAAGAGCCAAAATTTCAACTCAAAACAGCCTACTGTTCCATAATGTATTTGAGGTAACAAGACAGCCATGAAACCTCTTAGAAATAGGAGCAGAGAGAGCAGTCGTATTTCTTATTCAATATCCATTTAGCAAATCCTGGACACTCTACCATCTAGGATAATGTTTCAGGATATAGGGTTAGTTAAGCTACCATATGAATGTTTGCACATAGACAGCAGAACCACAACGACAGTTCTTTCAGAAATTAGTTGGCAGCTGGAAATTAGTAATTGCATAAATATAGATGTAAACAAAGCACAAATATTGTCTGGTCACATTCTAGTTATTGTTATATCTAATTTTTGACTTTTTTTTGTCCTAAAAAGGGTTTTTATTCTAGTAATTAGCATTTTATTCACCTGTGTGTTACAAAAGATTGAAAATAATTTACAAATAAAGTGGGTCTACTACTAAAAATCCCATTGTTTAATGGATAATTGCTGATATCAGATTAGATACTAATTCATCAGACTTGTGCTAAAGAAGTATCAGTTTACAAAATTAATTCTTAGGAGCAAGAAGAGACTGTATAAGCATTATTAAGTTGTACTGGATTGGTGTCATCTTGACTGTGTTCCTTTAAAAAATTCTCTGCAATATTTTCATAAATATAAAAATTCTGAAGAAAAAGTTGGAATCATAGTACCTCCCAGAAGCTGCATTGTTCAATTCAGCTCAGCTTTTAACAAGAATATTAGTTTTCTGAAATCTATGGAAACTTTTCAGCACAACAACTACTACAATTTTTTTTTTTTTGCATGTATTATACAGCCTTATTCCAGTAGTTCTACTCTCCATAATGGCTGTCATTAAAAGTAAGAAACTGTGATGCTCTGAAAAGATGGGATCTGAATATGCATAAATGCACAATTTTCAGTGTGTGAAAAGCTTTTAAGTTAAACATAGCTTTATAAATAATACAGCTTAGCTATGCATTTGTTATACACCAGTTGTTGTAAAACTGATGCAAATACAAGTCCCTGAATTTCTCATTTGGCTGTTGAGGCTGGCTGATTTAGTTTCATAAACATTATAATGACATTTTCAAAAATCACAAATGAGGACTAATGTTATTATAATACTCTGAAAAAAAAATAATCCAGATTGCTGAAAAATGAAGCTTTGTTCCAAGGACAAAATTTAAGTGAATTGGACTGCACTTTTTCTTCATTGTTAGGTACTTCAATTAATAAATTTTGTCCTCCAAAGATTCATAAAACAATAATAAACTCCTTAATCTGATAATATTTCTAGATATACTATCTATAATTTAAGTATTTAACCAACAAATATGGAATCTTCTATTTCTGATGATCAAGCCAGATGTGATTATATCTGCTGATCATGAAATTCCATCAGTCTAGCTCAATTGCATTTTCGCTATGCTATTTTTCCAGCCACCATAGTTATACTCTCAGTCTTTATGTCAACAGAACAGAGTCAGGAGTGCACATTGTTTGTCCTTCTCTCATTTAAAGTGTTCAAACCTCTTCTTACTCGTGATGGCTTATTTCTAAATTCTGTGGTGAAGTATTGACATCAGAATCCACAAATTCTGAAAAACATAGCTGTTACAAAAATACAAAACCCAGAAATTCCCTTAGGTTTGAAGAGAAATAATGTAGCTTATTTTTATCTTTTAAATAAGAACAAGAATGTTAAAACATTGAAGGCAAATGAGCCAATGGATTGGTTAAATTGTGGCTTTCTGAAAGCTCCATATTGCTATATCAACATTTTAACATTCAGGTCAATATGGAAAAGATGTTTGAAAACTAAATACGGTGACTTAAGGAGAGTTATACTGACTTTCCACCTGATGATCTGGCATAGTGTGTCTATAGACACAAATGAATGAATTGCTGTGTAACCTTGGATTTACTGAAAAATGTCAGTAGACTAATAAATACTTTCATTATTAATGTGCACATTTTCTAAATAAGTATTATAGGACATATAATTACATAAGTGAACAGAATGCTGGGATTCATAACTGGAACACCAAATTAGGAAAATACTGTTTACATAGGGGACATTAGATTTAATGGTTTGATCTCATCCTTTTATGTGTTTGTCAGGTCAAGTAGCTCACAAGTGTCCAGGTACACAAATGGAACTGCACATGTACATGCACATTGTGGCAATTGAAAGACCGCACCTTACACAGACCCAAACTGGAATTGGACTAGGCATTTGAGTTGACTTACAAAGTATCTGTCAGTCCATTGTAGAATATTCATATTCTTGTGCATGTAAGAACAAATAGACTTCAAGCAGCAGAAGGGTGACACCGTACTTGTTCTCTTACTTATAAAATCACGTTGTCTTCGTGTATGTCAGATCTGCATGCAGGCCAATAGCCAGATGGAGTTGGCCAGTGTTCCCCTGCTATCAGCTGTGGTAATTTATACTGACAATAATGGAAACAAAATAAAGCTTTTCTGTTTTAAATGCATATTTCATGAAACTGTGCTGAACAGTGTATTGGAGTTAGTTATGTATTTTTGCTTTGAAACTGTAGGTACTATCATTTTGCTGTAATAAATGAACAATGTTGTATGTGCTAAAACAGGTGCCAGAGTCAGTGAATAAGCATTTCCAGGGTTGGAATAGAATTTCCAGAAGTATCACCATCAGAAATCGAATCATTGAGGACTGAGGTAAAAGTAGTGATAAAAAATGGCAGACACAAACATGCTCATCTGCTCAGAGATGCTGCCCTGCTGATTCTCTAGCAGTGTATATAAACATATTGCTCCTGCTAAGTAAAACTGGAGATGATCTATCTAGCTTTACATTAGAACTGGGCGATAAATATCAGGGGGATTTAAGATTTAGTTTATTATTATTTTAGAATTTGTTGCCATTCTTTTTACAGTTCACTGATATTGCTGTTTAACGCTCTCCAAACTGGTGTGCTATTCCTCAACGAAAATACATGAGTATCTGACATATTATTCTACTTTTTTTGCAGTATGGTTAAAAAAATTTTTAGTCCATACCTGTGTCAATCTGCTCTTAATAAATGCCAGTATTTCCTATTAAAATGCCAGTGGTAGATTTATGATTGAGGATACTGGAACACAAATGAATGTCTGGATCAGACAAATACAATCTGGGTATGCATATTTATATTTTTCAGATCACATCTCTGAAGACTGTAGATTGAGTTAGGAAATTTAATTTAATTACCCTGGAAGACATCGTCAGAACACTCTCACAGTAACGTATATTTAAAGAATTCAGAGTCTTCTTGTGTCACATATACTGAGGCCAACTGGTCAATACAAAATGTTTTAACCTTCTTTTCCCTTTCTTTTAATTCTGTGACCATAGTCAGTAAAATATTGGGACAGCACGCAAACTTGAAGTGAATGGTGGTCAATAAAAAAGAACCAGGTTTGATGTGGTTTGATAATTGGTTTTATCTGGTTTTTCACATCTGAAGGAATGAAAGGAAAACAACCAGAAAGAAAGAAAAAAGTTAAAATTTTCACAAGTGAATGAATTGCAGAAATTCAAATACAAAAACATCTTTGTCAGTGTAAAAATATTTTTTGCCAGGAAAGATATGGCTAATTATTAGTGCTAGCTTTAAATTGCAACACAGCAGAGAAACATGGTGGGTAATCCCACTGAAGAAGGAAAAGAAACACAGGCGGTTCACTGAAAGCAATTGCTGAGTAAAGAGAATGTACAAATTTATTACCCTGAAAGAAGTTGTTTAACTTTATGAAACTGTGCTGAATAGTGTATTGGAGTTAGTTATGCTCTTCTTTTTTTTTTTTGTTGTAACAAACATTGATATAATAAATACGTATTTTCCATTTCCTCTCCATTTGGTTTGTATTTGCTACAGAATGTTGTATATACAATTAGAAATTACATCCATACAGAATTCTAAATAAGAAATCTGCTTAAACTCAGTGATGTAATTAAAGATGGTGGCAATGGGATCTTCTTATTTTTGTTTTCCTCATGAAGTTTTCTATGCATCATCTACCTATGAACAAAATTACCTCCTCAGACAAAATTTACAATGATGAGAAGTAAACAAACCCCATGTTGCTGATGAAGAAAAAGAGAGAGAAGATTAAGGATGAAAAGTAACGATCCAGGCTTCACAGATAACAATATTTACTAATACAACATCCTCAGCCAGGATACACCCAGAGAGCAGAGAAAGAGAACAGCCCTACTACAAGCGTGTATTTTCTTAAGAATGAAACAATCTCACAAATTAGGTCCTGGCTTAGTTTCAGCCTTGGATTGTTGTCAGAATATGTGCCAGAAAGAGGTACACCTGCAAGCTATGTGAAATTCCTAGTTCCTAGTAAGGGAGATAGTTTGCTGATGATCATCAAATAAAAGTGGATGGTAATAGCCAAAAATGATGCAAATCTTGCAATGAACTGATACCCTTCCAAAATACTTTTTCCTAAGAATCATTGTCTGTGAGGAGCAAGAACTACTTTCCCAGCAGAAATCTGTAGGAAGGACAATTTTTCTAGTATCTGCCTTCTGCTGATGAAAAAAAGATCCTTTTTTAGTACATAGCAAGAGTGGCTCAGTCTCAGAGCATATCCTACGCAATTACGGCTTCATTATAACATTTCTAAAAGAATCTTATCTATTTAAATGTAAATGTGGTCTGCTTTCAAAGAGTAAAATATAGTGTTAATTATATAAAATTGTTTGACTGAAAAGGGCTTTCCAACACATACAAAACATGTTGCCTAGTGTAGACTGCTGGTTCACAACACTTTATGGTATGATGGTGATGAAAAATCTGAAGAAGAAAACACTGCCTTTGATAAGTCTCTGAAATATTGCCAATAAGTTATCCTTTTGATAAACTATGGCAGTCACCTTTATAAAATATCTCCACCATCTACATAATGATTGATTGAGGAGAAATGTCTTTAAAGCCTTCTGAAGATGGAATGTAAAATAGGAATCACTCACTCCCTCACCAAAATTATTGTTAACGCAGAAGTGGGGTAAAACAAAGTTAGCAACAAGCTTCTAACTGGCTTCACAAAGCTAGATCAAACTTTGTCATTATTAATACTATTTCCCAGTGGCTTTCTGTTGCGCTGAATCCGATTCAAAATGCCTCTGAAATTTATCTTGACATAGTGACTGCTACTTGTCACAAATAATTATTAAAACCTAACATTCATTTTATAATACCTGCCACAATTTTGAAATTTAAAATCCTTACATATTAAATATTCTGACAGCTAAAAAAATAAATGCAATTTCTCCTTCTTTTCTAATATCATACCTGTTTTCTTCACTGATACTCAGGTTCAGGATATTTTAAAATAAGATACACCTTCCTACAAGATTAAGCTTGCTCTGCCTTTGAGGCAACTGAAGTAGCTGCTCCAGACACCTTCCTTAGAAGAGTTTGTTTGACTGATGCATTCATATAGCTGCTTTAATGTTCTGCCTAGCTCAAAAGTCCATGAAATTTTTCAGTAGTCCTGATTTCCATTGAGAAAACTCTGCATGCCATCTATGAAATACTACTGGAAAATACAGCTTTCATACATGGATAAGCTAACAAATAGCTGCTATTTCTATACTTATTCTTGGAAATTACTCAGATAAATTCCTTTCATTTGTCAACTTTCAAGAAGGAAGATTTCACACATTTCTTGACAACAAAGATAACTTATAGCTTTCACAAGCAGATGCCATTCATGTAGGACTTTTCAGTCTTTATTCAAACAATGCATCTCAAGAAATATTCTTGTGAATTCCGCTTTGGTTTTTTGGTGGTTTTCTTTTTTGAGAGTGTAGGGTTTTCCCAAATACCAGGCCTTCATAAATGCACCTCTTAGTTGTTGTCTCACAATATTTTCTGAAATCTGGCCAAGAGCTCCCCTAACAATTCAGAAAATATTGTTAGGAAAGAATGGGCGGTACTCAAGATCTTCAGAGTCTATGCAGCCCAATAAAATCTGGTTTTGTTGTAATATAGGGAGATAAGCATTGTTTTCTGAAAAGCAGGCACCGTTCAAAAGACTCCTTTGAAGGGGAAGTCTTGTTTGGATTCCTTGAAATCTATCCAAGATTTAATTCTGTTTTTTTGTTATTGAGATCTTATTACTTACATTGAGCTTAACCTATCTCTATGGTTAGCAACATATGAAAACAAGACTGGAAAACTGCGGGAGCTGCATGAGGACACTGACACGATCAATGTGATCTAACAAGTGAACCTTTATTTCCGTGTTTCCAGTGCAATTTATAACCCTCGACCACACCCAATAAATACTGATTGGCTTCATCGCAAATAACAGCCCATAGTCCAACCTGATTGGCCACATTGCGAGTCATGTTCAAGTCACGTTCACAAATGTTCACACCCATCTTCTTCAAGAAATTAAAACTGCGTCATTAATGGCGGCTGTCTCTTCTCCTGCACCTGTAAGAAGTTCATGCCCCCTGCACCGGAAGTTGTTTATGCTTTCAGCAGTTCTGGTACATCCCAGCTCAGGTTCTCTGGAAAGGCTGGATTGTTCACATGTCCCTTATTTCATAAATATCCTCCCACAGAAAACAGCTAAGGAGCTATGCATAAGGTTGTGAGTTTTTCTTAGTTTTACCATTTTTCTTACGAGTTAGGAGAGCTTCAGCTAGTACTTGGTTTCCTAGATTCAACGTATATTTTGTAAACACTACTAAAATTGATGGAAAGTGATAAATACATTGAGTGGCTTCCTATGGAATCCAGTTTTACTGAACCATGACAGTGTCCTGAAGGACAGCCATGGAGTATTTTATGTTAAAGTGGCAGGTCACAACTGCTTTTATTCTCCCCCAAATGAATAATATGTCTCTTTCATGCAGAAAGTAATTACTTGCCAGAAGTCTTAGATTCCCCAACTATTCAAAGCCTACTATTTTAGTAATCTCTAAATAAAGATGTATTTGTTCTTACAATTTAGCTGAACACAATATATCTGCTAAACTCACCAGCTTAAAATAAGGAAAGAACACTGAAGAAATCAAAACACCAAGGTTGTTCTGTCTGGGACCAGTTAGACATGGGCCTCTCTTCAGGCAATAAAGACCTTTTTTTAAGAGCTGAGCTTTACTGCATTGAATGTCCTTTTGTCTTTTTAGGTGTTAGGATGGGGTGTTTTGTATCGTAGTTTTAAATATAAGTAGTACATGAATATGAGAAAGACTTTTTAGTCCTGAAAATAATGTCATGTGAAGCAACAGGGTTTTGCTTAGATCAAAGGCAAAAGATGATGCAGCTATCAAACATGGTTGAAAAATACTATGCAGAAATTTTGTATATGGAACACTGACTGCAGAGTTGGCTTCTGATCTATCAGTCCCTCTGTCTCCATCTGTATTCAAAGACGATTCAATGTCCAATGTTTCTTATTCATGTCTCAAGGTCCCGCCTCCCCTTCTCAGTTTTACTTGCCACATTTTGTCCACGGTTTCAAATTTTAATGCTTATGTTCATGTCTTTTATCACTAAAATATCACTCAAAATAACATTGCTGCAATAGCTTTTGCATAGCCTTCCTGACAACTGGCCAGGTTGTGATTTACACTGTTTAGCATCTCTGCCTATTTAGGTTCTTCCTGATAATTACTTTTCTTGAACTTTGCTAGTGTACAAATTGGAGTTTCTAATTACATGAGCTCTATTTCTTAGATTGTCTTATTCAAGCGTGGGGGAACTAAAATATAGAAGATAAAAATTCATTCCCAGCATTCATTCTTTCCCCAAGTTCTGTTACTCCAGAGACTTTTCTAAGGGGCCAAGACGGTTCTCGCCTGGTAGCAATTCACCAACACCTTTTATCATATACTCCCTCCGTCCCATCCTTGTCATCAGTCAATAAACTTTTAGAGAACAAAACCCTTGCAATGTTTACTTAAGTGTAAGCTTAGTTTTGTAGTTCTCCACTTGCGAAAGAGGATGTCTCACTTTTCAGATTGAGAAAGAAAACATCCTATTTTGTTATTTTGGGGGGTTTTGGATGCTGTAAAACACTTCATTTGACTTTTCTAAGCCTAGGAAGGCTCAGTTGTTAATCACTTGTATGTAGAAAATCTGCCTTGTAATATGTGCAGCCAAATTTATCCCTGGTGCATCTTTATTGACTTCAAATTAAAATCAGCTTCTGTTAAACGATCCATATGGGAAATACACAGCATGGTTAATCAAAGGAAAGCATCCTTTATGACGTGTGTTAATTTAAATCTGGATTTGTACTTATATGCATTGCTTGCAGTTATTACAATTAAATATGCAAAAAATAGATTGAATTTGAATGTGGTATAAATGGTGATGCTAGCTAAATCATATAATGAACTTCATGTGAAGAACCTGGTGTGAATGGACATGTGAGTGTGAACTGTGACATGGTTTACTTAACAACGTAGGCAACGGTAGTCATAGAGCAGGATAAACGAGTATCGGGGTGCAGTTGATACAAAGGAGGAATCTTTATATCAGTTTCTATCCTCTGTAGTTCAGACTTTTTAAAATGAAGCAAAAGGAGCCTGTCAGCCTGGTAGCTACAGAGAGACAGTTTGGAAAGCTTAAGCATCACTTAATAAACTGTCTGCCAGCAAAGTTAAGTTTTAAACCTCATATAAGCATTAAAATTCACTGTAAGAATTGTCAGGTATTTTCTGTCGTGGATTTGAGGTCTGGGGCCTTTTCCTCAATCATTTCTAGTTTTGTTCTTCTGTAGCTATTTGCTAACTTTGCTAACTTTTCTATTTTCAGGGTCTTAATGCTAGTGGTATCGTCATCCTTGTGAAGCTAAGGAATTATGAAAATGCATGCCCTTAAAACACATATCCTAGCAGCCAGGAGCCAGGATGAAGAAATAACACCCATTCAGCATTGTGATGTATTTATATTGGTAGCCATGGGGAAAGGAGGAGGACATCTAACCTCCAGAAGCAAGGAAAACAATCTCATTGAATTTAAACTATATGTGAAGTGCATAAGAATGAAAATCTTCTAGAAAAGTAGGCAATCTGAAGGAAAGCAAATTTTCTCCTTTAAATTCAGTGTCTCAATCAGGACATATTCCAGGACTATCATCTTGTTTATAGTTTAGCAACAGCAGTGACTAAAAATGGTTTGCAAAAGTGCAACCTTATTGTTTTAATGAATAACACCTCTTTGTATAACTTCTGCAGAAAAGCATTTGTACTATGTGGGAGCAGGTGTAAGGAAACCCAACATATTGTCACTTAACTGACTTGAATAACAGTGTAGAAACAAAAATCCAGACTAATGAGTGTTCACTAGGCAAAATTTAGTTCAATAGTATATGAAAGATACGTGATTGCTTAGATTTTAAACCTAGGAGAAATCAATCAATTTTAACGCTTAGAAAATTTTTCCATCACTTAATACTCAGTTTATTTATGAATATTATATAAAATAAAGGAGTATATTTATTAATTAGTATCTACAAGTGACTGATGGAAACTTTAAACTTTGATTTAACCACTGCTAGGCTGGATGAAACCAGCATCCCAGTAACCATAGACATGTCATTAACTTGTCAGCTATCAAGGGAAGCTGGCAAGTTACTACTAAAATGCGTTTGAAAAAGAGATTAATGAGTTAAGAAGAGTTAGTACTTCAGAAAATGTGTGTGGTTGCTAGATGTGTTAAGTAAATTAATGTACTTTAAAGAGAATTACAAAAATTTTCTTCAAAGATTTATATTAAAAAAACAATTAAAATGGGAAGAACTAACATTAAGTTGACTCAAAAAGTTTTATTTATTCTCTGTGTGTTTAACTTCAAGTTCTTCATAAAAAGGAACTGCGCAATATTTGTTTTTTTAACAGAAATCAAGCATGAAACTTGCATGCTTTTGCAGCCTGAATGTAGATTTTTTAGTATAGTGTATGCAACTAATCTCAATATTGGCAAGAGACAGCGGAAGACAAAGTGGGTTGATTAAACATTTCCTGAAAGAAAGTTCATTAAAAAAAAAAAGGAATCTCTAGATGTAAGTTGTCTCCCTTGTGAAAACGATTTTTCTGGTTTGCTGTCATTTCACAAGGAAAGACGTGTCATCAGTAGCTGTTAGAAAATCCAGTGAGAGGTAATTGAAGAAAATGCATGCTTTATAGTTATCATAGAATCATAGAATCATCAGATTGGAACAGAACTCTGAGATCATCAAGTCCAACCGTTGACCTAATACCACCATGCCCACTAAACTGTATCCCAAAGTGGCACATCTACACATTTTTTGAACACCTCCAGGGATGGTGACTTCACCACCTTCCCAGGCAGCCTGTTCCAACATTTGACCACTCTTTCAGTAAATAATTTTTTCCTAATGTCCAATCTAAACCTCCGCTGATGCAACTTGAGGCCATTTACTCTTGTTCTATCACTTGTTACTTGGAAGAAGAGACTGATACCCAGCTTGCTGTAACCTGCTTTCAGGTAGTTGTAGAGAGTGATAAGGTCTCCCCTCAGCCTCCTTTAACCCAGTTCCCTCAGCTGCTCCTCACAAGACCTGTTCTCCAGACCCTTCACCATCTTTGTTGCCCTTCTCTGGACATGCTCCAGCACTTCAGTGTCTTTCTGGTAGTGAGAGGCCCAAAACTGAACACAGTATTCAAGGTGCGGCCTCACCAGTGCTGAGTACAAGGGCATGATCATTTCCCTAGTCCTGCTGGCCACTCTATTTCTGATACAGGCCAGGATGCTGTTGGCCTTCTTGCCCACCTGGGCACGCTGCTGGCTCATGTTCAGCTGGCTGTCGACCAGCACCACCCAGGTTCTTTTCCACTGGGCAGCTTTCCAGCCACTCATCCCCAAGCCTGTAGCACTGCATGGGGTTTTTGTGACCCAAGTGCAGGACCCGGCACTTGGCCTTGTTAAACCTCATAGCATTGGCCTCAGCCCGTCGATCCACCCTGTCCAGGTCCCTCTGCAGAGCCTTCCTACCCTCGAGCAGATCAACACTCCCTCCCAATTTAGTGTCATCTGCATACTTGCGGAGGGAACACTCAATCCCCTCATCCAGCTCATTGATAAAGATATTAATCAAGGCCTGTCCCAATACTGAGCCTTGGGGGACACCATCTGTGACTGGCTGCTAGCTGGATTGAACTCTATTTACCACCACTTTCTGTGCTCAGTTGTCGAGCCAGTTTTTAGTCCATCTTAGGGTACACAAGTGACCCTTGCAAAAAATTTACAGAATTAAGGTGAAGACTGTAAAGTCAATCATTAAAAAAGTTTAAGGATGACAAAGTTATGTTCTTCCTCTAAATCTTAGTTTAGCCCTGTGTGTTCATACATTTTGGCACAGTTTTGATTAGTGTACACAGTGTCTGCATCCCCATAGAAACTCTTGAGAACCTCCTAGATCTCCCCAGAAGCATCCACACCACACAGCATGAACATGACTATTCTTTTGACATCCATTATGCCCCCAGTTTCTGTGCATCACTATGGTCAGACACATGCTACAACAAAAAAAATTCTGCCATACACTACAATTTGGTACAGGCATTAATCTTGCTGCAAGGACAGGACACACTGTAAAAAAAGACTATAAAGTGCTGGGTGACGAGCTAATATGGTCTAATAGTTTTTCCTCCAGGACTGGGCAAATGTTTAATCTCTAATGCTGCAGGTAGCAGTCAGAAGTTGGGAGGACAGCTGGCTGCTGGGAAGTCAGACAGAAGAGCTCTTGAAGAGCCTTTGACAGGTAAAGCATCATGAAAACAGTGCAGTGCTGCAGCAAACACGTTGCAGCTGCTGAATGGTGATCCAGGGCAGGCTGTGGCTTCAGACAGGCCATTGGAGACATCCTGATGCCTCTGCTCTGTGGCTATTCTATACGGGTCAGTAGAGGGCTGACAGAGGGCTTCTGGGACTGCGTCTTTATTGTAATCCCCAAATCAACTATCTGTGTCATTAGAAGTCTGTGAATCTGTGCATCTCTCCTTTCCATGATACGTAGTGCAGTGTGATGAGGGGGAATAAGCTACCTGCTGGCTTGCCTTGCAGAAACTTCTGGAGAATGTGGTACTAAAGGCAAACGTACCTCCCTCAGCTGGCAGCGAGTAGTGCTACCATAACAGAGTTGGCTTTTCAGGCATTTTTTGTTTACATCTTTCTAACTTGCTCCATCACTTCATTCTAAACAAAACTCTGCAGTTACCAAGTGCAAATGTTTTTTGTAGATAGGCTTTAAAAATTATGTTCTCTGCCTGACTACTCCTGTTGACTACAATACAACCCTCCCTTTCAACTGAAAAGTTCAAAATTGTCATCAAACTTAACATAGTGACATGGTATTCTGAGAAGGCTTTGGATACCATGGCACTTGTCCTGGTTTGGCTGGATTAGAATCCTAGGCCAGCCATACTGGGCAGGCCTTTAGCAGTTTCAAGTCAGCCAGGGCAGTTGACCTGACCAAACAGACTGTCTACATTTAGCCTGTACTCAGGGCTAAACTGTAACAGTTTCTTTATCGCTCGACAAACCCTCACCAGCCAGGGGAATCAGAGAAAAAAGGAGAGCAGATCCATGGGTAGAAGTGGAACAGATTTAATGAAATCACCACCAATACAAAGAGATATATACTTAGCCAAGCAAATATGCCATTGTCACAACTGACCAGAAAGCAGTCCTCAGGAGAAGCCAGAGGAGAAGCAGCAGGAACTCCACAAGAGCCTCTTTCCTTTGTAAACTTTCCTCCTTTATAACGACCATGACATTACAGCATGGGCTCCACCTGTAGTTAACTCAGGTCAGCCGCCCTGGCTGACTTGAAACTGCTAATGGTCTACGTAGCATGGCTGGCCTAGGATTCAAACCCAGCCAAACCAGAACAGCACTGCAGAATGATGCTGTGTCTGGAAGTGTTAGTGCATGAACTGAGGATTTGGAAGTGAAAGTTAAGTCATCTGGTCTTCTGCGGCGTGTGTCACAGATACAGTGTGTGCTATAGATGTGGACTGCCCAGCTTGTGAGTCCAAAGTCCCTTATTTAACCTCCCAGGCTGGGTGTTCATAAAGTTCTCTTACTTGCCTGATGCTGCCACACTGTTTTGCACAGCCGCTAAAAGATCAAACAGTATGGTCACAAAGATAATGCTGTGGAGGCTGCAACAGAGCAGTTGAAATGCAGCAACTGAAACCACAGTAGAGATAGCATCCCTTACTCTTCCTGAAGATGTAATTTTAAGGAAAATGTTCTTTGACTTCTGTTTATGGTAGAGCATGTGAAATATTATTGGAGCCTTCACAGAAAATAATTGCGAGCATGTGAGATTTATCAGTGATTTAATTGTAAGAGTTAAATTGTGAAAGTGTCAAAGGATGAATCTCCTGGTAAATATTCAGGACCCAGCTTGAATTGAGGGAGAAGCAGCGTTTTTCATAAACTGACTGATTTGATCAGTATTTGTAGATCTTGTGGCAAACCTGAAAAATAAACAAAATGATACAAAAAAGATACTTTCTTTATCTGATGAAAAATTAAAGATTTTGAAGAAAAAATGTCATGTAGTTTTTTAATGGAAAACGGGTGTTTCATGGAAGTACTGCAATAAACTCCAGTTTTGAATTGTTAACACTAGGGAGTTGTATGACTTGCTTAGGAAATAGTGAGACATATCTTAGCATTTAACAATGACTATGGGCCAAATAAATTTGCTGGAGTTTTTTCTATATATTAGCACTGATTTACCATTTTGTATACTTTCATAATCCCACTGATTTTTTGTCTTTTTTATTGGCTCTGAAGGAACACACCTTTTGGCACTTCAGCCCAACCTCACTACAGCCCAACATCAGACCCAAGAGGCTGCTTGGGCTCTCATTTTAGTGCAGGATCTACATCATTCATAGAGAGCTGCAGGAATGGTGAACTGTTTTTTCATTTGCTGATTTCCACAATGAAAGATGGCATGGCCATGGCTGTAGAGGTTGGTGGGTTGGAAGGAGTGCCATGATGCCCCGACCAACTAAGGGACCCAGTGACCACTCCAAATGCTGCCCTGTTACATTGCTTGCAGGGAGAAACCATTCCCGTTGGGTTGTATGCCATATTCTTCCTAACATCTGTTGGCACTCAATAAGCGTAGGTGGGAGGAGATGTGATGTGGCAGGGGCAGCTGTGTGAAGATGAGTGTAGTGCAAATAGAGGCTGCTACTTGAGAATTTTGAGAGGGAAACTTCTCAATAAGATATAGGAGACTTTCATGAAGCGCTGAACCTACCTGTAAGGAGTAAGTAGTTTAGAGATTGTCTTAAATTCAGTGTCATCTTCATGTTTCATTAACGAATTTTAGAACTTGTATTTTACTGGGAAATGTGCTTGTTGTGCATGTGTCTGCTTTCAGGGGAGAGACTGAATCGACCACGTTTCTCTGAGAGTGATGCTTGAGAATAGTTGGAGACCTCACTGGCACATTCCCAGAGAGCAAACTTGTGGTAGACTCTGTTTTGCAGTCTTCGTTTTACAGTAACAAATACATTGTTAGAAATATGTTAGTGATGTAAGCTGTAATATCATATAAAGCATTTGACAAGTTGTGTAATGAGGCTCTTTCACTTCAGAAACTACGTGAAAAGATTGAAAGCGTATCTCAGGAAGCAGAAAGTGCTGTCTGAACTCAACAGGGTCCTAAGCCCATTGTCAGGGCATTGGGGGAGGCCCCATGGGAGACTGGGCCTTTTAAATACCTCAGGGAGGGCACTGATACAGTTTTAGAAGGATCAGTGAAAACAAGATCATGGAAAAGATAAAGAAATCAAGAGCTGCTGGATGGGAAACCAATGACCAGTCTGGAAAGGAGACTCACACGATCTCACTGAGGACTACAGAAATATTTTTAGTATATTACACAGAGCTGTTCATTGGTTATCTCTCTGCTTTCATGGGGAAAAGGGGAAAAAGAAAAACAAGGTAAAATAGAAAAAGAAAAAAGTAGAAAAAATAATAGGAAAAAATTCATTTGCTCTCAGTGCAAAATGAAATACACTTGAAATCTCAACTTTTTTATTTATTTTTTTAGTGAAATTGGCAGAAAGTTTAACAACCATCTTTAAATGTCTTTATCGGTTTACATTGTTGCTGAGTATGAAGAATTTCTAGCCAGCATCTTGAAGTACAAGTAGAATAGATACTTCTTAAAGAATAATAGACTATTACAGCACAGGAAATTAAAAATAAACTTGGAAAAAAAGTCAAAATGTTTATTTCAAGGAAACAGACATTTTTTCACCTAATGATATTCATTTCATTAAGAAACCATAAGTGAATATGAATAAACTTGTCCCTGGCTATATTAGGAATTGGGTGTGTTTTCACAGGTATGCTGAGTTATTTTCTGTTCTTAATGTAGTAAATAAATAATCACTTGGTTAATTCAGGCAATAATAGTTAACAAATTTTTCTAAATCCTTTTTTATATCATTTAACTTAACCTGTGGATTTGGGAAGTAAAATACATCAAGTAGGAAATTAATTTGAAATTACTAACCACCGCCACACCACATACATTCTCAATGAAAACAGACTGATGTGACAAAGTGTATGCAATCGCATTTGCCTCTAAGT
Source organism: Leptosomus discolor (assembly GCF_034619465.1). Taxonomy (NCBI): domain Eukaryota; kingdom Metazoa; phylum Chordata; class Aves; order Leptosomiformes; family Leptosomidae; genus Leptosomus; species Leptosomus discolor. The sequence continues at coordinate 42,740,379 of NC_141419.1, read as the reverse complement.
GGAGAATACTACTTTTACATTATACTTATTTTCACTGAACACCTATCTTAGCAAAATGTTCTTTTTTTTTGCTTCTTGTTCTCCATCTCCTTTTTCAGAGATGCATCTGTATTTCTTCTGTTAGATGTAGTCAGTTAGGTATTCACTTAATGAAGAATGTATTATGTGTCAGAACTCATGTTTATTAGTTCAAATTTTGAAGCAATCTGTTTTCAGAAACTGCTAATTCTTGCCAATTTCATCAACTTGCATGTGCAAACATTGGGGTTTTTTTGAGTTATGTGATGTGAGTATTCCGTCAGAATTGTTTTGTTATCATCATTTTTGAAAGGGCATGGGTGGGATACAATAGTTGCCTTTAAGTCACTGTAGCTGTTTTTAAATTAGTTTGTTAAATAATTATATCACTAATTATGATTAAGTAAGAATTCAGATCTCCACTCAACTACAGTTTCCATGACAAACATGTTCATAAAGAAAATGCAGAAAAATCAGGAGTAGAAAATGCTACAGATATATCCTGGATCTGATGTCTCCTCTTAGGAAGAAATTAATAAAAAGAGAAACTTAGTAGTAGTTAAGGCAAAATATCTCAAAGTATTTACATGAAGTTCTAAATTCTGATTTAGATAGAGCTAAAAAACTATTTAGAAATCTACACAATCTTTAACTCCACCCATTGATTTAAATCTGGTACATGTTAATTAGTTCATAAATGTGTGGACAAAAGAATTGCTACATACATGGATCTTCATGTATTTCTCTCAGCTCTTTCCGCTTACCTTGCTCTGTAGAATGGACCTCATTTTTTGTGGCTTGTGAATATCTATGTAATTTCCCACAATTTTATTTTTAAATGACAGTTTTAAATATCTCAGTAACAATTTTTGTTTTTCCTTTCTAAAGGAGGTAATGTTAAGAACTTGACTGGTGGCCCTGAACAGAATTAAACCGTGTGATATTTTATTTATATCATGTTACGCACCTTGAAGCTTATACAAGCATAAGATCAGATTGCAATCATCTATTTCCATATAATACAGTGTTTATTGATTGTTGTGGGAACTAAATATATCTATTCTTCTTGTTCTGTGTCTGTATGCTTTAAGAACCTTTCGATGTGTCTCATGTTGTGTGAGTTTGCCTGAATTAGATCCAAATCTGTACTTACAAAATGGGTCTTTTATAGTTTTATAGTCACCCCATTCTCTAATAAAACACAGCAGATGCTAAGCATGTCTGAATACCTGCAAATTTTGCAAAATATTGTCATAAACCAACATTTTTTCTGATGAGATTGTTTGTGACCTACCCTTGGGCTTTTCCATACAGCTTTACAGACAAGGTAGCATCCCGATCTGAGTAAATAAGGGCAAACTAAGGAAGGACAAGAGATGTCCTTCATTTCAACATGTCTTTCTGATTAACTAAAATAGTGCAGTTTTATGTATAGCAATGTGTTTTGGGTTAAACTTTATGTTTGTGAACTGGTCTGTCTCCTCATTGAAACTGTATATGTAAATCTCATACTTTCTCACTGTTTTGCCTACAATTTTTTTTTAAGAGGCATGTGTAAATTTATCATTTAACTATGTTTTATTGCTTCATATACAAATCTGTATATCCAGGCCTCACAGAACAGAATTACACAGAACCATTCAGCTTAGATGGGACTTTAGGAGAGGAGATCTTCTAGTGCATATAAAATGAAACTGACACATATAAAGCAAATGAATAATATTCTGAGTTTTTGACTTGAAGAGTCTAATTAGATAAGAATTGCTCTGTAAAATCAAATAGAAAAAAGTCAGAGAAAAAAGGCAGTGAATAAATTCACAACTTTTAATAGTTATAATTGGTTGCATATATCAAGTAATCTGTATCAACTTTTATAATAGTTACTAAATAGTATCAAGACAGTTTCGGTGCAACCGTATCTTGAATTAGACTAATAGAATCTTAGAATGGTTTGGATTGGAAAGGACCTTCAAAGATCATCTAGTCTCAAACGCTGCCTTGGACGAGGACATCTTTCACTAGATTAGATTGCTCAAATGAATTAGTTCATTTCTGCATGTACAAATTTTGTGTTAACTTTCTTCTTTTAGGAATGTATTTCAATCTTTTTCATTCTTTTTAAGGTGCTGGTGGCTGGTCTCCACTTGTGTCCAATAAATATCAATGGCTTCAGATCGATCTTGGTGAAAGAACAGAGATTACTGCTGTTGCTACTCAAGGCGGTTACGGGAGCTCTGACTGGGTAACAAGCTACCTTCTCATGTTTAGCGATAGTGGACGAAACTGGAAGCAGTATCGTCAAGAAGAAAGCATTTGGGTATGTTCTTTCCATGAGAATTAAGTTTCTGCAGGAGACTTAAAATACTAGTGCTATTGCATTATTTGTAAATATAAGCAAAGCAGTGGAATATAAAGGATTACACTGAAAATGTTTAGATAATTAAATATGCAAATTAATTTTAGTTTTGACATGATAAAAGGCTGTAAAAAGCAAAGAAATATCAAAAGCCAAGCCTTAGCAATACTCCAATAAGTCTCAAGGAAGTATTCTGAGGACTAAAAATGTACTGCAAAACCACTTTTTCTTGTTATGTATGGTAAAGTTTTTTTTCCAAAGTACTGCTCCCAGTATGTTAAAACTGGCTTTTTAATTAGGAAAAAACCTCCCACAAACATATTTTATTTTTCTGGAACATTTAATCTGATTGTAAAACTAAAATGAAGAAACACAAAGAAATCAAAATCGTAATCAAACAAGTCCCAGCTTATATAAAAAACAAATAAATATTAAGCAATATCTAATTTTTGGTCATCTAATTAGGAGTCTAGTTTCTAATGTTCCAACACATTTATCTCCTATTAGCTTTGTACCTAACAATAATAACTAGTAAGCCTTGCCATGTCATTTACCTTCTATTCACATGAATTTTATTGAGAATGAAGGATGTACAATACCAGACAGAAGATGTCCAAAATCCACATGGAAAATTGAATGATACGATTCTAAACCAGAGTTGCATCTTTCCTTGATCCCCAATGATTAGCAGCTTGGACTAATGGAAGAATATTGATACTTGTGGTCTACAACTTTATCCTGACAAGTTACTTCTGTCTTTCTGTCCATACAAATAGCTGACTCATTTTCAAATTTCACTAAGCTTTAGACTTCAGTTGTTTCTTGCCACAGTTAAATATTATGTTAAAATGTATTTGACTTTATGCATTTCAATTTTGTTGACTTTTAATTCAAAATATTCTTGTCACTCTTATTGTCATACCCCATCTATAGTATAATGAGATTATGCAGTGGCTTACTTGTTGCATAATTATCCTTCTTTTTGAATTTGCTACATACTTCCACTTCAGACTGTGTTTTCACAGCAAAGAGAAATAAATTAGTTTCTAATCCATATGGCGATGGGGAGTGAGAAAAGAAAAACAATCTTCCAAATGTTAAATGAGAATAAGCTGCTACAATATTGTCTTTGCCTGTCTTCAAACATATTGATAAAAGAAATCTGAAAGGTAGAGCTGCTTGATCTCTTCAGTGAGGGCTCTTTTGAAATCCTATATTGGTATTGCAAACAGTGATGTAGATAGTTATTCTTGTATGTTGCCAGCAGTAAAATACCAATTATAAAATATACATTGCTAAATAGTGATGAAGACTTTGGGCTAAGGCAGTTGTTAGATCTGTAGGAGTGGAAATGCAAGGTTTCAATTTCATTATCTCAAACTTAATAAAAAAATGATTATTTTAATGATTGCGATTCAGATTGGAGGTATGGCTTGCAGGCAGTGATGCATAATTCAACGATATAAAGCATCAGTTCAGGGGTAGTCTATTGATCTTTTTTATATATCTTTATTTAGGAGTTCTGCTTCTAGGGGAATATATTTTCTCTTTTCTAAACTGATACATAGACGTAGTCTTGGAATGAAACTCTTAAATCTCTGTTTATTTTATACATTTTCCCTGACCGTTATCTGTTTATGTTAAGTCTTCTTAAATGAAGTGCCCAAGTTCATTTCAGGAAAGAAAATCCCACATTTTATCATACCTACTGTGTTATTTCCATCCTCCTTTCAACTAAGTTATTGTCCTATTACGGGATTTCTTACCAGAGGTATGAGGTATGTTTGGGTTTTTTTTTTTTATTATTATTTTTATTTATTTATTTTTTTTTTTACTATTATTGTGCATTAGAATGATGGAAGGTGCCAAGTTTTGAGATCCCTGTGTTGCTATAAGCACTTCAGAAGTCTTCACTCTATGTAAGGACTTGTGCTTTGTAATCACTCTTTCTAAACTTAAGTAGAAAAGATACTTATCTTCTGTAAAAATTCACAGCTCCCTACTTTTTATTTTCCTTTTCAGCAGTTAGTTTTAAATTGTCTTTGTCACCTTATGGCTTATCTTAAGGTTCTGAAGCTCCTGTCATCAGTGGAGCTGATCACAGTTTTTCACCCACTGTAAAAGTTTTATAACAACTGAGACACAAAGAGAACTATCTAGGCACCTGCAAATGATCTAGTTATAAAAACTCTCTTTATAGTCTGTGGGAAGGGCCATCTTTTCTAGGGCTGCTTCCTCTGACCTTAGATGTCTTTGTTAGCCTGAAACAAACCATGTACAACTATCTTATCCCTCCCCTATCTATAAAATGCTTCATTGCTTATTGATGCTGAATTTGTACATGGACATTCTAAAGTTAGGTGAGATGAACCTCTCTCCCTCCTTGTGGCTGTTAAATATGATTTGTTTTCACTTCTTGGTATATCAAGAATAAATTTAGAAGGAATTAAGTTGTCCATAGTCTTTACACATGCAATATAGTTTGATCTCAGTGTTCTCATTAACAGTTTACTGATGACTTAAATGCATGCCTTACTTGCTATGATATACCTGTAAGGAGTTTCTCTTTCCTGTAGATTTTATTTATTGTTTAAAATCCTCTAATTACTACATGTACTTTTGAAAGACTAACTCAAATACAGTTACTAGGACTGCTCTTATTGTAGAATAAGTATTCCTAAGTATAGTAGCTACAGTCTTTTTAGTATTTTTTTCTTATTTTGACAATAAAAATCTATTTGCACACTCATTTTGATTTCTTTCCTCACTGACATGACTATCACCATCTTTTTTAAAGTTATCTCTAAGTATTTTCTGCGCTGTTCTTGGTACTGATGTTAAGATTTATCAGAAAGCAAATCCTAGGATAAATATTAACATTTTTTAAAAAGTTGCTACGGTTCTGGTCAAGATATAATTCTCAAGTGAAATAATTGTTATTAATGGTAAAATACATATTTTTGGACAGACATTTTTCCCTTTGAGAAGGATTAGTTTAATCTTGGAAAGAGATTAATTCAAATAAATTTTAGATTTTCTTTAATATTTCCATAAATTTAAATGTGTTTGAACATGGAATGTTCTGTGTCTTTATGTGTATGGTCTTCCATTTATTTCTATTTTTTCCATTCCTTAGGGTATAATTTCAGATGCAGTAAATCCCAACCTTCCAAGCTCAGCCTTTTGCATATTTTTTTTTTTCAGCCTCTAAAATGAGCAGTGCTTGCAAATTTTTATGTTAAGCTATCAGATTTTTACTCTGGAAAGGACAAATGTTTTTGTTTGTTTTCTTTCAAGCTTCAGGAAGTATATGATAAAAAATCACTAAAAAAAATATGGTAAACTTAAGCTTTGATTCAAGAAGTTTTTTACATCTCTAAGTGTTACCTTTAATAGTGGTACTGTTATTACTTCTTCCTAGCAATTTGTATCCTAGATATAATCACCTGTATTTTATCTATGAAGAATCTCGTATTGTAATTAATAGTTTATTTTATCTATTTATGGCTATATATATTAATCCTTCTAACTAGTGTAGTTTCTTGTTTTAACTAATTTCACAGGTTTTTATCACAAACGTTTTTATGCTGTGCACTCTTTCCTTAATATTACTAATTCGATGTTTCTTTTAAAAGTAGAGCAATAAGGTAACAGAGATTATGTTCTCCATTATTTTCAAAAGGAAGCGCTAAAGAAGGAGAAGAAGGAGGTCAATTTACATGATAACAATGGCTGATAGTATCAGTGAAAGCAGGAGTCACACAGCTCATGGGGAAATGCATTACAATGCCACATATTAGCTGGAGTTTTGAAGAAGAAAAGAAATACAATTCCTCTTCAATTAAATGTTGACCATTTCTTCTCTAATACAGCTAGGTAAACACAAGGGAATTCAGCCTTCAGTTTTGTTGCTTTGTTTTTTTTTTTTTTTTTTTCCTGAGAGAATAATGATTTACCCATTCCACAACTATGATCCAATTTTCAGTTTTATTTGTTTCGAACTTTTCTTCTAAAATTTATATCCAAAGCACAGGAATTAAAACTAATATTTATGTAACATTAGTTAAAATTTGGGGAGATGATTTTTATAACGTCTGTTTTAAAAGGCAAATCTTTGCAATGTAGAAGTGTGTCTATGATTGTGTATGTTTACTTGTATATTTAAGTTCTGAGGTCTATTTTAAATTTTATTCACTTTAGCTGAAGCTAAAGCTGGAAGTTCGTTTTATTGCAGTTTTCCCAGTCTTGTGTTTGCATAGAAGTAATTTTACTCTTAACAGATACTCTTCTGGTGATATGTAACACAATTGTATGAATGTTGAATGATTTGTTGCACATGCATTGCTACATGTATTTCAAACTTCCTCTTCAAAGGATTTGGGGTGTTAGAACTTACTGGAAACTTCACCTGCTGTAAAATGCCTCACCATTATGGAAAGCTCTAGGTTAAGGAATACTGTTTCCTAAGTGTTATGTGATAGTCACAGTATAAGATTCAAGAGTGTGGAGTGGCTTCACTGTTTTCTTGAAGCTGACATCTCTTCAGTCTCAGGGACTCACATGTCTGCAAGAAGCTACGATCCTCCTCAGAGAAAAATCAGTCACTGCTCTTGGTCATAATCTGCTTCACTGTAAAAGCAAAAGGCTGTACCTATATATTACTTTGCTAGACTTCTGTTAATTGCTTCATTGAACCAAAACCAGTTCTCTTCTGATTCCTTCCACATCCCAAGGCATAGATAATTTAAATGAGTACTCCATGACTACATTTTCTAAATGTTGTGACTTCAGTATGCAGGCTGGTGTGTCATTTTTTCAATTTGTTATGCACAGAAAAATAAGAAACTCTTTATCTATTAGTTAAAGCAAGGCAGACGGTGATGACTTCAACACAAATGGTTCTGATGTGACAATATTTGTCTTAGCTTATTCATCATTCACTTGTCTTGTATTTTCAGCTAAAAAGTTCCAACAGAACAGTTGTGACTATTTGACTCATCTGTGTAAGTCAAGGAAATAATAAATATTTAACTGCATCTGATCATAATCTTTCTGTAACATCCTCAAAAAGAAAATCACAGAGTTTGTCAGATTGCATAATTTACATATAAAAACTCCAAAGTGCACCAGTTTGTTTAAAGTGGTTAAAAAAAAATTTGCATCTTTATTTTTTTTTAATTCTTCCTTGTAAATTGTTATGGCATAAAAGACTATAAAAAACTATGCTTTACTTTATCATGTAGATTAAAAAATCTTCTGAATCCTATGCAGAATGTGTGTTCAAAAAAAATCATTGGCACCAAAATGTCTTGTCTTTGAAACACTCTGTTTCAGGGAGATTTGTTAAAGCAACCATAGGAGCAGTCATGGTGTCAGTATTGTCCAAAACAGTAGATATGCAAGTCTAATAAAGAAAACTGAGAGCCACTGACTACAAGGACGGGGATCAGGAAGAGAATAATGAAAACCAGTGATTATCAAAACCCATGCAGACCAGGAGTTAATTTTCTGGTGATACTGAATTATATTAAAGTTTCTCAGGATCTGAAAGGGAGAGATGGAACCTCAAAGTTTAATGGCACATAAACAAATCACCTGCGTCATGCTAGCATAAGTTGATAAATTAAAGACTTCAAACATTAAAAGTGTGTGCGTTAAGTAAATATGAATGAATTTCTTTTTATAGAGTATGCAGAATAATATTACGGAAGCTTTTGTAGATTTTTTATTTGTATTTTCTTCCTTATTTCACCATTATCATAATTACAGTGAACCAGACACAAATATTTCCATATATATATGTATTTTAAAACCATTTTTTTTTTCATAAACTTTTAGATGGTATATACAGTGGTGCACATTCATACAGTGTGAGGTAGGTTGACCTTGGCTAGATGCCAGGTGCCCAGTAAAGCCACTCTGCCACTCCCCCTCCTCAACTGGAAAGGTGAGAAAAAATATAACAAAAGGCTCATGGGTTGAGATAAGGACAGGGTGAGATCACTCAGCAATTACCTTCATGAGCAAAACAGACTTGACCTGGGCAAAATGAGTTTATTTTCTTACCAATCAAACGAGAGACGGGTAATGAGAAATTAAACCAAATACTAAAATACCTTCCCCCTATTCTTCACTTCTTCCCCCTCCCCTCCTTTCTTCCTGGGCTCAACTTTACTCCTGAGTTCTGTTCCTCCTTCCCCACCAGCAGCACAGGGGGATGGGGAACGGGGGTTGCGGTCAGTTCATCACAGATTGTGTCTGCCACTCCCTCCTCTTCAGGGGGTTGACTCCTCACACTCTTCCCCAGCTCCAGTGTGGGGTCCCTCCCACGGGAAGCAGTCCTCCACAAACCTCCAACATGAATGCTTCCCACGGGCTGCAGTTCTTCACAAACTGCTCCAGAGTGGGTCCCTTCCATGGGGTGCAGTCCTTCAGGAACAGACTGCTCCAGCGTGGGTCCCTCTTGGGGTCACAAGTCCTGTCAGCAAACCTGCTCCAGCAGGGGTTTCTCTCTCTGTGGGTCTACAGGTCCTGCCAAAAGACAGCTCCAGTGGGGCCTTCCCACAGGGTCACAGCCTCCTTTGGGCACATCCACATGCTCCAGCATGGGGTCCTCCATGGGCTGCAGGGGGACAGCCTTCCTCACCATGGTCTTCACCACAGGTTGCAGGTGAATCTATGCTGCAGCTCCTGGAGCACATCCTCCCCCTCCTTCTTCTCTGACCTTGGTGTCTGCAGAGTTGTTCTTCTCTTCTGTATTCTTACTCCTGTCTCTCAGCTGTTGGGTAATAACTGTTTCCCCGTCTTAAATACGTTATCGCAGAGGCGCTACCACCATCGCTGATGAGGTCGGCCTTGGATAGTGGTGGGTCCGTCTTGGAACCAGCTGGCATTGGCTCTGTTGGCCATGGGGGGGAAGCTTCTAGCAACTTCTCACAGAAGCCACTCCTATAGCCTTCCTGTTACTAAAACCCTGCCAGACAAACCCAGTACACAGTGGTATCTATCTATTGTAATAAAGTTTTTCTGTCACTGAATATAGTTATGGCAAGGAATTAATTTTATATTCTGTGTAACAGAATTGGCTTATTCCACAACTTATTGTAACGTAAGGGTTTTTTTGTGTTTTGTGTGTTTTAGGGGTGGAACGTTTTTGAGTGAGAGATGAGCACTGGACATGGGCATTGTTATGTTCTATTGAACCTGTCCAAGATGGGCCCAAATAGGAATCTAAAATCCCATCTGAGATAAGACTCATCATGTTCTGTGAAAAAACTTGGATAGTGAAGCAGTTATTGAATTCGACATCTTAAATATTTGCTTAGTTTCTTATTTTGCTTCATTTAAGGAGAATACAGACAGGTGAATAATTAATAATTAATAACTTATTCAATGAATGTTTGCATTTTCTGCATAAGCATTGCCTGTTACAGCGTGATTTACATAAATGATTTTTTTTTTTCAAATTATTTGTAGAATAGTGCTTTTAAAAATAATTTATGATTTTATTCAACCTGCTACGATATCCAGGAAGATCATAGAATCATAGAACAGTTTCGCTTGGAAGAGACCTTCAAGATCATCTAGTCCAACCTTTGTCCTAGCTCTATCAATACTACTAAATCATGTCCCTAAGTACAACACCAACCTGTCTCTGAAAAGCCTCCAGGGATGGTGACTCTACCACCTCCCTGGGCAGTCTGTTCCAATGCGTGACAACCTTTTCAGTAAATAAATTCTTCCTAATATCCAGCCTGAACCTCCCCCTGGTGCAGCTTAAGGCCATTTCCCCTTGTTCTATCACTTTTTACTAGGGAGAAGAGACCGACCCCAGCCTCGCTACAACTTCCTTTCAGATAGTTGTAGAGAGCGACAAGGTCTCCCCTCCACCTTCTCTTCTCCAGGGTAAACAGTCCCAGATCCCTCAGCTGTTCCTCATAGGAGACATGCTCCTAATCCTTTACTAGCTTGGTAGCCCGCCTCTGTACCCTCTCCAGCACCTCCATCCTGGGCTGTTCTCAATATATGCACAAATCATCATTATATGTTTAAATTCCCCAACTAAGTAACTGTTTAAGTGTAAAGATCAGGGCTTCCTGAGTAAATGTTCAGAATAATGAATTTGAAATTAGTTTTCCAGAAGAATTCTTTACTATTTTCATGATACTGTGGTGAAAATATTTACAGAACTCCATGAACTGGAAAATTATGGGTAAGGAAAAAAATGAGAGATGAAAATGGTTAAAATAATTCAATTTAAAAAAGATTATGATTGATCAGTTTTAATGTCTGCACAGTTCTAGAAGGTATTGAATTCAAGCACCTCGAAATAGTACATCGAATTACACTTTCAAAGCTCTTTGGTTACCTGGTAAAATTATATAAAATAACACAAAACCTGACTTATTATCTTCCTTCCAACCAAAACAGTTTTGGTGTATATACATGTGTATACCCACACCCACAAATGCAGAGATATATTCCACCATAGAAAACTGACTAATAGATTCTAATCAAGCAAATATTCATAAAAATAAACCTTATATGTCGCTATAATTGAGGGAAATATCTGATGCCAGATAATTAGTCAATGTTACAGTTTGCATGGGGAAGAAGCTTACGAGTGTGAAGTTGGAACTCAAAAAGAGAAAGAGTTTGTAGAATCATAGAATCGTTTAGGTCAGAAAAGACCTTTAAGATCATCAAGTCCAACCGTTAACCTAACACTGCCAAGTCCACCATTAAACCGTGTCTCTAAGCACCACATCTACACGTCTTTCAAACACCTCCACGGATGGCGACTCAACCACTTCTCTGGGCAGCCTGTTCCAGTGCTTGACAACCCTTTCAGTGAAGAAATTTTTCCTCATATCCAATATAAACCTCCCTGGAGCAACCTGAGGCCATTTCCTCTCGTCCTATCACTTGTTTCTTGGGAGAAGAGACTGATACCCAGTTTCCTGTAACCTGCTTTCAGGTAGTTGTAAAGAGCTATAAGGTCTCCCCTCAGCCTCCCTCAGTCCAGGCTAAACCACCTCAGTTCCCTCAGCTGCTCCTCATAAGACTTCTGCTCTAGACCCTTCGCCATCTTTGTTGCCCTTCTCTGGACACACTCCAGCACCTCAATGTCTTTCTTGTAGTGAAAGGCCCAAAACTGAAAACACTACTCAAGGTGCAGCCTCACCAGTGCTGAGTACAGGGAGACAATCGCTTCACTACTCCTGCTGGCCACACCATTGCTGATACAGGCCAAGATGCTGTTGGCCTTCTTGGCCACCTGGGCACACTGCTGCCTCATGTTCAGCCGGCTGTTGATCACCACCCCCAGGTCCCTTTCCATCAGGCAGCTTTCTCGCCACTCTTCTGCAAGCCTGTAGCGCTGTGTGGGGTTGTTGTGGCCCAAGTGCAGGACCTGGCACTTGGCCTTTTTGAACCTCATACAGTTGACCTTGGCCCATTGATCCAGGCTGTCCAGATCCCTCTGCAGAGCCTTCCTACCTTCGAGCAGATCAAGAATCTGACCCAGCTTGTTGTCATCTGTAAACTTACTGAAGGTGCACTCGATCTCCTCAGTTGAGTGGGAGGGAGAAAAATACTGGGGGGAAGCAGGAAGAGGCCGAAGAAAACTGAAGAGAATACTTTAAGCAGGGAAAAATGAAATATGCAGTATGAAGAAAACGAGAGATACAAGGAAACTTGGAAGGAATAATAAATGCATGGATTTGTTGTGAAGAAGTTTTTGTGAAACTATTTGCATGCATAAGCTTCCATTTATGATAAGGACATTATCATATTTACCTCAAACAGTAAAATTTCTGAACTTAACATTTAAGCTTTTGTATTTCCGTATCCGCTCTGTTTAAAATGCACTCTGACTACACTGCTATTTTTAGACACTTAAATGGCAATCTAATAAGGCTAATTTAGCAGTCACAATGATTAATGTTCTGTATAAAATAACTTATAGTAGGTGAAGAGATGAATGCATGCATCAAGGTTAACTTGTCCCAGAATATTTAATATAAGATAAAAAGAAGAAAAAAAAAATTGAAACATCAGCAAATAATGCAGTGTTCTAATTAAAATCTAGATAAATTGTGTGGTAAACGTTAAAGAAATTATTAATGTCGTAACAGTTAAAATAGATATTGTTACTGCATATATTATGGCAGTCCATCTGTGGGGAAAAAAAAAAGTTACGTGCACACAGCCGAAGAAACCATATTTAAATAAAGACAGCAAGATGCCTTAAGACTATACAAGTCCAGCAACATGTAAAAGTAAATGTTCTGCTAGAATTAGACATTCACAGGTTAGTTTTAATGTATGTGTTAGTACTGTAGTTTTTATATTGCCTGGATGAACAGGAGCTTTCAGAACCAAATTTTAATGTGTTAGGATGATACTTTGCTATTTTAAAGACCGCTGCCCGTGTAAACTATTAACTCAGCACTAGAGTTGTATTTCTGGGACTGGTCTTGATTAGAACTGTTTTTCTGACAGTTACCTGCCACATCATGGTTATCTTAAGAGAAAGCAACAGAAAAGCAACCACAAATGAAAATTTTTGTGTAATATTAGAGAAACAGCAAGTAGCCAGTTCACTTTTTCTGCCTTTCTCTGTGCGTTTACTTAGTGAGTTTGCGCTATAAAAAGCCTGAGCATGACTTTGTGCTTCAAATACGCGCAAATCCTGGAAAAGGCAATGCACTTACCTTGAGCTGGTTTATAAATATCAATAGTAGTTTTTCATGAAGGTAATTATTTTCTTTAGATCTCTGGTTATCTCTGATCTAAATACGGTGATTGTGGCACACTGTTTTTCCATTAAAACAATTCAGTGTGATAGATACTGAATTATTATGAATTGTTTCTACTTATTTGTCTTAAAGTCAACATTACATTATTCACTTTGTGGAAAATACTGTGTTTGCTTCTCAGGTGTCTATTCTAGAGTAATAGGATACTGATCATATCATTCTCATACTAATATGAGAAGTTTATGTTTGAAAGCATGTTTCTGCCTGAAAATGACCTATGACAGATGGGAAAAATGTTGTTATGGATAGGAAAATATTATCCCTATTTTCTGCATCAGATAGATTGTGAACATTACAGATGACCTGGGAAAATCAAGCTGTCTTTGAAGAAAACAGTTCATCATAAACAGAATGGGATGTGTTTAGTTTTCTCAAGGCCTGTTGGGCTAGTAAGTAGTAGCAGACCCCACATTCAGCTTCTTTCTTGCTTACCCAGCCACTCTGTTATCCGTAGCAAAAATACTTTCAGAAACAGACTTCAGACCTCTGTTGGAAGCACCTCTTTATTATACATTTTTTTTTTTTTATGCCTAGTATATTCTGTGAGGTTTTAAGTTAACCAAAGCCAAATTTTATAAGAACTTTGGCCAGTGAACTTCAGAGAAAACCCCAAGTTATTTTTTCCATTAGAAAACTTTTAAAATATAGAAATTATAGATTCCTAGAAGTAGCAATAGGGATTTGGAGATCTAAGTGTTGCTGACTTGCTTGAACCTGGGAGCTCCAAAGTGCACTTAAATGCCCAAATTCCTATTTTAACTTTTAGGAATCTGATTTTTATCTGTAGTATTTCAGTGGTTTCAATGCAATATTCATCCGTTTCTGCTCTTTCTCTGGATGTGTATTTCTATGAAACAGATACCATGATTAATAATCCTCTTACACGATTGGACGACAGTTCTCAGTTCAAATAGGAACTGCTGTGCATCACTAGTGTTTTATACTTCTTTTTTTTTGGTCACTTTTTTGGCCTTTTTTTTTTTTTTTTTTTCCCTTTGCTGTTGTAATTGTATGTTTGCTTTTTGTCCCAGCTTATGTACCAGGCTATTGAAGAAGAGAATCTACTGTTATGCTTCTGTAGTCATTCTGTTCTACAAACACAGCAGAAGTCTCTGTTATTTCTTCTGCTGTATGATCGAATATGGAATAGGCAATTACCACTCTGCTGTATGATCCTGCATGAGATGTTCAGTGTGCATATTTCTTAGTTGACTAAGATTCCACATGATCATCATATATTCATATTTTGGGGGAATTGTGCCTTGGTAATAGAATTTGCTAAAATTTTAAAAGATTGTGATTAATATATTTTTGATTAATTTTTGGCAAAATGAATCATGTAAGAACAAACAAGATTAATAATGTATATATTAATACCATGTAGTTTCTTGTTGCCATATTTTAGGACCTTTTCATAGACTGAAATGAACGGTATTCCTCCACTGGACATGTATTCAATTCTTAGGACTGTGCATTTCCGTGCTGAATAAAGAATCAGTTTTTCTGTGGTAGGCTGGTGTTTAGCCCGTTTAATTCTACATTTTCTATTGCCAGACAGTGGCATTTGCTACCACTTGTTCTAAAGGTCATAAGTAAGTAGGATTAAAATGAACTTTATTGCATATTTCATTCTTTGTATAAAACTTCGTAGATTAAAATTGTTAAAAGAATATTTCAGTGTGGTTTAAATAAGCGATTCAGCAATTATAGCAGCATTACTTATATCTAGTACAGATTTCTATGAGATCAGTTTTATACTTTGAAAATTCAGTGAACACTTTTTTCTTTCCCACTTCTTAAATTGCTTATTTTTTGAAGGTCACTAGCCCTAATTAAAATATCCTTGAAAAGAACTTCCTTAATGTTCTAGAAGGTGCCCTTTCCCCTGTTTCTCTGTATAGTTAGCTATATAGAAATCAGCTGGAATTGCATGGTTTTGATCTCCAGAACTAAGTCAAAGTATCAGAAAAGGTCCATGAAGCATTCCAACTTATAGCATTTAACTTATTTTAATATGTATCTCCTTTATAAAATAATTTATTTCCTGTATCTGTTAATTTACCTGCAACTTTTCCAACATATTTCCTTGTGTGGTCACAATTATTTTATTTAAATCCTATGGACACTTTGAAACTTTATTTGACATCTTTGACTCATTTCACCTATGAAAAAAAAAAAAAGGAATTGAGCACAGAGATTTTTGTGTAGACTACAGTAACTCCCAGAATTTTCCATAAAAAACAGTTAAGTTTTAATTTTACCTCTTAGGTGAAGTTTTATTTTGTTTAGTGGACAGGTCATGAATGCTATATATTTGTCTGTCTTACTATTACACACACCTTTCTGATGGCTTAGGCTGTGGAAGACTGAATCAGAGTTCCTTATGAGACTCCACAGCATTTGCAATAATCACCTTTTTTGACTAGCTGTCTGTGCAGATTTCTGCTCCTATTCTAGCATTTATTATTATTGTTAGAGTTACTGATAGGAAAATTTTAGGCAAAGTGATAGTGGCTTAACTACATAATATCCTGCATCTGAATCAGGTAGTTGTAGATTTTTGTGTTAAGTTCTTAATTAAGGGATTGTATGTACTTTGTGGAATAGAAAAAAAGGTTTTACTGTCTCGTCATAGATACAAAGTGCAGTCAGCATGGGACTTTTCTTCACACTTGTGAACTATTATTTTAACTTTTTTACAGATTTATACACTTCCAGAATTACATCCCTTTAACCCTCATATAAAAGATGAATCTTGTATGAACTGCCCATTTTATTGTCAGGAATTTCTAATAGATTACATTAAAAATAACCACTGTGATAAACTCATTGCCACCTTCCCTTTCCTCAGTTTTCTGCATCTTACTAAGGAATCACAATAGTTATGTGAAATAAAAAACCTGAAATATGAAAAAATTGGTGAGTTGAGCTGTGTTCTACTGTGAGAGATATGTAACTATTAATGAAAAGATGTGTTCTCTCTTCATGGTTTATTTACCAAGGTTGAGTAAGTCGCTTCTTTTCTAGGTGCCAACATAATTCAAAATTGCACAAATGTGTAATGTTAAGCATTACATTGTTTAACTACTTGCAAACATGAGATGGAAGCAGCACTGCAAAAAGGGATGTGTAAATATGTACAATACCAAAGGGGGAAAGGTTTAAATCTATTTTAAGGAAGATATTTTACTAGATCATGTCTGGGATTGAGGGAGGTGAATTAAGAAACAAAACTGAAAGAAAAAGGAAAAAGCCCTACTGCTACCAGAGACGTTACACTCCACTTTTGTAGAGGGTACAGAATAATTTGTTCTTTGTCCTCTTGTTCACTGTCCGATTTTTCAGATAAGACCATAGTTAAAGTCCTGGAAGCTCCCTCTGTGGACAGAAAAGAAAACAAGAATGCTGTTTCAGTCTCTGTTCCCTCACTGTCTTCCAGTGTAGCACACAACATAATGTCTGTCTGATGTCTTCAATCTGGACATCTTTCAGTGATGTTGACTATATATAATAATTTAAGTGAAAGTTACTATTTTAAACTAAAATATGATAAGCAAAAAACCTAATTATTATTTTTTAAAATTCTGATGTAAACAGAAGTGAATTTACCTGGACTTATATTCCTGAGGTAAAAGTTAAAGAAAGATTATGGTGCTGTTATGGATTCTTGCTTGTTAAATTGCAGAGAACTAATATGTATGCTTACAGTAGTGTGCATGAATTCTACTATGCAGATTTTTTAAAAAAACAAAGGCATATGAACAATAGTGTCTTTTCCATAGAGTTTTATACTATTTGCATAATGGGAAATGTTAATACTTTGGCTGGTAAAGTGGGAAGGATGTTGAAGACCTTTTCTAAGGCATACAAATGTCATTAGATAACTGCTGATACATGTATATTGTATGAACCACCTTTTATAATTTATTATTAATTGATTTCCAAAATACAGTCATGTAACTGAATTAAATGGCAAATGTAGCATCTAGCAAAATGGAACACGTAAAATAATGTCAGTGTAAAATGAGTAAAGTGGTTTCTAATTCTGTGGACATAAAGGTTTGTTTTTTTTTTTTTTTTAAATAGCTGAAGTACACAAAGCATGCTGAGAAGAGATTAATGATGTTGAATACAATTGTCAAACTTAAGCACTCCACTGAAATGTTGCTGTTCTGTGGTTTTTTTCTTGCTACCCCACTTCTGACTTCTTAAGAAAACCAAATTGATTTATCTGTCATGTTCCATTTGAGGTAATAAACTCTGGCCACATCAGATTAGTAATTGAAATGTTGATCTATACGCACTGTGTTAAAAACTCAGTGTTCTCATTCTTGTTGACCTTTCCATTCAGTTACAGAAACATATTGATATCAACATTTTATTAGATGCATGGCATCGGTATTATGCATACTGTGTTGGGCTTGTTATGTATTTTGGGAATTTCTGTTTCCCTAAACACATCCATTTTTTAAGATTAATGAGCTGAATAAAGAATAAGAAATAGAATAACAGAAGTTGGGTTTGTCCTTGGAAAGAGCATGGACCTTGATGAGAAAGCAACAAGGTCTTTTTTTCTTGCAGAAGAGAGGCAGAGTTGTTTACCTATTTGGTAACTTGTTTATATTTAGGGATTTCACAGTTTGGTTTTAAATTTACTTTTGCAAAGTCTATGAGGGACTGTGTAGGATGAGTGGACAATAAATTTTTCAAAGAGTTTTGGTCCCTCTGAATAATAGTTAAAAGACAGGAAGATCAATAGATTCTTAAAACATAAGTAAACAAAGACTAGAAAAATGAGAAAACGAAAAGAAGAAAACACAGTTTATCTGTGAGATTGAGAAGGCTTTTATCTTTTTTTTTTTTTTTTCCCTGAACGTTGACACCAGAGGTGTGTGAACAATAAAGATGCTGGTATGGTGATGATGTAAAATGTCTTTGGATGATTATATTGAAATGTATTTTATTGGATGACCATAAGAAATATCTTAGAACTGGAAATTCAGTAGAAGACACTGGCAGAGTTCGCATAGGATTTGAGTAGAGGACAAAGCATACAAGAGGGAAAAGGCTGCAAGGACAAAATGCACTATTTAGAGACACTTCATGAACCAGAGAATGCCAAAAAAAAACTGTGTATGGGAACCTGAAAGTGAAAAAGAGATAGCAGAGAAAAACCTGTGATGAAATCAGGGTTTACTGTACTGAGGATGACAGATGAGGTAACAAAGGAGAAAGGAGTGGCAAGGAAAGGAAAAGAGGAGTTATATTGAAATGGAGAAAAGGAAGAGTTAGCCAAGGAGGAATGCCTAGGAAGAAACATGTATGATGACATGAGCAGTAGTGAGAAATAAAAGACACAGTGAACAGAACAAAGCACCAAAGAAAGAAGATATGTGATGACAACACAAATAAAAATAGATGGAAACTTAGACTAGCGTGTTGACTCTGGGCAGGGAAGACTAGGACTAAAGAAGAGCTTGAGGGAAGCCAAGAGAAAAATACAAAGAACAAGATTATTGTTTATTTCCATTTTCCTAAACACAACAATGATATGCATAGGAAAATTTCCATTACTTTTATTTCAGTCCTTCTGTGTTCTTCAAACGTTTATTGCAAACCTACAGAAATTCTGGATGAAATAACTTTACACTTCAGTTGAAAACATCAGAAAAGCAAACAAACAAAAAATCAGGAAAGAAAAAACCAGAAAAATTTGTGGGTTTTGTTGTTTTGTGTTTTTATAAGAAGCACCGTGGCATTGATGCATAATCACAGTTATAAGGAAAAAATAGCTAAGAAGCAATAATTTTTACTTTTGCATTGACTCATTAATGACTATGGGAATATCTCTTCTTAGTGCCCCAGAGGGGAATATTAAAAATACATTCTACAAATGATACATCTTCATCAAAAAGGAAGTTGGGTTTTATAAATGTCAAAGTAAATTCAATAATTTAAACACAATGTCACGTACTAGAAGAACAAAAAAAAAGGTAACTGTCATTGACTTGGTCTCCCCATTATTTTTGTCCAAAGACCTTGTATTGGGTTTGTGTGGCAAGGTTTTAGTAACAGGAAGGCTATAGGAGTGGCTTCTGTGAGAAGTTGCTAGAAGCTTCCCCCCCATGGCCAACAGAGCCAATGCCAGCTGGTTCCAAGACGGACCCACCACTATCCAAGGCCGACCTCATCAGCGGTGGTGGTAGCGCCTCTGCGATAACGTATTTAAGACAGGGAAACAGTTATTACCCAACAGCTGAGAGACAGGAGTAAGAATACAGAAGAGAAGAACAACTCTGCAGACACCAAGGTCAGAGAAGAAGGAGGGGGAGGATGTGCTCCAGGAGCTGCAGCATAGATTCACCTGCAACCTGTGGTGAAGACCATGGTGAGGAAGGCTGTCCCCCTGCAGCCCATGGAGGACCCCATGCTGGAGCATGTGGATGTGCCCAAAGGAGGCTGTGACCCTGTGGGAAGGCCCCACTGGAGCTGTCTTTTGGCAGGACCTGTAGACCCACAGAGAGAGAAACCCCTGCTGGAGCAGGTTTGCTGACAGGACTTGTGACCCCAAGAGGGACCCACGCTGGAGCAGTCTGTTCCTGAAGGACTGCACCCCATGGAAGGGACCCACTCTGGAGCAGTTTGTGAAGAACTGCAGCCCGTGGGAAGCATTCATGTTGGAGGTTTGTGGAGGACTGCTTCCCGTGGGAGGGACCCCACACTGGAGCTGGGGAAGAGTGTGAGGAGTCAACCCCCTGAAGAGGAGGGAGTGGCAGACACAATCTGTGATGAACTGACCGCAACCCCCATTCCCCAGAAATTATGCTTCTTTTTCACTTTGAAAATGTTTTACATTCAAGCTATTTGAATCGTCAGATTTATTAACACTTCACGAAAGGCAGAACAGAATAACACAAGACAAATTAGACCCTAGTTTATTGTTTTGTCGTCTTTGCCAGAGATGAGGTGCTCAGTTTTGTCTTATTTATCCAAGGTTAAGATAGATGAATAACCTTATTTTATTATAAATAAATCTTCAAATAGAATAGGAAATCAAAATTCTTCACACTGTATGATTCCCAACATTCAACTGTAACACTTTGCACAAAACTTATTTTTTCATTAGTGTTATACTACTGTTTTTACTAAACAGTAATAAAGAAACAACTTCAGTTAATTACTGTTTCTTATGAGGGAGTTAATCAAAATTGCAAAATAAACATAAAAATAAAAGAATTCTTTAGACACTGGAATTTAAGAATATCTCAGTGAAATCATACTAGAAATGGCATGAAGAAAAGAGCTAAGTGATATAAGAATATAAGATCCCTTTAAATCTGTTGGAATTATTCTCCTATGAAAAATTTTTTTTTAACCCTCAGTCATAGCGAGTCAGAAGCTTTCCACAGGCTAGAGATTAATTGGAATTATAATTCTCTTTCTGGAATGCAAAAAACATTAGTCCTAGTGGGCTGAAACCTCTAATCCACACTTTTTATTTGTTTCTTAGGTGTGTTTCACCATCGTCATCAGTTTTCTGTTTATGTGTGTCACTTAGTAATTACTTTCCATATATGGATTAGAACTTTTTCTTCATTTAACTTCAACAAATTTTGATTTCTTTGCTTTGAGACCATGAATAACTTCCAGCGTTTCCATGAGAAACAGTGTTGACTTGAGCATATTTATAGATTTTTATTACATCCTCCTGAGTCTTGCTTTTCCCAGCTATCTAAATATTTTCATCTGTTGTTCATACATCTTCTTTTAGTTCTTGAATCTTTGTAGTATGAGAGTCATGCAGACTGTATTTTTTCCTTTCTTTTTAAATCCATTTTGAGTTAAAAGAAAATGAATTCTTCTCTGGTTCTGTTAATCTGTATTTCTGGCATCATAGAATTGCTCCTAAAATTAATTTAACACTTGGTTTGATGTGAAAAAATTAACAAGTGCACTAATAGACCTATACATGTCCATATATAAAGCTAAATTCTTCTTTGCTACAAATATCCAGCACAGAAAAATCTGTAGACAGCTGGCAGATCTGAAGGTTTAAGCCATTAAAGCATATTGAACTCCTGGGACATAGAGAAGCAACATAGTTATTTCTTCACTCTCTCTCTCTTACTCAGCAACCTGTAACATACTAAAACAAGCATAGCTGTTAGTAGTACCCTTCAGTGCAAGTTTTTTAAAGTTGCCCAGATATGGCAAGTGGTAAACAAGTGGTTCAATGGAGAACACCATCAAGATGGTGGAATGGATAGGTCAGAGGTATCATTTAAGTCAGGAGATAAAAATTTACTTTCAGTGGCAAGAAAAATGTTTTTGACAGTTGCATTTCTTGTTTTACCAATTGCCTCTCCAGACTGTCAAGGTCCCTCTGGATGGTCTCCCTTCCCTCCCCCCCCCGCCCCCCGCAGCGTGTCAATCACACCGTACAGTTTGGTGTTGTTGGCAAACTTGCTTAGGGTGTGCTCAGTCCCACTGTCCATGTCGCCAACAAAGATGTGTAATAGCACCAGTCCCAATACCAAATCTTGAGGAACACCACTTGTCACTGATCTCTGCTCACACATCGAGCCATTGACCATGACTCTTTGAGTGCAACCATCTAACCAATTCCCTATCCACCAAACGGTCCATTCATCAAATCCACATCTCTCCAATTTAAAGACAAGGATGTCATGTGGGACAATGTTGAATGATTTGCACAAGTCCAGGTAGATAGTGTCAGTTGCTTTTCCATTATCCACCAATGCTGTAACCCTGTTCATCAAGAAATCTGTCTCCTGTCCATGTCCATATCAGTTCTTAACCTACCGGACTGAGTTGTATTGTACTTTTTCTTTTTTGACTTCAGCACTGTAGGTCATGTACCGTTTTCCTGACCACATTAGCTTATTACACTGTAGACAGCTTATACACTGGGCACAGTTTTTCTGAGTCTTACATTGGCAACTGCAACCTTTACATGAGGATGTGCTAATCAATGCTGAAACAGGACTCTATGTGATACAGTCCTGTATTTCTTGCTCATGCTCAGGATTCAAAGAACTCCTTGAAATCTTCAGTCACTGGAAGTAATTTGTTTTTCATATCTTTTGGGGGTAGTTGGTAGTAGTACACTTCTTTCAGAGTACATTTTTTTTCCAAATCATTATTATCAAAATTAATACTTCTTTGATCCAACAAATGCTAAGAAAGGGTTTATTTTTTATGGATTCCTTATTCATGGCAATAAAGTATATTATTCTCTTCCATCATAAGAAATTGTTAGTCAGAAAAAATGAGCAGGAGATTGATTGTAGATCCATATCCTCATTTTCAAATTCTTCATCACATATAGGTAAGCACACTCTATTTATCTATCCTGCCACCAAAACTGATTTGTTTCATTGTATGTATTTCTGTTCTATACTGTAGGACAAATTGCAGCTTTATCTAACAAAGCAATGATAAAGAAAAAATACTTTCTTTTTACCTTTCTTATGTTTTCACAACTCATTATTCAGCAGGACAAGATCTGCATTAACTCAAATTATTTCAAGAAACTGACTAAAGACATTCCTTTCTCTGACTTGTGGGAGAAGAAAATAAGGAGGAAGGAACAGGTTAGATCAACTCTCCTTAAAGAGTAGATCTTGATACAATATTTGTTTAATAGTTTGTAGTTGACTTTCGGGGAAAAAAAAAATCTAGAAGTGTGTTAATTAAATTTGATGTTATGTAATTTGTGTTGTCTGCACAGAAAAAAAACAGAGTAGCTTATAAACAAAACTGTGTAACATTGCATATTGGGGCTGTAAGAATGAAGCACCAATCAGGAGCAGCAGAGAGTTTCTAATTTGGAAGAACCTCAAGGCTTGCATTTCTTACCTGGAACATGTCTGTGAGCTACTAACATGGTTCTGAAATAAGCAATTGAGCTTACATGTTTACGAGGCAAAATCTGAATGGAAAGAGAAATCCTTGGATAGGAGTCATGAGTAAAACTCCACTTGGTGTGTTTAATGCTATCCTAGTTATGTTACAGAAGAGCGCAGACTGGAACAGGTAGAGAAGGGCTATGGATACTGTCAAATAAATTAAGAATCTATAATTTGAGAGAAAGAAAAAAAATTATTTTTTTTTCAGTCTAGCAAGAAAAGCTGGGAAGAGCTTTTGTTTGCTATCTATAAACGAGTAAAGGTGTACAAACTAAAAGGAGACTATTTAGGATAAAATGGTGGAGGGAGGGAACAAAATCCCTCAAATTTGGCTCAGAAGAAGTTAATAAAAACTCAAATGGATTATTTTTTTTTTTTCATAAATATTGGAAACAGTTGAATGAGTTTTGCTCAGGCTCCAGCAATAGGTTTTCAGCTAATATATCTTTCATTTCTTAGTCTTATATTGATTTTACAGGGGTCTTAAAAAAAGATAGCAATGCCTTTTATGACACATTTTTCTCCTCTTACTCTATCTCCTATTTTTTTCCTTTTTTTCTTCTTTTTTCGTTGTATGTAAGGTCTAATGTAAAGGCCATGCAATTCAATACTATCTTTCTTATTCTGTCAGATGGCTTTAGGGCTTAAGCGCTGATACAGCTTCTTTTGCTTATTTTTATAACACTAGAAAAAATATTTTGGTCTATGATACATACTTTATATTAAGAGTTTTGGTAGGTTTATTGGGATATGGGCCTATTTAAACCTTACAGTTCTGTAAGTCATTACAGTCTATTAGTAATTAAGGGAAGAACTTCATATTTACATACACAAAGGTATAATTATGTACACAGAACTTCATCATACTAATAAACCTTCAACTGTGCTTATTTGTGTCTGGTCTGTACATTTAAGCATTTTATTTGGACATGTACTAATCTATTCTTTATCAGTGCACGAAACTAGTTATTAAATATTTTTCTGTCTAGTTGTTTGAGGTATTTTAACTACTGTATTTCCAGGAATTTGTGAACTCTTCTAATCTTTCTTTTTTGATTGGTTATTTATGATCTTATTCAGATCTACAATTGCAGTTTTTACAAAGTTTCTACAGGTTCTTCTGATGGATGTGATTTAATTTCTTGAGACAATTTTGCTTGCACTGATCACCTGTGTACCTTCCTCTGAGAGTAGTTCCCCTTCCTTTTTATAGCAATGTAAGCTGAGATGAAAAGCCTTTCTTTTTCAAATAAAATTTAAAAAATATTAGGGATGATTTGATGAACATTATTCTGGTGGAAATAGTATGACATAGTTGCTTGTGACTTGCCTTTCTGACTTAGGAGGTCCTGATGCTAATAATATTGTTCACGTTAAATCAGTATATAAACTCAAGTAAGCAGTGTGTGGGAATGACTGCCTAAGTGTTTGCAAGCTGGGACTGTGAATTAGGTCAACAGTAGCACAGCTAAACAGCTGTATCAGTAAGTGCTTCAGCCACATCAGCCTAGAATCTAGGTAACTTTTGTTTGATTATATGCTAATCCAAGAATGTTCTATAGCAATGGAAGTTTTCATTTCTATATTTCTCCTTGAAATCACCATGAACAGAGAGAAAGTTTGAAGAAAACTAAGCAATGTAGGCCTTTGCAGATTACAGATCCTACCAAATTGTAATTATTTCTCATGCCCATCCCTTTCTGACGTTAGAAAAAAAAGCATTGCATGGCATTATTTTATTTTGATTTCTACCAAATAAACAGGTTACTTTGGAAGTGGAAGTATTTAAAGTGCTATTCTGTGTAGTTAGTATTATAGAAGTTCTAGGTTATTTGTTACAGAAGTTCTAGGTTATTTATTACATGGAGGAATTCAGGGGGAAAAAATCTCATCTGCCCATAAAGGCTAAATAGAAGCAAATATTGAACTCCTCATGAATAAAACTTGGCAAGAAGAAAAAGCTAAAGATAGTAAATATGGAACTTTTAATCCCAGTTTGTACAAGTTGCTATTTTTTATTGTTTGAAAAGGTAGTGAAATAATGACTTTGCTTATGTCAAATACCTAATGGCTTTCAAAAACAGTCTATAATGAAAAGTTCCCTGAAACACCTCATAGGTCACTTGCTCAGTTTAACTTTATAGTCTTGGTAAATTTTCTGCTAGGTGAAAGTATTTAGCTGTGGATAAATACTTGCTACACATATTTTGAAAAGGCTAAATTGTTTTTAATCTATATGTAAATGCACTTTAAATGTATTGTGGTGGTTGTTCTCTTTTATTATGTTACGGATGCAACAGATAACATAATGCTATAATAACTGAAACCCAAAAATTATTACTAGCGAAAATAGGCATTCATTACATTTAAAATGTAATATGGAAATGAAAATCATAGCACTGTTATTGTAAGGAAAAAAATTGCAAGAGGAATGTTTTCCTCTTAATGACAGCAAACATGTTGAATACCTTGATCAGATACAATAAATTACTTACACTGTATAGAACCGGCGCACTCAGAAATTGAGCAAATGTCTCAAAAAGAGGGTTGTTACACTGTGTAAGCCAAGATTTTTACTGTTGTAGAAGTAAATTGGCCATGATAGGTATCATGATCAAACCATGTTTCCTTGATTTTCTTTATAAAACTAGAGTTTAATTTGATATAAAAATCAGAACATACAAATGAGAAATAACAGCACATGAAAATGGATCAGAATATATTTTGTTTATAGTTTTCAACAGAAACATTTCCACCTTTTCCTTTAGAGATAGCTCAAAATACTTGTTCTTGATTATTTATTTTTTTTTACAGAAATGTTTTTTTTTCTTCTACTTGTATTTTCTTTGGATGTATTTGTATTATCTGACAAATGCCTGTGACAGTCTATATCTCAAAGAGCAAATGTACTGGTTCGAACCAAGATGACCTCACTTCTGTGTTGAGTCTTTTAAAATCATTCAGGCACTTGTAGAGATTGCATACAGTCCTGAAGTCAAAATAGAAGCTCCTAAAAAGTCACTTATGCAAAGTGCATGAGTGATGGGGATCATCCACAGGATACGAGTGGGCAGGAAGGTATGTACCTGTTATGACAATTAATATAACTTTGAGAACTTCCTCTTTTTTTTTTTTTTTTTTTGTTATGTGATATATCAGCATTTCCCCATTGCAGGTGCGATTTTTTCCCTCAAGGATGAAAAACACAGTTCTTATTACATCTGGTTTTTCCTCAAAATTTAGTCAGTAATTGGAAGATGTCATTATCTGCCTTTTATGTGCACAGATGATGGGTAGTTAGTAACTTTTAAGACACTTGGCTGGGTCAGCTTAATGCTCAAGACTGAAATCCTGTTATGTACATATTAAAAATGTAAACACATAAACTGTTAATTCAAGAAGGATACAGCAATGTTCGTGTTTCTAAAGTCAAAACTCTGTGAAGTTTGCCTCAAGCTTGGCTTTTTCAAGGAATAAATTCTCTCTCCCTCTTCCCCTCCCTCTCCCTACCTCCTTCCCTCTTTCTCTCATTCTCACAATCATTTAGAAAAACATGACAACACAGACTAAAATATCTGCATTCTCAGGAAGCTGATGAAAATTCGTTACCCTTCTTTATATTTGTGAATTTTGTACCTTATGACAGTCTCAGGGTAATACTGGAATACAAGGCTACACACATTTCCTTCCATGAACATTAATGTATTCAGATGCTTCTGATCTTAAATATAAAGGCAATTTTGAGTCTGCATACATTTTGCTGGCTCTTTCTTTTCTTGTTTTGCTTTCTTTATATAAACAATATAATACTTTGAAGTAGGTGAAAGTACACT
The DNA here is from genome assembly GCF_034619465.1 of Leptosomus discolor. Taxonomy (NCBI): domain Eukaryota; kingdom Metazoa; phylum Chordata; class Aves; order Leptosomiformes; family Leptosomidae; genus Leptosomus; species Leptosomus discolor. The sequence continues at coordinate 42,713,423 of NC_141419.1, read as the reverse complement.
ACAAAAAAGAAGCTGTGACACACTACCTACAAGAATTATCATCCAACATTATGCTTTTCATCAAGCACATAAATATTCCATTTAACTCCAACACTTGTGTTTGTAGTTGATTGTCCGTTTATGTGTAGGAAGATTGAATAATGGCAGAGCTAAAGAACTAGTCTTAGAAAAAAATCAAAGTATTTTTGAACTGAACAGATCATTGTTTAGAGAAGGAACTCACTAGAAAACAGAAACCAGAAACTGGGTGTTGTTGGGACTGCAAATATCACACAGGGAGGATGGTATGGCACATCTGTTTAGATGGCATTTATTATGGATAAGCTTCATTGTGAAAGAGTTTTCTTCTTCAATTTTCTTTCTGTTTTGTACCACAAATAGGCAGAAAAGTTGTGCATTGTAAGTGCTATTCAGAGCCAGATTGTGTGGCCTCTCATGTTTTTTGTCATGGAGGGTTGGCTTACTGCCATTGAGCTAAAAATATTTAATCCGCTGCTACATGAACCCATGTCATGGTAGTTAGCCCTGTGTATTCAGTTAGAAGGAAAGCATTTCTTCTTTCATGCCAGTGATTCATTAAGAACTGCTTCTGATAGCAACATGGGGATGAACCTCATGTGTGAGAAAAGAAGTGCAGACTTCGACATGATTTTTTGTCATGTTGTGAATATAAATAACTCAGCAATATGGTATCTCTTCACATACAAAGTCACAAAACACAAATGAAGAAAACAACCATCTTTTTTTCCTCCCCTTCACCTGCCATTGCACATATTTAAAACTCTGGAATGGCAATGAAGATATGGCATGAAATGATTGATGCTAGATTTGCTGAAACAGCCAAATGGACAATAGTCATACCCTGAGCAGAACTCCAAAACTTTCGGAAATGAGTCAGATGGAATTTTAAACAGAAATTGTAAGTGCCCTCACAAAATGCTATTTATACGATGAAAGAATGTGCTTTTGGGTATAATTAGAAGGATCACAGGGGCTTTATGACTTAGGGTATAAACTGATTTCTCAGCTGGGAAAGTAATACCTAAGTCTAGAATGCCAGAGAACCTTAAGTCACTCTGCTGAGACACTCGTAAGTTTATCTTTAGAACACATTCAATAGGTGGCTGGGTTTTTTCTGTTAATGATAAGTCCTTTATCCTCATCACAACTGTAGAAGAAATCATCGTTTGAGGTATAGAGAGACCAGCCTAAGAGGGGTGGAAGCTGTAGTTAGTAATATGAAATAGTCTTCTTAAAAAAACCCACATCACTGCTTTTGTAGCTGTACATTATTTCAGACTGCAGAGCTAGTTTATCAGTGCTGTGGGATAGAATTTAGCTCTGGCTAGTCTCTTTTTTTTTTTTTTTTTTCCTAAAGGTAGACTACAGTTATAAGTCCTTTAGGGTGGACTTATTTACAAGGCCTATTTTATAAATGATTTATCAGGATTTTTTTTCCCCCTGAAGATTTTTTTTTTAAATTTTGGTTTTGTTACTATGAAACTTGCTTTGGGCTTTAATTTGACATGAAGTGTCTCTGATGAATTGTGATTTATGTTTAAAAATTGTAGGGTTTTAGTTCTTGTGCTAATGGTCTGTTGCCATCATTATATGTCATTACATCATAGCATTTATAAACATTGCAAAATTCAATGTAATTACAAATTGTGATTTTGTTGATGTATTTTCACAATGTGGAAACGTTTTTGGGCATCACTTCATTGCCTTTAAAATGCTCTAACCTTGAAATTAGAATGTGGTAATCCTGTTGGTGTCAAAATCCGTTTAAGGAGATGAAAATTAGTATAGTGCATCTGTTAAGGTATAATGTAAACAATCAGAGTAGTGGGATTTCACCAGGGTGTTGGAAGGGGAAAAAAAGGAAGAAAAATTTTTGCTATGCATATGCCTGGTAAAAATAAAAATTTAAACTTGAAAGGTGTTTTTGCCCATCTACTATTTTCCTATGATTTCCAAGGAGAACAGAGGCAAAAGAGAAAAAAATCGCTATATGTTTTCGTTAGGATTCTCTGTTTTCATGTTTCTTGGAAACTGTGAGTCAAGCACATCTACTCAAGTCACAGAAAACTCCATGGATTTCTGTAGCATCTTCTTTATTAGATTAGCCTACTAGTCCTATACAGTCTAAGATATAATATCTTGAATGGAAGACTATAATAGAGTGATTCCAGTATGAGTGATTCCAGAACTTATATTTTGGAAACAATTAAACAAATGCTAAAATACCATAAACACCCAGATAGTATTTGTGTATGTGTATGAAATGTCTATATATGTTAAATACATAAACCAATTACAGGAAAAAAATATTTTGTCTAATAAAATGTATGCCATGCTTGGAGCAGGTTGAGAATTTGATTTACTCCCAGGCTATTAATTAGTTCTTTTACTTGCACTAAAGATGACCAAGAAAGAAAATGATTAATTTCTGTGAAGAACTCCACACCCCTTTGGTATGAAACTGTTTTTCTGTAAGCATAATGCTGACACTAAAATGCATTTCAGGCTAGATAAATACATTCAATCTGTTGATCTCAAATAATTACAAACTCAGTAAATTTTAACAAAAATATATTTTAGATTAACTTAAATATGTGAAAAATTTGGAAAATAATACAGTTTACAAAAATAATTATATTCATATTTTTATATACGATGTAACAAGAAATCAACAAAAAAACTAGTAACCTTATACAGAGAGGAATTTTTTCCCAAAGAAACATTCCACTAAAAAGAAATTTAACCTTTTCCAGTTTACCAATAGAAAGATATTTTGTAACTGCTAAATAAGAAAGAAAATTATCTGGTCCTTGAAACAGCTGGAACATATTTCCAGCTGTTAAATTTCTTTGAAATAAACAGCTTTCATGCCTAGAAACATTTTCAACATTTCAACATTTAAACTCAGTTCCTATGAAATATTTGCATTTAATTACATTTTTAAATTTTTAACGTTATTGCAAGGACTGTATATTGTACCACCAACAATTACTCTATTAGCAGATATATACAGTTCTAAACATTTTTCAGATCTTAAGAGAAACTTAAGTATTTTCGTGCAGCTACTTAAAAAAAGTAAAGTTAATTCCTGAAGTAACTATCAGTTTCCACATTTTGTCAATGCTGACTTTGGACTAGTAGGTATTCATTTCCATTGTGTGCTATTCATATGCTAAAAAAGAAAATCAGAGCAGTGTTGTTGGAGCAGGACAGGTAGGATTGCAGCAACCAGCATCTAGTTCTGTTTTGCCTACCACTCCAACGGGCCTAAGCTGCTTGACTATAGGATATCATGGATTTCTGGGACGTCATTAATGCACAGAAATTGCTGTCATGCTGGGAATAGACTAGTAGTCTTCTGAATTACTTGCATCCATTTTTCATTTCTGTGAAAAGCGGCACAAAGTCTAAAAGATTGAAGCTGGTCTGTTGAAATGAAACTAGGGGTCAGTTGTGGGTATTACCATAGTTTCAACATCATTTAATTTTATTGCACTTTGACATAATCATGGTCAGCCTTGATCAACCCCAGTATGACCTCTGATTCTTAGATGAATGTGTACACCTTTTAGGGTCACTTCTTGAATCTGCCTATCTCTTTTAAACAGATTAATGAACATTCAGAAATTGTGTGTATGATGTTATGTGATTTCATTAAAAACAACTGTTTCTATTTCATGTTGTGGTATTTTAGATTTGACAGTGAAATTAAAAGACTTTATCTTGTCCCATTAAGAAACAGAGAAAAATCCAAGTCTCCCATTAGAAAAGATTTCCATCTCAGTTACATTCACGCTCTTGAAGACATAATCCTCCTCTTCTGAACAGTTTCTACAAATCAGTCCACTGCCTCCTTAGCAGGTTTAATGCCTCGTAATGTAGAATTCAGGAGGGGGAGGGAAGAAATTACTGTTATATTACTGTTATGCTCTTGGAAGGTGATGTAAATTATTTGACTTAATTCCTGGTAATAAATTATCAGGAGTACCAAATTACTGCATAAATATACCAACTTACAGATGCTATTAGAAAGGAACTGCAGTAAAACTCTTTTTTGTAAAACCATTTTAATGCTCAAGAGACATTCACGGAAAGAAAAGGTATTATATACTAGAAGGGCATATGGAAAATTTTACTATAAACAACATTCCACTGTTCAAGAGCTTTATGAGTCACTTAGATATCTTTTGATCAGGTTAGCATTTAAGCTGTATTTATTACCTTTTGTAACAGTACCAGATAGCTGATACTGTGTGGTGTCATATATTTCTACTTCTGCTGTCTTATAAACCAAGGTCAATTTTGCCAAATCCCGAAACTCACTTAGGAGAAAAAAGATTTAAAAGCAGAATGAAGAAATTTAGTATCTGTGGGATGATAAGGGTATTTAGTTCAGGCACTCTGATATGAAGGAAATTGAAATTAAACTTGAGCTGATCAAAATATAGCCAGTCCCTTCCACAGGATCATAATATCAAAGATGTTCTTGATATCAGCTAAAGAGATCATTCTCTTGATATTCACTAAAAGATGTTTCTCTTTATAATACGCTTGACAATATGCATCTGGTTTATACTGACATGAAGAACGAAATATACAAATATTCTAAAAGAAAATGAGCAAAAACTGAGTCCAAACGTGTAATGGAAGTGTTTTTTAGGATGCAGCTTCTGTAAACAATAGTAAGGTGTAAATGAGGAGGCTGTGGTAGTCTTTCTAAAACAGTAATTATGTGGAGAGAAGGGAGTGTTTTTCAATTAGGCAGTGAAGCAGAACATACTTTTAACCTGAAAAAGCTGCTTGTGTTGGATAGAACAATAGCAAAGTTCTTGTCCGAGTTGATTAACTTAAGTTAGTGATGTTTAGATTAAAAAAAAAAAGAAGACATATTATTTAGAGGTTTCTACAGTTTATCATAATGTTATTTTTATAATGGCAGAGAATTATCCTGAGTGAGATACTTTTTGTGTAGAATGTGTATGTTCTAGTTAACTGAACTTCACTAACCTAAAAGGAAAAAAAAGTCATTATACTGTTAATGTTTTTGGTTTTGGTTTAAGTATTAATATCTTTAAGAAAAGTTTTCTTACCTGTGTATTTTGTATTTAGGTAGAGCAAAGAGCATAAATGTGGAAAAATATTGTCATTGACATTATTGTCACTGTACGTAAGTTGGATGAAAACAGAAATAGGAATCTATAGCAGATCTTCTGTGCCCTATTCTAGATTTTTATGTTTACCTTTTCTTTGAACATTGATAACTTTAACAGTGTTATCACCAAGATCTTGTAAGTAGTGTGAGAACATTTTTGTAATACACTGTGTATTCAGGAAAAGGAGTATCTCATTTTTCACTAACTTTGTTGCAACAGACTAGAGAATCTATTTTCATTCTAGCAGAGCTCATCATTCCTAACCTAGAAGAATCACCTGCATCAGAGGACACTGTATTGCAGTTTCCAACCTGAGATGAAAGCTAGTGAGACTCAGAACATAAGGAATATTGCCAAACTCTTTTGTGGTGTACAGAATGCTGGTCCTTTCCACTAGGAACTGGAATAAGATCAACAAAATCTTTCACATAAATTGTCAAGCAATCTTTATATAGTGATATTCAGCCACTGCTGTGTTGGAAGGAATTTCAACTGGTAACCTAGAAACGAGAAGCTGCTTTTCCCATTTGTTGCTCTCTGGAGTATCTCAATTCATACACAGGTTTAACATCTCTAGCCTGGATCAGGTGTACCTAAGAGTGATGATTTCAATATACGGATTAACCGGGCTACTGGCAGATACAATTGCAATGAGGGCAATGGCTTAAATATTATGGAAATAATTGTAAATCTGTAAAAGGCACTTTTATCAAGTTATAGTTCATTATTGTTGATTTACTTGAGTACTTGTTCAGGGTATTCCCCAGAGATGTGCTAGAAGCTGAGAGAGATCTACAATAAAAGTGATATACTGTGAAACAATAGCTATTCTTTAGTTGCAGTCAAGGTGGAACCTGTTCTGCACTGCATTTTATATCCTGTTTTCTCTTTCTGTCCTGCCTTTGATTTTGTTTGCACCTTACATCATAGGATCAGTCCCTAGAATTCTACTGGGAAACCTCTGATAGCTCTTGTTTACTTTCGCAGATTATATGATGCAGTACACTGTGTATCCGAGGCAAAGTTACTTATATTTTGGTTTTTTTTTGGTAAAACACGTTGTGTTTGCAGTGTGAGCTGTAAATACGGTTACATTAGAAAACTCATGTCTATACTAAGGTTACATCCGACAAAATTGGGTTATTTAATCTAAAATTTGCTATGCCAGTCTTACTCCGAGTGTAAGAAATTTTTTAATTTAGATTTTAGATTTTTAGGTATCTGATTATTTATGATGAAAAAAATAGACAAAATACATAACTTTGCTACCTAAATGTGTGGTTTTCACTTTTTGGATGAATTATGGTATGTCCATTCTCTGGGGCATAAATTCTAGGTACAGATATGACTTTCTTCTCTTCCTGGCTAGGGTTCATCCCATCTAGTTAGAGATACTTTACTAGAGACTGTAAGTTAGGCTTCTTATTTTTGTAGGTTTTTCAGAGATGGTAGAAATCCCCTCCTAAAAAATGCTTTGTTTTCTACATGTACATAGTTACGCCTATGTTCAAGCTATTGTATCTGGTACCCAAAATACAATTAACTGTTCTGGCATTCTGGATTAATATACAGTCCCAGAATTATTTCTAAGGAGTGTTGCCAGAATTAAGAAGTGTTGTAAGGATTATTCTTCTTGGACAAAAAACTTCATAGAAGAAAAGAGGTCACAGATCCAAACTACTGTTTCAGGATTTGCATGTTTCAGCATCACACCCTCGTAAAGCCTTGTAGTTATGAATAGAAACTTTCTTTCTCACTGACAAATAGTGAGATTATTCTAGAATTGCCATATACGAAGAGCTAAAGTGTTTTTAAGTGTCATGGTTTAAACCCAGCCAGCAACTAAGCACCATGCATCTGCTCGATCACTCTTCCCCCAACCCCGGTGGGACAGGGAGGAGAATCGGGAAAAAGTAAACCTTGTGGGTTGAAATAAGAACAGTTTAATAACTGAAATAAATTAAGGATTATAATAACAATAGCAACAACAATAATAGTAATAATAATAACAACAACAACTTTAATGAAAACGAAGGAAACGAAAGAGAAACAAAATCCCAAGAAAGACAAGTGGTAAGCAATGCAATTTCTCAACTGCTCGCCAATGCCCAGCAAGTCCCAGAGCAGTCCCTCCCAGCCAAATCCCCCTAGTTTGTATACTGAGTATGATGTCCTATGGTACGGAATATCCCTTTGGCTGGTTAGGGTCAGCTGTCCCATCTGTGCTCCCCCGCCAGCTTCTTGTGCACCTCCTTGTTAGCAGAGCATAGAAAACTGAAAATTCCTTGGCTTAGGATAATCACTACTTAGCCACAACTGAAACATGTATCATCAAAATTGTTAGCATATTAAATCCAAAACACAGCACTGTACCAACTACTAGGAAGAAAACTAACTCTATTCCAGCTGAAACCAGGACAGTAGGCACTTCAGTTTAGTTCCTTTTGCAGTGACACATCCATTTTGAGAGAACTGGTTCATCAGGGACAGTGTACATCCAGTAGAAAAGGTTGTTCCTTGATTCAACAGGCACTGAAATAAAGTTTCTAGTTAGTCTATATACAAGCTTAATGCAAAATGTCACCCACCCTTTCCTCACTAGCCTAATTTTTCCTTTCCAATAGAAATGTCTACGCAATACATGTAGTTGCAAACACAGAATAGGAATTAATAAGATGCAATTACTATCTGCATGCTTGGATTTACCTTAATAGTGTACCTTTAATTTATTGAAAGAAGTTAGCACTGCAGACCTTTAGAACAAATGTTAGTTTTGAATAGCGACAAAAGTGTTCCAGAATATGGCAAATATTTCTTAGATTACATACAGAGAACTAACTCTTTTAATTAAACAGTTAGTAAGATTAGTTTCCTTAAATTAGAATTTATTTATTCATTTAAATAAAGGTAGAATAATGCAAATACTTTATTTAGTATGTGTTGTATTTGCAACTGTTGCAGATTAACTTCACACATTAAGAGGCCTGAACATTTCAAGAGTATTTCCTCATGATTAAGAGTACAGTGGAGTTCATATATCTTACATTTACTCTTCATTATTCATTATTGACCAGTTCCTCATTCTTCGCTGTAAGTTTGTACTGAGATAACCTAACTCACTGCTCTTGGGAGAGATGATTTATCTCTCTGATCTTGATAACAGAAATTTTTTGCTTCATAGGAGGAAGTAAATCAGAATTCATAAATCAGAATTACATAATTTTTGGTAGGAATGCTGAGAATTTTCCTTTCTATCCAGATCTCTACAATATGCTCAACAATATTTTAAAGTAATGGTGATTTATGCTCATCCTACAGGGCATTTGGTACAGTATAATCAAAACAATTCCATATAAGGCACTAGTATTGCACAGCGTGCAGACTAAAGGTTTTGTATATTCAGTTGTGCTTATATTTATAGTTTAGTTTGCTTTAATCTGCTTTATGGAATGTTTGGATATCAAAGTTATCAGAAGATCTAGCTACGGTAGGTGTACTAGTATTTTCATTATTGTGATTTTTGACCACCTTGGACCATAGTATTAAAAACACATGTACTCACAAAATTTTTGCTTCTACAGAAAAAAATAAGCAATTTGGTCACAAGGGAAAAAAAAAAGCCACGTATTTAGGCATTTAAAAGGGACCCTAATGTGCAAAAATTACACTCCTTTCCTCATCTTTAGGCCTATTTTTTCGCTAGATTCCTGAAGTTTTTCTTTTGTAAAAGATAAATTATGGTTTCTTTTTAAATAAATTACATTTTTCATTAGAGTTGCCTTTTCTGATAATTGTTTCATAGATCTACTGCCTCTGCCTGAACTTCATTACATAACATTCATTTCTGCCTGAAAGTGATTAAAATAGCTTACACTATTGCTTCTGCCCATACATTCCAGTCCTTCAGAAAAGCTATTTTTTTTTTAACTTCACTCATTCTATCATCTTTCCATGGTGAGGGCTGTTGACCACCACTAGAAAATTCGGAGTTATGCTAGAACTGTAGCTATCATTTTGTGAAAACCCTTAGATCCATAAATAAATAAATGTTGGAAATGGAGCTCTTAACACTAACTCAGTGCTTAAAATGTAATTTAGAGATGTTTCTTTAATAAAATAAATAATGTCATGTATATTTTCATGTTTGTAAAGACTAAATTTGAATATTAGAACTTGTTATTAAAGATTTTGATTACCAGTGACTGTAATTTTTCTATACTTCTTAGATTTAAAATAGCTTAAAAAATCCTCTTATACTAGCCTACTTCTTCCTTTCCTATTGTATCATCATGTTTGCAGTTCAGATGTCTTTCCTTTCTTACCTGCCTCTTCAGCAGAAATTACTTCCTTCTGCCTCTTCCCCCAAAATGCCACAAATACTGGAAAATCCAGCAATATGATCAAGGGATCAATACCCTTCAGTTTACATGTACAATCTGTTTGTACAAAGGAAGCCAGTAGGGTCATCTTTTCTTTTTTGCTCAGATAGTATTGTGTCTGAACGTACCCTCAGAGACCTTCCTCAGATTCACAGCAGCGCCTGGTGAAAAACCAATGTTTATTCCCCTAATTCTCCACTGATGGATTTCTCCCTAAGCTAGAGAAATGAAAATTTTGCACCAAGTTATTCAATAAGTAAATTAACTACATGCCAAGTTCATGAAAGTAAAATTCTAGAAATTTGCCCCTAAGATATTTTGAGGATGGTGAGGTTTGGTATTCCTTAATAGCATGCTTGAGTCTATTTTACTTGAAATCAGCGAACTGAAAAAAATAAACCAACTAAGCAAAACAACAACAGCAACACAAAAATGACAACCTTCCATTTGATAACAGTGAAGCTGCTCTACCTAGTATTTAATGGGAGGCTGGATGTGATTTAATCGCCCTTTTCTAGATCTAGAAGTTGACAAAAGGATGGAACATAATATTTTCTCTTACTCAGAAATTGGATATTCAGAAAAGAAATATAATTGAACAACTTTAAATTTAATATCAATATAATTTTTAAATTTATTATCATGACTAAAAGGATTTTCAGGGATTCTGAAATAATAAAGTCATACTTTAAACATTTACTTCGGAGAAAAAAATACTGCTTTTGTTACTTGCAATTCTTAAAGAAGTTGACAAAAATAAGTTAAAAGAATTCTTAAAATAATTTTGCTGCATTTGTTCTTTTTGTTTTAATAAATGAATCTCAGCAATTAAAACAGAATGGATAGATTGGCGAGAAAACTGAGTGATTTCAATTTTTTTTTAAAAGAGTCTTTTGAGAAGTTATGACACGAAATTACAAGATGGTAAAGATCCTAAATGAGGTGGTGACGGCTGAAAAAAGGAATAATTGAAAGTGCTATGAGAAACATAGTATTATAGATATGTACACATTTATATATTGTACTACATATAATGTAAATTTTTACATAATGTATGACTAATTGTATGTTAGAATATATACTATTATACATTTATCATATATATATAAGACACTAGTCTATATAAGACTTATGTTAGGTGAACAATACAAAAAATGATGAAGATAAGATCTTGAAAATCATTATCAGGATCTAAAGTTTCCATTCTTTTTTTTTTTCATAGAATCATAGAATGGTTTGGGTTTGAAGGGACCTTAAAGATCATCTAGTTCCAAAACCTCTGCCATGGGAAGTGACATCTTCCACTAGACCAGGTTGCTCAAAGCCCCATCCAACCTGGCCTTGAACAATTCCAGGGAGGGGGCAGCCACAACTTCTCTGGGCAACCTCTTCCAGTGTCTCACCACCCTCACAGGAAAGAACTTCTTCCTAATATCTAATCTAAATCTACCCTCTTTCGGTTTGAAACCACTACCCCTCGTGCTATCACAACATGTCCTTGTAAAAAAGTCCCTCTCCATCTTTCCTGTAGGCCCCCTTTAAGTACTGGAAGGTCGCTACCATGTCTCCCCAGAGCCTTTTCTTCTCCAGGCTGAACAACCCTAGGTCTCTCAGCCTGTTCTCCTAGGTGCTCCAGCCCCCTGATCATCTTTGTGGCCCTCCTCTGGACCCACTCAAGCAGGTCCACATCCTTCTTGTGCTGAGAGCCCCAGAGCTGAATGCTGTACTACAGGTGGGCCTCATCAGAGCAGAGTAGAGGGGCAGAATCACCTCCCTCAACCTACTGCCCACACTTTTTTAATGCAGCCCAGGATGCGATTTGCTTTCTGGGCTGCGAGCACAAACTGCTGTGTCATATTCAGTTTTTCATCTACCAACATCCCCAAATCCTCAGCAGGACTGCTCTCAATCCACTCATCGCCCAGCCTGAATCTGTGCTTGGGATAGCCCCAACCCAGATGCAGAACCTTGCACTTGGCCTTGCTGAACTTCACGAGGTTTGCATGGGCACACCTCTCAATCCTTTCAAGGTCCTTCTGGATGGCCTCCTTTCCCTCCAGTGTATTGACCACACTACACAACTTGGTGTCATTGGCAAACTTGCTGAGGATGCAGTCATTCACATTGTCCGTGTCACTGACATGTCAGACAGCATCAGTACCAATATGGATGCTTGAGGTATTTCAGTCATCACTGGTCTCCACTCAGACATCAAGTTGTTGACCACAACACTTTCAGTGTGACCATCTATCCAATTCTTATCCGCTGAATGGTACTCCGACAAATCCATGTCTCTCCAATTTAGAGACAAGATGTCATATGGGACAGTGTCAAATGATTTGCACAAGTCCAGGTAGATGATGTCAGATGCTCTTCTGTTAAACACCAACGCTGTAACCACATCGTAGAAGGCCACCAAAATTGTCAGCAAGATTTGCCCTTAGTGAAGCCACCTTGTCTGTCACTAGTCACCTACTTATTTTCCACGTGCCTTAGCATAGTTTCCACGATTGTACTCCATCATCTTGCTGGGCATAGAGGTGAGACTGACTGACCTGTATTTCCCCAGGTCTTCCTTTTTTCCGTTTTTAAAAATAGATGTTATGTTTCCGCTTTTGCAGTCAGAGGCAGCTTTGTCAGACTGCCACAACTTCTCACATATGATGGATAGTGGCTTAGCCACTTCATCTGCCCATTCCCTCCGGACCTGCTGATGTATCTCATCAGGTCTCATGGACTGGCACACCTTCAGGTTCCTTAGTTGATTTTGAACCTAATCCTCTCCTACAGTGGGCTTCATTCTGCCAGTCACTGCCTTTGCCTTCTGTGACTTGGGCAGTGAGGCTGGAGCACTTGCTGGAGAAGACTGTGGCAAAGGAGTTGCTGAGTATCTCAGCCTTCTCAATATCCCAGGGAACCAGGTCTCCTGTTTCCTTCCAGAGATGTCCCATATATCCTTAGTCCTCTTTTTTTCACCCATACCTATAGAAGTTTTTCTTGTTGACCTTGATGTCCGTGGGCAAATTTGATTCTTTCAGGACTTTGGCTTTCCTAACTTGATCCCTGGCTGCCCAGGTACTTTCTCTGTATTCCTCCCAGGCTACCTGTCCTTGCTTCCACCCTCTGTAGACTTCCTTTTTGTGTTTTTTCATCCATGCAGGCCTCCTGGCATTTTTGCCTGACTTCCTCTTTGTTGGGATGCATTGCTCCTGAGCTTAGAGGAGGTGATCCTTGAATATTGACCAGCTATCTTGGGCCCTTCTACCCTCCAGGGCTGTATCACATGGTACTCTACCAAGCAGGTCCCTGAAAAGGTCAAAGTCCACTCTCTTGAAGCCCAGGCTAGCGAGCTTGCTCTGCACCCTCCTCAGTGCTCTGAAGATCTTGAGCTACCATCTCATGGTCCCTGCAGCCAAGGCTGCCACTCAGCTTCACATTCCTCACCAGCCCCTCTTTGTTGGTGAGACCAAGGTCCAGCATAGCACCTTTCCTTGTTGGATCCTCTATCACTTGGAGAAGGAAGCTATCATCAACATATTCCAGGAACATCCTGGATTGCTTGTGCCCTGCTGTGTTGTCCCTCCAACAGATATCAGGGTGGTTGAAGTCCCTGCATGAGAAGCAGGGCTTGTGAATGTGAAGCTGCTTCAGTCTGTCTATAGAGGGCCTCATCCATTTGGTCTTCCTGGTTGGGCAGTCTGTATTGGATCCCAAATATAGGGCCACCTGTCCCTGCTCTCCCTTCAGTCCTGACCCATAAGCTCTTGGTTGGCTCCTGATCCATGTCTACTCAATGCTCCATGCACTCCAGCCAGTCAAAGACACAGAGGGTGACACCCGCTCCTTGTCTCCCCTGTGTGTCCTTCCTAAAGAGCCTTCGATTTCAGCTTGATTAAGTTCCCAGTTCATTTACATAATTTAAAAATGTCACCTGACAATTTTAGTATGATATTATGCTGATTTGTGAGCTCTCAGTTCCAAAGGGCAAACCTAAACAATTAAGCAAAATGGATAATTGTATGGATGTTACCTATTGTGTTCTGTATATCTTCAGTTCAGCCACTATAAATTTACAAAAATTGTAAAAGGAAGGTGATGATTATTTTTTTGGTGTTCATGTCTAAATCTTGACTCCGTAGTAGTGAAAAGGATATGTATTATCCTCAACAATTTTTCTTCCCTCAAGAAGGTGATAATTTTCAGCACCTGCTTGTTGAATTGGTATTAAGCAGTGCACCAGACCAGTCAGATGAATCCAGTCAAAAAATGATGTAAAGAATTTAGTCTAATTGCATTTCACTGTGATGCATTGTGATTTGATTAATGACAAAATTCTTCTGTGATTTGAGCAAGTCTTAGGCACTTGAGCTAATAGCACACTGTAGGTGAAGGTTTGAGTGTTCATATATAAGATTTATTGACTTTTAGATATGCCCAAGTAGTGAAAACAAACAGCTTTTCTTTCATTAACAATGATTCTACTGGCATCTTTTTCATTTAGTTTTGTGCATACCTGAATCCAAAATCTGTCTCCATTCGCCAAAGATGCAAAACACTTTGGATGCAGTGAAGCTGGCAGAGGTTTACCAGATACTTATTCTGTTGTAAATTATGTGAGCTGGTTCTGTCATTTGTATTTTGTGAGTGTACAAATTTTGTATGCTCATACAAATTGTGAGTGACACAATTTGACTTCAAAACCTGAGCACCCAAACTGTAGATGTTAAGGTGGTAAAACAAACCTAAAAATCAGGAAAAAATTGGTGACTAGCTGATGTATTTTATGTATTTGCAGCTACCATTATATAAATATATATTTTAAATTTTAGAATTAGAAAGATAGTATAGTGTATTAATGTTATAAATTCTTTATATGTTAGTACATATTAATTACATAGAATAATTTTTTATCTTTTTTATTTTTTTCCCTTTTTGTAAATAGTATTCAGGAATTGAAGGTCATAAATTCCAAATAAAATTGGATTAATAACTAATTTTTATATCTAGGTGGCTGACAAACAAAGTGGGATCCTCAGCATGCTGCCCAAGGTGTTGAGCTTTTAACAGATAAATAGTCATCATGATAACATCTTTAAAAACAAACAAACAAAACAAAAAACCTGAATATGATTGTTCAGATCAGATGATATCTGTACTTCATCTATCTTCAAACAGGTTTTCTGTCATATGAAGTAAAATTACTCTGTTAACCTCTGCTCTACTTCATGTGGTATCTGTAACATTATCAGCAAAGGTAGTGCCTCATGTAAGTGACTTCATCAAGAGACTTCCACATCTTGGAAGAATCAAACCCTTAATAAGCAGACATAAACTGAAAGAGTGTCTAATTATGCACTCTGCTTGTTTCATTTCTTTTATAACCTGCTGTACAAGAGAGAAAAGGGAAGAAAAGGGATCTTTACTGGAAATCTGTGACAGTTAATATGACAGACATTAAGCAGCCACAGCAAAATGGGCATCTTTGAAAAGTAATTCTGAATCTCCGCAGTAGCTGCTTAGTAAAAAAATATAGGTATATTTCAAGATATTCCCTCAAGATACTCAAAGCATCCATGTAGGAATGGATTAGCCCATTCAGATAGCTTTAATACTCTTCAATATACACTTAAATTTTGAAGCAAATACGAAGCCAAGATGTGGGGAAAGCCCTGAGTAAACTTGTCTGACCTAATAGCTGACCTTGTTTTAAGAAAGGATTTGGACAGAATGACCTTTTCAATCCAAATTACTCTATGATCCAATGAAATAGTATTCTTTTTAATGATTTCTGAAGTTTAGTTTACCAATTCACCTTCTCTTCTTTTTCTTTTCCATCTCTCTATATTCCTACTATTTTTCAAAAAGGGAAAGGAAAGATACTGACCTAATGTGGGAACAAACAAAACCATCCTAATGTTTCATTTAGTTTCAGTGGAAGCAGGATGATTGTAACATTCCAAAAACTGTTGAGCTCTTATAAAATTCCTCTTCCTTGTGTACATTCCCAAGGTTAAATTGTCACAGGTTCATCTTCAAAAGTCACGAATTAATAAAGGTTGCATTTTTTTAATTACACCCATATTTGAAAATATTCCAATAATTAAAATGATTAAACTCTACAGATGTTCTTATATATTTACCATTTTCTGTCTCTCTCTCACACAGACATAAAAGCTTCAGCTGAAAATACTCACATTGAAAACTGTGTGTAATTTTGAAAGTATGTTCCTGAAAAATATGATTTTTAAATTTTTTTTTAATTAGATCAAACAATAATATAACTTTTTGTGTGAGAGAAAGATCACAAAGCAAGCATACCAAACTAAAACTTGACTAAAGGCATCTCTATCACAAGTAGAAAAAATGAATTGCATTACCAAATGCGTAATCAGAAAGACATGAAATAGTTAACAAATTCATCTGTTCAGTTTCCAGACATTCTAAATTTGTCCGTGGAGCTTGTATGTGATATTGCCATTTTAAATTTTCTCTGATATGGTCAGAAAAAGTGTATTAATTTCTTCCTGCATTGTTTTTTTTTTTTTCTTTTTTGCACCATAAACATTAAATAAATTAAAAAAAAAAAAACTTCTAGAGTGAGTTGTGGCCTGTACTTTGGTCTGTACCATTTATAATGTTATATAAATATAATACTATAATGAAACATAAAAAAAAAAAAATTGGCTACATTACTAACATAGTGTGCATGGCAAAAAAATAAATCCAAAACCACATTCCCAGAAAACCCCTCCATCCTTCCATGTTAAATGACTCTCTGTGTGCTACTACAGGAGAAAAGCTTGAGGTTTTTAAATACCAGCTCAACACTCAGGAATAAAGATATGTGTTAGAATTATTAAGACGTTAGTAGAGAATAGGACAGAAAGTCTCATTACCCCACTGTGTAAGTATGTGTTTTGTTCTTGTCTTCATTGCAGACCTGATAATGCATTTAAAGAATGATATAATAGAACTGGAAAAGATTCAGAAAATAATAATTTAAAAGATTAAAAAGGGGCCAGCTGGTATGAAAGAAATGTCTGAATAGACTGGGATTATTTGGGCTGGTAAAGGGGATATTGAGTATGGATGCACAGAAATCTGTAAGCATAGTGGCATGAAGAGAGGAAGGAAGTTAGTTGTTCATTGCCTCTACCAATACAGCAGAGTGGGAATCATGTATCCTGCTCATGACCCAACAAAACTCATCCCTTTGGGGGTGTTTGTTCTGAGTAGTCTGCTTAAACCTGTCCTTTGAAGACTAAATGAAGGATGCTTCTTACACTGTAGCATGTCTGACTGTTCCCTTGTATATAATGCATTCAGAAAAGAGCAGTCTGATCATTATAGGAGTATCTTTATAGTAATGAAGATACTGATCAGTATTGTCGCTAAAATAAAAATATTTTATATGAAAGGTCATATATATATATTCCATCAAAGTAAAAACCATGCTAGATCAAATAATTAGGGATGATGGCTATAACAAAATAAATATTCTGTGTTTGATAGTATTCTCAAGTACAGAAAATTTAACTTGTTCTTTCTGTCAATTAATTATATCAAGGGTTTGTATCATATGGTAAACACATTCTTGATACTGAGTTCTGCATGTTTGAATAATGAATATCACACTGTGGTATTTTCCATGGCTTTTATCTGTTTAGACAATATTTGTCATAATGCTATTATAATTTGTTTGAAGACAGATTTAGTTGTTCATATGGAATCTGAATTACAGTTTGGTTAATAAGTGTTGTGTGGAGTTGAAATTATATTTTTATTCCACTGTGTCATACTCAGAAGGCAAATATTCAAGCCAAAAAATCTTGCATAGAAAATATGTAATATCGAAAAGCAATTATTTTGAAGCAGTAAAGAACCTGTAGCAACTTGTGTTTGGTAAGACCAGAAGATCACAGTCTTTAGAAAAAAGAGCAGACATACTTCTGTTAGACCCAGATATCCAGCACAGTTAATATCTTCCTTATAACAGTGAGCTAAGACTTTTTTTTTTTTTTTTTTAAATAATAAAATCTGGTGTCAGAATCATTTTAGCGCAGGATCTAATCTTTTGCACAACTGTGACTCCTTCAATTCTATTTGTGATGGTGAGCCTTAGGAACATGAAGTGCATTGCCTCTGGTGATGCAGACAGGAGAAGCTGAAAGCTTTAAAGACACTTTCATGAATACCAGCAGGAAAAAAATCAGAGCTTTTAGTGGCATCTTCTGCAAGACTAGAAAATCTGTATGGTCTCAGGTGACTGATAATTGCAAGACAATAATGAAAATATATAAAAAATATAATACAAGTGTATATATGTCAGTGTGAATATAATGTACATAATGTAAATAAATTAAAAGGCAGTAATAATAATAATAAATATGTTTGTTATTGTTGAAGGTAGAAGAATCTCAGTAATGCAGAACAGAGCTGTACTTGGGGTTTTCATAACTTTCTTAACGATGAGAATTTGAATCCACTAAATTGTTTAATTTTTTTTTTTTTAATGAAGGTTCTAGCAAGTCCGTTAACCTCAAATTCATATACAAACAGCTTTGATGCAGAAAAATCAATGTCATTTGGCTACTGTAAAAGAAAAAATAGTCATACACCTCTTTACTGAAGACTAAGCTAACTCGTATATTTTAATATATTTAAAATTAACAGGAACATGAACATTTGCACGTGTGACTTTATCTTAGTTTCTGTTTTTTCACTTCCATATTTTCAAAAAGTTCTCTAAAGGCAACCTATTTGAAAGAATTTCTTAAGAAATAAATACAAAGACAAGAGCATTTGTTGTATATTACTTGCTTGGCAATTATAAATTAAGATTTTTTGGTTTGTTTATAGTATATACTTTTTTCCTCCCTTTCAAAAAATAATGGAAATAATGGAAATAATGGAAAAGTATGCTGTTAGGAAACATTTAAAAATAGCTATAAATAAATACAATTTTCTTTAAAGTAGCGTAAAGTAAATCAAAAGAGAAAAAAAAAAAAAAGAAAACAAAACTCACACCTCCAAAAGCACAAACTGACTTTGTGAAAATATGAAGATGAGAAATAATTAAGACTGCCAAATTCTAGTTTACTGGAGTGAAATAGTAAGAGACAGATATGTTCTTAATGGGATTAAGTATCCGTAGCTAATTTCGTCACAAACAGATTTTATTTAAGGAGAGCTTGAATGGTTGATTAATCTTGCATGTTTTCCTCAGTCTGGATAAAGCACACTGCAATTGTTCTAACTTGCATTAATGGTTTGTTATGGCACATTTTCCACATATTCTGTTCTCTCATCTAGAATGTTTTCCTTTCTATTTTTTTTTTTCTAATTTCTGTAAGGAAAATTTATACTTTAATATTTTAACTGAAAATACTGTCCTCAAAAGAATGGTTTCAAAATGTAGTCTTAGTCTTTTCTTCACATGAGGTCAGATTTTTGCTTTGTTAAAAAATCAGTCAGTTCAGGTGAAATCAGTGGGATTATGAAGCGATACTACAGCTGAGCAAAAATGATTGTTTAGACATGTGTTAGAATTTTAAACATTCTAGATTAAACAAGTGGGCTTTTATGGCGGTTTTCCCCTTTTTTTTTTACACTCCAGAACCAATGTCTCTTCAAAGAAAGCTTCCATTTATCCTCCTTTCTGTCACTGATACTGCCTATCATTAATTTTCAGACTTGGTTTCGATCACCTATGGGAAGCATCACCTATGGCAGGGGTGTCTCTAATACGGTCTTCTTTCAGGACTTTCTGTGGGAATATATCAATTCGAACAGATTTTTGATGGTATGGATAGCAATTCCATTCATAACAACCTGTATTTTTACCCAAACTCCCCTGTATAGATAGTAAGATTTAGCGTGCATATTTGAAGTATGGTTTACATGTGTAGGACAAATTTTTCTCTGGATATGTGTTTAGCTAGTAGGCTGTATACTCCAACATACTTACCTGGATGAAGATGAATAGCATGGGAATGAAGCTCATGAAATAATGTAGAGCAGATCTCTGTCAGCACAAGAGTGGACATATTGTAAGGGCTGCAAAGAGAAGCATGTAAAAAAGCACCCTGAAGTGGTCTACAAAAGTGCATACTGAAACACCGACTGACATTCAAGCTGAACATATATTTATATGACTTGAGGCAACCAGCAAGGATGTTCCATGAGAAGCTCAAAGTTTTGAGATCTGTTTTCCTCCTTGCAGAGCTTTGGTGAGTTTTCTGTTAATGCAGTTTCGCTGAGCTAGACTTGGGTTTCAGTTTCTTGGGCAGTATTTGGAAACACCTACAGAAATCTCTAGAATCAAGTTAATCATTAGATTTATAATACTGCTTGTAGGTTTGGCTAAGTGATTAGAAAAGTTATGACCGGAACAAAAGAGGAACTGATGGTTCTGGTTTTATTGTGGTCAGTGACTTCTGTCAGGACCTCAGAACGAGATGAGTGAAGTAATTTACTCTTTTGTGAAGGTGATAAAAACTGTGTTGTAAAAGCACGGAGTTGCCCTAAAAAGAGTAGAATTTGAAGAAAGATGCAATTGCTGAATTATTATCTTCAATCCAGTAAGGTCTAGAAAGTGACTTACTGAGAATATAAGCTGTCAGAAGACTTTATAGGAGGTCCTGGTCAGAGAAAGAGCCTGGAAAAAAAGCATGTTATAAAAATTAGCACTCTAGCCCTCTGTGGCTGCAGCCTCAGGTGGTAGCAGCTCTTTGTTTGGGGACAGAGGAATTCCTAGAAGAAATCATGCTAAAACCACAGAAAACTTGCTAAAACCTTTCTTCATTTTTATGTCTCTAAAACATGTAGTGGACCCGTAATGCAACAGCAGCTTGCCTCTGTTGTGCAAGGGAACAAGGTACAAACTTCATGGAAGATTATTACATCTAGTGCGATCTACTAGTTTATTTTTTTTTTAAATTAGTGCTTAAAGATGTTCTTATCACTATGTGCAGTATGTCTAAGTGGGGATTTCATGGGGTAACCCCAAACTTAGAGCCAAGAATTCAGCAATTTGGACTAAGTGGTAAAGGGGGGCTACGTCAGAGTCAATTACGAGATCATTTACAGGGCAACAGATATTTTATCTTATTTCCAATTATTAACAACTATATACTTTCATTTGTTAAAATCATTTTGATAATGAACTACACTATTGCCATTTTTTATGATACCCTTAAGCCTCTGTTGTCTTACATACGCATACATGCACATACATGCACAGATGGGGACAAACTTCTGCTGAAGAATTTTATCTCTAGATCTTTAGCAGATAAAAGCTGTTAGAGCCACCTCAGACTGTAGGAGCAAGTATCAAATAAAAAAACTTGATTTATTAATCTATTATGATAGTGAGGAGTAATTATTTTGAGGCACTGGCTATCAAGGTTACAGGAGGGAAAGCAAGGCATATAAGTGGGGATCATGTTGAATTGCTTCTATTAGATTTTGTTTTCTTTCTTTTTTGTACATACACAAATTTGTAAATTCAGTCTGAAATAAAAGTTCTTTTTTATTAATCACTGTAAAAATATCCAGTCTTGCCAAAAAAATAAATGATACAGCACATAATCTCACAAATCGTCCATGTTCAGAAAGCAACTTTACCTGTAAACCTTATCTATAAATAAGAAATAACCTTCAGAATAACGAAATCTGTATGTTTATGTATGTTCGTTTATCAGCTTCAGCCATCCCAGCTCCCAACTATGGTCCTAGATTTTTTTTTTATTACCGGTGTCAGAACCATTTCCTCAATTTCTTTTCTGTGTCTTCTACCTCTTTGGCAACATGAGCAAGACTCCTAGTTTACAGTCCTTTGTATGCTAAAAGCTCTTCAGTACTAGACTTCCAACTTCTAGAATGGCCTTCCTTCTATGAAAGATGTTAATTTAAATCGCCGTCTTTCACAGCTAATGCGAAAAGACCATGAAGACTCACAGGCAGCATGATCACATAAGGCTTTTTAGATGTGACTGAGATCTGAAGAAGTGTTGTGCATTCCTAGTGATAATGGCTCTGGTAAGATTCCCCTTAAGATCACACAGATCTAACGACAGATAAAACTTCACGTAGACTTAATAACAAAATGAAGTAGTATATGTACTGAAAGCAGAGTCTGAAAAATTCAAAGTTCTTTTTTTTTTGATTTTTCATTTCTGAATTTCAGTTAATAATATTTTAGAATAAATAAACAAATATAGAACTAACATGTCTATCTTAAGAAAACCCACATTTTAAGTTATATGTAGCTTAAAATAAAAAAAGTATTATAAAAATGGTAACTTATTTTAAGTGTTGCATGAAGAAATTGCTTAATAAATTCATGTTTATGACAAAATCCTATCCATCCATTATCGTATTGTGTGCTTCTTGGTAGTTATTTTTTTTAATGTGTATTTATTCCAAATGTTTGTGGGGAATACATTTCAAAGACATTTACTAAACTATGTGACATTGTTTATAAGTATTTTTTTCAGTAGCTTCTTAACTTACTTTATGGAAACAAAAGAATTAATAAAGTACAACATTTATTAATATTTTAAATACATGAATGATATTTTCAGTTAAAAAGTACTAAAAATCATTTAGTCAGTCTGTGTTATATGAAGATAATTTGAAATGTAGTTTGATAGGTGAAGAATGATTTCCACATTCTGACAGATCTAAAAATATATACAATTGATACCCTATTAAAGTGTCGTATCCTTTTCCTGTACTTATTTTGACATCACTTCTGATTGCCAAGATGTTAATTTGCCAAGCAGAAGAAGTCTGCTTTTATAATTAGCTTGATCCTTGATTTATTCACTGATGACAAAGGTTTTTGGGAGCAAACAATTCTTTGTTTCAAAGAGAAGGTGCCTATAAAGGCCAGACTGTACCACAGAGTGAAATCAGTATTGGTTTAATCCAAAACTTGACTATCAGAAAAAAAAAAAAAAAAAGGTACATAATGTAGCTGTCATGGAGCAGGAACTCACAAATTTCACAAATTTTTAAAATAAATTAGACATCAAGAGTTGGAAACTTGTGTCTTGAGAATGAATGAGATGACTACTGTGGGCACTTCCATCTGTTTTGAGTGGATCACCCACTATCAGATGGACTTCCTGAAGGAAGTCATGAAGTGTTTACACCTCTTTCCTTTCCCAGATTGTTCTTCCATCGCTAGTATTCGGGATTGGTGAATTAGTCTTTAATTGTTTAGTTAATTGTATTATTATCCAGAAGTTTTTAATGTTTGCACTCTTGGTACTCAAAGGCATTCATTCCTATTTGTGTTGATGAACTGTGGTCAGCCAACTTCTTGCTTGATCTCTGTCTTTATTTGTTTCCAGATTTATTTTTTTTTGGTAGGAAATAGAATAGAGTTTCTACTGTAGCACAAACATACTGAAATTCACTGATCAAAGGCAAGGAATAAGTCGTCCTCCACTGTAGTGATAAAATGGTTTTTAAAACTGGGTTCACTGGAGCACCCTCGTGGTCACACAACATTAATGGTCTCCTTATTTCTTTTTGCTCAGGTGAAATAAAAATACTAAATAAGCTTAAGTACTTGCATTCCTTAACAGTGAGTTGTGAATTAAATGGTATGTACTTAGTGTCAATTGTAAATGAAAGATAAAACAGTCCTCAGTAGGATTACTTTTGTTTGATGCACTGTATTGATAAAGTGGAGTAAGGATACTTCTACTAATATGTATCTCTACAACTTTGTGTTTCTATCATTCACGTGAGGAATAGTTTTTACATAGATTTTGGTGTTTGTTACATAAATCAAATCATAATTTGGTCTGTTTATTTTCAAGAACCGCTACAGGAGGTACAAAAAAATTTAAAGAGGAGCCTGCTACTAAAATTCAAATTTAATTTGTATCAGAATTCCTTAAGATCTCACTTTGTATGCATTTCAAAATAATTTCAGATCAGTTTCTCTGTTTAGATGCATCGTTTTCTTTAGGTATATGGCTCTGTTCCCTTCTGCCTTGCACATAGTTTTTACAGATGCACTGGGTAGGTAGGGATGACTAGCAAACTAGAATTATCCACTTGAGACAGCTTTATTTATACCAGCTCTTAAGCACCAGTGTGCACCAAAGCCAATTTACACAAGATCCATTACATTGAAATAACACAAAAAGTCTAAGGCCTTAAAACTTAATCCGTGTCACACACTTTCCTACAGATTACTTCAGCTTTCTATAAATCTAAAAATCATCTAAAATTGCTATTAAAATGAATTTGAAATTGAATCTCACAATGTCACAAATGTATAGTCAAAGAACTAACATTCTTATTACCAAGATTCTGGTGGAAGAAAAGGAGATTTTACGGTGGGAAAAAAGATTTTATGGAGGTCTAAGTTCCACAAGCAATGTCTACATTAAACAAATAAAAAAAGTAGTAATTATTTTTTTCTCAATATTTTGTTACTTCTTTCTTTTCCTGCCCTACAGAAAGCCATGAGATGTCATCCATCCCCAGTTTTGGTTTAAAGACTGGGTTTAGGAGCAGTTTCAATGCACTGTGGAATGGTACTGTTTCTCTCAGAAAAGCTATTCCCACGCATTCTGTTTAGAATATCTAAAATAATGAAATAAAAATCAGTATCAAAATTACACTTGCCAAATGAAAAATTTAGCTGGAGAGATGTGACCACCCATGTATCAGTAGTCACTTGATCCGAATTTCTGGTTTTGCAACACACAAATGACTCTCACTGCCTCTTATCCTTCAAGCTCTGTCATAAATGGTAGACATAAAAGACATTAAGTATTCTGGAAATCAGGACAATAGAAGTTGCTAACACTTGTATTTAGGTAGAGCTGTGTGGCTTTGATTTTTCCTCAAAAACATGTTGCTGGCATGAGAGCCTCCCTCTAGAGGCATCATGTTGAGCAATTGAAAAGAATTTGTTGGTTCCTTTATTCAAGGAGGATCATTTTTAATATAAAGCACCATATTTCATATTGATCATGCCTCCTCAATGACACTTTATCCAGTAGGCAGTTAATTACTGAAAGAAAATGGCTGACTCAGAATCACAGAATCACGGAATGTTAGGGGTTGGAAGGGACCTCAGAAGATTACCTAGTCCAACCCCCCTGCCAGGGCAGGACCACCTAGAGTAGATCACACGGGAATGCGTCCAGACGAGTTTTGAACGTCTCCAGAGAAGAAGACTCCACAACCTCTCTGGGCAGCCTGTTCCAGTGCTCTGTCACCCTCACAGTGAAAAAGTTCTTCCCTATGTTAACGTGGAACCCCCTCTGCTCCAGCTTGCACCGTTGCCCCTTGTCTTATCATTGGCCATTACCAAGAAGAGCCCGGCTCTATCCTCCTGACACTCGCCCTTTAAGTATTCATAAACATTAATGAGGTCACCCCTCAGTCTCCTCTTCTCCAAGCTAAAGAGACCCAGCTCCCTCAGCCTTCCATTATAAGGGAGATGTTCCACCCCCTTCATCATCTTTGTGGCTCTGTGCTGGACTCTTTCAAGCAGTTCCCAGTCCTTCTTGAACTGAGGGGCCCAGAACTGGACACACTATTCCAGATGTGGTCTCACCAGGGCAGAGTAGACGGGGAGGAGAACGTCCCTTGATCTACTGACCACACCCCTTCTAATACACCTCAGGATGCCATTGGCCTTCTTGGCCACGAGGGCACATTGCTGGCTCACAGTCATCCTGCTGTCCAGCAGGACCCCCAGGTCCCTTTGCCCTACACTACTCTCTAACAGGTCGGTCCCCAACCCCAACTGGTACATGGGGTTGTTCTTTCCCAGATGCAAGACTCTACCCTTGCCCTTGTTGTAGCTCATTAAATTTCTCCTCCCAGCTCTCCAGCCTGTCCAGGTCTCTCTGAATGGCAGCACAGCCTTCTGGTGTGTCAGCCACTCCTCCCACTTTTGTGTCATCAGTAAACTTGCTGACAGTGCACTCTATTCCCTCACAGATCATTGATGAATATATTGAATAGTACTGGTCCCAGTACCGACCTCTGAGGGACTCCACTAGATACAGGCCTCCAACTAGACTCTGTCCCGTTGACCACAACTCTCTGACTTCTTCCCTTCAACCAATTCACCATCCACCTCATTACTTGATCTTCCAGACCACACTTCCTCAGTTTAGCTGCGAGGATGCTACGGGAGACGATGTCAAATGCTTTACTGAAATCAAGATAAACCACATCTACTGCACTACCATCATCTATCCACCTGGTTATGTCTTCATAAAAGGCTATAAGGCTGGTTAAACATGGTTTCACCTTGGTGAAGCCATGTTGACTGCTCTTAATGACCCTCTTATCCTTGATATACCTAGAGACAGTGCCAAGGATAAGTTGCTGCATCACTTTTCCAGGGATGGAGGTAAGGCTGACTGGTCTGTAGTTACTCAGGTCCTCTTTCTTGCACTTTTTGAAGATTGATTTGCTTTCCTCCAGTCCTCAGGCACCTCATCTGTTCCCCGTGACTTACCAAAAATGATGGAGAGTGGTCTAGCAATGACTTCCACCAGCTCCCTGAGCACCCACAGGGGCATCCCATCAGGGCCCATGGATTTATGTATGTCCAGCTTGCTTAGTTGATCCCTAACCCAGTCCTCATCAACGAAGGCAAACTCCTCCTTTCCCCTGACTTCCTCTGGGGCCTCAGGGGTCTGGGGCTCCTGAAGACAGTCTCCAGCAGTATAAACAGAGGCAATTAAGGCATTCAGTAGCTCCACCATCTTTGTATCCTCTGTCACTAGGGCACCTGCCTTATTTGACAGTGGGCCTACATTGCCTATAGTGTTAGTTTTGTCTGCAATGTATTTGAAGAAGCTCTTTCTGTTGTCCTTGACCTCCCTTGCAAGGCTTAACTCCAAGGAGGGCTTAGCCTTCCTAGTTGCCTCCATACATAGTCTGATAACAGTCTTATATTCCTCCCAAGTGACCATCCCCTCTTTCCAAGTTCTATAGACTCTCTTCCTGGGTTTAGCTCATCAGTTCCCTGTTTAACCATGCGGGTGTCCTGTCTCCCTTACTTGATTTCCTACCCACTGGGATGCTCCAATCTTGAGCTTGGAAAAAGTGGTCCTTCAATATAAATCAACTATCTTGGGCCCCTTTACCTTCTAGTACCCTGTCCCATGGGATTTCCCCTAGCAATTGCTTGGAAAGGCCAAAGTTGGCCCTGTTGAAGTCCAGGGTTGTGATCCTGCTTGATATTCTGTTCCTACCACACAAGATCCTGAACTCCATCATCTCATGATCACTGCAGCCAAGGCTGCCCTCAACCTTCACCGCTTCAACCAGACATTGCTTTTTAGTGAGTATAAGATCTAGTAGTGTTCCTCTCCTAGTTGGCTCATCCACTACTTCAAGAAATTATCATCCATGCACTAGAGGAACCTCCTGGACTGTGAATGGCTAGCTGTATAGGCCTTCCAGCAAATATCTGAGTAGTTAAAATCCCCCACGAGTACCCAGTGTCTAGTAGTGTATGCCTTGTAGTGTGGACTTCACCATCTATACAAGCCCCCACCCATTACAAACCATTACAAACGTTTTTCTCACTGGTCTGTATTTCAGCTTTAATGCTTACTGAGAGATGGACAGATAGAGATGCAAATAAACGCCTGTTATGTAAAGAGATTAGCATGACAAGTTCCCGGCACTATTCCCATATATTCAGTCACCTCTACTGAAGAAGCAGAATTATGGTTACTCATGTCATATATACTAAATGGAATTTATTCCCATTACCCTATGTAAGGTCTGATTCCTGATTAATAGAATTGCAAGACGCTTGAAATCAATTGTAACAATGAGATATTCATATACTTGTGTATTTTTATTCTGGGCTTCTCGTGATGCATTTCCAACTTACTGTAACACCATTAGCATGGCACTAGATTTGCAATAACACTAGGGACTAAAAAGCAAATACTTAAATGCCTACCTTTGAGGTAGATCAACATCTGTGTAAGCTGGACTTAGAAGCAGTATGTCATTTGACATGACTGCATTCCGTATTTTTAAACTTGGGATACAGCAGTTGGGACAATTGAAGTCAAAACGTTATTAGCCTCTTGATGCAGTTTGCTTACATTTAAAATTATTTTCTTAGCAAACAGAGAAGATGAAGTAAAATGTTTTGTAGAGGAGACTGCATTATTGTTTAATGAGGCTGATTTTCTTCAGCTTTTCTACAGAAAGTAATGTATTAGAATTATTCTTAATACTGTACTGGTACCTTACATTCCTTCTGTGTTCCACCAGATAGCCTGTTGTGAAGAAATCTGGTGATCATCACTGGTGTGTCTTCAGGCCATGAATATTATTTTCCCTGTGATCAATGGAGTTGTTCAAATTTATACCTGCAAAGAAACTGTATCATAGTCAAAGAAACAAAGGCATACCTGATACAACAGATTTCATCTGTGCATATGCCAGAGGGTGGACAACTCTGAGCAATAGCCACAAAGATTATAAAATAGTCTTCTCCCATCTCCATTTGGACATCTAATTTCATGATGTTTCTGCAAAGATCTTCTTCATTATTCTCTCTTTCTCCTCACTGTGGGCAGTTGACTCGCTCTCTGCCTGCCCTTCCCATAGCTTATGGGCACAAAAATCTCATTCATTTCTCCTTTCCCTTCCACAATCGTACCATCTGCTGAGATTTGCAGGTGTGTCCTTTCTGTTCCCTGTCCATAAAGTGTTCTTGATTGCTTTCATTGCATGCAAATTTGCTAGCTACTTGTATTTACTAGTCATTTATTTGTATTTTAATGCACAAGAGTACAGGAAAGGATGAACTAGCACTATTTTGCTGCTCAGTGTGCCCAAATCTGTTGGTTAGACTAATACTGGATTCTCTGTCAGACACAAAATTTTTTGTGTGACAAATACCTAGGAACTTGTTATTATTCCATTCGCTAGTTAAAAAATCTTACGGTGGCTTTTACGACACTTCCCCTGGGCACAAGAGAGCACTCTAGTAAATGTTTCTAAGTGATCTAGCATGTTTACAGTGCAGACTTTTCAGATATCCTAGTTACGGAATCTCTGCACTACATTTCTGAGGCATCAGATTCCTGCTAGAGCAGTAGTATGCCTGTAAGTATGTTAGCTATTAAACGTAGTTAAGTCTCTCATGGTATGGATTTTCGCTGCTTCTTTTTTAAGAACAGAAGATACAAATTACTCATTTTCTGTTTAATGTAAGCAAATACTTGTGTTTGTACTTTGTTCTGGTTTTTATCTTGCGTGCATCATGTAGGATAAAGATATTGAAATACCGCTCTAGAAAGAAATGTAATTGCAACTGATGGTATGAAATCTTCCAGTCTTCACTGAAGCCTGATCAAGAACATCTCTTTGTCATGGTCTGACCCCAGTCAGCAACTAAGCACACACAGCCAATCACTCAGTCCCCCCACAGTGGGATGGGGGGAGAATCAGAAGAGTAGAAGTGAGAAAGCTCATGGATTGAGATAGAGACAGTTTAATAGGTAAAGCAAAAGCTGCACACAAAAATAAAGCAAAATAAGGAATTAATTCACTACTTCCCATGAGCAGGCTTAGAGACATTTCCAGGAAAGCAGGGCTCCATCATACATAACAGTTACTTGAGAAGAGAAATGCTATCACTCCACATGTCCCCCCTTCCTTCTCCATCCACCTTTTGTTGCTGAGCACGACATCATATGGTATGGAATATCCCTTTGGTCAGTTGGGTTTGGCTGTCCTGGCTGTGTCCCCTCCCAACTTCTTGTGCACCCCCAGCCTCCTTGCTAGCAGGGTGTGGTGAGAAGCAGAAAATGCCTTGATGCTGTGTAGGCACTGCTTATCAGTAACTAAAACATCCCTGCGTTATCAACATTGTTTTCAGCAGAAATCCGAAACATAACCCCACACTAGCTACTGGGAAGAAAATTAACTCTATTCTAGCCAAAACCAGCATACTTTTCCAGCTACTGTCAGATATTTTCCCAAACTTAGAAAATTCTTTCTTTCTTCTATGGCAAGCACTATGTAAAAAGAAAAATAATATTTTGCCACTGAAGCTTTTTGCTGACATGGGTGAAAAATTTGACTAATTTGGATGGAGTAGCAATGTAAGAAACTGATTATCATTATGTTAACTTGGTGTGTTATATACTATTGTGAATCCATAATGATGAGTTACAGAATAATTCATATACAGGCATTTCTCTGAAGTTAGGAATGGTGAGACTTGATATATGAAATGCCACAGAAATAAATTTAGTAGGAAGCCTTTTTATTGAACTCTATTGTCTATGACCTTCAGGACATACAAGCTACAAAGCATTTGCTCTGCCATTTCTATGTTGCATAGTTAAGGAGGTTTCCTTCCTGTCTTTCTGTTCATTTAATTTCATTTCAGATCAAAGAGTAAAATTGTATGCAAAGGAATGCTATACGGTAATATTAAGACAGGTTTTTTATATTGCTTTAAGCAAATAGGATTCCCACATACTGTTTTGACATTTCAGTAGACACACTGCTGTTGCATCATAGCAATTTTGTTATAAATTACCTGAATTATCTTTATTTATTATTTCTTTCTGGTAGTGTATGTGCTAAGCTATGGTGCTGTGAAAGTATAATAATGAATCCTGTTTCCTACCTAAATTTCATATAATTAGAAATATATCATCCCCAAAAATGTTACCACTTTTAACAAGTGAATATGTTAAATAGTTTATTGGTCTTTCAAAACATTTCATAACATTTAAGGAGCTTACTATTTCTAAGTGTGTAAATGTGTTTGATTTGACACTCAAGATTAAATACCATTAGGAAAAACATTTGTTTATCCAGCACAGTAGTGGTTAAACTTCAAACTGATTTGAAAGTAGAAAGAAGAGTTACACTGTAATGCAGATTCAAAATTCAATGCGTTTATATTTTAGGTTGTTTCAGATGGTTTTATTAAAAACAAACAAACAAAAATAAATTAAAATAAATTGAATTGTCATAACATTTCCATTAAAAACTAATTTGGTTGTTATCCTCAGCGATCATCACAGTTACCTTTAGAATATCAGAATCCTAACTCACAGACTGCAGTTCCGTATTTTAAAAAGTATATGTAAATTCATTTCAGATAAATAATTAACTAGTCTTTGAAAGATTTTGAGGATAAAGACTATTTAGAATTCCAGTAATACTATTATGGAATACATTCACATTTTCAGCTTTCAAGGAATATTGTGAGGTATATGTGCTTAGGCATTAATAAATAAAGGATAGTAGTTTCATAACTACATACTGGGATTTAATAAAGAAGAGCTGTTATGATAACTTTTTAAGGGAGGATTAACAAACTACAACATTGTGCCAAATTGTTTTAATACAAAGGCTCCCTCCAATGGTGGAAAGTTACTTCACATAAAATTTATTGCTATATATGGATGAATGAAACAGGAAGTAAGATAGATGGAAGAATTAAAAAAATAAAGTTATTTCCTGTGGCTTACATTAAGCGATTTCTTAATGGATACATTAGTCGCTACACCATAACATCTAGACAAAGAAAATATCCACAAGTATTACAAAACAACCTCATAGGCTTCCTTCACATAATCTATTTAGGCATTCAGTTCTTTTTTGAGGTTTGATGCATCACTGTCAGGAAAGAGAGTGAAAAAGCTCTGTCGAAAACTCGCATATGAGAAACTTCGTGTAAGAAGAATGGTACCAACAGTGGTATGGAGCCTGTCCATCTAATTGCTGGGTCATTTTACTACTGGATAACATGTTCAAAATTATTTGGATAATATTATATCAGCATTAATACATTTCTTAGCATTAGCATTACTAGACTTGGTTTGTAGAGTAAAGAAATAAGACTGTTGACAGAAGACCTGGCATGGAGAGCCTACAGAGTGGCTTTCAACTAAGAAAAAGTAGTTTCTGAATTTCACCTTTTACTTATATTGAAGCTTGTGATAGTCGTCTTTTAATAAAAACTACAGGGACAAAAGTCATCCTGTTTCCACTTATTTTTTACCATCGAGAAAGAGGAAATTGCAGTGATTTAAGTCTAGGGCATGGGAGATATAGTTTATACAGATGTTTGACCAAATACTTCACAGTGTGCTGAACATTTAACCTGCTTTTTTCTAAATTTCCCTGTCTGAGGATAGGTGATAATGACATCTTTTTTCAAGTGTTTTGACATTTATAGAGGCTGGTCGTGGTTTGAGCCTACCCAGATGGCTCCAAAAGCCCCACGCAGCACTCCCTCACCCCTGCCCCGTTCCCTGAAGGATGGGGTGGAGAAAATACAACCAACAGGGCTTGAGGGTCGAGACAAAGAACAGGGAGGGCTCACTCACCAGTCATGGTCGCGGGCAACAGACAGACTCAACTTGGGGATAACAACATACATTTGATACAAACAACCACCACCATCAAGGACAATAAGAGATACAACCAGATCTTAAATACAACACACCTTCCCCCCCACCCCTCCAGTCTCCCCGTGCTCAGCTCTGCTCCCTCTTCCCCTCCAGCAGCGCAGGGGGCAGGGAACAGGGTTCACAGTCTGTCCGGCACAAGGTGTCCCCGCTGCTCCTTCCCCCTCAGGGAGAGGGGCCCTCACAGCCCTCCCCTGTCCCACCGTGGGGTCCCTCTCATGGCAGACAGCCCTCCAGGAACTGCCCCTGACGTGCGGAAAAGACTTTACTACCTGAAAGGTTATAAAGTAGGTATGTTTATTGCGCGCAGATGCACGGGGGATCGCTCCACCATAAACGTGCATACCCACCATGGCCGCTTGTCCAGTATTTATACAGTTAAAACATCACCTATTTCAAAACGCCTATACATATGTATGACCTATCCCCGAAAAGGCAGTTCATTCCGGTCACTTCTTTTCCATAATCTCTGTCTCAGGCTCCTCCTGGGTGGGCTTGTGCAGTTCCTCCTGGTGGTCGTGGGCAGGGGTCTTCAGGGATGAAGGCCGTAGGTCTTCCTGGCTGTGTACTCCTCACCTCTCCCCTGGAATCTCTAATGTGGCTGAGCTTGCAGTATCAGACTGGTTTCAGCCTGGTCTGTCCTTATGTGCACATCTGTCTATCTCCTTTTTGTTCATGTTTAGAGATGGATGTTAGCTAGCCTTCCTTAGCTCTTATCTCCTCCTGCCTTTGACGCCTTTGAGCCATGAATTATGTCCTTGTTTCTGTCTTTTCTGTTTCCCTTATCAGCTTCTTTCTCAAGCAATTTGCAGGGGTTAGTGACTAATTGCTTACTTGCATGCATCTTAGTTCTGGGAAGCAAGTTTTAGTAGTTTTAGCTTTTTCTATGTAGCTCTCTATTAATATTTTCGATATATATTCGGTTATAAAATATATTTTCTATATGTCCCCCTATCACCCCAATGCGAGTCCTTCCCGTGGGGCCGCAGCTCCCCAGAACCCCCCAGCGCGGGTCCCTCCCAGGGCTGCAGGGCGACCTCTGGGCCACCACTGGGCTCCAGGGGCTGCAGGGGCTCAGCCGCCACCCCACCATGGGCCGCAGGGGAACCTCTGCACTGGCACAGCTCCCCCTCCCCTGCCTCACTGACCCGGGTGTCCGCAGGGCTCTCTCCTCATCCCCCTTCGCTCACCAACACAAACACACAAAACGAGACAGCAATCAAGCCCTTCTTTCGCTCTTAAAAATAGTTATTTGCAGAGATGCCATTGGTCTGGCCTTGGCCAGAGGCGGGTCCAAAACTGGAGCCAAGGGAGCTTCTTGAAGCCTCTTACAGGAGACATCTCCGTAGCCCCCTCCCCCACTACCAAAACCCCACCAGACACCAAACCACCACAAGCTCTCATTAATTTTAGTAATTGTTGTTTTCTTCTTTCTGTTCCTTAAAATGCATTTGCAAATGTTTTTACACAGGCTGTTTCAAGACCATGTATCTTCTTTTTAGTTAATATTGTAAGTGAAACATAGATTCACTGCTTACACAAATCTAAGTACCCAAGAGACTTTTTTAGGGGCATATTGTCAGCAAACAAAGTACAAAAGTAGAATGAAAAATAATATGACATAAAATACAATCCAGTTATTGGTTAAAGGTATGTCATGGCTTGCTGATTTCATTATTTTGTTTGAAGTTTAAGTAACAGATTAATTTGGTTTTGATGTTTAGCTGTTCCTTAGCACTTCTAGCTGAAAGATAGATCTTCTTTGCAAGTCTTTTGGAACAAGTTTGTTTTAAACAATGCTCAAAAGAGGGAACTGCAAAAGCAACAATTTATCTTTGCAAGTTTGTAGAGGAACTGTGTGTAGTTGATGTATATTATTGAGGAATTCCACTGGTCATATTGACCAACTTGCTGATCATTTTAATTGTATAATGTATTTCTTGCATCCTTCACTGCCTGTTGCCTTTTATGCTGTGAATTTTAGGAAAATTTTGCTCTTTAAAAGCTTGAGAACATCCAGAACACTTCTACAATGTTACGATTTGCCATTACTACCAGAAAAAAAGAAAAAAAAAAAAAGAGCTTAAAGAAGTTTAGAAGTAGGAATAGGCAAATAACAGGACCATGTAACAGGACATGGCTTTGAACTACCTAATATAAACATGAATATAAAGATCCTGAGTTTTAAATCTAAGAATATCAGTAGACAGCAAAGATTAGGTCATGGTCATACTGGTCAACGAAACAGTTTAATGCATTAAACCATTCCCCCTAATGTGCTGCCATAAACAGGAAAAGATACTGCAGGTAGCAATTGAGACTTTGTTCTGGAATATCTCAGAGAATTCTTTTGGATGCTGAATAATTTGAAATAGCTAACTATGTATAGTCGCTGGAGTTATATTTCTTCAAAAGATAGCCACTCTCTTCCTGCTTTTCGTCATAGTACATCAGAATAACTCTCCATAAGGTATTCTATAATAAGCAGAGACACAATTGAGTAACTTCTTATGAAGGGAAGTTACTTAAGATAACTATGTACAATGTAATCTTTAATTAAATAAATTCCCTTTCTAAGTTTCTAGCTCATCATGTATAAAACCATTAGTAATGCAGTTGCAAAATAGTTTTTTGAAACATTCTGAAGAGCACTCAATAGTTCATTTTTGCCACCTGTAGTTTTAATAGCACTCAGAGATGGCTAGAAACTAACTGAGATATTTGTGTTCTTCTTGATAAGAGAAATAATTTTCCATGCAAAAAAAAAGTATCATGTAACATCATCATGCAACAATGGAAAGTATTTTATGTGAACACCTCTTAGTTACCTCACACTGATTTTGTCAACTGCTTTTGCTGGTTTTAGTAGTAGAATTCATAAATCACACAACAAAGCTCAGAGCATTCTTGAGTTAACTAGTACATCACTGCTAAACTTCCTCCTCTGACAAAATTATCCAGGTTGATGGGTTCTGTTCCAGTTGTTATTAAACATGAAATGAGAATTTTCATGTAAGTATACTTATTTAACATAGTAATATTTGTATTTAATTTGAAGTAATATCTGTAATGTATGTCATAATATTTCTTACAATGGGTACACAATTTATGTAAAAACATTGTGCATATTATTCAGTCCTAGAGTATGTTTTACAGTGTATATATAATGTATTATACAGTAAAAGTTGCTTTCATAAATAAGTGTCATCTATTCTAAGTGATCTAAAGTATGGCTCTCTATACACAGTCCGTGACTCATACACTGCTTTACCTATGGGGGACTTTTTGACTGGCTGAGGAAGTTTTGGACATGATGCTGGTGTTATCCCTGGTCTAAAACCAATTTGCTTTCTAAATATGGGATGGAGGGAGAAACAAAGAACTTTCTTTTTGCCTTATTTTCATATAAGCTTGCCTTCACAATTGTTATAAGCCTGGTGATGCCCTTCTACACACAGGATTTAACTTTACTGATGCAGTCCAGAACATATGTCATTTTGGTGCCACAATGAACTAAATAATTCTGTCTTCAAAGCAGTGTTAGAACAGCTTGAGGTAAAGAAACTGCAGGGTTAGAAATTGAGTAGGAGGGTTAAATCAAGTTTGAGAGTAGGCCCTCATTTCAGGCTTCAGTACAGCCCAGGGTACTTTTCCTTTGTGGAATAAAATAGGCTATGAAGAGCTATCTATTTAGACATCTATGCTGCTGAATGCCCCTGTTACTATTTAAGGCTAAACTGCACTATAGTGATTCCACGTTTCAAAAATTGCATTCTTTGAGAAAGGTGATATGTCTTCCTAATATTAAAAAGTAGTATAATGTAGTATCTGTAAGAGGATCAACTAAGATTCAGTAGGCAGTTATATTGGAGGTGTTAGCTTTACAACCCTATTAATATTTATGCAAATGATCATTATTATGTCTAACATTCATACTAACTGATGGTCACATTGACTCTTTTAACCGTCAGATGCCTGTGTAGATTGTGAGGATTCTGCATAATCTAGAATAATAGCGTGTTTCCTCTGAGTGATTTAGCACAAGAATGAAGTGATCTGATCAGTCTGAAGAAGGCAGGGGTAGGAGGAAGGAAGCTCATTATATGGTTATAATTGCTGTGTGTTTAAACAATTACTGGATAAGACAGTGAAACAGTAATTGTATTCTACTGTAGAGACAGGATTGTGTCTGTCATGTTGAATATGCTACTACTCTGAAAAGCCTACAAGCTACTTTCTTAGGCTTCGGGTATGCCTTTAGTATTTGTAGTCTGGAGGAAAAGCTGTCTGATTGTTTTCTCTTTCTCTTGTGAAAAGGATTAAAACTGAAAAAAGCCTCAATCTATATATTTTAACCTTTAGAGTGTTTAAAATCAAGCAATAAAGGCCCATTTAACACTCAACGCTGTTGATACACTTTTAAATCCTGTTTTTCCCAGATAAAGGCTTTGTAAAATGACAGCTAAAAATATTGATTTCTAAACTGACCATTCTGAATGCTTTAAGGGGTAGTTTAAATTACTTTTAGGCTGTTACGGAAGGCAAAACCTAAATTTAAATTACGAACACATGGCTTAATTATACCCTGCAGTAAAAAATCAAGCAATATGCATTCGATTCTCAAAACTTAACAACTAATTTTCATGAAGTGACTGCCCTCCAAAAATTATTTTGGAAAAAATCTAAATCTTAATCGAACATTTCATTTCCTCACAGTACTTAAACTTCTGGGGCCTGGGTTCTGGTTCAGTCAGCAAACTAATTGGCACTTTCATTGGCAGTTATATTTGTTAGACTGCAAACAAGGATTTAAAGGGAAAAGAGGTCTGGAAGGGTCTCACCCTTCAAATAGTAGAACTTCTCCAGTGTTTGTTTTGTCGTGTTTCCACCTTCATCTGCTGTGATAGTGAAATTATACAGCATGAAGATGAAAGTTGTGTGGACATTCAGAGTCTCTAACTCTCATTGTTTAATACTACTTTAATAGGCTAGCTGTAATGAGCTCATTTATTAACTTTTTTCTTTTTTCTTTTTTTCTATTGAATGTTCAGAGATTAGAATTTATTAAAATTTTACTACTACAGCAGAGGGAAGATGCAAAGATTAATTTATAGGAGAGTAAATGATAAATGCAATGAAGGTCAGCTCTGCTTCAAAAACCAGTGGAAAGAGAAGCTGCCTACCTAAAGATACTGGTTTCTGTATGCTTCTGCAGTTATAACATCTGTGGCTTACAGCTATAGCAACAGTCCTTAGATCCAGAAACATGTAAGCTTTTTAATTCTGCTCATCAAAATATTTCAGAGAGCTATTTATGTCTAATTTATTAGATCATTAAATCAAAAGTGAAAAAATTCTTTTTGCTTCACATATCACAGACAATAAGAAAAAAATTACCACACAACACCTGAACGTGTAATCAACAAAATCAAAAGATATTCATCAGTCTTTAGGATGCTAAATTTCATGATTACAGCTCTTTAGATTTTTTAAGTTCTTCTTTACATTTCTTTATGTTTCTTTATGTTTACTTCGTGTATCAAAAAGGGAAAGTAGTCTTATCAGTTAAATACTGCCAAAAATATTTCTATGATAATATTTTAATTTTTTATCTCTCAGGAAAAAAAAAAGGAAATTTAGATTTTTCTTTTTCAACAGAACATTAAATTCCCTATACAATACTCTGAATTATTTAGTTGGAAACCAGAGTCTTTCAACACCATGGTCTGTCAGTATAAGAACTTTTTTTGATTCAGCATAGTATGTGTCTAAAAGACAGGTTTGCAATGAGATTGATCGAACATTTTGGCAAGAGGAAATCATAGAGCTCGCTCTGTTGTCTTGTGAAAAAATATTAAATGGTACAATACACTGAAATGCCAGGATGCTCTACATATTCTGTGAAAGCAATATTTGGTTTTGAAATGCTTCATTCACTCAGGTTTCAGAAGATGTGAGATTTTTCAATGAGTGTGGTGTCAGTACTGTACATATGTGTATAGCACAGATGACTTAACACTGTCAAGAAGAATAATCAGGATTTATTCAGTGGTTGTTCCTATGGAATTTACTGACAACTACATTTTATTCCTGTGCTTGACTGTTTGCCAGATGAGAGTATAAAATGAAAAGATCAGCAATACTTCCATTTATATCTGTATTCAATATGGATGTGACTGATCTCTTTTTCATTTTCTTCTAGGCTTTTTCTGGAAACACAAATGCAGACAGTGTCGTATACTATAAGCTTCAGCATTCCATTAAAGCCAGATTTCTCCGTTTCGTGCCTTTGGACTGGAATCCAAACGGCAGAATTGGAATGCGCATTGAAGTGTATGGATGCACATACAGTAAGTGTTTTGCTGAATCAGCTAAATGAAATGACTGTTCATCATTGCTTTTTGCTACCTAAATTACACTTGAAAGTAGATTTCCAAGCTTAAATTTAATCTTTAATAAAACTGATTCAGTAAGTTTATGTGTGCAGACTTCGCTATTTCTGCATCATCTAATTATCTGATGCTTATTTTCCAGTTCTTTCTCTGTTGGAATAAATGGTGTGGACATAATCCAATAACTGATCTACTGCAGACTCTTTTTGATAGTCTTAAAAACTGCATCTTAACATGGTATACTTTCTACGTGAAGGACAAAATGTGGACAATTTTAAATGTATATGGTCATGGTCCTGAGCAAATAAGAGTACAAGTAGATAGACCTACAAATAAACAACTGAAGGATATTTTAAAGTTGTTATATATTTAAGGTGTACTTTAATTACTATTAATTACTGCGTTAATGAATAAAACATTAAAAACTGGTATAAGCATTTGGAAGACAAATGCATAATTCTTATAATTTATTGATCTGCTGGACAATGTAAATCTTCCTGCTGTCTTCCTTTACAGCTCTTCATCCCTGGACTTTTAAAAAAATATTCTTCTTAGAAAGCTGATTACTGCTTTTTATTCTCCACATCTTCTTTCCATGAAGGGAACAGGATATATTTTAAGCAATTTAAGCAAAACCTCTTTAATTGTTTGGTTTAAGTACTTTAATCTGTTGGGTTTTTAGGATTTTTTTTTTCAATTTCTAGCCCTAAGTCATGCTTTACACAGCTGATCTCTTCTGAATGGTCTCCATATATGTGTCTTCTATTTCCATTCATTACTATCTGACTTTAAACTGAACATCAGTAAAGCACATCTCTGGGCTTTCTACCTTAAACTTGGC
Organism: Leptosomus discolor; assembly: GCF_034619465.1. Taxonomy (NCBI): domain Eukaryota; kingdom Metazoa; phylum Chordata; class Aves; order Leptosomiformes; family Leptosomidae; genus Leptosomus; species Leptosomus discolor. The sequence continues at coordinate 42,674,180 of NC_141419.1, read as the reverse complement.
CTTGTAAAAGCGAGTAAAAAGAGTAAAAGATTAAGGATATCGAAAATTTCAACCTGGCTGCAGATTAGGTCACAGATAAGCTGCCCCATCCCAGAGAACAGACAGCTCATGCCAGGAGAAGGGTGTGAGAAGCTAAGAACACACAGAATCCCTTGGCAACATCTGCCTGGAGACTATGAACCTGACTTCTTATTACTAGAACAATCTAATGATACTGCTTTAAGTAGTAAATGTGGCCAAGATTCAACTTACCAGCCACTGTTTTAAGTACCAAGGCTACTAAAAGTTAAAAATGGAAGCTGAACATATGACTTTATCATTCCTAGCTGAAAGTTCATCTGAGTCTCCCATTTGAAATCTCATGTCTGTGGTACTTCATGAGAGTACATTCTTTTCTGTCTATAAGCTTCACTGAAAGTCTATCAGATTTGCTTCTTCCCAGTCCTTTACCTTGTGCATTCAACAGTGTTTACATCCTTAGTCAAAGTCTTGTTCTCAAACATTTCCAAACCGAAGAGCTTTCTTTAGCATATACCTAAAATCTAGATTTTAATTATCTGTGTTCACTACTGTGATTTTCCCTGTCATACCTAATAAAGCATCTTATGGCTTTCTTCTGTGAACCTTATTGCCATGCAGCCAACAGAAAATCTACAGGTCTAAAGGATAAAAAGAAGACAATGTCCATGTTACTAAAAATAATAAAACCTATTGAATAAACAGTTGTACAATTAAAATATTTTGTGCGTGATTAGTAACTACTTTTGAAAAATATTATGTATTTTACTTATTTGGTACGGGATCAATCCTATAGATAGCTTATGGAAACAAATCAATGACAACTATCTTCTAAGATGAGGCTGAATTTAAAAGGAGTATTTACTTCATCTGTTATCCACTGTAATGCAGTACGTAAAGAATCTGATAGCATCAAAAATATAAAAACTTTTTTTAAGCTGGTTAAGATTTTTTTCTATATTAATGACATTCTGAGTTCTTGAAATGCTTATTTTTTCTGTCTATAAATGCTTTTATTCCAAATAAATTGCAGACTGTTTATCATCTCTTTTTTTATTTCAAACATCTAGAATTACTATGTGCTTTTAGTAGTACAATTCAGTGATTGCTGTTGAAGAAAAAATAGGTGATTATAGTCTTATAGTGTTAAAATATATTTAACAATTTGAAAGACAAATTCTTTCTCTCCAGTCTTTTCCTCCATCTGTCAGACACATGCAGGATGTGTATTTATTGTTACAGCAATTGTTTCTGAATTGCTACCTACTTTTCTAGGTGGTACCAGAAAATAAAGAAAAGCAGAAATGCCAATGATACCTACTTTAGCTTTGATTCACACTTTCCAGATTTCATGTTTTTTCCCTTCAGAGAGATCTCACTGGTCTTATAATGTAAGAATATGCAACTCTCTTTTCATTTACCACTGAATACGTGGACTGTGTTCTGTATTCACGTGCAAATGCAGGAATTTCTTCCTTCAGTCTTACCTGTTGCAAATTACACAACTAAAACTAAAACTGCAAGAATATATAAAGTCAATCTCACCATTCTATAAAGTGATACTGAAAAATGCATGTCTGTTAGATCCAAAAGAAGTCATTAATATCTTAGTGGAGTAATACTCAAAGGACGACTGTTGTAACAGCTTCCAAGTTGCTGCTCGATTGTCTTCCAGGCAAATCCCTGCTCTGAATAACTTACCCTAGTATCCTCAGAACTAACCTTTCCCTTGTAATTACAGTGAGGTTTGGTAACGTCCAAAGGACAAACCAGGTTATTAAGAGTTTTGTTTCCTTTTTTTAATTTTTTTTTTTTTTTTTTACACAGAACTCCTTTTTTACTATAAACTTTTTAGGCTAAGGACTGTAAGATTTTATGTTTGTAAAGCATACATCTAGAACAAGTTCTTCCATTTTTGCCTCTTAGCACTTATGGAATAAAAAGGCTAAATAAGGGTAATCAGTTATGGAGTTGTATGAAACATTAAAAGAGTTCCCTTGTACTCTTTGTGTTTAATTCTCCTTCCTCACTTTTCTACCTCTGCCATGTTCCTCAGTTTTGTACTCCTGTTCTGTAGGCTTTTGCATGTAAGAAAGAAAGAAAGATGTTTTCTGCCTCCAGTAAAAAGGGGAAATTAGAAGTCTCTTTGTCTTTCTCTTTTCTCCTTTCATTACAACACTCTCTTTCTCATTCCATCCTCTGAAAACCAGCAGGCTAAAAATAGAAAAAAAAGGATGTCTTTTTCATATGACAGACAGAGAGATGGGTTTAAATGTGAAATTGTATAAAATTGTAGAAGAAAGATAACTAGGAACTAAATGCATGCTGTACATTAAAACATTGTTAGATGCAGTGCTTAACAACAAGCACTGCAGATACTGCGATATGCAAACACTTTTCAGCCATCCTCTGACACTGTTAAATGTGTTAAGGCTTTTTGAGCATTCTCTTCCTGGCTGGAATGCATAAAATCAATGGCACAGTTACATCAGTCAATGAAAGGACTTCCCATCCTCTTCATAACTGGGATAATCCACTTTCAAGGGCTTGATGTGAATGTGATTATAAAAAAGTACATTTTAAATGTGGTTGATGATGAAAAATTTTAATGTGCCTCTTCCTCCCCCTCCCCCCCCCCCCTCCTCAAGAGGCTTTGTTTAAAACAACACCCAAGTCCTGATTTACCTAACTTTTCTGAACACTGAATCTTTTCAGGCGTGCTTTCCCCAAAATTGGAAAGGGCCAGAGAGCAGATTTCTCATTTTAATACAAGTGGTCAGGACTAAGGATGTCTGAAAACAATAAAAACCCCAGTTTGCATTGTTTTAAGTTTTTTCCTAATAGAGCATTAGCATTAGTTTAAATTATTAAAGATCAACAAAAATAAAGTCATTTTTCAGACAACAAAAACATTTGCTCAGGATCACTAGAACTCTTGATCCTGTGGTGTATGAGGAGGCTTCCAGAATTTCCCATTTCATTAATTCAAAGGTATTTTCACAGTATATGAAGGATTTAGATTAAGCTAATTTGAGAAGGGTACACTGTAAATTGTGAAAACACAACATGACTGTTCACAAAGCAAATCAATCTTTTTTTATTTTCCTTATTTACAACAGTAGAGAAGAGAAAATCCACGGAGACTGGTGTTCAAGTCCAGGGACTATTAGAAGCTGAGAGCAGTTGGTAAATAGGAAAGAAGAAAATGCTATGGCACCCTGGGTATTCAGGCTGACTCCTTCTGTTCTAGTAACTCTGTAGGAAACCCAAGCTTTCTGTCTCACAACTCTTTCAATTTATTTCTAGTGGTAACGCGTAGATGGTGAAGACAAAAGCTGTGTGAGAAATGTTATAAGAATTTTGATTAACATCTGCAGTCCTTTCACAATCTTCATTCATGCATGGTGATGGGGGGAAGGTTTGATTTTTGTTTATTTTCCAAATTTGGACAGAGTAGACTTTGCTTCTTAGAAGCTAGTGCTGCAGAATAGTGAAAGGGATTTTGGAAAGCAGTGCTAAATGTTGTTTATGCGCTTGTCTGAATAACAAATAACAAGAGTATGTTCCAAATCAAAAAAACTTGCTGTTATGAGTACCTACTAAGAATATATCTAGTTAGCTGGTTTGCTAGATACATAACAACGTACAAGTCCTATTATTGAAGTTTTTACTGAAGCTACTAAACTTCACATTAATTATTTAAATTTAACATTGATTAATGCTTTTACTGTCCACATTAATTCAATGACATAATGAAGTAAATTGTTGAACCTAGGATTCATTTTTAGGTACAATGTTATATTTATTCATTGCACATTTGGTAAATTTTTCATAAGTGAGAAGTACATTATCAAGATGTGAAGAAAATCAAGAAACTATATTTAAAAATATAGCTGCATTCACTTGACAAGAGTTTTTGAAAATGCAATATAAGTGACCGACTTTATGTACTATAGTTAATTTGAACTGAGTTCATTTCCATGCTGACAATGTGGAGAAATACTTCTAGTGAAATTAAATAAAGTTAGTAAATAGATAATAGGTTTCCATTGGCTTCAAGAAGTCAACTAATCAGTTGAAAAATAACTTCAAAATTTATTGAGTGTCCTTTACATCTTCTTTTATTTTGCAAATGTATCTTTCAAGGGTAATTAGCTTTTTCTTCTTTACTTATGAACTGTGAATACTCTATGAGATTTTTACACTGTTATCAGTTCCTTTGTGTGTGTCTTGTTCAATCTGTACAGATTTTGACAGATATTCTTTTATATTATTGGGATAAAATCAGCCCTTCCCTTCCCTTCCCTTCCCTTCCCTTCCCTTCCCTTCCCTTCCCTTCCCTTCCCTTCCCTTCCCTTCCCTTCCCTTCCCTTCCCTTCCCTTCCCTTCCCTTCCCTTCCCTTCCCTTCCCTTCCCTTCCCTTCCCTTCCCTTCCCTTCCCTTCCCTTCCCTTCCCTTCCCTTCCCTTCCCTTCCCTTCCCTTCCCTTCCCTTCCCTTCCCTTCCCTTCCCTTCCCTTCCCTTCCCTTCCCTTCCCTTCCCTTCCCTTCCCTTCCCTTCCCTTCCCTTCCCTTCCCTTCCCTTCCCTTCCCTTCCCTTCCCTTCCCTTCCCTTCCCTTCCCTTCCCTTCCCTTCCCTTCCCTTCCCTTCCCTTCCCTTCCCTTCCCTTCCCTTCCCTTCCCTTCCCTTCCCTTCCCTTCCCTTCCCTTCCCTTCCCTTCCCTTCCCTTCCCTTCCCTTCCCTTCCCTTCCCTTCCCTTCCCTTCCCTTCCCTTCCCTTCCCTTCCCTTCCCTTCCCTTCCCTCTTCCACCAAGTAAAGTGCAAGCATGTGACCTTGGAAGAAATTAGATGTAATAAAAAGAAAGTAGATTTCACTGGAGCACTGTCATGGAGCTGTAACACTGTACCTACCTTTTAGCACAATTATGATAAGTAGGAATGTAAGTGAATAAGTCAGAAAGCATACATTATAATTTAATAATCAAAATTCCTCAGTATTTCTCTTTTCTTCATCTATAAAGCTCAGGAGTTTATTGTTTCATCTATTATAGTATAGAATCAAGCAGCTCAAGGGAAATGATTCTCCCCCTCTACTGTTATGAGACCCCACCTGCAGTACTGCGTCCAGATCTGGGGTTGCCAAGCACAAGACATGGACCTGCCAGAGCAGGTCAGGAGGAGGGCCATGAAGATGATCAGGGGACTGGAACAGCTCTTCTGTGAGGCCAGGCTGAGAGAGTTGGGATTTTTCAGCCTGGAGAAGAGAAGGCTCTGGGGAGACATTATAGGTGGCCTTTCAATACTTAAAGGGGATTTTATAATAAAGATGGAGGGAGATTTTTTTTCAGGGCCTATAGCGATGGGAAAGTAATGGTTTTAAACTGAAAGAGAGTAGATTTAGATTGGACATAAAGAAGAATTTTTTTTTTTTTTTTTTTTTTTTGATGATGAGGGTGAGACACTGGAACAGGTTGCTCAGAGAATTTGCGGATGCCCCCTCATTAGAAGTGTTAAAGGCCAGGTTGGATGGGGCTTTGAGCAACCCGATCTACTGAAAGTTATTCCTACCCTTGGCAGGGGCATCGGAATTAGGTGATCTTTAAAAAGAATCTTCCAACCTGAACTTCTATGCTATGATGATGTTCCTTGAGGTGTGTCCCCAGCTCTCCCTGTTGCAGATATTGGAGGCCCCCCCTATCTGCCCATCTGACCTGCTTTCTAGAAAGGTTTGCTGCTTGCTAGGGACATGAATCCAGGACATTGTGGAGACACTGTTGAAGCTTGTCTAGGCTTCAGACTATCCCCCTCTGCTGCTTTTCCATGTGGGCACCAACAGTACTGCCAGGGGAGACCTGATGTGTATCAAGAATGACTACATGGCTCTAGGGGCAAGGGGCAAGGGCATAGGGTCTCAGGTTGCACTTTCCTGTTCCTGCTGACAAGTGTTTAAGTGCTTGAGGAGGACTGCATGGATCCTTTGGATCAACAGCTAGTTGCATAGCTGGTGTTAGCAGCAATTATTCAGATTTAACAACTTGAGGATCAGGAGTTGCTAGGAAGAGACAGAATCCACCTGACCATGTAGAGCAAAAGCATCTTTTCCAGCTGTCTGGCCAACCTGGTGAGAAGAGGTCTAAACTAGGAATGATACGGGAAGCAGATGATGGCCCAAAATCAAGTGAGGAAGTGGTGGACTGGTTTGAGAAACAAACGCTTCAGGGCATTGTGGACAAGAGAGACCATGGAAACAACAAACCATGGCTGAAGTGCAAGCATTTGACCATCTCAAGTGCAAACACGCAAACAGGGAAGTACTACTGTGTAGGCAACACGATGGGGGAAGTTCTTACACTTTTTCTGAGGAATCAACACAGGTGGATGCCTTTCTGAAGTGTCTGTGTGCTACTGCACACAACATAGGGAACACACAGAAGAAACTGAGATCTTCATGCATTTGAAAGCCTATGATCTCATCACAACGACAGAAACATAGTGGAATATTTCACATGACTGGAGTAGTGCCATCAATGGATACAGGCTATTTAGGAAGGACTAGACAGGACAATAAGGAAAGGTAGTTAACATTTATGTGAGCAAGCAGCAGGGGTGTATGGAGCTTTGCCTGGGGACAGGTGATGAGACAGGTCAGAGTTTGTAGATCAGGATTAGAGGACACAAAAAAGGTTGTGGCATTGTGGTGCATGTCTGATACAGACTGCCTGATATGAGAGAAACTGATGAGTCCTTTTTCAGACAACTGGAAGAAGCCTTGGGTTCCTAGCCCTTGTTCTTTAATCACCCTGACATCTGCTGGTGGGACAGCATAGCAGAGTACAAGCAGTGCAGGCATTTTCTGCAATTCTTTGGTGATAACTTCCCAACACAGGCAATCAAAAAGCTGACAAGATGAACACTCTAGTGGCCCTCATACTTAGAAACAAGGAAGAACTGATGGTGGATGTGAAAACTGGGGCAACCTTGGCCGCAACAACCATGAGACTGTGATGTTCAAGATTCTGAGAGAAGGGAACAGGGTACATAACAGTATCACAGCCCTGGCCTTCAGGACAGCAGGCTTTTTCATGCTCAGGGACCTGATTGTAAGAGTGACATGGGAGGTGGTCCTCAAGACAAAAGAGATCCAGGAGAGCTGGTTGATTTTCAAAGATCATTTCCTCCAAGCTCAGGAAAGGTCTATCCTGACAAGCAGGAAATAAAGCAAAGTAGAAGCAGGTCTGCATGGATGACTGAGGAGCTTGTAGCTGAGCTCAGGAATAAAAAGGAAGTGTACAAAAGGTGGAAGCAAGGTCAGATGACCCAGGAGGAATACAAAAATATTGTCTGAGCATGCAATGATGTGGTTAGGAGAGCCAAACCACCCGAATTTGAAACTGATAAAGGTCATAGAAGGCAACAAGAAGGGCTTCCACAGGTATATCAGGAGCAAACGGAAGACTAGGAAAAATATGGGCTCATTGCTGAGTGGGGCAGGGGACCTGAAAGCATGGATAAGGCCAAGGTACTCAATGCCTTTTTCACCTTGGTCTTTGCTGGTAAGACTTGCCTTCAAGAATTTCAGGTCTCTGAGGCCCACTGGAAAGACTAGAGCAAGGGAGACCCTCAGTGTAGGAGGGTCAGGCTATGTAACATTTGAACAAGTTGGCTATATGTAAGTCCGTGGGCCTATTGGGATCCACCTAAGAGTGCTGAGGGGACTGGCCCTGATCATTTTGAGGCTACATTTGCTTATCTGTGAAAGTTAGTGGCAAATGGGAGAGGTTCCTAAAGACTGGAAGAGAGCAAATGTCACTCCTATCTTCAACAAATGCAAGAAAGAATATCTGTGGAACTACGAACTGGTCAGCCTCATTTCAATCCTTGGGAAGCTGGAGGAACAAATAACAATAGAAATCATTTCCAAACATGAAGGATGAGGAGATTATTGCAAAAAGTGTGGATTTATAAAGGGGAAATGATGCCTAACCAAACTAATAGTCTTCTACAATGATATAACTAGCTTGGTGAGTGAAAGGGAGTGCTTGATGTTGGTTATCTTGTGTTTAGCAAGAGTTTTGACGCTATATCACACAATGTCCTCACAGACAACTGATAAGCACAGGCTGTTTAGGTGGACAATGACATAGACTGAAAACAGACTGAACTGCCTGGCTGAAGCTGTTGCGGTCAATGGCACAAAGTCAAGCTGAGTCTATTCGCTTGTGGTGTATCCCATGGGCTAGTAGCAGTTTCAATGCTGTTTAACGTCTTCATTGATGACCTGGATGATGAGGCAGAGTGTACATTCAGCAAGTTTGCAGCCAATAAAAATTTGGAGGACTGATTGACACACCAGAAGGTTTTAATGCCATTTAGAGGGATCCGGACAGACTGAGCAAATGGGCTGAGAGGAATCTCATGCTGTTCAACAAAGGGAAGTGCAAGGTCTTGCACCTGTGGAGGAATAACCCCAGCAAGGACTCACCAGTACACACTGGGGACTGACTGTGGCTTTGAAGTAAAAGACATGAGGGATCTGGTAGACACCAGATTGACCACAAGCTGGAAACACAGCCTTGCAACACAGAAGGTCAACTGTGTCCTGGGCTGTTTTAGGAAGAGTGTTGTCAGCTGGTCAAGGAAGGTTATCCTTCCCCTCTACGCGACCGTGGTAATGAGACATGTCTGAATTGCTGGGTCCAGCTCTGGGATTCCTACTACATGAAAGATATGGACATATAGGAGCGAATCCAGGAAAAGGCCACAAATATGATTATGGGCCTGGAATGTCTGCCATGTAAGTTGAGATCAAGAGAGCTGGGACTGGAGAATAGAATGGTCGTGGGGAAATCTTATCCACATATATTAATACATGATGGAAGGGTGTATAGAAGACAGAGCCAGGCTCTTTTCAGTGGTGTCCAGTGACAGGACAAGAGGTAATGGGTGCAAACTGAAATACGGCTTTTTACTGTGAGGATGGTTGAAACCTGGGATGAGTTGCTCAGAGAGGTGTAGTCTCTATGCCTGGAAATACTCAAAACCTGACTGAACATGGCCCCAAGAAACCTGCTGGAGCTGGCCTTGCTTTGAATGGGGAAGTTGGACAGGATGATCGCCAGAGATGCATGGCAACCTTAACCATTCTGTGATTCTGTAATGCCCAGACTGGAAAACTGATGATACAAAGTCCTGCATTCCAGTACTAAACTGTAATTCAGCTTACTAAAGTTGTAATTTATTTATGATGCCAGTAAAAAAACATTTGATTAATAGAACCAGGCCCTATTCACAGCTGACAGGTTTTCATTTTAGAATATTTTTGTTTCTTTCCCAGAATAATATGCCATGATATTATTTTTAACTACTGTACAGATAGCTTGATATACTGATTTTAATAGTGGCTTAAATCTACAGCCTCCATGAAGGCCCTGAAAATGAGCTAAATGCAATGGACATGATTTTTCTCTTCTTAATTTTGTTAATTGGAATTAATTGCAGATAAATTAATAGAGATTTTCACCCTAAGAATACAGTAAGAACAGAAATGTTCAAAGTACTTTGTGGCTTCAAAGCAAGGAAGAGGTTTCAGCATTAGTAATAAATTACAATAGAAGCCCGATCTCTTCTGCTCACTTTGTTTTATTATCTAGTAATAGCATTATCATTAAAACACAACCATCTTAACATTTGGAAAAGAACAGGAATAGCAGAAATAGGTTATACTTGACTGGGCACAGGTCAGTCTGGGGATGTTAGCAGTGGGACTTCGTATCCTATTGAAGTAACATTCATTATCTTTCATTTCTTTACTTCTAGGGTCCGAGGTGGTTGGCTTTGATGGCAAAAGTTGTCTAATTTACACATTTAATCAAAAACTCATGAGTGCACTGAAAGATGTGATTTCTCTGAAATTTAAGACAATGCAAAGTGATGGAATTCTCCTCCACAGAGAAGGACAAAATGGAGACTACACCACCCTGGAATTAATTAAAGGGAAACTGTCCCTACTCATTAATTTAGGTAACAGTTACAGTCTCATACATGTTAATATATTTATTAGATATTATTTGACTAAAACTTCTTTTAATTTATTAAGTGGATTTTAATGTAAAGAGTATGATTAACTAGCAGTATATATTTGAAAAATTATAATTTTATATGGAATTAATAGTTTTTATTTTTCTTCTTTCAAGGTGATATTAAAACTCATCCTTCTAATGCCCAAATTAATATTACACTGGGCAGCCTTTTGGATGATCAACAGTGGCATTCTGTTCTCATTGAGCACTTTAACAATCAAGTAAACTTTACAGTGGATAAACACACTCATCACTTTTATGCAAAAGGAGAATTCAATTATTTGGACCTTGATAATGAGGTGTGAACATTACTTTTCCTTTACTACATTCATTAATTTTGTTATGTAAACACAGTGAAACAAGCAAAGGAGACAGAACTTAAGGAAGTTTGTAGTGCTTGAGACTTTGGGGATTTTCTGCTTCCTAAAGGAATGAATCAAAGAAAAAGAGATGTTCTTATATTACTAATGCTCCACTAGACTTGCAACTCAAAATTTTCAAAAGACCATCTTTTTCATCTCAGAATTCATTATTTTAGTACGTTTGTTTCAGTAGTGCTGCAAATGCAGTAAAGAGTATGTAAACATAAGGAATGAACCCCATCTCAAATTTATTATTTTATAGCTTGAAGAAAATTACAATAAATCAGCATAAAACCATTTTAGAAATGTTTAGATTAAGACTTAAATTCTTGTTAAATCTGGCAAATGTGGAGTGAAAAAATCTTGCTTACACAAATGGTAGATTCATGAAAAGAAGTAGATGTAATTTGCTGTGACAGTTTCCCACCTATGGTTAAAAATACCACTATTTCACAGTTGTAATATGATGACTGACTGTTTTATGTTTGCTCCTGTCTTGTTTGTTGGATAAGACAATGAGTGATAGAGCAGAGTGTCTGGAACCTGCAGATCTAAATTACTTCATTCTATTCATTGAAGTTTTTAAGCAGTTTAAAGTAAGATTTCATGCTGTTCTGTGTCTGCATTATCCCATTTCAAAAATATCATTCAGAAGACTAAACTCATGATTCTACTTAAACTTTCTGAATCTAAGCCACAATGCCAAGTCTTGGAGGATCTTACCAATTTAAAAGAAAAAAAAAACACAAAAAACCACTACCAAAAGACCCAACAGAGTAAAAAAGAAAGGGAACAATAAACGTTAGTTTTGACTGATTGGCAAATACATTTATTTTACTAAATCAACTAATATTGCAAAGTAATTTTTTCCTCTCTTCCATGTACTGGACTTTGAAGTATGTGTTACTAATACAAGGTGGAAAGGAAAGCTGAAGCTGGGAAAAAAGCCCCAAAAAATTTTTAAAAAATTAATCACTCTACTTTTAATTGCATTTCTGATTGTAAAAATTTTTCAATATAATAACTTAATTAAACATGATGTATTTAATTTTGTGGGTTTTTTCATAAAATTATTTTAAATATTAAGTGGAATTTCAAAATTAAAGGATAAATAGTTTAAACTAACTTTCTACACTGTCAACCAGAACAGCTTTGAAATGGGTGAGGTCAAAAGTTCAGTTAAACTTGCATCCTGTTTTTGGTGGTGCCCAAGAGTGGAAACATAGACCAGAGTATAACTCAAGTCACCTTTGTGGCAATGCTTTTCTAAAATAATCTACGGCTTTCTAACAGTTTCTGCCTCAGGGACTTATTAAGACAGAGTCATATTCTTGAATTTAATAGCTCTCAATGGATTTTTATTAAATCTTCTGATCTCTTTCTGAACCCAAGTAAACCTACAGCATCACATCAAGGAAGAGCAAGCCTAAGTATTTTGAAAGAGAAAACTTATCTCCTTTCATTTGTTTCGAAACAGCCCTAGAATAATTTAATTTGATGTACTCTTGTTCTCTATTACAGTAGGTAATGATTTGCACATAATAGAGAAGACAGGCTCAAATTTCCTAAAGAAGTTATTAATCAATTCTCTTCCTTTTTGCACTGTCCAGCATGGTCTGCATGTACTGGGCCTCATCCTTCTACTACTTAGTTTTGCAGATGTAATGGACCCTGAAAACTGATCTGTCTCTATATGAAACAACTGTTAAGAGGCATCCTCAGAAGAAAAAAACCCAACATTTCAGAATATCGTAACGCACACATACGACTTGAGATATCCTAATTTTTGTTAGCCTGTTCTTTTAATATGTAGATGTTATACAAGGAAATAGCCAAGAAGTAGCAGATTCATTACTGGCCAGTCTTTGACTTCTGCTCCTACATTATTGGCAACGTCTTTCCTTAGAAACTTACTCAATAGTATTATTGATTTATCTTCTTTTTCTAAGATCAGCTTTGGAGGGATCCCAGTGCGTGGAAAATCAGGGACATTGTCACGCAGGAACTTTCATGGGTGTTTTGAAAATATTTACTATGATGGAGTGAATATTATTGACCTGGCCAGGAGGCATAAATCTCAGATCTACTTTGTGGTAAGAGATACATAGTTAAGAAAGAATGCATAAGTAAAATAGAGAAAACAAAAAAACACAGTCACTTTCATACACAACCTGTTAACACACAGTTCTAGCAAAATCTATGTTGTTTAATAAAAGAACAATCAAGGAATCACCTAATTGGGCTGTTTTATATTTGCTGCTGTACAGGCTCATCCAGTAGACAGTGCAGGATGCATTTTATTCTTCAGCTTTTTAGCTAATGTTTAAATGTGTGTGGTATCTCACTGTTGTGCACATACAAAAGACAGAGTAAAATAAGATGTACTTGAAGTCATCAAAGCTCTGGCTTTGACTTCTGCACTTCACTAGTAAGAACTAGTAAGAATTTTGAAAACCTTCTATTGCTGAGGACACTGATCCACTCTGTTCTGTCCACAGCATTATAATTTTGATAGATGAGTTCTGTTTGCCAATTTATACTGCCCTTTGTCTGAAAAGCTGTAGTTTATGTTGGTGGGTTTAATGCATTTATTGTGACATGGCCAACAGTTGTATTATCCAAATGCCTAACATATAGAGAAATGGTTGCAATGACAAACCAACTGACAGAAGGTTTTCTGCAAATTTTACTGAGTCCTTTGGGGTTTTTTCGAATAGTACAAGAGTCAACTCTGTTCGCAGTATTTATTTATTTAGCAACCAGAAATTCAGAGATATGGAAACAATCCCTTCAAAATAATTAATAAAATATGAAATGCTTTCAAGTTCCAAATCTTTTGATTTGTATTTCAGTTCAGAATATGAACAATCTGTCCTAGAAAAAATGGATGACAGACATCTCTTCTCATGCAAAGCTCATCTGAAATATTCCAGAATTAACTAAACTGATACCTTTGTATAATATCCTGTCCACGGTGCTGATGGATGTTGAGGAGAGGGCAGTTATAGGAGGTTTAGTGTGGATGAGTGAAAGGGCAACTATGAAATTATTCTCATAGGAAACTTCTTCATCTTCTTCTCAAATGATTTAAACTGTTGTGCTACTTTCAAAACTATTTAGGAGATGTTTTGTAATCTAAATGTGCCAGAAAGTATCTATGTTACCACAGAATCCTTGTTAAATAGCCACTTTACTGGTCTGATACAGTATTAGGCAGCTGCCCAGATAACACAGAGGGGGAATCTGCAGATGGTAAGCTTTTAACATTTAATAAGGTTTATTAACCTGATGACTGCCTTTTCACTATGGGTCAGTTCCATTGACTATTCATTTCTCTACAGTTGAAATCATAAGACAGAGCTTTTATTTATTTATATATTTTAATCTAAGAAAATGAAAACAGATAAACTTCAGTGTCTTGCCATGCCAGGGGCTAGTGAGTATTTTTCTTAAATTAATTTTCTAGCTTTTTACTATAAGGTCAAAGTTTTATGTATGTTCAAAAGTGTAAAAGCTTTTTGTGTTGAACAGAAGTTAAAACATACTTTAAATTCTAAAATGTAAAAGATCTTTGTGTTGAACAGAAGTTAAATATACTTTAAATTCTAAAGATGTTAATCTTTTAGTAATCATCTGTACAGGACAAATTTGTTATAGTTCAAATTGTGTCAGCAAGTCATTAGATCAAAGTGCATATTGTATGACTATCAAGAGTCATGAAGTATCGACTAACTCTGACATAAGATGCAAAAAATGCCTCATTCTTAACCCAACCTTCTTATCTATATCACTCAGTACACCCACACATGCATTGACATAAGATCAATGTCAACAAGCTCATCCAAAAGTTCATTTAGCTACCTAAGAACCAATGATTTCAGAAGTGAAGCACAAACTAAAGGCTAGGTGCCTAAATACTACTCATGATCTGGTCCATATGGGCCTGCCTGAAAACATGTTTCCTTCTGATTTATGAAGTAAGTGTTTCACACTTGTAAGCATCAGGAATTTACACATGCAATTTTCTTTGATTATTTGTGAAAATAAATATTGGGGTCAGCAGACATCTCCAGTTGCATTGATTTGGAAAGTCTGTTCCTTGGTCCAGCAAGATTTTTTTAGTCAAATGTAACACTATCTTAAACAACCAGTAGCCAAGCTCAACATTTTTCTCTGCATACAAGCATTTAGACCCATGTAAATATTTGTAGCAAACTTTGCATTCAGTGACATTTTATCTGACATTCAGAAATTTGTTAAGTTCATAATGCTTCCTGAGGCTGAGCCAAAACAGAAACAAAGCAGGTCTAACTCCTGAAGCACTGTTAAATCACCTACGTAATTTATGATCTTACCTCATTCACTCAAAGGTCCTTGCCACTCTTTGCTCAGGCAGATATGTCTGTTCCGGTCAAACAACTAGGTAAATATTTCTCAAGCTGATGAGATTCTTACATATTCAAACTTGCTTTTTAAACACATTCAAGTATTACAAATACTAAGTTCTATGCACGATATTTTGAAATTCTGTAGTTTCCTATAAATGTTCTCATGACTGCTTTTCCCCAAATGTTCCTAATGCTGTATTTGTTTCCTTTCTCTTTCTAGGGCAACATGTCCTTCTCATGTTTAGAGCCACAGGTGGTTCCTGTTACATTTCTAAGCTCCAGTAGTTACCTGGCACTGCCAGGCACACCAGGGCAAGACGAAATATTAATCAGTTTCCAGTTTCGCACCTGGAACAAGGAGGGACTTCTATTATCCAGTAAACTACACCAGGCTTCAGGTGGTTTCCTCTTATATCTGAGTGACGGGACAGTTAAAATCAGTCTTCATAAACCGGGAAAAGTACTGAGTGAAATCACTGCAGGTAACAAAACTAAGAAAAAAAAAAAATCCAATCTTCCTACGCATAAAATTGGTTGAGGTAAAGTCATTTAAATTAGTACCTATATTCCTCATTTAGTTTTATGACTAGTATGCATGTAACTATGCTTTAGCTTTGTGAATTTTAATCCCAAATGTTTCTAAATAATTTCTTTTCTCACAAACATGCATCTATGCTTTTTTTCCCCATGTATGAGTAGGAATAATATAGTCTGTAAAGTTGAGTCCTTAGCTTTACATACATACAGTAGGTAAAGCTCATGCATAAAATCTGGAAAATTTGAGACATCCAAGCAACTTTTTGAGTGGTGAAGTGTAAACAAGTTTATTTCTTACTCTGCCAGGCTAAGCCATTAAGATGTTTCTCACCATTTGATAGTGCCTTCACAAGGCATCAAGTAACTCATTTTTCTGTAAAGTTATACATTATTATTAATATTGTATTTGTTATTTTCTAGAGGTCTCAATTACAGAATTTGGACAGTGGATGCCCAATATCATCCTGTGTTCCAGAAAGCTGGAGCATATTTGGGTCTACAGTAAAAAAAAAAAAAAAAAAAAAAAAAAAGTAAGGAAAAGAAAGAAGTTGAGGACACTGAATAATTGAAAGCTAAAGGGTGACTTTTGTACTCTGAATTGAGACTAGATCATCTACTTTTGGTAGTGTGCACTGCTAGGCAGTCTTCAGGGTGGAGCTGAAATTTCCAGAAAGCATATCCTCTAGTCTTCTTCTGTGCCGTTTCCCTATTGATAAATAAATATATAAGGACAAGAGGATGAGGCAAATATAGTAAGATAAGTCATGTTAAAGAATGTCCAACTGGAATTCTGAGAAGCAGCTCTCATCTTTCTTTTTCACTCAGTTTGGGAGCAAGTGGACTCCATCATTCACAAAGAGGCTCCTCAGTTTTTCTGAGTGCTGTTAGCACTTGATGTGAGAACAGCAAGACTGCTGGCCCAGCCAGGAATCTCCTTCTTTCATGAAATGTGAGAGTGGGACACAGCTGACAACATCTCCATCTTCCACAACTTTTTCAAAGATGATGAGAAGCAGCAATAGTACCATTTCATAATATCAACACCTTCACATAGCAGCACTTTGTCATAATACGCTGTGCTCTGACACTCCATGCATCATGGCTGCCTGAGAGTTTCTCACTCTTTATGTAAACAAACTGAATTTTCCCCCTTTCTTGTAGAAGGATAAAATGACCATTCCAGAATGAGTTGTCAGGTAAGAAAAACAGGACTACAGAGATTAGGTGGATAAATGGTATTCTAAAGAATATATGAAGTTGAGGAAATGTGGCTGGGTTTGGAGAGGCTTTTGTATCGACAAAGATGACCAGAGACCACTAGCTGGAGGAATATGTCATAGAAGCAATGGGTAATTTGGCTGCAGAAAACACAATGATGATCTTCAAAACATGAGTTGATCCTAAATTTATTTTGAACAATCATGTATTTCATATTTCGTATTCATAAAGCAGGAATATTATCAGTGAAAAAGAAGCCAAGTTAGTTCCAGTAATGTAATGTGTAAACTGAATTAACACATGAATTACAAGTAGGAAAACTGCATTTTGAATTGGTACTTAGAAAACAAGTTAAGTGTTTGAATGTGTGAAATATTTAATCTTGCATAGAGTATATTCATTGGAGTGACAGGGACTGAACCGTCTTCTTTCAGGGGATTTTTCACACCAGAATATAGAAAGCTTAATGATGCTGTTTAGTACTAGTTTGTCTTGAGCAATAACAAGTACAGTAAGTAAAAAAAAACAGTTACTGAAATAAAAAAAAAAAAAAAAAAAAAAAAATTAAGGCCCCCAAATCTCTTCCAACCCCATAGAATCAAAAAGTCATGTAAAAGAGGGAGAAAATTTCTCAAAAAATTACGGTTGGTATAAACACAAAATAAGAATCACTTTAAATGCTCATAAATCCTGTGCTTGGCAACATAAGACAGTCAAAGAAAGCGAAGGAGAGTCAAACACAGCAAAGAAACAGCCATAGAATTTGAAGATGAGATCTCCTTAATCTTAGTTCTGTGCCCCTGTTGCTTTTAGATTGATTCTTTACTTCAGTTCCTGATACAAAAAGAAAAGTCCTTTGAGGGAAAAAAAAATATAGAACAAGAAAAAAGGTAAAGTTAAAGTCTGAGGCTCATTATATTTCTACAGATGTATAATGATTAAAAGCAAAATTTTAAACAGTTGATTATTTTAATTCAGGAAAAGACTGTAAGCCAGTAATGACCATGGATAATGTTGAAATTTACATAAGTACTTTGATCCTGTTTCTGTGGGTGATAATAGGATCAGCCTTGGTATTTGTTATAACCTAAAATAACTGAATATAACTAAAATAAACATCTTACTCTCCTCTGAGAAAGAAGTTTTCTAACAAAACCATATGGGGAACTTTTTCTTGAATTTTTGAAGCGTTTATTGTTACACTCACTGAAGCAATTCAACTATGCATTTGTAGACTGAGTAATTAAATTAGGGATGGCTGGTCAGGTTTGTTCCCCTACAGGCAAGGACTTACAACCTGACTTACACACACACACAGAGAATATTTGATAATTAAATCAGAGCACATTTATTTGTGCTCAGTTCTTAAATTCATTATCATGTGTTTTCTAAAGATTTCTTCAACCATATAAAAACAAGCAGAATAACATGTTAATTAATGAGTGATTAAGTTATAATAAGCTGTATCCTTCTTTTGCAGAATGGTTGCTTAATATCTTTCCTTTGTAGTCTCTTTTCCAAGCTGGTCACCAAATATCCACAAAGAAACAACATAGATTTAAAAAAAAAAAAAAAGAAACTAACACAAAGTTAGTTGAATGATGAAGCCAGTTTGAATTACAACCTGTATAAATGTTTGAGATCTTATTACCCAGTTTCTTCATATGACCCTGTCTTTCTATTCAGCTTTTAATTAGTCATGTTAACAATCATTGCATTTGGTGGTTATACTTCAGACCAATTTATAAATTACTTTCTCTGAAGTAGTTTTTTTGTTTGTTTGTTTCTCACTGATCTCCTAATAAACTATATACATTGTCTTTATGTATGTGTTTCTAAGGTTGGATGCCATTGTTCTGCAAGACCTCCCACAGACCTCGTTTTTTGATAATACAATGATGGAGGTACTACTAATGAGAATAAATGGATAATTTGCCTAATATCTACCTTATTACACACTAATTGCTATTTTTCCCTCCCTTGTTTCTGGTAAAGCATTTTCAAAACTCCTAGTAGAGCACCAGACAATATAATTTTCAGATGGAATGGAAATGTCCATTGACCCCCACCATTTATATGTCACACCATTCCGTGGCTTTGCACAAGCAAAATGTGAATTTAATCAAGGTTCTCAATTCAAAGGTTACAATGAGCTGTTTTCTCAGGACACACAATGAGACACACAATGACATTCCTCAGTCCCCAGAATTAATGAAAGGGTCTTTTGGAAAGGCTTAACTTGAGCTAAAGGCACATCATTTATTATCTCTAATCATGCTAGCCTGTACGAAGAGATAAAATATCCATCCCAAAATCATTTAGTAGGTCAGTATGATGAACTAAAGTAAACAACCCAAAAAGTGACAAATTCATATAATTGATTTTACAGTAACCGAAATTTTTACTTCAGCCATTTGTTCAATCTCCTTCTTTATGTTAGGGCATTCTCTTACCTACCTTGACAGGCAAATATTGCAATAGTTGAGATATGGTTTTCTCACCAGAACAAGAAGTCACTGAAGCAGGATGCAAAACTGAGAATTAAAAGCAATTATCCTTGCAAAAATTGAAATGAAATTGCGGAATTTATTGTTAGATTTATTATATTCAGTAATGACATAGACAGTGGGATTGAATACATCCTCAGCAAGTTTGCTGATGACACCAAGCTGAGTGGTGTAGTTGAATCAACAAAGGAAAGAGATGCCATCCAGAGGGACCTTGGCAAGCTTGAGGAGTGGGCCAATGTGAAGCTCCTGAAGTTCAACAAGGCCAAGTGCATCTTGGTCAGGGCAATCCCCAATATCAATACACACTGGGGGATGAATGGGTTGAGAGCAGCCCTGCAGAGAAGGGCTTGCTGATAATGGTGGATGAACATTGCATATGAGCTTGTGATGTGTGCTTGCAGCCCAGAAAGCCAATCACATCCTGGGCTGCATAACAAGAAGTCTGGCCAACAGGTTGAGGGAGGTGATTCTGCCCCTCTCCTCCACTCTCATGAAACGACACCTGGAGTATTGCATTCAGATATGGGGTTCCCAACTCAAGAAAAACATGGAACTGTAAGAGTGGGTCCAGAGAAGAACCATGAAAGTGTCCAGAGGGCTGAAGCACCTCCCCAGTGAGGAAAGGCTCAGAGATTTGGGGGTTTTCAGCCTGGAGAAGAGAGTGCTCTGAGGAGACCTTATTGTAGCCTTTCAGTACTTAAAAGGTGGCTTATAATAAGGATGGAGATATATTTTTTTCATAGGGCTTGTAGTGACAGGACAAGGGGTAACAGTTTTAAACCGAAAGAGGTTAAGTCCCACCCCTGGAAGCGTTCAAGGTCAATTTGTACGGGGCCTTGAGCAACTTGGTCTAGTAGAATTCCCTGCACATGGCAGGGAGATTGGGCTAGACAATTTTTAAAGGTCCCTTACAGCCCAAACTATTCTATGTATTTATGATTACTAACGGAAAAGACAGCATATCACAGAGATGTGATTGAGAAAAACTTCGTTCACTTGAAGTACCTCTACAAATAAAGAAATTCCTTGCTCAATCTTAGAGGTGAGGTGAAAGAAGCTGGAGCTTTTGCTAGCTGGGGATGGAGGCTAGAAAGATGGAAATAAGTAAATAGGGAAGTTATTCCTTTTTAAAAAACGATTCTCTGAAATGGATAATCTTTAAAAAAACAGTGTAACAATTGGCGTTATAGACTATACATATTTTACAATTTACTTTCCTATTGAAGGATAATTCTACAATAATTTAGAGAAGAAAGCTAATTATATTACTGGGAATTTCTCAGACTTAATTTTCTGTGCTTTAAAAAAATACATTATCCATATTCGTTGTTTTAACATACCTACTATCTCTTTGATGAAAGAGTGTAGTTCACTGAGGTTCATAGTGGTATAAAGGACCTAAGGATGCTTTATGTGTTTGTGATTCTTTGATGATTTTTGTCTGAAGTTAGTAAAACCTTTTGACATGTTTGATGAGTTCTTGCTGTAAAATGGTACTAAAAAAATAGGAGAGATAAATAATACTAAGTCTAGAAACTTCATTATACAGTGTGACTCACCTATGCCCATGACATTGCAAGACAGCAATAATATTTTTCTAATGCTTTATCTATTCTTTTTTTTAAATGTCTGTTACTCTTCATATTATCTAATGAAAAATATAACTAAAATCTAAATGGCTAGGCTTTAAGGCATTGTTTTGATCTTCAGCTCAATAGTATGCCAGCCCTAGTATAAAGTACATCAGCGTGAAGGCTGCTGTAAGTTCTATTAACCACCAGTAGTACAAGAGGACTTCTTCAGCAGTTGGACATCTTGAAAATATAGGGAAACTCTAGTCACTCCCTCCACATTGCCTGTAGGGCTATGTAAATGCTTGTTATCAAAAGATTACCCCTTCCCAGGTGACGTTTTGATAGTCAGACATAATAGCATTAATACCATTTTATATTGTGATTAATAAGGTTTCCAATTTTTATTTTAGTAGAAAGTCCGTCTCTATAAATATCATGAGTACAGAGTTTTACAGAAGGAGAAAATACATCTATTTACCCAGAAAATCAGTGACAGCTTTAATGCTGATTATTTAGTCTGTCTGTAAGAGAATTGCTCCTGTTAGCAAACTCAAATGCCACTTCTCATAGAAGATTGCAACTAAAATATTGGCCAGAATAGTATCAGAAAAACCATGACTGTGACCCTGCGCTTTCTGCCTTTATGTTAGAAAGGTGAATTGTTCCTGAAAGTGCAGCACAAAGATAAGAGGATCTGTTAGCCATAGCTTTTATATAATTCCACTGAGGCTGAGGATAAAGCAAAATGTTTAAATTTTCTTGTTATGCAGTCCCTGATAAATATAGTAGTTGAAGTAAGGAAACAATTAATAGAAAATGTATATAAGACTAATATTATGTTAAATATATTAGAGATATTTTCTAGATGATAACTTTTCTGAATTTTTAATGTGATTCTAAGATTTAGCTCTTGATTGTATGCCGATCTTGTAATTAGACTGTGGTAGTCAACAATATATGGATCCTAGTTATTTGAATCTTCTCATCTTTCTATTTTTATTTCTTTTCCTTCAGTTTGAACTAATCAGTTAACTGGTGGACTATTTCTCTAGAATATACAGCACATACTAGAGAGGAGTATATAAAGACATGAAATTTCAAGATGGAAATCACAGATCACAAATGATAGGCACTGTATAGTCAAGAAAAGATTTTACATAATTCAAAGGTTATATTCTTTGTTCTTCACTGAAAGAAGTATCTCAATTCTGAAGAACACTCAAGAACATGACTGACTTAAAGCACTTCTTCAAGATAATAATGTGCTTATATACTGCCCTGTATAAGATTTATTTGAGTATATATGTAAGTGCTTCCCAGAATCAGCGCTTTAGGTTTATTGCTTTGTGCCACCTTCCTACACAGACAGAGGTAATGTAAATTGGTGTTAGAGGCTAAACTCTCAGAAAATTTTCCCATACATTCCCAATAAAAGAGACAACCGAAAGAAAAATAATCTTGTGACATTGACATGATGGTTTCTGAAGCTTTTAGCAACTACGGGTTTTTGCTATTTTACTGGTCATAATATAATGACTACATTTGATATTAAAAGATGAAGAAATCCTTTGTAATAGTGCAGTAAAAATGTGTATTATGTGTAAAATACTGTATCATCCATCACAATATCTTAATGATAATCTCCTTAGATTGGGAGGATACTTTTCATAGTCACTACATTAAATGGATATATTACTGATAATTAGGAGTATTACAACCACAAGGCTTATTTACTGAAATACTTTTATTTTTTCTTTATCAGATGTGAAAAAGGGAATGCAAAAAGGTCCTGACTTCACAAAAGACTTTTTTTTTTTCTTCCTTTCGTTATCACTTGGAGTTTTTATGTGGGTTATGATTGCTCTAGCAGTCTACTCCTTTCAAGTTTATAACATTCAAGTAGTATAACAAATAATGGATGTTTATACTGCATTTTGCTTTTTATTTTCCTGTCAGGTGCTGGATTAAATAATGGCCAGTGGCATTCTGTATCCTTCTCTGTCAAAAGGAATCGTATCAGTGTAATAGTGGACAATGATGTGACCTCATCTGCTCATGCTTCCATACCTCTGCAAATTTATTCAGGAGATGCTTTCTACTTCGGAGGTGAAATATGTTGTTTATTTATGCTGGCAATATCACACAGTTAAATCATTTTTTTTCTGACATGTCTACTCAAATGGCAAGAGTTATTTGGCTTGCCTCATGTCTTCTTTTCCTAGCTTGGATATCTCTCAAAGGATCTGATTTTCAAGCACTGCTTTGATGTCTTTGAGTTTGTATTTCTTTAAAATTTTATAATGTTGGGTAGAACAAATTACTACCCTAAATCCTTGGTCACTTTTTAGAACATAGTTTTATGATATCATGCTCTGGTAATTGCAAACAGTCTGGCTGAAAATTAGACAGACACACAAAGGTCTCTTTTGTTGCAAAATTACTGTTGCTAAATCAACTTTCTGTGAGAATTTTCCACTGGGATGACTTCAAGTTTTCACCTTAAGTGAATACTTACTTAGTTGTGCAAATATCCTCTTTACATGATACACACTCTTTATTTATTTATTTTTTTACCACAGTGACAGAACTTTCTTATGTTTGGAGAATATAACTTGTGCCTAAAAAATATATTCATATAGATCTGTTTCCCTAGGAATGTTGACAATTATCTGTCATCAAGTGATTTTGTCATTAATCACATATGTTGTTACTGATAGAGTTGAGCAGGTTGTTATGTCTGAAACAGTTGGGAATGGACTACGTAATGCATCTGAATGCATTATTCAACACTAACCTAATGCTTTGTCTCTTAGCTTAGGAACTCATGACTGAACTATTTATTAACAGTTCTCATATTTCCGAGAAAGTTGAAAAATGCTTAAAAAACCTTAAATGATACAGATCAGTTCCTTGGAAACAATAGATTGTAAATAAATTTCAGGCTCACAAGCAGACCATAAATATAGGAACTGCTACATGAGTATCCATATGACTTTTCACATCTGGCATCTAGCCTTCTCTAGTAAAGGTACCCCTTGACCTGGCTGATAAGCAGAGAAAGATATATAATATTGGCCTTGAACAGTCAGAACTTTTTTTTTTTTTTTTCATCTATGTTGCTTCATGTTCCCACATCTCTGATTAGGTGATTTACACCATTGCAGGGTTAATGGCACAGGTGAAGAGATCAGGAGAGATATGGGTAGTTGCAAAAAGCAGCAGAGTCAATTAAGTTGGACAAGGACATTTCTATTTATCTTTTGTATCTTTTGGAGGGTTAAGGGGGCAAATTAATTCCAAGAATTTTGAAAGTACTAACTGAATATACACCCCTCAGCTTCTCTGATTTCAGCTTTATAGCTGAAATCAGCAGCTTGTGCATGTCATACAAACTTGGGAAAAACTAGTAGAAGGTTTCTGAGTTTAGAAAATTGTTTATTAAAATTTTATGTCATATACCACTGTCAAAATGCAGACAATGCACTTTTACTTTCTTTCTAAGTTTATATGAATATTTACTGTGTTTCTATATGCCGGTTGTTAAAACATGAATATCAGCCTTCCAGGAGAGGTGTCCTGGGGACATGGTGGTTAGTTTGCTGGTTTTAATGAATACAAAGTAATAAACATGAAAATACTTTAGCGTTATGTCAGCACAAGTTCTAGTCATGCTATCATCAGAATATACTACTTCTCAGTTCTTGGAATAATAACTCATTGCAACTGCAAGGGAAAAAAAAAAAGAGATTATTTAATATTGCAATAAGCACATAGGGTAAATTTCATTATCAAAGGATTCCTTCTCATCTTTAATATCTGGCCCACAATTACAATGAATCCCAGTTTTGCTACTATTAATGATGTTGCCTTTTCTTTAACAGAACTAGAAGTCAACTTCTAAAAGTCAGACAGCAAGAAAAAAATCTGAGACACAGTTTTGTAGAATAGCTAAGTGTAATGCACATAAAATTTTTCTGCCTTCTCTGGTTTCTTTTTATTATTTTTATTTTTTTTATATGAACTCCACTGGAATTATATCGTCCTTAAATGAGTGTCAGATTTTTCACCAGAAATGATAGAATTTGTTTTACCTTTTCATTGTAGAATGCTGTAAAGAATCTGGCTAAACCTGTAATTGTTTTGTTTAACTGTGTGTGGTGCTGAAAAGTTACGGTGCTCCTATTTGGACTTTTGCACATCCACAGATTTATTGTTCTTACAGCAATATACCAAATACATAATAATCATTTTACTTTAAAAAGCTAGTAACAGTTTTGAACAGTTTGGTTCCTCACCAGCACAAAAACAACTGAGAATTTATTTACTTAGTTCATTTCAGTTTAGTTAATTTTCTGCTGTATACTTCTTAAAAACATATCTATACTATTTATGTTGGTATACACTCATTTGAATCAATCTACTAGTTTCCACTGTTATTTTGCTTTCCTGTATAGTAAACCTCTCCACTGTCTTTAGAGGACTCCAGAAAGTACCCATTAGCTCTGTGAAATAGACAAGTGTCTTAAAAGTCACTGCTTCCTAACATCATGAAACAGGAAGTTCTCTGAATATTGTGAAACAGAATGCAGTACTGTTTGACTAAGATTATAGAATGGCCCTTGTGCATCATTCCAGAAGCAATATTACCATTTGGAAGAAAGCCAAAGAAAAAAACATTTAGAAATATTTTGTCATACAGTGTTCAGCTGCTGCTGAGAAAAACTGCTCCATGGATGTCATGTAAATCAAATCAAATCAGGATCAAAGTGATTTATTGATTTATTAACAATATTTAATTAACTGGCAATCAGTGAAGAAGGCATTTCATGATCAGTAACACAATATACAAACCACAATATTAGATACTTACAGAAAGTCATTCATAGGTTGTGTAGGACATCCAGATATTGTCTAGTCCAATGTTCTGTTCTGAACAAGTCTGATTAGATCAAGATGTACAGGGCTGTGACCACTCAAACCTTGAACAGCTCTTAGGATGGAAATCTCATGACTCCTCTGGGCAAATTATTCTCATATTGACCACCCTCGTGGTGAAAACACTTGTCGCTAATGTATGATCAGAATTTGCCATTTTTTACTTTCATGCTTTGCCTCTTGTCCCATCACTGTGCAATTTTGGAAAAAGTCTGGCTCCATCTTCTCTGTATCATCTTATCAGATAGCTTTATGTTCTCTTAAGACTGAACAGGCTTAGCTCTCTCAGCCTCTCCTCATATGCCCTGTGCATTCAGCTCCCTGACCATCTTGGAGGCCTCCTCTGGATTCACTCCAGGATGTCAATGTCTTTCCTGTACTGGAGAGCACAGAACTACAGCACTCCAGATGTTGTCTCACAAGTGTCACAGAGAGAGAAGGACCACTTCCCCAGATTTGCTGGCTGTGCTTTTGATAATACAGCCCAGAATGCCACTGGTCTTCCATGATGCAAGGGCACATTCCTGGCTCATGCTCTACCTGTTGGCCATCAGGACCCCAGCCATATTTCTATGGATCTAGGCAGTTGTCTTCCAGCTTGGATAGTTGCATTGACTTGTTCCATCTCAGATTAAAGACCTTAAACTTGTTCTTACTAAACTTCATGGTATTCCTGTCCGCTTATTTCTGCAGCCTGCCCAGGTGCCTGAGTTGCAGCCCTGCCCTCCAACATTTGACCCCTGTCACCAATCTGGTATCAGTCATAGGCTTGCTGAAAATGCGGTCTGTCTCATCATCCAAGTCATTAATAAAGACATTAAATATCATAGCTCTCAGTATTGATCTCTGAATGACAGGCAAAAAAAAGCACAAGCTTTTGACACTGTCTCCCATCACATCCTCATAGGGAAGCTTAGGGAGCATGGGATAGATGAGTGGACAGCGAGGTGGATTGAGAACTGGCTGAAGGACAGAGCTCAGAGGGTTGTGATCAGTGGTGCTGAGTCCAGCTGGAGGCCTGTAACTAGTGGTGCTCTCCAGGGGTCAGTATATGGGTCCAGTCTTGTTCAAGATATTCATCAATGACCTGGATGAAGGGACAGAGTGCAGCCTCAGCAAGTTTGCTGATAACACAAAACTGGGAGGAGTGGCTGACATGCCAGAGAGCTGTGCTGTCATTCAGCGAGACCTGGACAGGCTGGAGAGTTGGGCAGAGAGGAACCTAATGAGGTTCAACAAGGGCAAGTGTAGGGTCCTGCACCTGGGGAGGAATAACCCTGTGCACTAGTACAGGCTGGGCGTTGACCTGCTGGAGAGCAGCTCTGTGGAGAAGGACCTGGGAGTTCTGGTGGACAGCAAGTTGGCCATGAGCCAGTGATGTGCTCTTGTGGCCAAGGCCAATGGTGTCCTGGAGCGCATTAAGAAGACTGTGGCCAGCAGGTCGAGGGAGGTTATCCTCCCTCTCTACTCTGCCCTGGTGAGGCCACCTCTGGAGTGTCTGGATGTGGGCTCTCCAGTTCAAGAAAGACAGGGAGCTACTGGAGAGAGTCCAGTGGAGGGCTACAAAGATGATAAGGGGACTGGAGCATCTCTCTGGTGAGGAAAGACTGAGAGAGCTGGGGCTCTTTAGCCTGGAGAAGAGAAAACTGAGAAGGGATCTTATAAATGCTTATAAATATCTAAAGTCAGGTGTCAAGAGGATAGGGCCAGGCTCTTTTCAGTGGCGCCCAGTGATAGGACAAGAGGCAACGGGCACAAAGTGGAGCATGGGAAGCTCCATCTGAAGATGAGGATAAAATTCTTTACTCTGAGAGTGGCAGAGCACTTGAACAGGCTGCCCACAGAGGTTGTATCTCCTACTCTGGAGATATTCAAACCCCACTTGGACACAGTCCTGGGCAACCTGCTAAAGGGTCTTGGGAAGAACTGATTTGTGCAAGGCCTTTTTTCTTCAGTCTTCACTGGTAAAACTAATCGTTAGGCTTCCCATGTCCTAGCAGAGTACGAAGAAAGGAAGCAGTACCCATAACAAAGGAAGAAAGAGTCCAAGGGGCACGTGCAGGTGCTGCAAGAGCTGGCCAATATCACTGCAACAATTACCATTGTCACTGTGAAGCCATTATCATTTTAATCCTTAAAAGGTCTTGGCAATTTGATGAGCTTCTTGATGATTGGAAAACGTAGATGTTACACCCATCTTCAAGAAAGGCAAGAATGATGGCACAGGAAACTAGAAACTAGTCAACCTGCCACAGTCCCTGGCAAGCTCATGGAGCTAATCCTCTTAGAAGCCATTTCTAAACATGTGAAGGACAAGAAGGTAAATGGTTAACTTTAACTTCAAGGCTAAACCATGCCTGAGCAAGATCTTTGTTTTCTTTGCTGAAGTGATGGGCACTGCGGACAAAGGGAGAGAAGTGAGCATTGCATACCTTGACTTTAGCAAAGCTCCTAAAATTTTTCTATAGTCTGTCGCCAGACTGATGAGATAGGTATGGGATAAGTGGACAATTGATAATGCAAAGCCCAGCTGATGGTCAGTGAACCGAGGCTCACACAGAATTACAGAATCACAGAATTGTAGGGGTTGGAAGGGACCTCTGGAGATCATCTAGTCCAACCCCCTGCAGGATTGCCTACAGCAGGTTGCATAGGATCGTGTCCAGGCAGATTTTGAAAACCTCCAGAGAAGGAAACATCACAATCTCTGTGGGCAGCCTGTTCCAGTGCTTTGTCACCCTCAAAGTCAAGAAGTTCTTCCCCATGTTCAGATGGAACTTCCTGTTCCAGCTTGTGCCCGTTGCCCTTTGTCCTGTTGCTGGGCACCACTGAAAAGAGTCTGGCCCCATCCTCTTCACACCCACCCTTTAGATATTTATAGGTGTTGATAAGGTCCCCTCTCAGTCTTCTCTTCTCCAGACTAAACACCCATTCAACCATTTCAACCACTTCTTCCTTGTCTACGAGTAGCAGGTCTAACAGAGCATCTCTCCTAGCTGAGTCATTGATGATCTGCATCAAGAAATTGCTTCAGAACTTTCCAGAATCTTACGAATAGCTTGATAAATTAAAATCCCTGTATAGAGTAACTAATTTTTATCTTATTTGACTTCAGTTGTGACTTAAAACTTGTCCATATCATGTGCACCTTGTATTGTAACCTAACATTTTGCGACTAAGTTCAGTTAGTCAGTCTGTTCACATCTTGATTCCATTCATCGTTTTGGAACTGCTGCTTGGGTTATCCTTTACTCAAATTTTTAGTGATGCTTTCGCATATGCTTTAAAAACAGTAAGACTGCACAGAAGTATTTCTTTACAGTTGCACCAACCATGCCTAATAAGAAGAGCTTCTGGCTTAAGTCTTCCACCCACAAAGTTTGCAATACCTGGAGATTATGAAAGTTCAGTCTACTTTTTGAATATTTAAATTTTTCAATAAAATATTTTCTTCAGCTCCAGGTTTTATGCTTCTTTCAGGCTGCCCTAGCAGTGGAAACATTTCTGAATGTAACACCTCATTTGGTGGCTTTCAAGGATGCATGCGACTCATTTCCATTGGTAACAAAGCTGTGGATATGATCTCAGTTCAGCAAAATGTTTTTGGCAATTTCAGTGACCTTCAGATAGATTTATGTGGCATTATAGACAGGTAAGAAAATAATATTTACTCATTTATTTACTTATTTGAATGTTTTGTTTCCAATACTGACTTGATGACAAAGAACAGAATGCTTACAAAATGGCATGCTGCGTCTTTTGTAAGAATTTGAAAGCCTAGAATAAATGCAATATACATAGCACAGCAATTAGATTTTCATGCTCTGCAAATAAAATTAGAGTAACTAGGGTTAAAATTATTTGTTTCCAACAATGTTTTAAATATCTTGCTTTCTTTTAAAGTAAAGCTATAGACACAAACCCCCTCCTGTGATATGTAATCCCATTCACCCCTTGAAATACTATGTTCTTTACAAGCTATTGCTGCTTCCTATATTCTACCCATCCAGAAACACAGTACATAGTATTCATCACAGTAAGTAAGCAACCTTTTTTAGGCTGTGGTCAGAACTGATCTCATAACTAGACGGTATTAACATTTATCTAAAATACTGACTAGTTGAAATGGCTCCCTCTGAAGGGAGGAAAGACTATATACCTTCCCTGAAAGAGATTGAAATGTGTGACTGATAAACATTGCTGGAGTTCAGTGTGAAGGCAGAGGATGAGCCAAAAGGGATATTGTAGAAGGCAGAGGATGCTGAGAAGAGAGGCGGCAGACACACAAACAGGGAGTGGAAGGAGAAGTTTTCTGCTGGAGGCTCAGGAGAATGCAGTCACAGGCATCTGTGCAAAGTCTGCTTTAATCGAGAATTGGTTTCCTTGGATCAAACTGAAAGGCTGTACTGAAATGACACAACAGATAAGGGAAAGATGTGTTTGTAAACACTTCTCGCCCACCCCCTAAATTTCTAGGCCTCAAAAGTTGCCTTTTGATATAAAAAAAATCTGGACTTTGAACTATAAGACTTTTAAAAATTGCTTTCTTTAGGGAAAAGAATCTAGACACAAATCTGCTTCAAGATGATAGCCAATTTCAGGTTCAGTCATAAAGATCTATTTCTGTGACCTGCTTTCTAATCACAGAGATAACAGTGTACATCTATCCAGGTTATTATTTTGAAAAAGTCACAATGCCTTGTAGATTAAAGACAAAAATAATACTAGTTCTTTACCTAATTGTTGATAAAAGTTGATGGAGAGAAACCTCCAAAAGGAGGTAAAAAAAATCTGCCTTTCAGTTAGGGTCTGTACTGTGTATTCTCACCAATCTTTCTACATCTATGATGTTTAAGAACATATACAGTTGCATATATATCATTCTAATTTATTCCTTACTGAGTTAATTGTGACTTTGCAGTAGGCAGTAAGTGTGATAGACATATGGCAAAACAGAGTTTGGCATCAGTCAGAACTTTAATATATAACTTGTTAGAGATTTGTGTTTGGGTTGTAGCATACATTTACGTTTCTTTTTAGCTTTCCCACACCCTACTCCTTTTGACTCATTTTCTCACTTTTCAAACTTCCTTCACTATTTCCTTCCTCTCCTCTCTGATAGCACTCATGACACTTTTTAGCTTCTAAAGCACTATATCCCTGCTGTTTTTTCAACTCTGGAATTGAGCTTCATCCACTTCCATTACACTGCTTGCTTTTTTTGCTTGTAACAAAGAGACAGAATCAGAAACAGAATCAGTTCAAAAGACTGTAACACGGGGATTTGCATATTCTTTAGTCAAACACATTAAAGGAGCTCTAAGTAAGATTACGAGTGGAAAACATCACCAAATTGGCTCACAATATAATTGATGCCAATTTCTGTCTCTGATTTACCGTGGTTTTTTCAATGTGCAGTGTAACTGGGGACCTCTCAAAATGCTCTTTTCAGAGCTGTGATTTAGGAACCACCTCTTTCTTCATGAACACAGAGATGTTTTATCTAATTTTTTAAAGGAAGATGGTATATTTTTACATGTAGTGATTCCAGTTCCTTTCAGCTTTCAAGTTGTCACAGTATGTAAGTATGTAAATGGCAGTTTTTAAAAAGAAGTTTGTGCGTATAAATTTGTATAGCCACTCTGTGAATCTCAATATACAGAAATCCAGCATTATTTACAATATGCCAAATGTCGTAACATTTCTCACTTATTCAGTGCAAAATCAGTTGATTAAGAACTGCACCCTACCCTTTTGATTGCTTTTTGGTTGTTTTTAAGCACTGAATCAAAATGGTTAGATTTACATACAGCCCTTCCTCATATTTTTACCTTGCTGAATTTTTATAGCATATGAAGATAGTTACCTTCCTTATTTTATGTCAATACCATTGGCATCTGGGCTTTTCCAGTATGGACTTGTGTAAGCCATATAAACTTCCCAGCCACAGTTTTTTCAAAGTGTTTTTATTACTTTCTGACACTGTATTAACTTTTTTTTTTTTTTTAGTTTATGTTACTCTCATAGTTCATCAAAATTATGTGTGGTTTCCCATGATCAATGATATCAATGATACCAAAGGGGAAAACACAGTCTTTATGGAGGGCTTTTGTGTAGTTGGTTTTGTTTTCCCTAAAATTTGCGAATGTTAATTTGTGTCTTCTTCTGTCTTAACAATTGCACCTTTCTTGCACTAGCTCTGCCAAGTTTAGTTTTCAGCTCTCAGCATGCTTATCATGTGTCTTCCTAACTTATCAAAATAGAAATTTAATCCACCCATTTTCAGCAATTTCATTACTCCCATTATCTTTTATTTCAAAATAGACTGCTTTTAAAAAGTCTTCCTGGTCTTGTGCTAGCTTGCTCCGGGGACTGTTTCATTCCATTTTCCTCACACAGTCTCATTCCATTTGATATCTGCAACTCATCATCTGGAACAAACTTAATGTTTCTCTTGATCAAATTAATTTTACATCTCATCATAAATCCCAGTTGATAAGATACATTCTTCATTGCCAACATTAAAATTGCTTATATGTATTAAACAATTTCTAATAGATAGCTTTTGCACCATATCATTTAAGAGAAAATATTTTCTTCCTAAAATGATTTCTACATCTCTTTTGTTGCCCAGCATTTTTGCCAGTCTGCTCCCAATGGTAGATATCCCCCCTACAGCTGAGGCAAATAAATCACTTCTTTGTCTTTGAGACTTTATGGGAGTCATTACATCTCCAGTTCCAAATAGTGAAGCATGACCCAAATTCTGAAGCTATTGATAGCTTTTGTAATAGAAAGAGTTGACTTCTAAGCGTAATAGTTTTAAACACTTAAAGTGCATGAGCATAAATAAAAATTGCTGTTTGCATAGTGATCTGAAGTTATACTCAATTGTAAATAAACTGAAAAAGATTCTGTTGAGTCCATTTTTTATCTCATATATATATATGTACACATTTAACATATATATTCTTTACTTTATCAGATTTACAATCCTCATTGACAGAGGCTAATCATTAGTTGGCTAATCATTCATTTATTCAATGAGATATAATTTTCTTCTTTTTAAACAAGAAAAAATCCCTACCATTTTCCTACTTTCTATTTTTTCAGTTCCATAAACTTTCCAGTTCCTCTTCCAATGCTTAAATTATTATAACTCTTTGTAGTCATTGCTTTTCCCATGCTCTTTCATTTGTCTTTTTCCTTGTATAATATCTTTATATTGTTCCATTGCCCATACACCTCTTGGGCATGCAAATAGTTCTCTTCATATATTTCTACTTAATATCTTTTTTCTCAGCTCCTTTATCAATATATATTGGTTTAATAGCTACTAATTATACATAAATCATTGATAAAATAACTTTAAAGGACACAGTGTCATTCTAAATGCCTTACAAAGTTCGCACATTTAGTCTCTGAGGAGAGAGTACCAGATGAATCTGTTATAATTACATCAAATCCTACACAGAAATATACAATTGCCTACCAGGAGTTATTGCCTTTAATGTCCTGGCAGCACTGTGTTGTACAAAAAACAGAGTAAATGGGTTTATATATAGACAAAAAAAAAAGACACTGACCCTGGGATAGTAATCAAATATTTCTATTTTTTTCTTAATTGAAGACCGAAGAATGAGAAATAATGAAAATTGCAGCAATTAGTACTTTTTTTCAAAGTATCTTTTAGCCATAGTTTTGAACCATGATAAACAGTTCACAAAAATTTATTTAGTGGATAATCAGCATATCAAATTTTTATGTTTTTCTTATTTATCAAAAGTATATTCATGTTCTGGATAAATGTTCTCCTTTGAATATTAGGTTATGATCATTATTAGCCTGCTGCCTTGTTTCTAACTCATATATCATCTTCAGATATCACACTCAAAAGCATATTATCAAGTAATATGTGGTAAATGCTTAATCAGTTGGGTCTATTCTGGTTTAAGCAGATATAGTGATGAATAAAAAAATTACCTTTTACAGCTGAAGTATTAGAAATACTTTTTCTAATATTGGAAATATTTTTGTTAGAAGATTAGTTTCCTTAGAGAAAGAACTGTCCTAAATGTTGCTTTGGGTATGGTTGCAACGTAGGAAGTAATCATAGCTTTACTTTGATGAACCTAGTGGCTACTTTCTATTACACATTCTGAAACAGTAAGAAGATGTAAAATTTAATGTTAAAAGACTTAAATTATACTCCAAATTGTTTTCACTTCTATTAAAGTTGGTTCAAGCATCATCAACTTCATCTTAAGCTTTTCATTTGTGAACACTATTAGGAAGATTATTTTATACGGACAAGGAGTCAATACAAATAAAGACCATGTAAATCATTTACAATTTTGGGATAATGATGTCTTTACCAGAAAGGAATAAGAAAAGAAAAAATATGACTCAGATATATGGAAGCAGAGCACTGTCAGAGGATGCACTGAAAGTCCTGAATGGCAATTATGTTAGAGGACATGTATATATATAACAACTGTAGTCATATCTGTAGAAAGCAAAATTAAGCATTTATTGTAAGAATTATTACTATTCACATTTATGGAATTCTTTAAAATAAAGTATTTAATATCAAAGTAATTTTAATCGCGGTGCCTAGATTTCATTTTTGTGTTCCAAACCAGAGCTCATTGAGACACATATCATCTACAGACTTGTCTAGAAACACATTCTGTGAGTGAGGTAATAGATACAGGATCAGCTTTTTCACTGGCAAAAAAGTCACTTATTTCCTTGAAAATAGGTGACCTGCATCACTTTACTTACTTTACCTACACTTTGCCTGCTAGTTCTTTCTTTTTTTTTCTCCTTTCCTTCTCTAAAACCCCTTCTTATCCTTGTTTATAAACATGAAAGGAAGATAAAATTATTTGAGAGTCACAAGGAGTGAATGTACAAAAGTGCTGAATTATTCAGAGAGCAGATGTGTGAACTGTTGGACTTTCTACAGTCCTAATTTAATACCCTCCTAAGGTTACTTGACTAAATTAAAAGGTATTTTAAGATCCTATTTTTTTCTGTGGTTAATATCAACAGTAAAGCCTTTTTATACTTTCTGAGCTGTATCACATATACACAAATATACACATACACTCACTAAGATTAGGAAGTTATTTAATTTCTGAGATGAAAAGCTAGTGAATAATTGCTTAAAGTGTACCATTCCATTTCAATATATTTTCAGATGTGTTTATACAAAAGATAAGTTTTCTTTTCAACTCATGCAATATTTTATACTTAGGTATAGTGCTGCAGTCTTAACCATTAAGCAGTTCCGGGCAAATTTTCTTTGCAGTCAATCATATTAAATCCAGAAGAAAGCCACCAAAATTCTTCAGGTTTCTGCTCTTATCACCAGAATGAAAACTGGCTTTAATGTTAGTTATCTCTTGTGATGGAACTGAAATACTGAATATTTCACTCTTTCTCAAATAGGAAGTAACCATGATTTTAGAATGAGAAAGAGCTCTCAGGTACCAAGGTCAGTTTTATTTGTTACGTGATTTTTCTTTTAATTTACTATTACTTTTAGAACAATATAAAGAAATCTGTTGTGATGATGCTTTGTTGAGACACCTTTTTGAAGAAATCCTATCAGTTGCAAAACTTGCCAGTGAATTAACAGCATGTAAATCTTTCATTAGCTTATCACTCTATTGAATTGCATATAGTTGAATGGTAATAAGAAACAATTATGCATTTTACACTTTATTTCTGTTCTTACAGGCTTATTGCAGAATTAATATATTTTATATGCAACAGGAATAGTGAGGAAGATGAAGACAAATTCTCTTAATTTTCTAGTATTATATTGGCATCTTCCCCAATGAGCTTGAAGACTTTCTTCATGTTACTATACTTCTTTTCCATGATTTTGCATCCTTTGATAAGTATAAGTGACATTTGAACGAACAGAAAAGAGAATGAAAATGCTTTGTTTTTCATTTTAGGTGTTTGCCTAATTACTGTGAACATGGTGGTGAGTGCTCACAGTCCTGGAACAGCTTCTACTGCAACTGTGCCAATACTGGTTACAAGGGAGCTACTTGCCACTATTGTAAGTCTAAGATGTTTTCTGAATATGCTTTTGTTTCTGATGGAATTTTTTCACCACAAAAATATACATTAGAATTGATCCTTCATATTAGAAGAATTTTCAGGCATGTAAATATTGATAAGTTGGTTCAAGGAAAGGCCTTGAGAATTTAAAATGTGTAGCAGCAAAAACTCATTGAAAGTTCTAATGTTTATCTGTTTCTGTTCCACATTTTTCATAATTTACATGAGACGGTCAGTAATATCCTCTTCCATCCATATAATTCCACTTGTCTGAATCAGCAAATCATTTAGAAATATGTTTAATTCATCTTTATTCATCACAACAATTAATATGAATTTTTTTCTGAGACAATCAGACTACATTCATGTGCAAAGTTAATCATATGCTAAGCCCTAAACACATCTTTATGCAGTTTGCTGAATCAGAGAATAGATTAGAAGAAATTAAAAAAAAAAGAAACATACCAAAAAAACCTATTTTCACAGGAGATGCTCTACGTTTGTATTCCCTTAAGCACATACTGGGAAACAGAATAAATCATTACTCTGGCCTTCATTATATGCTTCTAATAACTAGAAATCCTTATGAAACTTTGCAGATAATTTTCAAAAATCCCAAAGACTGCCATAAAGATCAGATAGATAATTCTATCCTTACAAAATCTATACAATCCTTGTTGGCAGACTTTGTGAAAAGAATGTATATCTACCCACATGTGACTTTTTTGAGAAATCACTGATTTAGAAAACTGCCTATTAAATCTCACTTGTACAGAGTTAATAACAGGGATCACTTTTGCTGGAATGCCTTAATTGTAAGGAATACAGTGGCATAAATATAAATTTCAAGAAAATTTGTGTAACAAAGAAAGGATGCCAATAGTACAGATGCTTTTGAATACCACAGTGTATGATATAGAACTATGACAAGTCCAAAGTGAAGATGAAGGTGATTTGATTCATTATAATTTGAAAAACTGAATGTTGAATGAACCAGTGATGTCTATGAGGACAGATGGGGGCCCTGGTTTCCTAATGATTAGGACTGCGTGAGAAAAGTAATAATAATATAAGAGGTATTGAATTCTTATTCATTGTCAAAAAATACATATAAAAGCCTTGCACAGTGTTCATGATTAATAAAATGCTGTATCTATGGACATAAAATGGAAGACTCAGTACTTGATTTCAGCGATTTTAACAATGGTTTTAAATCAAGAATCTAGGATAATTTTTGGCTATGTTGTAACACTTCTGTGTAATTTCAAAAGAATAAAGTGCCCCTTGAATTCTCAAAAAAACATTCTTTTTGTTATAAACCTAGAAATAAATTACTGATCTTGAAATATTATAGAAACTACCATGTTCATAAAACAGTAAATGAATAATTACCATGTTTAAAATTGACTTAAGACCTTTTACTCTAAGGAGCCATAAAATTTTGTTTGAAAATTACATGAATTATGCATTCTGAAAATTTCATATAGTAAGCAATCTGAATGAATTGTTTATGTTTTTGATAGATTTTGCCATATAATTTCAGCAACCATTGGGCAAAAAATACAGACCATACTTTTCCAAAACTAGCTTATTTTTAAAAAACCAGCATCTCTTGTGGATTACTGTACTAGTACTTTATAGCTTTTTTTTTTTTTTTTAAAAAAAAAAAGGACCAAAATCTTCTAGACTGTTATTATGGAAGTACGTTTTTATTTGTATAGCAGTCATAATTTTTTTCTTTCTGAATCTAACAGTGCTTTCTTATTGGCAGAGTGTTTTCAAGTTATTATGATAACTGACAGAGCATAGTCTAATTTTGAAAGGAAAGACCAGAACAGTATGATTGCTTGATAGCAATATAATGGTTAAAGGACACATTAGGCTAATGTGTTCCAGCTGTGGGGGTTATCATCTGTGGTTCCTGTCTGTTTAAGTACAGAGAGGAATTCAAGTCCTTTTTCTCCCATTTTTGATCATAAAGAAGTCACCGCAGACTATCTTTAGGCCTTGACTGATATAAAGTATACGTGACACGGGACCGAGGAGCTGTCATTTTGTCTTTGCTTATTTGGTTCTTTTAATGCAGTCTCTGACATGTCATTTGCCCTTCTATTTAAAAAAGGAATAAAATAAGAAGTGTGAAAGCCAAAAAATGCCAGGAGACAATCAGAACACCTAGAAACACTTCCTACCTTTTGTTGCATGTAATAACAACAACAACAACAAAAATCTGATTTGGTTGAGGCAGTTAGTGTTTGTTTCCTCAAAATCTGATTACCAGGGTCTAAGTAATACCCTTAGCATTCACAATACTTTGCAGTTTTTACAACCATTTACTTACCCATATTTCAAAGTTTCCTGCCTGAAGTTTCTAGCTTGAAATACGGAAGAAAATGCTTGAAAATGCCCCTTGTGATCTGCCCGATAAATAAAACCAAACGCATTTTACAAATTCAAATGAAAGTATAGTTTTGATTATGTGATTTCTTCTGTATTCTTTAGCAGTGAATGCACACTTATTTCCCTCATTGACAGGCTCCAAGCACTTTTTTTTTAATTCCCTGAATGGAATGTGTTCTTTTACAGCCATCTATGAGCAATCATGTGAAGCCTATAAGCACAGAGGGAACACTTCAGGCTTTTACAATATTGATTCAGATGGAAGTGGCCCCTTGGGACCGTTTCTTGTTTACTGTAATATGACAGGTGAGGTGATAAACTTCCTTAACTCACAGCTGGGTCTGCATGCATGCTTATTATCTTGAAACACGAGTTACCAAGTAAGAAGCCTCTGTAGCTTGTAAGTTTAATGTATACATGCACAACAAACTGAAGGTGACTCCTTAGCTCAGAATACTGGGCAAAGAATTAGGCAGAGAAATTAGAATAATA
Source organism: Leptosomus discolor (assembly GCF_034619465.1). Taxonomy (NCBI): domain Eukaryota; kingdom Metazoa; phylum Chordata; class Aves; order Leptosomiformes; family Leptosomidae; genus Leptosomus; species Leptosomus discolor. The sequence goes on along the minus strand of NC_141419.1, from coordinate 42,635,591 downwards.
ACAGGATTCAGGCTAAGCTAACACTGCGTTGCTGTTGTGCTTTGCATAAATGGGACACGTTTTCCATTTGGAGACAATGTAATACTAGTTCATTTTTGGGGAGCAGCTTTGTTTTCATTGAAGTTACAGCCTCTTAAGGACATTTAAAGAAATGAGAACTAAGTTATGTTTTATGAGAAAACTACTGATTTTTCCAAGTAGCCTTCTGAAAAATTCTAATTCAGAACTGGCTTTTGTTATGAGGTATATTTACATTAAGCTTCATTTTTCAGACTGCAAGTAGGTATTTTGGAGAATGCAAATGCAACAAGTGGGACTCTCGCAGCCTCACTTTCAGGCACCCTGCTTCCTCTTCTGTACTCAGTTCTTTGAATCCGACCATTTATATCACCAGAAGTTTTAGATACCAGCATTTGTCATCGCTCTGCTTTTTAACAAACCAGTTGACGTTGTCTATGTATGCCTATCTGTATATGTCATTTCAATGAAGCTTACATTGAAATGGCTTTTTGAAATTTATTATTTTTTTATTTGTGTCTGTTTCCTTTTCTTTTTACTTAGACTGTATTTATTTCAACTGCTTTCCAGCCAAAATGATAGAAGCACTTAATTTATGTGACAAAAATAGATTTTTACAGTTACAACTGTTTAAAAGATTTCATGAATAAGCTACAGTTGAATTTAGTTTAGGTATGTCCTAAGTGTTGAGAACTTGACTTAGAAACCTTAACATAAGCTTTTGATGTTGATTTGTAAACAATTTGTGTTTACATCTATTTCTTGAGAAACTGACAGGACTCTGCCTGTCAGTGCCATTGGTTGATTTTCATAGGTATCTAAAGAATACTTATTATACATGTTGAAATAATAGAATTCTCATAATTTCAATCAGTCTGTGCAATTTAACTAGTCTCACCATGTCAGCTCCTGACTTTAATTCTACAAGGAACTGTGCTAGCTCACAAAGGGAACAGTTCAGATTGGCACAGGCCCTTAAAAAGAAATATCCTAGTGTCCTATGAGACTAAGAGAGACCAAAGAATCATGGCAGAAAGATGACAACTTTTTTAAGTGGTTATAACCCTCCAAGGTACAGTGTAGTGTCTGATTTATCCTTGTGTGTCCATGAACAGCTGTTACTGTTTTCCTCAGCCACTCCTTATTCACCACATTAAGCAAACCTCATTGATCAGTTCTTTACCTCGAGATGCAGCCTGACAGGATGAATCTTCTGTATTTGTTTTGTTCCCACTTTCCTCATGATTGGTATTCCCTTTTCCCACCAGAGACAGGGAAGGCAGATGCACACATTTCTTACAGCACTGCCTTGTCTTTGACATTCATGGGGCTCTAGTTTCAGTCAGCTGGGAGGGAGGTGCCTTTCCCAGATTTTATTCTTGGAGGTCAGTTTCAAAATGAAAAGCCTACAGTCCACACTGCCAGTTAAGATGACCAAACTTTGCAGTGACCTGCTTTTCTCGCTGCAAATTTAGGAGTGTGACCATGAGTCTGATGGCTGACCTCTTTGCCTTGATTTTTATGTTCAGCATAGCCTTTAGATATATTTATGTTTGTGTGTATGTGCATGTACAAAAAGAAATGTTTGCTGTATTTCCAGCCATTTGCTTTTTGACATCATAAGCATGTCCTTAATAAAATTTTATAATTTGATGAAAAACTGGTAAGCAATGATACAAAATTTGCATAAATAGACTCCTTTAAATATATATTTTTTTCCCAATAGGTGTCTCAACATGATACTTCCTTTTGTTTTTTTAATGAATACTTGTCCTTTAAGTGACCATGAGTTCTTTCCCCTCTATAAATATAATGTCGGCCATATATGGGCTGTAGGAAACTAATGAAATAAAATACAACTCTGTTAAATAGTTAGAAATACTACTAATAGAAAGTCACAAATATTATCATCAGTACTAAAAGTTAGAAAAAATAATATTCCTCGTATCTACTCAAATTACATTGCCCACAAAGATACAAGAATAGAGTGGACACGAATCTAAACTTGACTTGACTGACCCAGATCAGCTTCAGCTGGGAGCCTGCTTACCCTTACCTTGAAGTGGATTTTAGTCATGGGGGTCAGACTGTTACAGGCTTTGCAAGTAGAAGTTGGAACAGAATAATCTCAGTACTTCCCTGTTCATCGGTGAGGGGGCTTGGGAAAATTACAGCAGAATCACACGATCCTTTTTCAACCACCAATATTTAGGCCAATTTATATTTTCAAAAACATGGAGGGAGTAATCTCTGTACTTCCAAGCAGTGTATCTGATATTACATTTCCTTGTATGCAAACTATAGGACAGAGTGACGAATGCATTCCTGCGCTATAGTGCCAGTCAGTTCCATCCTTCCAGTGTCTCAGTGTGCAGGAAATTAATTTTATATTCTCAAAGTAAACACATAGTGCTTAGCCTGTGGCATCTAGTAGCTTTTAAAGTAACACCTTCCTATAAGTATCGTAACATCGGTTTTAGGTTTTGATCTGTGTGGTTTTGCATTGTAGTAAGTTTTTACAATTAAAAATGCATTCCATAGTTGCTGTAAGAAGTTAAAAGACTTTTAATGAAAGAATATTTGTGAAGTATTAATATAACTGGAAAGCTATTGAACTGCTTTGTTGCCTAGTGTAAGCAACACAGCTCCAAGTTGGAGAAACTGCACATCTTAGCACATACCTTTTATAAACATGCAATATATTGTTTATTATTCAACCATTTGAATTATATATATATTTATATGCAAGCCTTTTCTGCTCTTTTATTACAAGAGCATTACTTCAGTACATATTTTTCTAGAAATAACGTTTGGAGTACTGAATATTTGCTACTGATTCATGGAAAAAAATCTTGCAGACACAGTTCAGCTGCTGCTGGAATAAATATTTTAGCAACATTTTGCCTGCCTCCAGGTCTACATGAATCATCTACACAATGCAATAAAGTACGTAGCTGCCCTACCCAGTACTATCCGAGCTAAAAGTGAATTAAGAACAGTATGTGTTTTTCAGGCAAATGCAGGTAATTTTCTCACACAGAATAAATTAATTCAAATTATAGTGATACATGTAATGTAGCTAGAACCTAGGATAAAATTTAGTGTTATTTTATAAGCAATTTAAGCCTGGGAAAAGTAACAATAGTAAGTATTATTTCTTTCTATTTTTTCATTGCAATTTACCAAGTAAACTATGTCATTTCAAAACAATTATTTGGGTGTTGTCATTTACTGTTTCCTTATTCAACAATCACAACAAGCTGAATACCTGTTACTGTCATGATACAATCATCTACTTATAAATAGAAACAATGATTAATTTTTTTCATTTTTGGTCAGTGATTTATGTCTCTGTTTCATACGCCCAAAGCAGTTTTTGTGATCAAAGAAGTCACCTTGAAATTTGGCTGATTTCATCATACATACTCTTTCCATTACCAGCTTATGCAACTACTTCTCATTCTTTGTTACTTTTCACATGTGTTTTGAAAGATACAACGTGGACAATTATACAGCATAACAACACAAACCTAACCAGAGTCAAAAGTGCTAATCGAGAGAACCCTTACACTGTGTTTTTCAAGTACTCTGCCAGCCTAGACCAGCTTCAGGCTACAATTAACCATGCAGAGCACTGTGAACAGGAGCTTGCTTACCACTGCAAAAAGTCGAGGCTTTTAGGTAAGCCAGGTAAGTAAAGCAGACAAATCTTTTTATGTTGCATAGTGCATTTTATTTTCCTGACTACTAAAGGTATTTATTTATATCAAGATTACGGCATTTTGCTACTACAGAGTTTGAACTACTTCAAATACATAGCACTCAGGTTCCTGAAAGTTGCCAAGAGACATCTGAACGATAAAAAGACAAATATCAATTTATAATGATCTTTTTTCACAGAATTAAGTGCTCTTAGTTTCTCTCATAAATCATTTAAATTAACACAGATTACTAGTAAGAGAGCTCCTTTTGGTCTGCCTTCCAGGGATTTTTAAATTTTAATGAAGGAATAACTGAGGAAATAGCTCCTTAAAAGAACATAAATTAGCTCACAGATATCAGCAGAAGTTTATCGCTGAATGTTTTTGAACACTTAATATGCATATTGTGAGTGCTTGACAAAAAGCATCAATAACATTAAATTTCCACTGTCCAATATAAACACTCATTTAAAAAAGCAATAGTTACAATGTGGATCATTGACAAAAGATTGTTTTAAGAGAAAGATGAATGGATATCCTCTGATGTACTTAAAAGAAAAACGAAGTTACGTAGTCTACTCAAACCTTAACTCACTGACACAGAATGGCTGTTAACAGACTTTACCATGAAAATCCATTCTAAGTACTCCAAATAATATGGAAGTAAAAATCTCATTGTTTACTGTCTTTTGAAAAACTAAGTGAAATTGTTTGAGCTGTCCACCAGAAAGTCTGAAACTGGTCAAATTGATTTTTTGGCATTCTTTCCTACTAAGCAAAGAGCAGGCCTCTGAGTGCAACAGTGTCTGCTTCTTTCTCTAAACTTTTTCCTTACATATTCTTTCTCATTAATTATGTCATGGACATCACTGGATTCTTAGGCTAGAATTCAGTCTTCGCAGACTCAAAAATGTCTCCACAGCATAAAAGAAGAACCTACTTCTAAATATTTCCCATCAAGCATCTCTTCTACAAATGGACTCCAAATTAAAGTTATGGTTAGACGTTCAAAATGATTCACACCAAGCAGAGGGTTTCAAGATTGTGCTTTCTAGGTATTTCATATCTTTTGGCTATTAACTGTCATATAGTTTAAATGAAAACCAGAAAAACAATATACCCCACCTTCTCAACTCACCAGTTTCAGCAGATTGATCAAGCTGGAAACCATGAAAAAATTTAGGTCAGAGAAGAAGAGAGGGAAAGACCCAGGCAAGCAGACTTTTTACTTTTTTTTTTTTTTTTTGTGATCCAATGGAATGCACAGAAATGAACGTTTTTCTAGAAAGCTAAAAGAATGCAACCAGCCAATTGTGCTAAGCCGTCTAAAAATTAAGAATTTTGAATGCTAGGAGTGTCAAGGGTTGGGGCTGGGCTGACCACTAACTCTTCCCAGAAAGGGAAGAGAGAGGGAATAAGGGAGAGACTTTTGGGTTGGAATGAAGACTGAAACAGCTTTAATAAAACAATTAAAAAAAAAAAAAAACACTAATAAGGAGATAATGAAATATATACAAACATATACAGAACCAATACTGAAACCAACCCCCCTTGTGACTACAAGTCACCACTGGTGCTGCAGGGCTGGCGCTGGGGAAATCCCAGGCTGGACTCAGCAGCAGATCAGAACTGGACTCAGGAGCTGGATTCAGGAATGCATGGACTGGGACTGAAGGCAGACTGTCCTCCAACACTAGCCATTGAAGAAGAGGGCTTAACCTTTGTAATCCCTCAGCTCTATACTGAATATGATGTATACAGAATGGAATACTTAGTCGATCAGTTTTGTATCACCTACCTGCCTGGTTCACTCCTTACCACAGGTCTTTTTAATTTATTACAACCCTTTTTCTTATGGCACTTCACCATGGGCCACAAGAATCACCTTTGAACTCGGTTGCTATAGGAGCAAGCATAAGCAAGAACCTTTCTGCACACCACTCCTTGGTATTAACCTCATGTGCTGTCACTACTAGAAGCAGACACTGGAAAAATACGCTGTGATTTCAGAAAGTGCAGTTACTCAGAAGAGACTCAGTTGGAAAGTAAAAATCACTGAACAGAATTAGTTCTGTTCTAGCTCAAACCATAGCATAGAAGTAAATAGGTATGGCAATGTTATTTGTGAGTTCTGCAGATTTTCTAAAATCATTCTATGTTTAAACACTGCCACAGACTGTATCAAAGGAAACTTTCCATTCCTCTGAAGAGTGGGCTTTAGTGTGTTCTGAAAGACAGAGCTCTGAGGTAAGAGAAAGCTAGGATCTAGTAATGGTCAGTCATGGCTCCTGCAGTGAGGCCACTTAAAAAAAGCAACACTGAGTTTTCTGATATAGGGATGAAATAACAACACTTATTAAAGAGAGTTAGGGTTTGTGTTTCCCTCTGTTTGAAAGCAGCCGGAGCCACATTTTTATAACTGTTTGCCGTGGTTTGAGCCTACCCATCTGGCAGCAAAAGCACCACGCCGCTACTCGCTCACACCTGCTCAGTCCCCTGGGGGATGGGGAGGAGAAAATGCAACCAAAAGGGCTTGAGGGTTGAGACAAAGGACAGGGAGGGCTCACTCACCAGTTATGGTCATCGGCGACAGACAGACTCAACTTGGGGATAACAACACACATTTAATACAAACAACCACCACCATCAAGGAGAACGAGAGATACAACCAAGTCTTAAATATAACACAGCTTCCTGCCTCTCCCCCTCTCCGGTCTCCCCAGGCTCAGCTCTGCTCCCTCTTCCCCCCCAGCAGCGCAGGGGGCAGGGAATGGGGGTCACAGTCCGTCCGGCACAAGGTGTCCCCGCTGCTCCTTCCCCCTCAGGGAGAGGGGCCCTCGCAGCCCTCCCCTGCCCCACCGCGGGGTCCCTCTCCCGGCAGACAGCCCTCCAGGAACTGCCCCAACGCGAGTCCTTCCCGCGGGGCCGCAGCTCCCCAGAACCCCCTAGCGCGGGTCGCTCCCGGGGCTGCCGCCCTCCCACCGACGGGCGGCTCCGGCGCGGCCGCAGCCGCGCTCTGCTCCGGGCCCGGTCCCTGCTCCTCCGGCCCGGGGCCCTCCGCGGGCTGCAGGGCGACCTCTGGGCCACCGCTGGGCTCCAGGGGCTGCAGGGGCTCAGCCGCCACCCCACCACGGGCCGCAGGGGAACCTCTGCAGCGGCACAGCTCCCCCTCCCCTGCCTCACTGACCCGGGTGTCCGCAGGGCTCTCTCCTCATCCCCCTTCGCTCACCAACACAAACACACAAAACGAGACAGCAATCAAGCCCTTCTTTCGCTCTTAAACATAGTTATTTGCAGAGATGCCATTGGTCTGGCCTTGGCCAGAGGCGGGTCCGAAATTGGAGCCTGGGGGGATTCTCTCCCTTACAGAAGCCACCTCCGTAGCCCCCTCCCCTGCCACCAAAACCTCACCAGACACTGAAACACCACATAGTTGAGAGAATATATTGACTTTTTGTCATATTTTCTAGCATTCTTAGTTAAATCAGTTCCTTAAAGTAAAATTCAGATTTTTACATTCCAGAATTTAGATTTGCCCTTTTCAGTTCAGGTGTAGTGACCACGCTGGATGATTTAATGAGGACAGATCCACTTCGACCAATTCAGTCACAGTAACAATAAAACCAGGTGAAGTTCCTGGAAGAAGAAGCAGATGCCCCTTTGTAAAGATAGACTTCTCTGTGCTTTTGGAGAGTTAGGTCTCACCTACAAGGAGAAAGAAAAAAGTGTTTTTTTTCAAAATACATGTGCTGGTACTTTTTCTCTGGGAACTCAGTGATCAGTGCACTTAGAGTATCCACTGAAATAAATGTTTTCAGCATCCAAACCAGATCAGCAGCAAACAGTATGAGTTTGCACAGTCTTAGAAATCACAGAATCACAAGTCACTGAGTGGCTGAGGTTGGAAGGGATGCCTAGTCATCTGATTCAATGCCCCTGTCCAAACAGGGCCACCTAGAGTCAGTTGCCCAGGAGCAGGTCCAGATAGCTTTTGAACATCTCCAAGAGAATCCACGATCACCCTCACAGTGAAAAAGTGTTTCCTGATGTTCAGGAAGAACATACCATGTATCAGTTTGTGCTCACTGCCTTTTCTGTCACTGGACACCACTGGAAAGAGCCTGTCTTTTTACACCCTCCCTTCGGGTATTTGTATACATTTATAAGATCCCCCCTAACATTCTGTTTGCCAGGCTAAACAGCTCCTGGTCTCCCAGCCTTTCCTCATAGAACAGGTGCTTCAGTGCTTTAGTTTTCTCTATGGCCCTTCATAGAATCATTAAGTTGGAAAAGACCTCTAAGTTCATCAAATTCAGCCATCAATCCAACACCACCATGCCCACTAAACCATGTCCCAAAGTGCCACATCTACATGTTTTTTGAACATGTCCAGGGATGGTAGGGATGGTGACTCCACCACTTCCCTGGGCAGCTTGTTCCAATTTTTGACCACTCTTTCAGTAAAGAATTTTTTCCTAATGTCTAATCTAGACCTTCCCTGCTGCAACTTGAGGCCATGTCCTCTTGTCCTGTTGTTAGTTACTTGGGAGAAGAGACCAACATCACCTCACTACAATGTCCTTTCAGGTACTTTTATTTGAGGTGCAGCCCCTCCAGTGCCGAGTAGAGAGGCATGATCACTTCCCTACTCCTGCTGACCACACTTCTTTCTGCTGTTGGCCTTCTTGGCCACCTGGGCAGACTGCCGGTTCATGTTCGTCCAGCTGTCGACCAGCACACCCAGATCCTTTTCCACCAGGCAGCTTTCCATCTGCTCATCCCCAAGCCTGTAGCGCTGCATGTGGTTGTTGTGACCCAAGTGCAGGACCCAGCACTTGGCCTTGTTAAACCTCATAGCGTTGGTCTCAGACCATCGATCCAGCCTGTCCAGATCCCTTTGCAGAGCCTTCCTACCCTCAAGCAGATCAACACTCCCACCCAATTTTGTGTCATCTGCAAACTTACTGAGGGAGCACTCAATCCTCTCATCCAGATCATTGGTAAAGACATTCAACAAGGCTGGACCCAATACTGAGCCCTGGGGAGCACCGCTTGTCACTAGCCATCAGCTGGATTGAACTCCATTCACCACAACTCTCTGTGTTGACCGTCCAGACAGTTTTTTACCCACAAAAAGTATTTTTTATACTCTTTGGACTCTCTACAGTATTTCCATCTTACTTTTGTAATGGAGAGCCCAGAATTGAACAAAATTCTCCAGGTGTGGCCTCACCTGTGCTGAATGGAGGTGAAGAACCTCAGCCTACTGGCAACACCTTAATCTAATGCAGCCCAGGATAAGAGCAGCCTTCTTTGTTTCAAGGGTATGTTGCAGGCTCATGTTCAACCTTGTGTTCAGCAGGACGCCCAAGCCCTCTTCTATCAAATTACTTTCCAGCTGGGTGGCCCCTGGCATATATGGCTGCCTGTGACTGTTTCTTCCCAGGTGCAGGTCTTTGCAATTCCCCTTGCTGAATTTCGTGAGATTCCTGTCAGCGCATTGTCTTGAGCCTGCCAAATTCCCTCTGGATAGCAGCATGACCCTCTGCAGTATCAACTACTCCTTCCAAAGTCTTGGTGCATATAGGCATCCAACATATTTGAAAATTCGTGGAATATTAGGGTTATATTCACACAGTGATCACTGTAGTGGCTGTAGCTAAAGAAGACCTGACTGAATCCCTTTTAAATTGTGTAGACCAGATATCTAGCTGAGCACAGCACCGTAATGCAGAGCTATTTAGAGAATTAACCACATCAGTACTGTTTTCTCAAAGATACCTGTACAGTCTTAGAAGCAGTCAAGCATTCTACTGTTAAGCAAAACCGGCAATGCCCAGATAAGCCCTCGTTAAAACTGGGATGTGTGTAAACTTGACAGCAGTTAGTGGATTGTGAATATAAGCTAAAATATTTTTAGTCTGGTAAATATTTTTAGTCTTTGAACACAACAAAATGTAAGCCCTGGGCTTTTGTCTATGAGCCTACAAGTTTTCCATATATCCTCCAATGTATTATCTTTTTATTTCTATATATATAAATTTAGAACTTGCTGATATCATGGAAAGGGAACATTCTAGTATCTTTTGAAAATGTTAAGGTGCCACTCCATGAAATACTTCTTTCTTTTACCTCCTGGGTATCAGACAGCTAGGGAAAAAACCAGGAATTAGAGATCCTGTCTTGTTTTCATGTCTTTTTTTCTTCAAGACATATCTTTCCATTGAAAAGCAGGGAAAGAAGACAGAACATATTATTTGTTCTCTCTGAAGTGTAGTAATTCCAGATTTAAAACTGTTACCAAAAATTCTGGTTCTATGTTTTTGAGACCTTTGGAAATTTCTCACCTGTTTTTGTGTGAAAAATGTCATTTCCAGCCTGCTCTAGCAGGTATGCATCCTAACTTCTAATGTCTCAGTGTGACACAGTACCACAAACTAGATGTTTCATTAGAAACTTTTTAAGGATGTTGCAATTGTAAGTGTGAATTGTAATTAAATTTTATAGGATGCTTAGCCTATTTAGAAGAGATCAGAGATCAAAATAAGAATTCTATTCAGAATACAAATGCTATAAAAATTTAAGGGAAATTTAAAGTGATCTAATCTGAAATTTTGGACTTGCTGATTTAGTTGTTATTTCATCTATTCAGCATCCAAAGATAGTTTTCATCAAGTTTTCCCATTTAAGATCAGCTTTATGTATTTTCTCGCAGTTTTTTATGCATGTTTCTTTGAATGATTTTATAGTCAGAATTGCAACAAACAAAAAGCGATCAATCACACATAGCACACAACTGAAGCACACCTGACATTTAAACAAAAAATTCATATAACATTTTACTAAAACAAGTTTGTTCAGCTTCATTTATTGTGAGCACAACAAAATATCAGGATTTGAAATGCCAATAGGTACATTATTAAATTTCCTGCACAATTTAATCTCTTCCACTTCTGCTATCTATAATCTCCACCAGGTATGTCCAGCAAGTACAAAATTTGATGATGGTCATATGAAATATTTTTTGGAACATGCAGTCCAAGTAGTAATTCTTAACTGAATGTATTTATGCCTACCTTATATTTAATCAGCCTGGATAGCATCTGCAAACGATGTCATTAAAGAAGTCACCTGTTAATACATTTATGTGATCATTATGAAGAAATCTGTAGCCATTTTAATTAGTAAATTTATTTTTCTTAGGCAATATTCTCTGCCAAAGCAGGGATAACAATCTGGGCTAATCAGTGTGAACTTGCAGCATTTCAGTAAATAGTCTCTTTTCACCCTGCTGTATGAACAAATAACTGAGACCAGCTTTTAAGCATACCCCAACATCCCTAGCAAAAGTCTGGAAATATTAATTCATGGCTACAATATAAAGCTAAGACATGCTGTTGAAACAGCAGAAATATTCTGCTTTTTACAGTCTTAGTTGTTGGAAGCTTTTTAAAGTGTTGTCTGATAAATTATTTATAAACTGTTTCTAGGTTTTCTTCTTCCTGTGATGGCTTGCAAAAACAAACACTGATATTGTACATTGATGCCATTATGCAAGTCTGACTTTTCTAGAAACTGCTCGCACTGTTTTTTGGCCTGCTGTGCTGACAGTTGCATGGTAATGAATACAGTCAGTATGTTTATGATCTGAGAGACTGTCAGCATAACAGGGCTTATCTAACAGTGAGGTTTAATAAGCAGTGGCAGTTGTAAGTAAAGTTAAGACTAGGATAAATACCAGCTTCTTCATGGGGCCTGCTGCTGAAAACTAGGAAGTTCCAACAACAGCAAAAAGTGCATCTATAAGAAAATGTATAATTTAACAGTACTTGATTTCTTCTTATAACTTGTCTTTCATGCATTGCATCTATCACCCTTCTTCCTTCTCATTTGAGTTGATTTATCTTTATGCTTCATATCTTTTAGCTATTACCTGTTCTGTATATATATTCTATTGCTGTCCTTGCTTGGCAGCTCTTTAAGCTTAATCTGCAGTACTGTAACACTGAGGAAATATCCACTTTTATCATTTTGCTACAAACAATGCTGACTGGATGCACCACGCAGAGATATAATAGTCCTGGGAAACCTGCTCACCAGATACATCAACTTGCCTATGGGAGTGCCATTAACATGATTTCTGCTGTCTCTGAGTATATAAATTCTGAATCTTTTCCCTGTGACCTAACAGCTGTCTTTGGGCATTTCTGATTAACACCGCTATTCAAATGCTTAATGTTTGTCACAGGTATGAGTAGTAGTACTCTGTAGTACTCTTGGTAGCAGGATAAGACCACGTCTGCGTAGCTTTTTGTAACAGTTCTTATTCTATTACTGGTAGTTCCGTGATCTGAAATTGATCTTTACTTGGGAATATAAACTAGCTTGATTTTTAGGAAAATGGTATCTCCTTTTTCATGGACCATTTTAAAATTAAATATATATAAATGGGCTACTTAAGATAAATGATTCTAATATCATGGATGGCTGAGCTGGGGACTGTGAGTTCCCTTTTCCACTAATGGAAGCAAAAACCTGTGACAAACATTCAGCACCTGATAATGAAGTATTAAAATGAATAATTATTTATCCAGTAAATGCAGTAATATTTTTTTTTCTATTGTTGTTTAAATTCTTAGATTTGATGGTTATTTTTTCTCTACTTAACCTTTTGGAAACTTGTTTGGATGAGAAACACTGGGAGAAATAGGAGACAGGACTGAGCACTGATTTTCTCTAACCTGCCTTTTAGATGGGATGCCACTGAGCTGGTGGATTGGAAGAACCAATGAAACACAGACTTACTGGGGAGGTTCCTTGCCTTCTGTACAAAAATGTGCGTGTGGATTAGAGGGGAGCTGCATTGATTCCCAGCATTACTGCAACTGTGATGCGGACAGAGATGAATGGTGACTTTTTACTGTTGCTTATTCCCAATACTTTTTCCTGGAAAATAAATAAAAAGAAAATATACAGGCCTTAGCACATTTAGAACACCAAGGGTGTTGTAAATTTAAATTACTATAGTGTCACCTGCTTCTTTGACATGGAACACATTTTCTCACAAAATTATTACTTTATACATTAAGTGTTATTGCTAATTCTTTCACTCTGAATTCTGGGAAGCATTTTAATTTTTTATATATATTTTCTATTTTTGTAGTATGTTGCATGTTATACATTAAGACATTAGCTCTGGTCTTTAGTACAACTTCAGTTATTAGTTTTACAATGCTGAAAGTAATTAAAGCTCAAATAAAAGGTTCTGAAAAAAAGTCAGTTAATTTTTAAAACAATTTTTAACTACACTTTAGACATCACCTTTTTTTTTGCCATCTACAACTTAGATAATTAAAATTGGATTAAAATACGAAGCACTCGTATGAAATTTTATTCTAAGGGGACTGCAGGATTTCTAAAATGTAGATTTTTCACTTGTACTTGAAATTCTCTGATGTTATGTATGATCCCATTCAAATAAGTATCGAAAGAGATGAGTTCCTGTTACAACATCAAACCTGAACCTGACTTTTCGCTTAAAAGATAGAACTTTCTCAACAATAGCTCCAGTGCAATATAGGACTTTATAAAGCAGACAGAGACTTTTCAAATTAAAGTTTTCTTCTGAAGAAACTTTTAAGCATTTAAACTTGTAAAGCATATTTAACTGACATAAATCCCATTCAGTGAGTAGGTTAATATATGCATATTAATATATGTACCAACTTCTTTTTTTTTTTTTTTTTTTTAAACAGAAAAAAGTAAACAGGAACAGGCTGCCCAGAAAGGTTGCGGAGTCTTTTTCTCTAGAGATATTCAAAAACCCTCCTGTATGTGATCCTGTGTAACCTGCTGTAGGTGAAAATGCTTTAGCAGAGGGGTTGGACTAGATGATCTCCAGAGGTCTCTTCCAACCCCTAACATTCTGTGTTTCTGTAAGGAAGGTACTTAGGAACACCTTCACGTGTACAAAATGAAGCAATACATTATTTGTTCCTCAAGGTACATATCCACCCTTCCTTTAAAGGAACAACTAGTGAAATTGGCTGGAAAATGCTTATTCTCTCATCATGAGCAGGGAACTCAGCAGACACAGAAATTAAAATACAACAAAGGGTTAGTCAAAGGACAATTCTTCACAAGCTTCCAAAGTTTCTGTAGGGAAAGAATTTGCATCTGCAGTAAAACTCACAGAAGTGATATCTGCTCTGCTCATTCCAATAAAAAGCTTAAACAAATACACAGAACACTAGGAATTTCCCTATTATTGCACTATACAAAAATAGAAACAATTTTTGATTCTCAACAGCAAAATAAATGTTAAAAGAGGAATGCATTTTGAGACAGGATTTTGAGTACTTGCTAGTATGTGTAGAGATTCTTGCTTAGTTTTGTAATTCATTTAATCCATGCTCACATACATAGGTTAATTTATAATGGCAACATACTTGTAAATAAAAAAAGAGGAGGAATCTCTTCACTATAACCACTTTGAGTAAATTGCATAAGTTCATAACTGTATTACACTGAAAATATAATTATTCTTGTTTTATATTTCTTTGTGTATCCGCTTTTGACATGTTAATTTTCATTTTAAGTGGAGACTTATCCCAGTAACCCAAATTTTATGGACGCTATGTTTACGCTTATTTTGGTAGTTGTCTTTAATATCACATTTTGTTCCCTAGAGACTAGTGGTTTGAATCAGTTAACTCAATGCTGTTCATAGGGTGGAAAAAGTAGGTGGAAGCTGTGCTTGTTTGAGACACTTTTTGAGCACAGAAAAAGAGAGTACCACACAGTGCACTTTTGAAAATATGGGTTTGATATCTTATTTTCATAGTGAAATCTATCTTATTTCATAGATTGGACATAAATTTAGTCCTAAAATTCCTTGTTTGACGAATCAAAATGCTTAAGTCTCTAAAAGTCTAAAATAAAAAAGATTTTTTCTTTAAAAAAAATCTATTCCTAAAGTTCTACAAAAATGCAAATCTTTTCTGCAGAAGAGGTGAGCTAGTTTCTATACAGTTTCCCTTTGTTTGCAGCATAGTTTTACTGAAGCATACACTTTCAGTGTTTTGAAGATTTTTTCAGTTCTAAATTAGAAATCTGCAATAGCTCACCTCACCAAAAAGTAACGTTTTTTTAAAATGCTTGGCATTCCTCCCTTAAGAAAAACAGTTTCCTGAAAAAAAAAACCCAAACAAAAAACACCCCCAAAAAAACCCAAACCCAACCCAAAACCAAACCAAGCCAAAATCCCCCTATTTTTGTTCACTGTGCTCCAAGAAAGATAAAAGAAATGGTATATAGGGAAAAGATGGTGATGTTAGTAAAGGGAGAGGTCAGGGGAGAAAAAATATCACTAATTTAATTCAGCACAAAGATAGACTCTCTTCCAGTTGTCTCAGTCCCAGTGCATGTTGTACTGAGAGAGGGGGTTGTTAAGCCCAACCACATTCGCAGAGAAACGTGGCTTGCTTCCTGAGATGTGTGTCTCATGTTTAATCTCTGTGCAGTGTGAGTTCCAGATTGCCTTCCCTCTCTGAGTTCATACTGTTGTCTCTGAGCTATTTGCTTCTCCTGTTAAAGGGAAAATTCACCTATAAATGGATTGAGTTGATAGATTGAATTTTCCAGAGTGGTCCTGAGTGTTTGAATATTTCCATGGGATTTTAGAATTTAATTCTTTCCTTTTCCCCAGAAATGTCTCAATAATAATGAAATGTTTATCAGAAACATTTAGGAGACGTGTGGCTTTCATTTTACCTTTTCAGGACTAATGATACAGGATTCCTTTCCTACAAGGAGCATCTACCAGTAACTGAAATTGTGATCACAGATACTGCCAGACCAAATTCTGAAGCAGCTTACAAACTGGGGCCTTTGCTTTGCCGTGGTGACAGTAAGTAACTACTGCAGAGTTTTGCTAAGCAGCAATGGTTTTTGACTGTAATAAATTTTAAATATTGCTTGCTAAACAGCATGAGATACACTTTTTAAAAATTTCATCTGGTTCTTTTAGTAATTAGAAAGGAAAAAGACAAAATGCCATGGTCCAGTGCAACACAGGGTAGAATTGTAAAGATTTTTTTTTGATGATACACATCAATAGTGAAGACAGAAACAGTTAGTATAGTTTTCCAACAGATAACCTGAGTACAAAATGCAGTATTTTTATGCAATTTGAATAAAGTTATGAATAAAGCATTAAATGAAGCATAATTCATAACTGGTTACGATATCTTGCGAAAAAAATAGCCATCACTAGATATGCATGCCTCCATCACCAAACCTTATGCATATTAACTCCTCTGAGTATTTGTGCAATTGGGAAAACTATACTATGGGAGATTTATCCAGTATATGCAACAACTATGTGCAAAATTTCAAATCCACTAAGAATTTTAAATTTAGAATGTTATACGGTAGTTCAAAACATAAAGCTTGTACATCCTGAAGATGTATGTAGTAACCAGAAAAATATCACGTGTGAACAAATCATTTAAAGGTAATGGGACAACTGGAGTAAAACTGAGATCTTATTGAAGATTTGTGATGACACTTCTGATTTCATTAATTTCTATCTTCATTGACAAATAAACCAGATTTAGTTTATGTTTAACAGTAAACTATTGCACAAAATTGTATGGCTGCTGCTCTTTGTAATCAACAGTCAGGAGAAGTAATGCTATAGATCATCCTAAAGATCTCAACTGAATCACTGAATGGGCGGGATTTTGTCTACAGTTGAGTAAGGGATTAAAATATTTAATAAGCTTAATTTCTTTAATCAAATGCTACCCCTTGAACTTGACTATTTTTTGGCATAATTACAAATTAATATTTTTATTCATTTTGTGATTTTCTTCCTTCATCATATGATGTTGTGTTTGTTTTTCAAATTTATTCAGCCTTTATGAATAAGAGGATATGAATGCTGGTAAAGAAGTACTGATCTATACTTTTAGGCTCACTCAGGAGACTTGTGTTGATAAATAAATATAAATGAACATGTATTTATTTTTATGTCATCTCTGCTTTCATTTGTATGACTTGTAAGGATAATTATGCCTGGAAGATTTTTTATCGGATGTGTGTTACAGCAGTACGTGCTAATATTCTTATGAAAATTTATATGAAAAGAAACTCTGTTGGGTGCTTCCTTTTCACTTGTTTGACATCAATTGTGAGATGATCATTTTTCTTACCTATCAAAGAGCTGTTAAATCATGCAGTTATGGTATAGAATTATGGGATAATTCAGAGTAGAAAGGACCTAAGAAGGTCTCCTGCTTGCAGCAGGATCAGCCATGAGGTTAGACCAGTTCTCTGAGGGCTTTGTCAAACTGGAGCTTGAAGCCCCCAAGGATGGAGCCCACACTGCTTCCCTGGGCACCCTGCCTCCTCTGCTTGGCTGTCCTCATTGAGAATTTCTTTTTACTTAGATCAACCCTGAAACTCTGTTGTTTCAAATTATACCCATTGTATTTGACATTCACACTTCCACCAATGCAAAAAGCCTGGCTCCATCTTCTTGATGATTTCCCCTTAGGTTTCGGGGGCCACTGCCAGGTCCCCCACAAAGCTGTCCCTCCTCCAGGCTGAACCAGCCCTGATAAGCATCAAGAAAAGTGCTCTAGGCTTGAACATACCTGTGGCCTCCCCAATACTTGCTTCTTTTATCAATATTTTTTCCTGTACTGGAGGGCCTAAAATTGGAGGCAGTATGTAGATTTTGTCTTACAAGTGTTGAGTAGAGCGGCATAACCACCTCCCTTAGTTGACTGGCCATGCTTATACAGCTTATGAGGCAGCAGGCCTCAGTTGTGTCCAGGGACAACGAAACCAGGCACATTGAAACCAAGGACAATGACAGCAGTGAAACAGAAGTATTTACAGCTTGTGCATTACTAATAAGTGGGGAGAATTTCAATTTCACTACTTGCCAAGTTCCCAGCTACTACTAATTGCATAACCTGACCCCAATTATCACAGATCTTAAAACATGGAAGCCAACTATCTTCCCAGGGTGAATCATTAAAACAAAGACAACTCCAACACCCATTGACCTCCGTGTCTTTATTTGCTGTTTTCTTAGTCTGAGTGATTGAATTGCTGCAAAATGATGCTAAATGATCACAGTATTTCTAGATGAAAGGACTCTAAAATATCATGAGGGCAAACATGAGAAGTGAGTATGAATGTCAAATAAATATTTTTGTAATGTTTGACTTAGAAAGAAGCAATTGGGGACTTAAATAATCTCAGTGAAAAGACCTTTCCAAATATAACCATTAATGGTAATAATACAGCAAAAACCTTGAAAAGGAATATTTGCTTTCATTGTTTAATAAGACCAGTAATAATGCAATTTTTCTCAGCCATTTACATCAGAAAGACAAAGACAGTAAGAGAAGCCATGCTTTTAGGCAGGTAGGAAATAAAATTTGAGAAAACAATACAGAATTTCTGAAGGAAAAATTAATGTAAAATCATAGAATTTTGATGTAAAAACAAAGTGCAAGGTGTGGAATAACGTATTAGTTGTATGGAAATATGTACTAAAATATATAAGTACGAAGTATCATGTAATATGTTATAAATTCTCTACCATAAATTTTATATCGTGTATCATATATATTACCTATATTATACCATTATCATACTATATTATTCTATATATTTATGCAATAATAATATATAATATAGGATATATAATATATAATACATGATATATAGAATTTTTAATATTGTATTAAATTATATTATCTTTTCTTATAGACAACATAATTATATATATTACAATATACATTCTACTCTATTCTATTATTTTAATCATTATTCTGGAAATGATTGAGTGTATGACTTACTGGAATTTTTTGCAATGGTCTTTATGTATCAGCAGTGGGGTTTATAATGAAAATATTTTTTTTAATTCCATTTTCCAGAAAATGTAAAAAGCCATGTGTTGTAGTAGTTTCTGAGTTACACATGTTAAAATTCACACTAGACAAAACTGATGAAGTAAGTCTAAACTCTCTTGTAAGATCAGCAATAACATATTAGTAGCACTTTGAAATTGCAGAAAGTAAGCAGACCACTGTTAAGACTCTCCTAATCTGATGTTGCAGACTCCTGTGAGGGTCTAATTAAATGCACTTTTAATGACATTTATTTTCTTCTGCACCTTTGGATAGGTGGAGAACACAAAAAAGTTCTAGTAACAAACACTTGTTTCTCAGAAGGGCTGTCAAACAAGGAAAAATAGATATTCTTGGTTTCACAAATGTGATTTGAGTACTCTTCAGAGAGATTATTGCTTATTTACACTTCTCTCACTCTCTAAAACCAAATTATACCATTCTACTTTGTAAGGGATATCATTTTATTAAGCATGTTTTTTGTTCTTTCTGATAGACATAAGTTCTTCAGAATAGCTCATTGGCATACCATATAAAAACGTGCAGGAGAATGTTTGCTTGTATTTGTGACACACTTAGTACGTCGCTAAATGATTCAAAACCAAAAGATGATAAATTCTTCTTGTGTCAATAATCTATTAATTTTAGGGCATCTACTTAGAGATAAAAATAATTATTTATGCCCACAGAAAAATAAAGTAGACCCATAAATTGTTCATTGAATTGAATTGTCATAAACCATGCACTCCCTTGACTAAGTTTCCAAGTTAGAGTTACTTCACTAGGTCCTTCTAAGAAGTCACATATCACAACTCAACTGCAGTCCAGCAGAAATTGACTATTCGTTGCACATTTTTTGTTTTCCCTCTTTTATGTAACATTGCATTACTGTAGTTGGTTTCTTTATGTTAAGTTTTATGGATTGTCTGTTTCAATGAAGTGTGTTATTTATAGAAAAT
This sequence comes from Leptosomus discolor, assembly GCF_034619465.1. Taxonomy (NCBI): domain Eukaryota; kingdom Metazoa; phylum Chordata; class Aves; order Leptosomiformes; family Leptosomidae; genus Leptosomus; species Leptosomus discolor. The sequence goes on along the minus strand of NC_141419.1, from coordinate 42,615,986 downwards.
CAAACTGTATTTGCTAGAACAAAACAGGAAACAATATAAGAAAAATAGTAGCAAAAGGAATACCAATATAGTTCTTTTTGTGTATAAAGTTGCATTCAGACATTAATGATCTCTCTCAGCATTTGTGATAGAGTTAGCTATCTATATGTCTAAGGTGCCGAAGTGCAATGAAAGTAATTATGTTCTGGAGGAATAAGTCCATTTAGAGAAATTAGGCCATAGGATTTGGTGACACTCAGCTGTGTATATATTAGTGGCACTCACGTGTTCCTGTCACCTTTAAAATATATTTCTGGTTCATTTCTATATTCTTTTTTTGCTGTACAATATATTTAAGAAATTGTATGCCAGCACTGCTGGTATCAGGTTGAAAATATCTAAATATAGTGGAAGTTAAAATTCAAATTAACCTATATCAACTGAATAGGTTAACAGGAAAGATTTTGAAGCATATGAGGACAAAAGAAACCTTTGGGCTATTAATAGATAGAAATACTCTGATTTTCATAAAAGAGAAAAAGGCATCTCCATTATTTTTGTCATTATTCAGGAAAAAGCCAGATGTTGATTAAATTCTAATAGAGTCAGCCAGTATGGGTAGACTTAAAAAACCACACCATTCGAGGTTGGTTTTGTTTTGTTTTGTATTCCTTGCTAGAACTGACTGGAAATACTTATTACTACGAAATTCCAATAGTTATAAGAAACCTAATGTGACAAAATTATGTGTAATAAATGGGTAATTATAATCTGTTAATATCAGACTCACTCTTGGCCCCCAAATAAAATTGATTATATAGATCTTAATTCAACAAAACTTAATATAAGGTTAGTACAATGCAAAGAAAATTTATCAATCAGCACTAGTTTATATAGAGTAAATTTGGCCACCCTTTTGAGGGACTTCAGTACTGATAAGGCAGTACTGGTGAGGTGAGATACTTGGAGTCTAGTGATGGAGTGTTGCATATTTGGTTGAATAAAAAAAAAAGGAAACGGACCCATTCAATTGCAAAATGATAGTATGAACAGGTAAATGCAAGCAGATCATTCATTCAATATAAGTCCCTGGTTTGACATTTAAACAAAAAAAAACCCACCTTGTGTGAGCTTTGGATACAATAATTTTAGAGACCAACTCTATTAACTAATCATATGTGATACGTTCATTAAAAGAGCACAGTAAATTTCTAAGTTCAGCCAAAAAAAAAAATCTGTTTCACCCATCTGCCGTAGCCTGAAAAATCAGGACACGACTTTTACTGTTAATAACAGAAGTATTTATATACTGAGTGTTCGCTTCTTCCTCTTATTTAGCTTTGCAATATTAATTTATTTTTGTCCTAACCTCGGTCTAATCAACATTATTTTGATACTTTTTACTGCTTCCTACATAATCAAGTAGTTTAATACAAGTCTATCTTGTTTTCAAGACTACAGTTTTACACTATATAAAAAGCACATAAGGTTAAAGGATTGCCTTAAACTCAAGAGATGCATTTTTTTAGTAAAAGCCTCTTAAGCTTAGTCTCTTTTCTTAACTCAAACAAAATCTGAGATGATATGATCAACTTAAATGGAGTTTCATAGAGTAAGAACTTTCTAATAATGTTCTTGAAAGCAGGAGAGAAAATCAGAAAAAGATCCAGTGGTCAGGATTTGAAGTTAGGCCAATGGGATGAGTGTGTGTGAATATATAAATATATATATAAATTGACAGTAAAAGCATTTGTGAATTGCCCATAAATGGACAATTTTAATTGAATCAATTGAATATTTTTCCTAGAATAAATTTTCTTTTTCAAACAAGGATTGTTTCAGGGAATTTGTATCATCTGTGGCATATCAGAGGTCTAACTAGGTGATGGCAGTTTTCCCTTCTGGTCTATTAATCTATGAAACTTATAATACATGGCCGGGTAACTGAGCTGAAAGTAGTGATACAGACAGGGCAGCTGAACTTCACAAAATCTCAGAGACAAAGAGTTGCCAGCTGGTCAGATCTCATAACATTAGGAGGATAGCTTTAGGAGAAGCAATTTGCACACTTCTTAGTAATTTTGGCCTCCTCTTTGCTGTGCTGGATGAAGGGAATTTTTTGCATGTAGCAAAACTCACAGAAATATTGGGCAAATATGGAAAGAACTAGATTTAACTAAAACCTGTAATAGGTAGTGATGATTTTCCTGCTTGGTTTTGCACAGGAACAAAGTGAAGCAACCCCCACTCCCATACTCACACAAAAAAAACCCAACCAACAATACCAAACACAAACAAGACAAACAAAGAAACAAACAAAACCATTAGGGTACAAATAATAGATGATCACATAATTTAAAGTTCAGTTTAAGAGGACAGATAGGGAGGAGCAGAACAAAGACAGCAGGCAAAGTCCTGATCAACTACTGGTAGTTTAACTAAGATCAGATAACCCAGTGGTGTAGATCAGACAGACTAATAGGATCTAGAGTTTACAATAAGCATGCTTTCTACAGTATTAATCTTCTACATTACTGCTGTGCACTTGTAATCTGATCACAGTGACATTCCAGTGAAATTCAAAGATATTGCCAATGTACCAGAGACCAGAATCTGGCTGTTAAAGAGAAGAGCACTCTTGTCTGGCAGGTCTCTCCGTACCTTTTAAGTGTTTCACAAAATCCTTCTAAGAGGGAGAATATGCAAAAGATGGAAGGCACATTAAATGTCATCCTCACAAAGACTACAGCTCCTTTGAGAACACAACTAGCACCTCCAGATTAATAGCAGTGTGCCTTAGCTATGTTGTTCTGTAAGAGATGGGTAGTATTTTATGTGTCATGTCCATTAGAGATTAATTTTGTTTAGGGGAGAGGGAGAGCTAGTCAAAAAAAATATCTACAGAAAACATTATTCAGCAACATAAGATCTTTATTTTCTCTGCCTGCAATTTGCAATTGCACAATCGTTTTGAGAGTTATCTTTGCAAAATAGCTGATTTATCTGTCTTGTTCTCAATTGTTGCTTTTTGACTTTACAGTTTCAAGTTGGTAAGACTAGTTGATATATGCCAAAAACTAAAGTAATTTTTGCAATATAAATATGTTGCTTTTTTTTTATTTATAACAAACAGGATCTTCTTTTTTCTTCATAGGAAGACTGCAGTCTTACTACTTAGATAAAATGCTTAATATTATTGATTTCCTAACTACATGCTGTTTGGAGGTTCCAGAAAAATAAATAGGAGACTGTAAGCCAGATACTGTAAAGTGAAGAATTTTTTTTTTCCCACTCTGGTTTACAACAGCATAACATACTTTGTAATACACTTTTGCTAGATCTATATTTAACTCGCTTTATGAATACAGTAGCTTAACATTCATGAATCACAGAATTTTCAGACGTGAGAAGAACAGCTATATAAGAGAAGACAGGAAATTAAGAGAGGAAGAATAAACATTCCTATCCCTGCCCTCCCCCAAGGACTACATTCTGATTTACAAAGATCATTCAAATATTTCATTGAAGCTAATTGTATTGTTACTCTACTAGACTGTTACGGCTGCTATTGTCTCTCTTCTAATTACTAGCAGTGTTTTACCAATTTTGTATAAATCACTACTATTAAACTTCCCATTGTGTTTGAATTACTGGTAACAACTAGCCCATTGTTTTTTAAATAGCTGTTATATACTTGAGTCATAACTGTGGTGAAGTTTGCTCTGTGGGAGCCATGACCTGGCACAGTTGAGTAACACAGGTTTAAAATTGATGCCAATATGTAAGGCCGCTGCCTTCAGCTGACAGCACTTTGCACAGGACAATAACTCTGAGGAGCCCATCAGGCAGCACAGGAGAGTGAGGTGCAAAGCTATGCTTTCCTCTCCCAGCCTGAGCCATCTGTTCACAGCTCTGCCGTACCAAGCAAAAGTTGTCCTGATGGCTGCTGTAACTTGTGATGGCTGTCAGTAGTCCCAAGTGTCGAGTCTCGCAGCAAGCAATTGCCAGAATACGTATGAATATCCTGCCATGCTGCTTTTCCAGGTGCGGGGTTTGCACCCTGATTAAAACTGTGCTAAAAAGTCAGGAGGAATGAGTGAATAGCCTTTGATTTTACTTCACTGGGTGTGGGCCAGGCCTCTGTGTACACTGCGTCATAGGGTTTGATTTTGCAGAGAAGTCAGAAATCTGCAATTATATTTTTTTTCTCCTTTGCCCTGCGCGCCCCCCCCCCCCCCCCCCCCCGTGAATGCCTGGAGCAAAAAACATAGTTTTGCATAGTTTTTAGACCCAGATCACAGCATTATTAGGAGAATGTGCAATGACCTTGTTCAATTAGATAGGAAGGTATTGAATGCCTCACTTGATTTAGAAAGCAATATAGCTTAATAAAGAACTGCAGATATATCTGTAAGAATTCAGCAATAATAACAAGGTACTTCTAGTTGAATACCATAAATGAAGACTATGTTCTTATTAGAAAAGAGTGTTATTAGAGATTTTACATAAGCTTTTTAATAATCAAGAATAAAATATAACAAATTATGATTAAATGCCATCTTAAAGAAAAATCAAACCCGGAAAATATCTATGTTTGATCTGGTAATCTTTTTTGGATGTGCATATGAATTTCTGCAGTCAACCGAAGACGAAGATTCCTTCATAATTTTTTTTTTTTTAATCCCTTCCACAGTAATTACTAGGAGCTGTATCCTACCTTCTTTGTGATCTGTTAAAACTTCACTGGGCTACAAAACTAGCAAGAGACTTTTTCTTGTTATGTGAGAAATATACATAACAACTGTCATAGCTACAGTTTATACTAGCTAATGTAGGCATAGTACTTCATTCAAAGCTGCTGTGTTTGTTTACTTCATAAAAGGATGTATCAAGCCCTAACTAGACTGTCTAGCTAAGATGCCAGGCATTTTATTTCCTGTTAACTGGTTTTTGGTTGTCTGAACTGAGCACCTTAATTATTCTTACTAATTTATTTTTCTGTGTTTCCAAGAACCCCTACGTTTTGTTTTATAGACTAAGCAGGAGGCTTCTGTGGAAGTTAGCCTCTGTGAACATTGCAACCCCTTCCCAGACCTGGGCATTTTCCTTCTTTAATTGGTTATAAAACTTATACTGGCAATATTAGATAACACTGTATCTGTCACTTAATCTTTCATTTTAACAACCAGGAACATTTTGGAATTCAGCATCCTTCAACACAGAGACATCCTACCTGCATTTTCCCACCTTCCATGGAGAGCTCAGCGCAGATGTCTCGTTTTTCTTTAAAACTACTGCTTCCTCAGGGGTGTTTTTAGAAAACCTGGGAATACAAGACTTCATAAGGATAGAGTTATACTGTAAGTAACATGACTGACAGGATGTTGTTGTATTATTATTATTATTATTACAGCTTTCAGTTGAAAGCTAAAACCCTAGTATAATAGATATAATAGTTATAATATAATGTAATGTAATATAATAATATATAATAATATATAATAATATATAATATATACATTAGAATTCACTTAAAGGGGAAATATTTTAGAACTATTCTCTAGCTTTATTACTGTTACTACTGTAACTGGAGCTTTATCTTTCCCCCAAAAATCCCAGCACTGAGATACAAATATCCATTCAATGATAATTTCTGCCCCAGAGGGTTCTTATTCTAAGAGCACAGCAATCAGCCCCTGACTGCTGAGAATGTTCCTCCTTCCCTTGCTTGCTGCATCCCTGACACAAAATTCTCTTCCTCCAAATTTTAAGGCCAGATATTACATGTGACTGCCGGGAGATTCACTCAGTCACAATATGTGACTCAAACGTTCTGTGGCGCAGCATCCTAGCTGAGTCACATTTTATCTTTTTTTTATTTTTTATTTTTTAAATTTTATTTTCTTTGTTCCTACGCAAATCTTTAGACTGTTACACATGAATAAAATTTTGTTGCACAAGAGAAAACTAAATCTCTCACTAAATTCTAAGACGATTAACATAGAATGAAAGCTTTATCTTGGTTGACCTCATGTTTTAGTTTTGTATTGTTGATCATTAAAAGGGAGAATATTTGAAAGGATGAGGTATTGTTTAAAAAACTTTTGGATTCATTTGAAATGGCACATCAGTTAAAAAGTCTTATACATGACAGGTGCCTCTGAGAGTTCATTAGAACTCTTTTTACCTTGGGATTAGACAGGTCCTCATTTTTTTTTACAAATCCATTGTGTTATCACACTTAAGTATTTTCAAGTGAAGAGTACAAATAAATATATATACACAAAATATATATCATATAATGGAAAATATTACTGCAAAAATGTTAATGCATCTTTATTAAAAAGTAAAATATTCTGCTTGCTTGTTTTTTTGACAATGTTAGTGTCTTAGGTTATTAAAATAAACAGGAAAAACCTACTGTGTTCTTCTGTTGACAGTTTAATTACAGAATATTGTGTAAAGCTTTATCAATTTGTTTTGCGTTATCTCAAATTGTAGTGCTGTATTTGAAAGATACCCTGTTTTCAACAGTGTTTTTGCCATGTTTATCAAGAGTATGAACTGTCCTCTGTTAAAATTCTGTGAACAGGTGAAAACACAGTAACCTTATAACCCCGGTGTCATGCAATACAGAAAATGTACTGGGTGAGCAACTTCAGCAGAGAATCCCTGAAGCAATGATGATATTTTTGCGTTATAAATAATTTTCCATTTTCAAAATAAACAGTTAAATCATAGAAACATCAAATGAATGCTTCTGAGAACTAAATTTATTCTGACAGTTGTCAGAAAACCGTAACTCTTTCTTGAGAATAAGAATATGCAGACAAACTCATGTCATTTGTCCCATTCATTCATAAGCATCCAAAGTACTGTATACTTGTGGTTTTTATATGACTTGTGACTAGTGAGGCATGAGAGAAAGTGAAAGGCTGAATTGATCTGTATTTTTAGCATTTTAAAAACCAAAGTTTATCTCATTATTTTGTAGCATGTAAGAGATATGTCTTCACTTCCACAAACATCGTAATTCATTGAATAGACAGACCTGTTCTTTTTGTATGTCGTAGGTAGACTGTTTGTAGTGGAGCCAGAATTGTGTTTGCACTGAGGATACTATCAGTCAGAAATGAGCAATACACATTTCCATCACAAATACCTTTTGCTCTGAAAAAAAAAAAAAAAAATTAATCACCTTGAATGTTTCATATTGTATACAATCATTCAGATTTCATCATCATATACTCTTTTATAATAGATGTGATTGTAAATCGCCAACCTATACTTGATAATCTAGTAATAGTTCTCCATAAATTAATGGCTTTTTGATTTATGTAATAATAAATAACTATAATGAACATGTCAGATGTCAGTGTTTAAGATGAGGACGTGTTAGAAATTATATAAAACTCATTGTGTCATTAACATTTTGCATTCCATACTTGTGAACACAATGATTTTTCTTAGCATTTTATTGATTGTTCTCAAGCTTTATATCTAATTCTTTTATTTATGACATAATAATCTTTAGACATTTAAGTCTAACTTTGCCAAAGCAAAAGTGTCAGATCAAGAATCTTTGTAGGAAATGTGGTTTAATGCTATTTGTTTGTTTTTACGAAGTTATAAACACTGCAGTGCATGTAGAAAGCGATTGCAAAAATGGAGGTGTGCATCCTAACGGTATTTTAAAACACAGAGGAAGTGAATTGTCTTGAAGAAGATACTTGATCCTTTTTTATTTTTTTATAGAATTATAAAACTCTTAAATCTTTGAATTTTTGTCTGACTTCCTGTAATCTTCTGCAGAACTAGTGGTTGAAGGCAACATGGCTAATTCAACAGTGAATAGTACTATATTGTACTCTGCTATATGACTGCAGGTTACATTATCTAGATGAAAGTCTAACTATTTTTTACTATCTAAGTGCTTACTGAAGGATTATATCCTATTTAAAACCAATGAGTTAAACAGAAATTTAAAATAGGGTTGGGAACCCTACAGTGTATTAGTTTGGAGGGTCTTCTGCAGTTGCTTTGGAAATAGTTCTGAAGAGTCCCATATGCAGCTGCTGTTGGCCTTTGTCTGCCCAAATTCGCAACTTACTGTCCAGGATCACTGGAATTCATTTGTTTCCTTTATGGAAAGTGCTTGGGTTTAGTATTCTGTAGCATATTATTTCATAATCACTTTCTGCTTCCGCATGTGATGCTTGACTTCAAGACTCTGAATGATTCTCCATGACTGTACTTTCTGTTAGTCATGTTAACCATGGCTAGCCACTGACCACTCTCCGTGATTACCATCAACTGCATCTTCCACTCCACTTTGCCAGTTTATAACTGGGCTCTGCCTATGTTTGAACACACTAGGTCAACAAGAGTCCATGCAATGTTTGGAAAATTTTTGGTAATACCAAGGTAGGTAGGGCCCACAAAGTGTTTTTGCACTGGAAGAGAACTCCTGGATATACCCTCTCTTGCTGCCCAGGAAACGACTAAAGTGGTCTTTGCCTCTGTCATTTGATGAATTTTAGAATTCAGTCATCATCTTTCCATGTCCTGTTGCATACCTTCCACAGGTGGTTTGACCACTGTGCTTATAAATGCCAAATTTCTTTCAAATTTGCAGTGTAGTTTGCTTTAGCAGAAACATTTAAAATATTATAGAATGTTAACTGATCATGGTTTTCACTTTTTCTGACATATTGTGGTCAGTCTTCAGACACTCCAATAGATGACCCTATGATCATCCTGGCTATCCAGGACTTCATTTCTTGAACTTCCGGGATTGGTTCCCTTTTTTCAAGATTATACGGCTTTTTTAGTGGTACTAACATAATTCATTATTTCATTGGTTATTTCAAAATCTTTATTATGTGTTTTCTTGCCTTTCAAAATCTAAACTGCAACATTATTTATCAGACCTGTCATTCTGATATGCTATTTAATAGGCACATACAGTGAGTTCAAAGCAAAATTTGTGTTTTCAGGCTTCATTCCAGCAGTATCTAGAGGATTACAAAGACCTCCTTACAGAAGGTAACATTCAGCAGAAATTCTCTTTACCTGATCACATGGAGTTTCTGTTGCTTTTGTTCTCCTACTGTGTGGTTATTTGGGGTTTTTTTACCCCTCAGTAAGGGAAGACTGAACTCTCAAGTTTGTCCAGGTGAAACAAATTTATCCTAAAATTTGTGTTACTGAGAAACTGGTTTTAGACATCAGTTATGTTTTATTACTGTATAAAACACTTGATTTTTAAGCAGAAGGCCTTCTTTTAAAAAATTATTGTACATTATTCCTTATTTTATTTGGAAAGTCAAATGCTTTGTATATTTGCCATTTTACTTTTGTCTCTCAAGTTTGTCTGTTATAGAAAAATACTTTATAAAAATCAGACTCAGGGCTTAAGGGATTGCAAGCAGATGGCATTACTCAGTCTAGAGGTTAGCCAAAGTGGATCTAAATGTTATAAAAAGTCTAAAGTATCTTTAAAAAGTGAAAAGAAAATAAAAATATTTCATTGATTTTTTTTTAATTTGGTAAATTCATCTCTGAAAATGTTGTTTGAAGCTGATTTCTTTCCCTTTACTAGTTCTAATTGTTTTCCTTTTCTCTCAGAGGCCGATGACACAAATGGGAACCTTTCTCTTGGTTTCATGGAATCTTCTCAGATCTCTAGTCCTTTATTTAAATCCATAATAATTCAAAATGCTAGTAATCTATCATTTAGGGATTACTTATTTTAATACATGATTTTCCTTGAATATGTAGAAGAAACAAGTTTCAGAGAGCATACTCATGATTTTCAGATCTTCAGTTTCTGGCATATTCCTCATCTTGTATTTTGACCTCCAAAGATTCAGTTGTGATTTTCTAGGTAAACTATAAAACCACGTAATGTGAAAATTGCTTAGGGAGTGACTCAGTTTAATTCACTGTATGCACAGTCTTTTAAATAACATCAAAATTTGCCTTCTGGTATTTGTAGAGCATGTGTGAATAAATGGCAAAAGCAAATAGACAGTAGATGATGTTGATTGTATTATAGTGGTGATAATTTAAATATAGTTAACAATGGTAATCAATCTCTGTAAGCAAAAGATTGTTTTTATCCGAACTGAAAAATAACTAAGCTAGCACTTTTCACAGTTTCTTGACTACCAGGCTCTCTAGGGGTCCACAAACAGTTTGATTTCCATGCTGTTGACAAATAATTGTTCTCGCTGTCAGTGAGTTTGAAGAACGAACTTTGGGGATACGCCTCCGGAAGTAAACTTTTCCCATTAAATAAGCAGTCTTATCCCATGAAATAGTATGCTAGAACATAAAGTAAATTGTTCTGCCACTTAATGATTTTGTGACCCAATTAACTATGAAATAATTTAAAAGTCTTTTATTACTGTCCTCTTTCTAGCTCCATCTGAAGTGATATTTTCATTTGATGTTGGAAACGGACCTAGTGAAGTTACAGTGCACTCACTCACTTCCTTAAATGACAACCAGTGGCATTATGTGAAGGCTGAACGAAACATCAAAGAGGCATCCTTACAAGTAGATCAGCTTCCTCAAATGTCTCACAGTGCTCCACCTGATGGGCATATTCGCTTGCAGCTCAACAGCCAGCTTTTTGTAGGTAGGCACTCATTTAACAGAATCTTTCCTAATTATCATAATGAAAATACAAAAACGGGGGATGGCAGCTGGGTCTTTTGAAACCAGTTTGTATGATGAGATGAGAGCCTTTGTGAAAAATCCATGGAGATATAGCTCTATTTTGAGATTACAAATTCAGTGCCTTACCTATAGTTACAGCTTGACAAGATTTCAACCAAAGTTTTCTTCTTTTGAGGTTTGTTTGAAGAACAACTACAAGATCTCAATTTGCACCATTTTTTGCGAGGATGTCATCTGCTGAAAGAAGATGTGTTACCTCTGTAATTTCAAGGAAATTTTGTCTCTCTTCATCCACAACTTCTCAGCTTGCCCAGAAATGTTGTGAATGCCCTGTCATTGGAAGTATTTAAGGTCAGGTTGGACAGGGCTTTGAGCAACTTGATCTAATGAAAGAAGTCCTTGCCCATGGCAGAGCGTTGGACTAGATGACCTTTAAAGGTTCCTTCCAACCCAAACCATTCTCTGATTCTATAAAGCTGTGAGCTACTCCTCTGCCCTTTTCTAACACATTTAAAGAAATCACAGAATCACAGAATGTCATGGGTTGGAAGGGACCTCAAAATATCATCTAGTCCAACCCCCCTGCCAGAGCAGGACCACCTAGAATAGATCACACGGGAACGCATCCAGGCGGGTTTCGAATGTCTCCAGAGAACGAGACTCCACAACCTCTCTGGGCAGCCTGTTCCAGTGCTCTGTCACCTTCACAGTGAAAGAGTTCTTCCATATGTTAATATGGAACCTCCTATGCTGTAGCTTGTATGCGTTGCCCCTTATCCTGTCATTGGACATCACTGAGAAGAGCCCAGCTCCATCCTCCTGACACTCACCCTTAATCAGACTATGTTTACTTAGTGTTGGAAAGAAGAGAAAGGGACTGTTCTTTGATTTCACACAACCAGGAGAAATCCAGATCTATGTTTGGTTCTGTCTAAACTGTGAAAGCTTCAAAGGAAGAAGTTTACCTGAATACTTTTGCCTTTGTACTTTAGCAAATATAACACTAAAGTATATAGGTAAGATATTAGAAAAGTAAAAAAAAAAAACAAACCAAAAAATTAGTTAATATTTATTTAGCTATAACATAGAGCTATGTGGAACTATCTGTTGTGTACCGGTAGCATTCCTACTGTAATATTGCCATATTATGAATGTATAAGATTCTGGTGTATATGTTTAGTACACAGTGTAAGAGCATGTAAAGTCTGCCCTACTTTTAAACAGCTCTTTATCTAGATCTGCTGTGAGACATATCATACTAAATGAATATAAGTTTTATTTGCTGTGTATTTGGGAGGAGTGCAGTTAAGGGGAATAGTGTTCCGAAACTCTAGCTACAGAAACAGTGAATCCTTAGGAAAAAATTAAATGGAGAGGGAACCCTTGTATGCTGGGATCAGAATTCTAACCTGTGCCTCAAAAGGCATGAAAGGTAGAAGACAAATATTAAAGAATTTTGTATTTTTATTAAAAGCATGGAGATGGATTCTATAACAAAGAAGATATCCAAGCTATGAGCTACAGTGGACTTAGGAGAATTAGTTTATATTGACAATAATGTACTAGAACTATTAATGGAAGGATTAGGACATTTCTGTTTACGATACTACAATAAATTATATCACTGTCTTCTGACTTGACTTACTGTATAACTGCTATTGTATGAACAGTTCAAATTAGAATCAGTTTGATCAAGGTCTGATCTGTGAAGCATGACTAAGAAACAATCTAATTCTACAGATGTTTATAGTAATAGCAACTGTAAACAGATTTCTAGTGATTTTGACTGTTAATTGATCTCTAGTTGTTTTAACCCTTGTCCCAAAAAATCTAATAAAGTACTAATCTGTATTGACAGTTTCAATTTTTGGCATTTTTATGAAGTGATTGGCCATTGAATAGAGTGGGGTTTTTTTTTTTTGTTTTTTTTTTTTTTTGGTCAAGTAATTTCACAAATTCTAGTAAATTTATATACATCCATCTCTTTTATGGAGCTGACAATTTACAAATTGTTTTGACTTATCTTGTAGCAAGCTGTCTATCTTGTTTTCTTCAGATAGTGTTCAGGTGAATAATTGTATTAGAAGAGAGATTCTGTTTTTTTTCTCTCTGAAAATTTTTAAAGATCCTGGGAGTAAAATGACATAGCATTCACTATAGTTCTGTTGAAATCTCTTATGAGTTTGTACAATGATTTTGAAATAATTTGGAGCAGAACTGATAAAAATGGCATTTATTTAATTTTATGCAGTCAAAACAGTGTTTTTGAAGTGTGACATGACAAATGATACTGATCCATTTGAATAATTTATGTCATACATTTCCTGAATATAATTTGTGAGAGTTTGCTATGACTGCAACAAGTTTGTTTGGGCAATCTGTTTCTGCCACTGCAATACTGTCATGTGAATCAATATGCTGTCTGGGTTATTTTGTGTTTGAGTTAAACCAGCCTTTTGGATAATGAAACTTTTTATAACTCCCAACTATTTATATTTTAATCTCTTCTATTAAATATAATTTTCTTCAGTGGAGGGAGTAATGAGACTTACTGTTTGACTGCTTCCACTGACAGTCCACTGGTACAGACTGAGCCTTGTCTGCTCAAGGCACTGAAAGATCTAGAGAAAAATAAAACATACAGTGTTCTAAGAATGACATTAGCAGCGGCACTCTTTACTTAAATGTCGTGTCGTATACATAGTACCTTCTATAGTCACCCATCAGTCAGATACTAACCTACAAGGGATATGATTTCTTCAGGCTAAAACACTCTTTCTTTATTTCTTAGATCTATATACTCTGGTTTCCAAAGAAGCCAGAAGGACTAAAGCCTACAGCTGCCATCAAATGCTCATTTTAGCAGAGACAACATAAAATCTTCACATTGTTAGATGGTTTTGTGCCATTAGGTCTATAAATAACAACAGCTGTTTTAAGATTTTCCATGTAACACCAAGAATTTTACAAACTTTGATATAGAAACCAATGAAGATGGATAATCACATGGAGATATCTAACCAAAAGACAACTGGAAAATGCATGAGAATTAGGCTTGGTAATCTTACATCTTGTGGAGTATTTTCTGCTTTCACTTCTAAAAAAGAACAAGTGAGAAGAAGTATCACAGTAAATTGTATGACAAAGGAGAAAAGAGACTGTATGCAAATTGCACACCTTGCTAAGCCATCAGGATAAATAAAATGTTAGCTGTCAGGAAGTGTGCTAAAAAACCAACAGTAGAACAAGTGATGCAACAATTGTTGTTAGCCTTAGGATTGCCCTTTATCACATATGCTTGGTAGTCAGGTATATCTTGATTGTTATTCCTCTGTAGTGAGGGGGATAAGCCCTCCTGTTATTCAAGAATAGACACAGCTTCCAGTTTAGGATAAAGTATGTCAGGACAGACATCAGCTGTGATGTATCACTATCTGTATCATGAGACTGACAGACACACAGATCTGTTGGACAGTTAGTAGGATATTGAAAGAGCTAGCTCATCACTGTCTTGTCCAGTTTTTCTTTCCCTTTTTTCTCCCCTCTTTTCTCATGTTTGTTTTTTTTTTTTTTTTTTTTCCTTTTTTCTTGGGGGTCTTCTCTCTTCTCTTCTCTTCTCTTCTCTTCTCTTCTCTTCTCTTCTCTTCTCTTCTCTTCTCTTCTCTTCTCTTCTCTTCTCTTCTCTTCTCTTCTCTTCTCTTCTCTTCTCTTCTCTTCTCTTCTCTTCTCTTCTCTTCTCTTCTCTTCTCTTCTCTTCTCTTCTCTTCTCTCTCCTCTTCTCTCCTCTTCTCTCCTCTTCTCTCCTCTTCTCTCCTCTTCTCTCCTCTCCTCTTCTCTCCTCTCCTCTCCTCTCCTCTCCTCTTCTCTCCTCTTCTCTCCTCTTCTCTCCTCTTCTCTCCTCTTCTCTCCTCTTCTCTTCTCTTCTCTTCTCTTCTCTTCTCTTCTCTTCTCTTCTCTTCTCTTCTCTTCTCTTCTCTTCTCTTCTCTTCTCTTCTCTTCTCTTCTCTTCTCTTCTCTTCTCTTCTCTTCTCTTCTCTTCTCTAACAGTTTGCTGTAATCAACAAAAAAGCAATCAGATATGCTTTTCAAGCTATTTATAAATATTTTCACCTACATAGGCTTATGTCTTGGAAATTCATAACAAAGTGTTCAGGAGCTGTAAAATATAAAGGGTTTTTTTCACATCAATTCTTGTAGTTTTTGAAAAGCTCATATGATTTATTTCAGGTGGGACAGCATCCAGGCAGAAAGGATTTTTAGGATGCATTCGTTCGTTACAGTTGAATGGAATGGCCCTTGACCTAGAAGCGAGAGCAAAGATAACACCAGGAGTTGAACCAGGCTGTCCTGGACATTGTAGCAGCTATGGTAACCTGTGTCACAATGGTGGGAAATGTAGAGAGAAATACAGCGGATTCTCCTGTGACTGCACTTTCTCTGCCTATGCTGGACCATTCTGTAAGAAAGGCAAGCATGTCTTTTAGCTTTATCAGAAACCTACAGTCCAGAACAAGATCTTTACAGCCTTTTAAAGAGATGTTTAAATGCTTGCAAAATATTTGTTTTACTTGTCGTAGAGAAACATTCAGCTGAATTTGTTCAGTAAGTTTTGCTAAACACTTTAATCCAGAGATATATTCAACATGTATGTATTTAAAGCAGAAACACAGTACCTGAGAGAATCAGCATCTTTCCTTGATACTTTTATATTATAATAAAGCTAGGAACTATATCCTATGAATAAACTTTTGCCTCTCTATCTTTTAAGACTCACTCTCAAAAACTGAGACTATATTTGGAAAACAAACCAAGAAGCAGAAGAACCTTAAACTTTTTACTGTTTGAAGAAAATGAGGCCATTGGAAATAGAACTGAGCCCAGGTTTTCGGCTGGTTTAAAGGAGTTCTTTGGAGATGGTGTTGTATTTGTAGATGATCACAGTTGTCAGGTCTGAATTTAAGAATGGAAGTTTAGCTAGAACATTTGGCATTTGCATATAATTCTGATCTTGTAAAAACGACTTGCTTCCTCCATGTATTAAATGAAATCTGCAAAGTACTCAGTGGCTTAAATACTGTAGCTCCATGTTCCTCTAAATTAGTGAACACAATTTACATCTGTCCAGCCACCACTGCCGCCACAAGAGTAAGGACTTGTGTGAAGTCCTTCCATATCTATTGCTGTGGAGGTAATGCTACAGAATGAGGAATGATACTTTCCTCCTCCCTTGCAAATGGCAGAAGAGACTAATGGTCACACTCCATGTTTTTTATTCTGCAGGGGCAGAGTGGGTCCTGTTGCTGAAAGTATGGGATGACCTATAGTAGTAACTTTCAGTCACCTTCTGTCAAAGAAACTGAGACAGATTATGGAAATTTCCGGAAATTTTTCTGGATAGTCTAAGACAGTTAATTTTAGCAAGAAATATCTGTTAGATATCACAGAGATACAGGAGCCCTCTATGAGTGATTTATCCATAAGAAGACCATAACCCAGTTTGTATTCCCCTTTTCTTTCTCCCACTTGACCAGTCTCTTTTCCCACATATATGTTTCAAGTGTTGCCAAGTTTAATCAACATGTTAGGATACAAAATGCTGCATCTATTTCTCTGTAGGAGCAGTATGCAGAACAAGACAGGACTTCTTGGTTTGGTGACATGGATAAACAGGAAAAAAAAAACAGAAGAAAGTTTAAAACTAGACAAAAATGAGCACTTCTTCGTGCAACAGATATTTAAAACACATGTCTAACTGGGCTTTTGCTCTAGCCTGGGTTGGGTCTTATTTTTCTCTATAGTTCTAAATACTAGTTCCATTTATATTTCCTTTTAAGCTTTGTCACAATAGTTAAGAATATATTTTATTTTATTCTGTGGCAGAAAGAAATAAAAAGAACTTCAGCCTTGTTTTGCATTATATTTAAAAACTGAATTACTTTTCGTTTCAGAGGTATCTGCCTATTTTGGGACTGGCACTTCTGTGACATACAATTTTCAAGAATACTACACGTTAGCTAAAAATTCCAGTTCTCATGCTTCTTCTTTCTATGCTGACATGACACTGACCAGGGAAGCAATTACATTTGCCTTCCGAACAACACGGACACCAAGTTTACTGCTTTTTGTCGGCTCCTTCTACAAGGAATACCTCTCGGTCATTCTGACCAGAAATGGTGAGTGTTCAGATAGGCTGTCTGGAAACACAAATGAATGGCATATCTGCCAAATCAGATTCAGTCTGATTCCCAGAGCTGAATCACAAACTAAGTGTTGTCTTGTTCTTGCTTTAAATGGTATATTTATTTTTCAGCTGCATCAAGCAATACTTTCCACATGAAAAACATTGCTCCTACTGTAATTTCAACTTTTGCTACTAGTTGTTTTTTTCTCATGTTAGCAAAAATACTTAGTTCTAGAAATCCTTTAGAAATGCAGTAAAATATTTCAAACTTCTTTAAGTTTTGATATTAAAATATATGTGATTTTTATGCTACTCACGTGGCATATTAATTTTCATCCTTATGACAATTATGAAATGACAAGAATGAAATAAAATAGTTTTTGAAAGAACATTATCCGTTTTTTAAGTTTAGCAAAGGTTATTTCATTCAATTAATTTCATAAGCCTATATAATTTCATATAACTATGAAAATACACATAACATAACTGATGTTTCCGTTTCAGCTGAACATTAAATGTTAGTTGGATCTTTCTTTTTCATTCTTTCTTCTATGTCTAGATAATGGTTTGTTTTTTTTTTTTTAAATAAGAAAACCCCACAGACTGAGTTGAATCTTTGGGTTTATCAAAAACTTTTTGCAGTTGCAGTGGTTGTCCTCGAAGAAAGTTCTGTGCTTTCCTGGATACAGATTTGGATGTAGAATAACTGTAGCATCCTCCCCATCATGTGAGGTGGAACACATTTTACTCATGACTACCCTGGGTCTGGCCTGGGCCTCGGTTTACAAAGCATGAGTAGAAAGTTGTAATCTATCTACAGCTAGGAAGGAATCTCTGACAAGAAAACCACACTGCCTCTGTGTTCTACTGTCAAAGAGTCTGTGTGTGAATATACGTGTACAGACAGTACACTGGGAATTAACAAGAAGGAATGGAAAGTGAGCTAGAAGTTATTGACTTCATCTTTCTGAATTGTCAACTGATCAGAGGTTTACAGGTCCAGACAGTGTAAACATTATTCACGAATAGTGCTTGCAAGGTACTGAGTTTTATTTAGTAAGTCACAGTGATACAAAGTACCAGACGAAGTCTTCCTCAGCTGAATTGTAGAAGTACTTACTAAAATTTCTGCACAAATTTTAACTCATTATTCAGATTTGTCATGTGAGAGTTTATGGCTATCTTTGCCACTACATCCTACTTCCAACACTGCTATTACTTTTCCCGTTGCCTTCTTTCATTTCTCATTTATGTCAATTTCTTGTAGTTAATTCCTTGAATAAATCAAATGTTTGTTTTACTCTTCAAATGCACCTGTGAAGCAGGAGGCATTGTATATGACCTATACTGTCTATTGTGTGTGTAGTATACTATATCTTTTGGTCAATTTATCCCTGCAGGAAGTTTACAGATCAGGTACAAGCTAGATAGTCATCAAGATCCTGATGTCTTCAGCATCAATGTCAAAAGCATGGCTGATGGACAACTGCAACATGTGAAGATTAACAGAGAGGAGGAAATGCTTTTTGTAGAGGTAATTCAGCTAGGCACAAAAAAAAAAAAAAAAAAGGTGGATCATAAGAAGTAGAAGATAGAAGATCCAAAGCAAAATGAAGTAAATTGTTACAACGAGGCAATTACCCTCCCCCCCCAAATGTCTTAAGTGAACAAAGCAAAGTCTAGCAGAAACATGATGCAAAGTGAAGGTCTGTGTTAGTCAATCTCTGTCTATAGACAATCATCTCATCTATTTTAAAAGGTCAATACCTCCTCATCTTTTTATATGAAAATACAATTAATTGTTTGATGGTTAAATTTTCATGATCTGTGAAATGTGTATGACTGCTGTCATTTGTTTTGAGTCTTGCATTTTGTTTTTTCTTTCAAGTTACACATCAAACTACAGTACAAATATATTACCATTTTGATACTAATTTAAACCTATTTGTCTAATTTTCTTTGGTCCCTTTTACATCAAACAAATATGACTATTAAGAAAAAAGATTTTATTAATTTTTTGTGTAAATTTGATGATAAAAGAAAAAAATGATTTACTAATAGTAGATACTAGCATGTAAAGAAGTCTTCATTTTTTAAATTAAAATTTAAAAAATCTGGATGTTACAAGTTAGTATTTAGAAGGTAGAGCTGAAGTTGCCTAATTATGCATTGGTACAAGGCTTGAAGGCAAGTATTTCTAGAGGTACCCTGGGAGGCAGAGCATTTACATTATGATACTTGATCTTTATGAACTAAATGTTGAGTGTGTTTTTTAATGAAAAGAGCCTTTTTCATGTTTTTGAAGGCTTATAATTTTTGTTCATCTTATAGATGAAAAAGAAGGAATCAGCCAAATCAATAAGATAAATAAAGGCTTATTAAGTGGGATGCTTAAGAAGTATCACAGCTATAATCGGTGACCTGAGGAAGCTGATCATCTATTTCCTGATTAGTTTTTTTATGCTATTACTAAAAAAAGCGTGCTTCAGCTTCTTTTATTTTTAACCTTGATATTATCTGATTTTTTGCAAACTTTGACTAATAATTCTTCCATCCTACTTTGTTCTTCACCACAACATTCTGCAGGTTAACCAGAACGAAAGAATGAAGTTTGTTCTGTCTTCAGGAACAGAATTCAATGCAATCAAGTCTCTCACACTTGGCAAGATTTTAGGTAAGTAGAACACCACAGGATTTTCTAGAACATAGATCAAAATGTCATCACGGCACATAAAAAAATAATAACCCTAATCTCATTGAAAGACATTTATGGTCTTGGATTTAATTAGACACTGAGTCACAATCAAGGTGGAAACTTCAATCTTGTTGAAATACAAATACAATCATGGGTAAGTACTTCCTGAAAAATGATCAAGTGGGTTCCATTAAAAATAATTTCACACTTCTCTCTCTTATTTTGCAATCAAGTATTATGAAACACCGCTTTTTTTATTTTTTTACTCTGAGGGAAAAATAAATCACTGTGAAATCACACACAAAGAGCATAGAATACTGTTAATCGTGTACCGCATTTGAAAATCTTTCTGTGATTAGATTTTGATGTAAACAGTTAGGGATAAGGCAATGTAAGCAAAATCTTTGTTGGAGTTACTTTGTGAAAACAATTTAAGCTATGACAAAATATTTTGTCTAGCAACCATTCATCAAAAGATGTCTGTTTCTCTGCAGTAATCATCAAAATGTAATTTATCTATCAATTTTGTTACAATAAAATAGCCTGAACTAAAATTCTCAAGGTCTTACTGTTTTCACATCCATCACACTGGGAAAACTCAGTGATAGAGGAAGATGTGGTGCTGATGAAAAGTTAAAGGATGTTTCTCTTTCCTCTAAAGTAATTTAAAGTCTGTGTTGCTACATTTTCAGTAGTAAAGGTCCATTTGTGCATTCTTCCTCTAATAGCACTTTTTGTGGCAACAATATGAAAACAGAGCTGGTAGAGTGTGATATATAGTAACTAAGGCTGCACTGACCTTCTCACCATCTTCTAGTTAGACTATTTTCACCCTTACACATGTGGTCTTGGGCTATGTGTAGAACAAATAGGTTTACCAAAATATGGATTATTGGAAAAGATTATATCTAAGTGTATAGATCTTATTTTTTTATGATTTCATATGGCACACAGGTTATCACCATTACCAAAATCAATTCCCTCTCTAACTCTTTGGTGTTTCAACATTTAGCCAGTAAACTGCCTGCAAAGGAGTGTTGGTTTTCCATTCTTCAAAAATCTCTTTAAGTAAGCTAAAGTGTTATTAAAGGCTTTTTGTAGAAATAAATTCAGAAAACTGTGATACGTGACACAGAAGGAATTAAGTTTTTTATCTCAACTTAGTATAGAAGATATATTACTCTACCTGTCTCCCCCAGGCTTAAGGAACTGTTTATGTATTTTTTTATAATACCTACCCTAAACCATAAAATTGAGGAAGTGTTTTCTTTGCATTCAGTTGTATGGGGTTTAGTTTAGAGGAATTTTATTACTACGTACCTCCAGGATCTGCATATCTACCACTTTTTGTATACTACCTTTGGGAATAACATAACAGCTTTGGTAAATCAATGTTTCTGCCATTGTAACAGACCCAGAAATATTGTCCTGGCCATGACAGTAGAAAACACTGTCATGTTTTCACAAAGAATCTCCTACTGACAAGCAAAGCACTATCTGAAATATTCCATCACGCCATTGGATGGGAGGCAGTAAGTCTCCACCAGTTTCTGTCTGACCTCTATCTACATTCACATAATGTAAAACCACAACAAAATGTGTGTGAAATTAGTTTTCTACTCTATTCTGAGTAAAAATTTGAGTTAAACTCTTTCTGTCACACATATGTGTACATACATGCACACACACCCACACCCAAATCAGTTCTAAATATACCCTCTCCTATTTCAGGACTTCCTGAAATCTTCAGTTCAATTTCACAACAGAGAAGCATAAGATTATTTCTGACCTATCATTGTTTGGAAAAATAGATATACAAGGGGATTAATTGAGAGATATTTAAATGTGATATTTCAAGTATAAATTTAATAGGCTGATGTATAAGATCATAGAATCACACAATGGTTTGAGTTGGAAGGGACCTTAAAAGAACTTCTAGTTCCAACCCCCCTGCCATAGGCAGGGTCACCTTCCACTAGATCAGATCGATCAAAGCCTCATACAACCTGACCTTGAACATTTCCAGTGATGGGCCATCCACAACTTCTCGAGGCATCCACATCTTCTCAGGGCATCCTGTTCCAGTGTCTCATCACCCTCATCATTAAAAGCCTTTTTCTCATATGTAATCTAAATCTACCCTCATTCAGTTTAAAACTGTTACCCCTTGTCCTGGCATACAGACCCTTGCAAAAAGTCTCTCTCCATCTTTCTTATAAGCTGCTCTTATATATTGAAAGGCTGCAATAAGGTGTCCCCAGATCCTTTTCTCTCCAGGCTGAACAACAACCCCAACTCTCTCAGCCTTACTTCATAAGACAGGTGTTCCAGCCCTCTGAACATGCATGTGGCCCTCCTCTGGACCTGCTCTAACAGGTTCATGTCTGTCTTTTCCTGGAAACCCCAGAACTGGACGCAGTACTCTGAGTGTAGTCTCGCCAGAGCTGAGTAGAGGGGGAGAATCACCTCCCTCAACCTGCTGGCCACTGTTGTTGTGCAGTCCAGGATACAATTGGGTTTCTGGACTGCAGGCACACATTGACAACTCATATACAACTTTTCATTCACCAGTACCCCCAAGCTCTTATCTGCAGGGCTGCTCTCAACCCATTCATCCCCCAGTCTGTACTGATACCAGGGATTGCCCCAATGCAGGTGCAGGAGCTGGCAGTTGGCTTTGTTGAACTTCATGAGCTTTGCATCAGCCCCACTTCAAGCCTGTCAAGGTCCCTCTGTGAATCAACTGCACCACTCAGACAATTCATAATGTTTTGAAGTGTAGTAGTCTATTGCAGTCATACTCTCATAAAGGCAATACTACAGTGACCAGTACAGAATTAAAGGTTTTGTTATCTTTGTTATTAAATTCCATATCAAAGCTTGAATCAATTTACATAAAAATCTATTTTATGCAATATAATGAAATGGACATTTTTTAGGCAAATAAAAGTCTTTTTTGATCAGAACCAATGTTTTTCTCCTCCAATGAAACCACACTGTTGTAAAAATTCAGAGGTGAGGATTTCTTCTGTTATATTATGCTTTGCATTATCACAGTAGTGTGAAGCATGAAGTTATAATGACTTTTGGGGCCACTCAGCCCAATTTGGCTCAATTTACATAATCTGTCCCAAAGAAAACATATGTTATACTTCTCTCCCTTTCAAAGGAGAGATGCTATTGAAGAACTGCTGTTTCTTTTATAAATCTGACTGCTTTGGGTCCTGATTCCTGTGAAATCATGTCTAGAGATGGAAAGAGACTTTGTGAAAGCAATGGAAAAAGGTAATGAGTGTTTGCTGTGTTGAAGAGGTCTAAACAGAAGGAGTAACAAAATATGAAATCATATATTTCTTGTACTTTGAAATGTTCAGGAAAAACAAGTTTTAAAGTAGGACAGAAAGCTATGGATTTTCTAAGAATCATCTTCATTTGAAGAAGTACTCTTCTGAGCTCTTCTGTAGTTGTGCATAGCTCAGTTTTTTGTTGAAAGCAAATCTGAGAGTTAGCTGCTGAACTAGTTTTGAATTCCCAGGGGAAAAAAAAAATAAAAAAAATCAGTGTTCTCCCTCACTTCCCAGAACCTAAGCCTTCCGATATAAAGACTTATAGAAACATAGAATCATTGATGTTGGAAAAGATCTCAAGACCAACCATCAATCCAACACCAACGTGCCCACTAAACCATGTCCCTAAGTGCCATATCTACTTCTGAATTTGTGTTATGCGATGTTGTGACAAAATAGTCAGGGAGCTAGGCCCAGCTGGGATTCAGTGAAACAGGTGAGGGAAAAGAGAAGCAACACACTCAGCCACACAGTTGACAGAATGCAAGCCAAAGCTCTTTTTATGTTTCTGCTTTCCTTCTGAGAAGATATTTTCTCTCAAAGCACCCCAAACTGTAAGAAGGCTGTAGATATCTTTCCTTTTAGACCAATCCACTAAATAATTTACTTTCCCTGAATAAATCCACATTTGCCCAGGACAAACCTTCCTAGCCTTCCCCAGGGTGAGGGTGGGGAGCTGTGGGTGACCATTTTCTTCAGTGAGAGTTGTTAACCTTTCCATGCCAAATGAGATAAAGATATGCTATCAACAAGATTTATTTAGGTCTGATTTATACACAAAGTTTCACCAGCCAAAAAGAAGGTGTGATTTTAAGCTAACCTCTCAAAAAAATTCAAATTGTATATTTCAGTGATAAATAAAAAAAAAAAATCACTAGACACTTAATAAGAAAGCCTGTTAATCCATTAAAAAGTTTTAAACCCGTATTTGAAATGAAATTTCTGTATATTCAAACTATTCCATTCTATTTGTAGTGAAATTATCTTTCTTATATTGGTTTGTTTGTCTCTGAAATGCTAAAAGTTCTGTCTTTATGGGAATATCTTTGAGGATAATTAGTTATCGCACAGCTTGCTTAAGAGGTATTATTATTATAGTTTTATTGATAAAGGAATGATGGAATTGCAAAACTGTCAATGAACTCCACTGATACACAAAAATATTGTGATAATTCAGATTGTTAATATGAAAATCGGTGTTTTAAAACAATAAGATCTGGCTGCTCCCAAAAAAGTGCCGCAGTGAAGCGCATGCTAAATAACAGTTGCTTTAAAAATGTCCATTTCTCTTTGTGCAGCTTTTTCTACGATATGAATTTGGGAATTCATATAATAATAAAATTGTAAAATTCAATCTTTTAAATTTGGTTTAGAAAAATCTTTAATATAAGCCTGTTAGCGTAAAATATACATTTTTATGCAGATCCCACAATTTAAAGTATATATAATTGTACTCCAGAACATTTATATGAAACATTTTTTGGATTTTATTTCGTCAGATTTTTAATTTAGTCAACCAAGGTTGTCAAGCCTTGCTTCCGATAGAGAATCTTTTCAGGATAATTTTTTGGAGAAAAAGTATCATAGAATCATAGAATTATAGAATGGTTTGGGTTGTAAGAGACATTAAAGATCATCTAGTTCATCTTCCAGTAGACCAGATTGCTCAAAGCCGCATCCAGCCTGGCCTTCCATACTTCCAGTGAGAGGGCAGTCACAGCTTCCTGGACAGCCTGTTCCAGTGTCTCACCACCCTTGTAGTGAAGAACTTCTTCCTAATATCTTATCTAAATCTACCCCTTTTCAGTTTGAAACCGTTACCCCTTGTCCTATCACTGCCCTTCCTGATAAAAAAGTCCCTCCCCACCTTTCCTGTAGGCTCCCTTCAAGTGCTGAAAGGCCACTACCAGGTCTCCCTGGGGCGTTCTCTTCTCCAAGCTGAACCCCCAGGTGTCTCAGTCTGTTGTCATAGAGGAGGTGCTCCAACCCCCTGATCATCTTTGTGTCTCTCCTCTGGACTCGCTCAAGCAGCTCCATGTCTTTCTTGTGCTGGGTGCCCCAGAGCTGAACACAGTACTCCAGGTGTGGTCTCACCAGAGCAGAGTAGAAGTGGGGAATCACCTCCTTGACCTGCTGGCCATGCTTCTTTTGATGCAGCCTAGGATGCAGTTGGCCTTTGGGGCTGTGAGCACACATTGCTAGCTCATATTCAGTTTTTCATCTACCAGCACCCCCACGTCCTTTTGTGAAAGGCTGCTCTCAATCCACTCATCACCCAGCCTGTATTTGTGCTTGGGATTGCCCTGACCCAGGTGCAGGACCTTGCACTTGGCCTTGTTGAACTTCATGAGTTTTGCAGAGGCCCACCTCTCAATCCTTTCAAGGTCCCTCTTGATGGCCTCCCTCCCTTCCAGTGTTGACCATACCACACAGCTTGGTGTCAGCAAACTTGCTGAGGGTGCACTCAGTCCCACTGTCCACATTGCTGACAAAGATATTAAACACCTCTGGTCCCAATACTGATAGTTGAGCAATTTCACTCATCGCTGGTCTCCGCTCAGGCATCGAGCTGTTGACCGTGACTCTTTCAGTGTGAACATCCAGCCAATTCCTGATCCACTGAGTGGTCCATCTAACAAATCTATGTCTCTCCAGTTTAGAGACAAAGGTGTTGTGCGGGACAGTGTCAAATGTTTTGCACAAGTCCAGGTAGATGACGTCAGTTCCTCTTCCCTTACCCACCAATGCTGTAAACCCGTCATAGAAGGTCATCAAATCTGTCAGGCATGGTTTGCCCTTAGTGAAACCATGTTGGATGTCACCAATCACCTCATTATTTTCTATGTGCCCTAGAATAGTTTCCAGGAGGATCCCCTCCATGGTCTTTCTGGGCACAGAGGTGAGACTGACTGGTCTGCAATTCCCAAGGTCTTCCTTTTTTCCCCTTTTTAAAAATCAGAGTTATGTTTCCCCTTTTCCAATTAGTGGGAACTATGCTGAACTGCCACGACTTCTCACATATGATGGATAGTGGCTTAGCAACTTCATCTGCCAGTTCCCTCAGAATCTGGGGGTACATCTCACCAGGTCCCATGGACTTGTGCATCTTCAGGTTCCTTAGATGGTCTCAGACCTGATCCTCTCCTACAACAGGCAGTTCTTCATTCTGACAGTCCCTGCCTTTACCTTCTGCAACTTGGGCAGTGTGGCTGGAGCACTTGCTGGTGAAGACTGAGGCAAAAAGCTGTTGAGTACCTCAGGCTTCTCCGTATCCCAGGTAACCAGGTCATCCATTTCCTTCTGGAAAGGGCCCACATTTTCCCTAGTCTTCCTTTTATTACTGACATACCCGTAGAAGTCCAGATTTAATTCTGTCAGTGCTTTGGCTTTCCTGACTTGATCTGTGGCTGCTCAGATGATTTCTCTCTATTCCTCCCAGGCTACCTGTCCTGGTTTCCACCCTCTGTAGACTTCCTTTTTTTTTCTTTGAGTTTGTTCGGGAGCTCCTTGTTCATCCACACAGGCCTTCTCAAGTTTTTGCCTGACTTATTGGGGTGCCTCGCTCCTGAGCTTGGAGGAGGTGATCCTTGAATATTGATCAGCTTTCCTGGGCCCCTCTTCCCTCCAGGACTGTATCACGTCGTACTCTGTCAGGCAGTTCCATGAAGAGGACAAAATCTGCTCTCTTGAAGTCTAGGCTAGAGAGCTTGCTGAGAAAGTTTCCACAGTCTTGCAATGTTGGACAAAATACCAGTATTTAAAAAAAAAAATAATCAATATTCAGGGATCTAATGGAGATGCTTTAGTTTGATTTAAAAAAAAAAAAAAAAAGTTTCTGATGTTTTGTTTTAATTTTTTTTTTAACCCAATCTCAGCAATGTGACAAAAGACAGTTCCACAAATAACACCCACCTGTGACTCTTGATTACTGGATTTATATTGTTGAAAAAGCAACAGTTGAAAAGTCTCAATGACAGAACTATTTATGACTTCTTTGCTTTCTTTATTGGCTTTTCAGTAAGCTGCTGCAACAAAAAAACAAATTAAGGAAAAGGGGCCTAGACTATTTTGAAGTGGTTTTAAAGGCATTGTTTTGTGCACAAAAATAAGAAAAAATATTGTTTAATGATTTATTTTTCAGTAATGTATCCCCTCATTGTCACTTCAATTTGAATCATAAGTAAACTTCAGTAAAATAATGTTGTATTTCTTCCTATTTAAAAAAACCCAGCAGCATAATGGCATTTATGTGGTCACATATTAACCACAGGGAAAAAAAAAACAACCAAGCAACAAACCATATACGATTCAACTGAAATCAGTGGGTGTATAGAAATAATTATTTTTAACTGTAATAAGCACTTCTAATGAAAAAAGCCTGGCTATAATGTTTTCAAACCAACACAAGCTTGTTGCACAAATGAGATATTTTATGGCAGTCCATTCCAGGCACATTGTTAGTACCTCCAGCTGGTATTTTAAATGTGAAAGTCAAATATGCATTAATTTTTTCTACTGAGGAGATTCGTAGACTCGTAGAATTATATAATATCTCAAGTTGGAAGGGACCCATAAGGATCAGCAAGTCCAACTCCATGCCCCTCACAGGACTACCTAACACTAAACCATGTGACTAAGAGCATCGTACAGATGCTCCCTTAAACTCTGACAGGCTTGCTGCCATGACCACTTCCCTGCCACGACCACCACCACAGAGGCTGCAGTGACTGATCACCCTCTCAATGAGGACATTTTTCCTGATGTTCTATCTGAACTTCTCCTGATGCAGCTTCATTCCATTTCCTTGTGTTCTATCACTGGTCTCCAGAAAGAGGAGATCAGCACCTCCTCCTTAACTGCCTCCCTTGAGGAAGTCGTAGACTGCCATAAGCTCACCCATCAGCCTTCTCTTCTCGAAGCTGAACAAACCAAGTAATGTCAGGTGCTCATCATAAGTGTTGCCCTTGAGACCTTTCACTATCTTGGTCACCCTCCTCTGGACACACTCTAATAGTTTGATGTCGTTCTTATATTGATGCGCCCACAACTGCCCACAATACTCCAGGTGGTGCCACACCAGTGCAGTGTAGTGTCACAACCACCTCCCTCGACTGGCTAGCTATGCTGTGCTTGAGGCACCCCAGGACACAGTTGGCCCTTTTAGCTGCTAGGGCACACTGTTGACTCATATCAAACTTGCCATCAACCCAGATTTCTTTCTGCAGGGCTGCCCTCCAGCCTCTCATGCCCCAATTTTATGTATAACCAAGATTACCCCATCCCAGGTGGAGAATCTAGCACTTGCTTTTGTAAAATTTCATATGTTTAGTGATTGCCCAGCTCCCTAGTCTATCCAGAACTTTCTGTAAGGCCTCTCTACCCTTGAAGGAGTCCACAGCTCCTCCTAATTTAGTATCACCATCAACCTTAGATGGTGTACATTCGACTCCTGCATCCAGATAATTTATAAAAACACTGAAGAGCGCTGGGCCTAAAATTGAGCCCTGGGGAATCCTACTGGTGACTGGCCACCAGCCTGATGCAACCCTATTTACTATAATGCTTTCAGCCTGACCCATCGGCCAATAGTTCACCCAAAGTATTATGGACTGGTCTAATTTTGAGACAAGGTGAGATTTTAAAGGAACACGAAAAATTCTGAAATCTTCGACATCATGAAAGCCTGTTATGAATAATAATCTTTTGATTGCACAATTCTTATCTTAAAATGTTTTGCTAGGAGCTGTATGTCTGCTGACTTTTAGTATTACTTCACAGAGGAAAGATGCTTGAAGTAGAATTCAAGACAGTGTTACTGAGTTTGTGTTTTGCTTTTGCTCTTTTTGTTTAAAAAGACAATATAAGTGGACTAATTTTGTCTTTCTTTGCTGAAAAAATTTGAGTACACTTAGCAAATTAATTGCTATGAAGATGCTTAAGGATGCATAACTGCAGTTTACTATAAAATACAGTCTCTGATAAACAACTTGTGTATGAGTCTGTGTTCTATTTTCAGCCAGTTAAATTTGACTTAAGCACTGAAGTGGAGAAGGGTTTGTCTTCCCTAAACCTTATCACTTTTACCAGCAAGATTACTTGATCTAATAAGAAGTTTTGCTTTAACCCAGCAGCATTTTTTTAATTAATGAGTCAAGTGAACCCTAAGGATTTTAAATATTTAATTTCTTTTCATATTATACACATACAATGTTTACGAAATTGTTTGTATAGGAAACTAGAAAATAATAGAAAACACTTCACTCCTGAGGTTTTCAATCCTACTTGTAGTTAGAGATATGTATTTTTATCACAAGGGGTTTTGGACATTTTTTTCTTGACACTTCAGGTTAGTCTTTTTCTTAAGACATTCAGATCTAGCACATACTTCAGTTTAGCAATCATCAGAAGCAGTGTATGCTGTAGAGAGAACAGAGGTAGTTAAACATCGAACTTTTTATGTAATCCATCAGTGTAGATGAACAAACTCTTGGCTGACATCCATCTAATAACACATCATCATTGCGGTAAGCAGAGAGTAGTTGAGGAAAACATTAATGTGCTATTTTTTAACATTTTACCAAAACACATGAGCTCAGTTTTCACTGTTAACCTCACTGTATTGAGAAGTCCATTATACACCGGTATTAAAAGTTGTTATGGTAGCCATTGTAAAGATCATAGGTTCATTCATGCGTGCTACCATAAGTTGGAGTGCAAATGAGTGAGATGAAATTTGCATTTTGTTTGCACAAAACTTGAAAACTTACTTCCCTTAAGGGTCCTCTTTGAATAATTAGTGGGGGTTTTTTAGAGTTTTTGCTTAAATTAGAAGTGTCAGAGCAAATAAACTTTTTTTCCATTTCCAAAGTAGTGCATTAGTGAGCATCAGCTGGTAAATAAATAGGGAGCTCTGACAGAGTACATCCATTCAGAAAGGGAGCTTGAGAGAATAAGAAGGGGTTTTTTTTGCTTCTGTCTGTTGGTTTTATTGTTTTTTTTTTTTAGTGTGAAAGATAGTGGTATCATGTTTAAAATGTACAATAAATTGGAATATTAATTTTTTAGAATTTCACAGAAAATATCTGGATAGATTTCCAGGATTTGAGGTCTTCAGAGAACTTTTATTTTGACAGACTTGATAGTGATGGGATGGAGTGACTATATGAATCTGTGGAAAGAATATGATCCGATAATGTACGTATTTATGAATAGAAATCTAATAAAATATGTATTTTTCCTGAATGTGTGCTTCATCCTTATCTTTTTTGCAAAATGAAAACATGTTGTATTCTAATATAAATATTTTATTTACATTTGAATTTTTTTGCTTTGGAACTTGCAAGTCCAAAAGTTTTAACTTATAAGTTAAAAACATTTGCCTCATCAGACTAGCAACTGTCATCTGTTAAAAAAAAAAGGGGGTATGTGAATGTATCTGACTGTTTTTTCATTAAAGACAGACAAGAAAGGGATTCAGTGAATCTACATATGTTGCTGTAGCTCAAATATACTCAGAGGAACACAGGTTAATTATTCATTTATTCTTCTGTCACTTTATTTTGTACATTTGCACTGCGATTAATTGTGTTCTGTTCCTTTTGATTAACAGAAAACGGTGATGTAGATGAGGAGACTATGAAGGCAAACTCTCAGGGGTTTATTGGATGTCTCTCTTCAGTGCAGTTCAACCACATTGCTCCTTTGAAAGCTGCACTGCACCACAGCAGCTCAGCCCCCATCATTGTAAAGGGACGCTTCACTGAATCTAACTGTGGTACTTTAACTGGAGCTGACTCAACATCAAGTGAAACAACCCATTCATTTGCAGGTAGCATATGGTTATCACTTGTTCTGATCTCTGAAGGAAAATATAAATAGAGTACTACTCATGACCTGAATCACAATTGTCTTTCTTTTTTTTTCCATGTGGGATAACATCTCAGGAGTAGTTTGAAAAATAATTTTCTTTTATATGTACATTCTTCCTTTTTTCTAGCCTTTCTCTGTTCCTCTGAATGTTCACTTTTTTCTCTTTATCTCTGGAAAGTACCATCTACATGACTCTTCTTTGCATTCTTATGGATCCGCACTACTGCCACTCTACCGTACTGTACGAGTTGTTACCATGTGAGAATTTCTTGAAAACCCTTTTTCTATGTGTCAGTCACTTTCCTTTTTTTTCTGCTGCAGATCAGTCTGGACCAATAGATGAGGGAGAACCCTTAGCTAATGCAATCAGAAGTGACTCTGCAATTATTGGAGGTAATAGGGACTTTTTTGTTAATAACTGTGAGTCTTTCAATGCTGAAGTGAAGCCAGTTTAGTTTTGTGTGCATAAAGAAACTGGTAAGAAGGGCTTCATTTTATTACAAGTGGTAGAAGTGGTAGACAGAAAAAAATCAAGCCTTGGTTTTGAATGCAATCAATAGCTCTCAAATTTTCTTATTACCTATATTTATGCCATCAGTGTTCATATACATTGGAACACTCCACTGAAACACAAGATACTAAGAACAGGTTTCCAGCCTGCCTGATCCTAGCGTCTACAACTTAAATAAGTACTTGGATATGTTGTGACAAATAACATATGTTTAAGAAAGAGCATTCTTTGCTCCTTTACTATGAGAAAAAAACAGGTTTTGCTACACAATCAAGTTCAAAATGCTCTTTAATAGATCTAAGCAACACAGACTTTTCTTGAGAAAATTTGGTCTGACGTGGCTTCAATCAATCATTTGACAGTCTGAGGCAAATTTAATTCTGGTTCCACATTTGGAAAACAACGTACTCTTGGACAGACTATCACTTGTATTGATTAACAGCTTAAAAATAAAATGCATGTTAAAATAATAATAATAATAAAAAAGAATTGCTGTTGATTTGAAATACCATTTCTCCTCCATTTTTTTACTATTTCTTTTGCCACTTTTATCAGCTCAAATAGAACTACAAATGATCATCCACAAACTTTTTTCAAAACATCTTTTTTTAACAGAGGAATAGAGAAAGAACCATATACAGTTCAATTACTCCTAAAGTAGATATGTTGACGATCTCTTTACTTTTTATGCCTATCAGAACAAATAAGGTATAAAGCTTAGGACAGATCTCTTGTGCTTAAAGTACAGAAGTGATAATCAGGACACTCAGGTACCATTACTGTGTCTTTCTGACTGATTGTGCTTAAGCCAAGAACCGTCCCTGTTGTAGTGGGGAAGCCTACTAGATCTGTCTCTTTGGCAGGAATGAAGAGCACTCAAGTGAGCCCTAATATGGAGAGTTTGGGATTGGGGACCCTCAGGAGAACTTAAATTCCTGCCACCAGTATTGAAGAAAGTGTATGACTATGTCAGTCAGGTTTTTTCTTTCAAGGAATAATATTGTCTCCTGTGACAATCTTCCCCTGTGAGAATTTCTGGTGGTATTTATTCTCTTGGGAGGAAGCAAGGGAAGGAAACTTGTTTTCACTCATGAAGACATTTTCTTAGTATCGTTCACTGTTTCAATTTCCATTGGTTACTTCAACAGAAAAAGGTCAGGGGGAGGGAAATATCATCCCCTCCATCTTTTATATTCTATGAGTAAGTTTCCTTTCTAAGGGTTTTCAAAGCCTCAGCAGACAAATGACATAGTGGGATTTAGCAGAATAAAGCTGCCAAGGCTTCGCAGAAGATAAAAGCATTTAGGCCTATGGAAGGTGGAGTTAAGATAAGAACCTGCAGTCACTTGTATGTCAGCCATTTAAATAATGGTACCTGCTATGGTCAGTGCCTCCCAACAGTGCACTGCGTGGTCAGTGATCTTTAACACAGTAGTGCTAAAGATACTGAAATAAGAGGCAATAAAACCTAGAAGCTTCCTTGCTTGTAAAGTGATATTTATGTCTGTATATTTTTATACTCACAGACTGAGAATTTTACCAGTGAATTCAGTGAGGTCAGAATTTAAAAATATGGTTTCTGAGTGCTTCTACATGTCTAATTTTGTGAAAAATTACTTTGCTGTTTCAAAAAATAAGTATTATTTTAGATAAGTATCTGTACATAAAGATCATTTTATGTTCTAGGTAATTTAGTGTGGGTGAGGACTTTTAAGTGTACCAACAACAAAGTAATTTTTGAACTTCAAGCTACAATAGTTACCATCTTTCTAAGATAATAATAACTTCATATGTTTATTGTTATTGAACACGTTTAGGAATATGCACTCACATTTTTTCTAATGCTTAACCGTGGTTGTTTAAAAGTCAAAATAAAGCAACCTGTACAACACTCAGTAAATTTTAATGTAAGTACCCTTAAATGAGTACTACTGAGAACTGTACCAATTCAACTACCTCACACAAGGCAAGATTTTAGACAGGCACTTACAGGGGATATATACTGTGACAGTGAAACAAAGGAATGACTGTTCTATTTAACCTAAATAAGAATAAGATTTACTTAGATTATAGAGTCTACTCCAGAGAAGAAGATACTACAGCAAAAAGTTTATATTCCTACTGTTAAGGATGGCTACTCATATTAAAGACTGAAAAAAAAAGACAAATGCTGAATGTTGGATGGTCTCTTTTTAATTACAGCAATAAGGAGCTATGCATTTTTATTTTTCTTGCAGTAGTGGCCAAGTTATGTCACAGATTGTTCCTTCATCTAGTCCAACTGAGCCATTGCATAAAAACTGTTTCCCAGACCCTTTAGTGCTTTTTTTCCTCCCTGCAGTCTAGTCTTGCTTTCTACCTCTTTGACAAGCATTTTCTGCTTCCCTTCTGTTTCATTTCTTCTCAACTTCCTCTCCTGCTCAGTCTCCAACTCATGAACTTGAGGGCCTGAGACCATCATGAGAGGATGAATGAGGAAGAGAGGAGATGGGCTGGAAGTCTATAAGGTCATGCTTATCTCTGTGGGATGTATCTCTTTTCTTAATCTGCTGTGCTAGGAGCAGCATACCATGGTAACAGTTCAACAAACCTTAAATACTTGCCTTTAAAACTAAGTGCCTATTCCATTTAGTCTCTTACATGTTAGGTATGTTGTACCTGATGAGTCATCTACATGAAGCTTATGCTCCTGCCCCATTGCTGTCTAACTGGTCAGCTAGAACACCATAATGCAGGTGGCTGTACTGATAATGATTTTACCCTGCCGGATAAGGCTGTTAAAGCTGTTTCAAAAAGAAGCTTGCTCACTGTCATCTGTTTACGCAGGGACCTTGTTTCCTTATGAACCCTATGTCATGTAGCTATGCAAAGCAAAAACACACACAGAATGTCAGAACAAGTGCCACAAACCTAAAGGGAACGGTATGAGTCAAACCTATATTATTTCATCCTGAACACAACGTGAGCCTTGATTTTAGTACTCTTGTGTTTTAATCAGTGTCTATTCATTATAATGATGCAGAGAAATGTGAGTCCTAGCTAATGTAGATCATGAAAATTTCTTCATCCCATTATGACGTACCAAAGGCAGTCAAACAGAGTTGGGCTTTTCTTCTGTGAGGTAGAATAAACATTAGAATTTCTGTCCCATTTAACCTGATAGTAGGTGTCTATAAACACTGGCAAATTTCCACTGGGGTCCCTATGATGAACTCTTTTCATTTTCTTTTACAAAGTTTCCATGTTAACTGCATTGTTTAGTCAGAACTAGTCATCTGTGGTCTGATTTAATTTGTGTGGAGTACTGGATATGACTGGGACTAATTCTGTGCAACCATTTTTACTGCAAAAGTTCTGAGGCTTGGACTTCTGTTGTACACAGGCAGACCTGAGAGAGGACATGGTTCAGAGTTCCGGACTGGTATCTTTGTCCTCACCCTGTTCTGCTTTGCCTCTGCTCTCCAAATTCCTTCCTCAGACCCAGAGCTGATTGGCAGGTGAAAGCTGATGAAGGGGCATGTGTCCCCTTCCCTCCTGATGACATATGACATGAGAAAGGGTCCTGAGCAACATGAGTGACCGAGGAAAGGAAGAGTACTTTGTCCAATACTCAAAGGAGTGAGGGAAAAGGAGAAAGTCATGGTAGTGCTCTTCATGACATCCCATTGTCTGGATGGAAGGTCCCTGAAGAACAGCTCCTCAAATCTGCAGTGTCTTGAGTTCTCAGCCTGGCAGAGAGCTAGGGGCTAATGATGAAGGAGGAAAAGACACCCTCTCATCTACAGTACCCTAAGGCACCTACTGGTCTTCCATTCAAATTTTCAAAAATTATAGTATATATACATATATATAAAGCAAAGTTCTTTTTTTTTTTTTTTTTTTAATGGTAATAATGTGCAAAACTTCAAAACAATTACCATGAAGTTCATACCAGTGCCATTTCTGGTTTGAAAGCATCTATGTCTTCTTATTTCTCAGGCTTCCCTGCAACCCCCCCCCCATTATGTGGTGGGGTCATGCCTTCTTTGCCCTGCTTTCTGGCCTATGAGTTATTATTTGTCTATCTTTCTCTTGATTTTTTTATTCTCTTTCCTTCTCCTAGGTGTGATAGCAGTCGTGATATTCATCCTACTTTGCATCACTGCCATAGCCATACGCGTTTATAAAAAAAAAGGCATATACTCAAAAAATGAGGCAAAAGGATCTGAAAATGAAGACAGTGCTGAATCTGCACTGAAAAGTGATCTCAGCGTGCAAAACACAGCCAATGAAAATCAAAAGGAATACTTCTTCTGATTGGCATTCATGATTTAATTTATACAATAATGTGACAGTCTGGCTATCTTGCTGAGCCAGGGGCTCTCAATTGACAGAAAAAGCTCTTGCACTCTACAGTAAATGCAATGGATATGAGACTTATTATACTGCATATGTTCGGTCTCAGTGATTGCTATAGGGGAGCTCTTTAAATTACATGCATTCCTTAGCTATTATACCGTAAATTTTATGTAACAGTGAATTAGATATTGTAACCAATTTCATTGTTGGTAGTTTCCGACTATTCTGATGTGACCTTCTACAACTGAAGTTTAACGTACATACTGAATATGATTTTTGAATGCGAAAGATGTTATGAAGTTATTCCTATCCTTTTCCTTAAAATTTGATTATGGAATTTTGTTCAAGGTGAAAGGCGGGTTTTAATACTTTGTGTTACTAAAACAATTCTGCTGTGTTGCGTTATAGTGATCCCTCTTACTTCCTCAAATTGAAAATGCCTTTTGAACTGCTGTTGGCTGGCATTAGCATCTGCTTGTGAGCCATGGAGTCTGGTGTCCAAACATACTATGCTGCTTTCCCCTGGGATGTGACAAATATCATTGTTATCCCTTCTTTTTGGCAAGCATAGCAGAACTTAAAATGGAAGGGTGTACAATGTGTTGAAATTTCTTTTGCAATAGGTTTTGGCTTATGATCAAGTGATGCCACAAGTGACTCATGAACATTCTAGGCATTTTAAATAAAACTGGGATCACAAAAGGCAAGACATTTCCTTGGAAAGAAAGATCAAGTAATATATTAACAACAGATAATTTATCATGAGAGAAAACACAAAAAGATGATCAATGTTATGGTCCCTGGAAATCAATAATGCTTCTTCTGTCAAGAAGTAATGCTCTGTGCACTGTCTGGAACATATTCTCTGAAAACATTGTATCTATGATCTGCCACAGACCGCAAGATTAAGTTGTTCTAAGCCATATAAATTATTTATTATTATTTTGACAACAGAGGTAGGGCATTTAGAGTCTAGTACAATGTCTGCTACTTGAATATTTTTGTTCTTCACCCTTAATAGGGAAACCTACTACACCTCTCCGAGATAAGGTCTGATTATACCACTCAAAACTAAACAAGTGCTTACTATCCTGACAGACTAAAGAAGTTGTCTATGATGTTGTATAACCAAATTATTTAGGTATGAAAAGTAGGTTTAAGTTGTCTAAACAGAAGATTGTAAGGTTGCTTTAGACACTGTAAGGTATCTGAAATACCCATGTGGCCTGGTGGGAATGTCACAAGTTCTACACAAGGTATGCATCTTTTGGACGAAACAGCGGGGAATCAAGTAGAATATCTTAATTCATCAAAACCGGCATGAGATACTGATATTTAGGTAATGTTTTTCCCCAGACAGAAGACTGTGTGCCTAGAGCTTGGATCTGAGAAAAGAATCAGGAATTCTGTGCCCTTGTAGACTTGAGTTTAAAATTTATTTATATCTGCTCCCATTGAAAGTAATGATAAGTTTCATTGCTTTTCTCCCCGTTCAGTGAGGAGAATCAAAGCTAGACCCTTGACTGTGGAGTTTAGAATATGTTTATCATAGACATCCAAGGACATTATAAAGACATGGAAACCTGACATGGTGTGCCAAAACCGTTAATACGGAAATCTCTTTACATAAATAGTAGTTGTAAATAATAATGTCGAGCAGATACTGGTTTTTAAAGCTTATTTTCTTCCACCAATCCCCAATTTCTGTTTTCAGAATTCTACAGTTCCTTTTCTGCTTCCTCCTGTACAGCTTTATTTCATTCTTAGGAACAAATTATTTCCTTTTTTTGGTACCTGGAGGCTCTGCAATCAGAAATTGTTCAGATTAAGATGCACTGCTTTCTTGTTCTTCTCATTTTTGCAATTCTGCGTGCATTTCTGGTAGATTAATAAGGCTGAGGACCCAGGAGCAAGAACTGGGTGTCCATGTAGTGTATATGTTATTGTATTTGCCGATACAGTTTGGTCCATGACAATAGGTCACTTTAAAAAGCACAGAACACAGTGAGAGAATTATACTGGACTGTTTCCACTAAGTGTTATGGATGAGAATAATCTGTATCGTGGATGTGGAGTGGAGGAGATGGAAACCTCACATGGGACATGAGAAGAAGACCTTGAATTATTATGTTTGTTACTTTGGACCCTCTCAGTCTATCTAGTTACTTTAAAGTGAAAATTATAATTCCTTCATGTCAAGAGTCTGACCTAAATTGCACTGAATTAAAGAGGAGTCCTTCTGTGGACTTCTCTGTAACTCAAAGCTTCTGTGTCTCAAGAGGCTTTCCCTTCCCACGATAGTTAAGTCAATGTCCACCTTTTTGTGTCACTTATCTCAACAAATCTATCAGCAATGATTAGTCCCAGTGAACTCCATTTTTATCAATGTGGGATGTTGTAACCATGTGGGACAAAACGTGTATGATGATGTTCATTATAATACATTAGATCACCAAAACGGAAATTTTGATGAATGATAAAAGACAGACTATTCATATCAGAGTTACCCATATATTAATCTAATAAAACTGAAAGGGTACCCACGCCAGGACAAGTTGGAAATATGCAAAACTAACTTCTCATTCATTTGCTTTTACTTCTATTTCTTTGCTAATTTTTGTTGTGTGTCTTGATGGAGTGAAAGGTCTTTTTCCTGACTTTGTTTTCATCCAAATGAATTATTTTCTTTCCCTATTCCTTAGAATTTTTAAAAGAAACAAGAAGCAAAAACCTGAGTAAAAACCTTATTTCATAGACTAATTAAAAAAGAGGGGGGAAGGTATAAATGCCTGGGTGAATGGCACATTCTTTCATTCAAATACCATTTCAAGGTGTTTTATTATGTGAAAGATTCAAAGGGGAAAAACAGAAATGGATTTTGTTGAATGCACATCTATCTGCAATTTTCTAGCACACAATAATTACGTCTCTCTGAAGATGCAAATGCCCATTTTCGTCTGTAGGAAGAGTGAACATATATTTGTCACCTGAATCCATAATGTACAGGTTCATAGTTAATGGAGCAGCATTTTCCATTACTTGCTGCATTTCTATGGGTACCAAAAAATGGTGGCACCACAGTGCGCTGAGATATCATACAACATTGTGCTGTCCCTTTTTTGATTCTCTATTCCAATGTGTGACCTTTCACCTCTCTGTTAATAAACACTTTTTAAAATAAAGTGAGGAAAATATTTTTTAAAACATTTGTATTAAAAAGTTTAAAATTGACAACAGTATACTGAATTTTTTTTAAAACAGTAAAAGTATGTAGAAGTGCACATAATGTACTGGTGAGTGTGGTTATTTATAGATATTATTGAGTGCTAATGTAACAAATTTACTACATATTGACACATTTTCCGTGATAAATATATTTTTTCTTAAGTATATTAGAAAATAAAGAGCAGCATGTATGCTGGTACATTTTTAAAAGTTTGTGTGGGCGCTAGCTGCAAAGGGCTTATAATTATTTATGTGCTCAACATTTAGTGCATAAATATGATTTAATTAGGTTTTGGAAAAACGTTTTCCAATACATCCACTGTTGTGTAGATGAAGAATGTGTAATAAGCTAAGTGTAGAACTTAACATGAAGTGTACTAACAGTCAAAATAAATTCATAGCACCATTATTCATAGCAGCAGCATACAAGGCAAAAAAAAGTGCAAATGACAAAACAGACAACTCCTGGGAAGAATCTGCTACATAGATTTAGGTATGCAGATTCAGATTTAGATGCCAGGAAGCCTGGAGCACCAGTATGAGATGAAATCGGAAGATGCGACTATTGCAGGTCAGTAGGGGATTGATAGAAAAAAATGCTTTTGAAATAAAATTAATTGACTTGAGAAGTAATTGTAACAGCTTACACTCAAGGCTGTATAAGTAGCTGTATAAGTCATAAGATATCACAGGGGAAGAATGTTCTTTGTAACAGAAAAACATTTGCTAAGTCAGAAAATCTAATGCTGGAAAAGTATGTGCCCTAGACTCTGGGGTGCAATGCACATTCTCTGGAGTAAGCATGCAGAAATGCCTCATAGTTCTATCAAATCAAGCTGTTAATTATGCAGCCAAAACTATAATGAATCCATGGTGTTTCTGATTATTTAATGAGATCATCCTTTATCAAGAAGTATTAAAAATGAAAAATCCTACAGAAATTAGAGCTGACTAAAAAGGTACTGAGGTAATTTCAGTGTTTTCTTAAAGTACACACACAAGAACATGCTTAAAAGAATAAGGAAAAGAAATGAACTTCCCTTTACATTTGGTCTTTTCAGAACCAATCCCGGGGGGCTTTTTGATGGGGGTGGGAAGGAAGGGTTTAAAGGGTTTGTGTACAAAAAGTGCTAAAGCTGCTAATATGAGAAATGGAAACAAAAAAATAAATGTGCTTATAGACTTTGCTAAAAAGCCATGCTCATCCTCATTCTTGAATGGCTGTCTGAAAAGTAATTGTTGATAAGGACGGGCAGTGTTCTTTGGATATGTTATCCA
This sequence comes from Leptosomus discolor, assembly GCF_034619465.1. Classification (NCBI taxonomy): domain Eukaryota; kingdom Metazoa; phylum Chordata; class Aves; order Leptosomiformes; family Leptosomidae; genus Leptosomus; species Leptosomus discolor. Next base: position 42,575,880 of record NC_141419.1, on the reverse strand, counting down.
AACATCTTAATCTTTGATCTTTCCATTGTTAAGAAAGGAATCAAACACCATAACTGCATTGCAGGGAGATAGATGCCTTTCCTTCAGACACTGACACAAAATCTCATTTAATTGCATACAAATTTCTAACTTCCATCTATGATGAAATTCTGATGTTGCTAACATTTTATATAAATAACACTGAATGAATCATGCCTAAATTCCTTATTAAATAACGTGGTAAATCCACAGTATATGAGCAAATGTGGTACAGACATGCCTGTAAATAAACCATGTAGTCAGTGCTAAGATTTTTTAGACGTTACCATTTTCTTTGTATTACGTCACATACTGAAAAACCGACCAGAGTTCAGAAACACCACCCTCCCTAATGTTGAGAAAATATCCAACCTACTTCAGAAAATATTTAAGATTTCACAGAGGGTTGGTTGGTTGTCTAAAAAAAAAAAAAAAAAAAAAAATTTAAAGCTTGCAGTTTTTTCCAGAACACTAAAAGGTACACAACCAGGCTGCTGATGGGAAAAGAAAATGTTATAGCATCTCTCACACGGAGACAGTACTGTAGTAGGTTCTTCTTTTTTTTTTTTTTCTTCTTCTTTTTTTTTTCCCCCCTAGTTACATCCGGGACTTGAGAAATCATTTGACTGATGGCAAAGTACAGTGTTATTTCACACAGACAAAATTACTGTATTGAAGAGTATATTTCAGCTGCTATCTAATATATGGAAAACCACTAATCAATTAACAATCTTTTAATCAGCTAACATGTCCTTTACCAATTCCCTTGAAGTATACTTCTCCCAGTCAGCTAATTGGTATTTAGGAAGCATCAGGACTCAGGCCTTCAGATTAGGTGAGGCAGTGAACATCAGTGAAAGACTCCTAAATCTGCAGAAGAGAAACAGCTACTCAAAATCATTCTGAAGCCAAGAAAATTAAAGAGGAATTGTCAATGGGTTACATCAAATTTCACAAGTATGCATTTGTCATCAAGAATTTAGTTATAACAACATAAGAATGATTAAAATAATGTATTATTCAACAAACCAACAGATACCAGATAGGACTTGGTAACCTTTGTATGTTATACTTTCTAATACAACATAGTCTTTGGGTTTTCTAGCTTATTCTGATATATGCAAGAACTTATTTTTTCAAACACAATGCAATTTTTTTTGAGTCTATGAACCAATGATTTTTTGTTTTGAAAAGCAGAAGTGCCTTGCAAGAAATATATAATGCCAATGTTAACTTAAATGGAAGCAGCCATCATAATATCTTCTGAATTAAAAAAGTAAATGTTGCAAAAACATCTGTCACTACATAATGCAAATTCAGTGATGGATGCCTTTTTATAAATTATTTAAGTAATTGACAGACTTTCAGCACACTTCTCCAATAACAGAGGTGTGTGGACTGAGCTCTGAGGAGCCCAAGAGTATCTATCCCACCCTTAAGTGTATGGCCTTGAAAAAAGCCATTAACCTTTATACTCCATTTGTACAATAGAGAGAAAATATTGAAGTTTTTATTAGCTTGCTTTATTAATATTTGTGGAAGCCTTTGTATAAATGGACAGCATCATAATAGAAATGAGAATCTATCTTTTATTTAGCAAATACTGTTATGGTAAGTAACATTAATTGTCAGTATTTGTTTTAATTATTTATTTCAGTAGATGGTCCTTTTTCTTTCAGTCAGAAATAATAGAATTTTCCTGTTCTTTTGTATACAAAGATAGAGTGACAGGTGAACAATGAGAAAAACACACCTTGGACTATTTAGTGTAGTATAGATTTGATTGCATGTCTTCTTTTATCAGCAAATTAGAGCCCAGAACATTTTCATCTAACTAGATGGGTAATAGTTCAAGTAAACACAATAGTTGTCGTATAGATAAACACAAAACATGGATTATAACAACATATCTACATTATTACAAAATAACTCATGCTAATTGATTAGCTCAAAGGGAACATCACATGCATACATTTTAAGGGTAATTCCTGATTCCTTCTTAGCAGCTTTGGCTGCTTCATTAATCCTATTTGCTGCTATTTTTTAGTTACCACAGAGCTACTTTTCTAACCATGAGCAACTGCTAGGCTTACCCTATATTATTTTTTAGATGACAGGATAAAAAATATACTGGGTTTTAGTACTTTTAAATCTATTGCACATAAAAATACTGCTTATGTAGATGAGATAATGTCATGTATTTATTAATATGCATGTTCTATATGAAGTAGCAATTCTAAAAATAAACATTCTGGTTTGGGCTTTGGGTTGGATTTTGTTTGGGTTTTTTGGCTTGGTTTTTTTGGCTTGCTTTTTTGTGCCTCCCCCCAGGTAAACAAAGAGGGGATTGTTACTTTTATCTTAATCACCTACTGGTTGTAAACTAATTATTTGTCTATAGTTTTTTGTTTTAAAAATTATAGACAGTCTTAGTAAGAAAACATACAGAATTTTTCAGTAGTTGCAGCCCCAGGATATAGCCTCTCTTTTTTAACCGAAAATACAAGTAAACACTCCTTACATGGTATAATTTTTTCCTTCCATTACATTCAGTGGCCCTAGAAATAGAGCTTTGCATGATCTCAAAGAGTAACCACTCAGTCAAGGTCCCCTCATCCTGTAAATTCAAAAATTTTACCTGCAAAATAATTCAATATTAACAGATAGGGTCAAGAGGTGCTTCAGCAGTTACTGTGTTTTTACTGCAAAATATACAGGGCCTTACTCCTGCACAGCAAAATCTCTCCATGAAATTAATATTTAAATGGATTGTTTAGTGTTGTGATCTGTAAATCAGCAACTCGTATTTGAATTACTAGTGTTGTTTTGTTATGATTTTGTCTCTGATGTTCAAGTTTATATTATGTGCATTCAAAATCATTTTTCATTAGTTCATGTCACAAACATAAAAGTGCTGTTTCAGGTGTCTTACAGATAAATCCTACTAGAAAGTAGCAGTTAAATACAGAATAGGATTATTAAAATGTGTCACATATTCCTTTACATTACACTTTGATAAAGTTCATTTATTTTTACAGAACATACAGTGATGGATTTATGATTTATTCCCAGAACACATAATGGGAATAAAAGGGCAAAATTCATAGAACAGGAGAGGAATATAAAACATGGATTTTCTTTGTTGATAAAACTGTATTTCCAGAAGTCCTGAAAATTTGTTTTTGTGATATACTTGTACAGCTCTTTTTCAAATTGTATGAAGTGTTTATCTGGGATCATGTTATCAAGCACATCTTCTTACAATTATTTCTTTTGTAAAAACAAGCTAACAGTAATTTTAGTTTCAAGCTGGTATCTAGCTGTCTGTTTTCCTCAATAAAGTATTTCAATCTGTAAATTAAGCACAGCATGAAATATCTAGTACGTACCTTTTCTCAGCAAAATAATAGCAATAATTAACAGTCCCCTGAAATAGTAAGACCTTTGAGTGTCTGGAGTTGCCTTGACAGTCTTATTTTATAATCACAAGTAAATCTATTTAGTTAGAATTTAATTAGGAGAGCATTAGTAAATGCTTGTTATTCAGTACTCTAGAATGGTTATGTACTACATTTGAGAAATGAAATTTTTTTTTAATGAGTCAAATACTGCATATTATGGTATTAATGCTGCCCTTGTGTGTTACCTGCTTGCCCACTGTGGCACTTAGCAGTGATTAACAGTCATTTGTCCATTACCAGATTCACCTTAGGGTTTTGTAGTGTATTGTAGTGCCCTTAAAAACTAAATATGTATGCAGTAAGCATGTCTTATTCCTTCACATTAGCCTTTTTTACCTCATTGAGGAATTTCCGTGTTTTTTGCACCAGTACCATGCCCATAATCATATTACTAGTGGAGATAGTTACACACAAGGTTGCTGCAATAGAGGTTGCTTTTCCATTATGTGTCTGTTGTACCATCAGTTAGTTCACAATAGGTCAGTTTTGTGAGTATGCTCCTGCACTGACAGCCAGCACAGCTGTCGTATTTTCATCTTGCTGAACCGTGTCCTGGGAAACTGCGTGCATTTCAGTGCATGGGCTGAAACCTATCACCTGTCTTTGGTGCACAGGTCTCCCAAGCACAGCATGATCCATTCTAGCTGACCAAACATCACCAGTCACATAATGCTTATCTGCAGTTCTAATCCTGGCTGGAAGCTGGGAGAAAGTATGCATGCTGTTGTTACTACAGAACGGAAAGCTGCAAGGCCACCTACAGGAACCACATATGTATATACCTAGTCTGGAGACTTTTTCTTATTACACACTCATTAAAAAAAATACGAAAGTCAAGGCTGGAAACTTCTTCTTGGGCCCCAGAAAGGAGGCACACGACCTGACAGACTGTCAGCCAGAAGGCTGCAGTGCAGGCTGTGGCTGACAGTGACTTGGTCTGTCCAGAGAGCTGAGGGGGAAGGCGCAAAGAAGTAGCAGAAGCTGATGTTTTCTCCTGTTAGTGAAGAGAAAAACAGTGATATGACCTCTGGTACACTGTTTGAAGGCATTTCTAGAGCAAAATAAAAAAAAAAACAACATACCTCAGCTAAGCACATCTCTGTCTCTGTAGTTGGCAAATAGTAGAGGCAGAGCAATGATGTAATACTGCCTCTTCTGAGCATGCGACACAGTAGGTGCAGTACATTTGGTGGGAAGTTACAGATCTCTTACCACCCTTGAAATTCCAGCCTGGGATGGTATTGTTTAAGAAATCTGTGCGTGATGGTCTCTATTCATTGGGTTAGGTCAACAGCCTTACAGCATTCTAGATACTTACCTTCTTTTGAGAACTGAGACACCTCACTCAAAACTGTTGGTTCTTGCTCCAGCAGACAAATGTCAGAGAGTACCTGGCTCTACTCTGGAGACAGAAACATGATGCAAGAAAATAATAACTCAAAACGCCTTAAGAACATATTCCTAGAAGTCAATCACTCTCCCTCAGACAAGATAAGAAAGATTTTCAAAAACACTTGTGTGGGTTCAGGGAGCAGGTACCTGTTTGGCATACTGAACAAAATTCCTAAACATTTAGTTCACAGAATTACAGATGGTGGAGCTAGGTAAGGACCTCTAGAGGTCATCTGGTCCAACATCCCTGGCCTAGGGCGACCTAGAGTTGGTTGCCCTGGGCCATGTCGAGATGGGGTTTTGAATGTCTCCAAGGGTGCAGAGTCCACAACCTCTTTGTGCAACCTCTATCATTGCTCAGTCACCCTCACAGTAAAAAAGTGTTTTCCAATGTTCAGGAAGAATGTCCCACATATCAGTTTGTGCCCACTGCCTCTTATCTTGTCACTGGGCAGCACTGGAAAGAGCCTTCTTTACAGCTTCCCTTCAGGCATTTTTATACATGGATGAGATCTCCCCCTCAGTCTTCTCCAGGCTGAACAGTCCCAACCCTCTCAGTCTTTCCTGATGGGAGAGATTTCCAGTCCCTTAATCATCTTTGTGGCACTTGTCCTGAACTCTCTAGTGCTGAGGAGAGGGTAAGGATAACCTCTCTGAGCCTTGCTGGCAATGCTTTGCCTAATGCTGCCAGAATACCACTGGCCTTCCCTGCAGCAAGGGCACATTGCTGGCTCATGTTCAACTTAGGTTTTTTCTGCAAAGCCGCTTTCCAGCTGTATGGCCCCCAGCATATACTGGTGCATGGTTTTATTCCTCCCAATGAACGGAGTTTGTGTCCATCAGTTGATCATGTAAATTGATTAGATATTTTGAAAATCACACCATTAACATTACAAACATCATTAATCAGCCAAATTTCTTCAGAAGTCTTAAAATATACCTGCTGGTACTTCTCCTTATTGCTGTTTGAGGCAGTATCTAGTACAGATTTATTATTTTTCTTTACACAAAATGGCAAAATTTAGTTTATTGTAGAGTAATCAGACCCTATATAAATATCTAAATACAGTATATAAAAAGATAGTATTTCCACAAAAGCAATCAAAAGAGATTCAGTAATTGCTAGATTTAAGAGATATTTTTGCTATTGTTTTCCTACTAGATATGCCATACCTCTGTAGGAGTGTGAACGGTAAAGTGAAGAGTACTGTTCTGTTTTTTATGTTGACTGATCAGATCTCTAACTTTTTAGTTTCATTAAAGTGAGAGGGAGCTTCTCAGTATTAGAAGCGATGTGGCTGCATAAGATGTGTAGAACAGTGTTATTCAAACGGCTACTAACTTTTTTCTTTATGTAGATTCCAGGTGTGAGTCTCTCCCGCACCAGCAGCTATAAAAATAGAGCTTGTGGAATGACAAACCAAACCATATCACATGATATTGCTTTTTTTCAGTCTAATTTGTAAAAACTGTTGTCTTGCTATAAATTCTTGATTGAGTTAATTTGTGAATACATTGCATATATCGAATGTTATGGCATTGTTTCAAGGTAATGTGAAATTATATAGGCTACAATAAAAGCAAAAGTGGCTTAAAAGCTGAGAGAAAGCCCAGTTGAAAATAATCAGAGCTATATGTAATAAGACTTTCAAATATCTACATATCTTTAATACATACTCAGTAATATAAGGTCAAAGAAAAAAAAACCTTTGAAGTAAATATTCAACTCTAACAAGTTTCAAGATTCTATTTGTTTTGTTAAATAATATTTATTCTAGTCAGTCAAATAATTTCTCTAAAACACTGCCACAACAGAAGCACAATCTGGTACAATGGAAATAGCTTGCAGTGCAGTTGATATACATACAGAGCTAAGCAGATTAGTATACCTGGTGGCTTAACAGTTTTAGCAGCATATTTCCCTAGACTGTGTATTCCTTATTTAATACATCATTCTTTCCCAATTTTTATTGTTTGTTTTTTTTTTTTTTACTGCCTGTAGTATTTTCTGATAGAAAATGACTACATTATTATCTACATTATTTTTATCTTAGTGGTGCCAAGAGATTCCAACTTAGACAACAAACAGACAACAAACCTCTTGCAGCAATGGAAAAATACACACATACAGTATGAGATAGGTACTGTCTAGAACAGTCTAACTACTAAAAGACGGAGACAGGCAGAGTAAATGATTTGACCAAAACACAGGAAAAAACTGGCAGGGCTGGAAGCTGATCCCTTTACTCCATTTCTTCTCTTTAACCACGAGGTCAATTTGCCTCCACACAGAATGGTTTTTATTTATTTTGTTTTATAAAGTGTCACCTTCTCTAATTCAATAGACAGGAGATGCAATCCAACTGAATTTCCTCTAAAGCAATATTTTCAAATACAAAGTGAAAATAGAAAAAACTAACCTTTATTTTTAATCTGGTTCTAGTAGAAATACAGCAAAATGTTTTTGAATTATAAAACTAAAATATTGTCCTTAACCACAGTTCTTTAAATAGTTGAAAAAATATTAAAATAATATTTTTGTGTGCTGTCTATATGGTTTTATCTCTGTTTCTCACTTTCTTAGAATGATAGGAGTGAATTGTCAGTGAATTGGATTCTTTGATGGCAATGTAGACCCAAGAAGCACTGAAAAGGATTTGTGAATAATGAGAAATAAATGAGTGATAATGAGAAAACTTCATATAGAATAATTATAAGCTGGCGCCCACTCTTATTACGCTATGCCATTCAGTATTTGGGGGTACGAGGGTTAACTCATGTATGTACCTTGTTTCCCTTGTAATTCAGGAATTTTTCCCCTGAAATGCACTGGAATAATAATTCTGGGATATAAAGTTTTTATGTTGGCCTTCTATGTGAATGACAGATTGAAACTATCGAGAAGGTATCAGTGGTAAAAATGTTGTTGGTAGCACAAAAATATCAGTTGTACCTGATTTTTTAATGCAGACCATAGACATTGTTTTGCTCTGTGGATATATTTTTAGATATGTATTTCTAAAAGTAATTGTTTAAAAGGAAAATGCTAAAACAATCATTCCTGAAGTGCATGTGAATTTGTATGTTACATAAACGGGGATCTGTTAACCAAACCATTCTGGATAATTTATTTTATGAGTCAGAAGTTTACATTTTCAAATATGACACTGCTGGGTTAGCTCTCCTATGTCCTATAAAAATATTTTTCTTTTCCTAATAGTGTTCACAAGAAGTTTTTGCCCTGGGGAGCTGACCTTGACTATGGGCATGTTCTGAGACCTGCTGGTGATGCTCTTCAGAAGTGCTCCCTGATGAAAAGCACTGATGAAGGCTAACTAAAATCTTAAACAGTGTCACCCTAAGCAAAGCAAGACAGGGCAGTGGGGTCAAGATGCCAGTGCTCAAGCAGTCAGCACCTGGCTTTTTTATTTGTAAAGTTATCCTGGCCATCTGCATATTCAGGGCAAGAGAAGGAAGGCTAAAACAGATTCAGATGGATACTTTCCTTGCAGTGAATGTATCAACAAGAACAGCAAAAATACAGGAGGTCTTTATGTTAGTGCAAGATTGACAGAAGTAATATGTATTTCATAAACTGACAAGTATTTCTTTTTAAGATAACACTTTGCTATAGTCTTATGTATTTTCTTGTGGTTTTAGTGGCCACTCCTTTAAATTATTTAAATTTGTTATTTTTATCTCCATAAATCTTAGACCGATTTCAGAATTCTTTGCTCATGTGGAATTGTTAAGCCCTAATATAAATCCAGAGAATTACATCAGGCATCTCTACGCATTCAACCCTTGAGTTCACACAAATATCTTTTTAACTTTAGAAAAGACTTCCATATGTCCATCAGATTAATAATTTTTCACCAAAGAAAATTGCAAGATCGTCACTACAAAATAAAATACATTCCTCTATGTTACATTGCAATAAGTATGGAAGCTTAATAAATATCATCATGTTTCTCTTTTGTAGGAAAAAGAAGCAGAGTTTCCATTAATCCAAATTTCAATCAATATTAGATGACATCCTTTTAATATTCTGGTAAAAAAATTAAATTTCAACGTATGGATCATATGCAGATGACCATAATGAGTTGTCTACAGTCTGTGATACTGTAATTTATTACTGTCTCTTTACAGCTTCCTGTCTATACATTGTGCTTCAAATGGACTGTAAAGTTTCAGTTTCTTATAAACTAAGAATGTCTTAAAGGAAATACACAGCCTAAAATGAGAAAAATTGGAAAAAAAGTTAAAAATACTTTTTAGGTACTTAGTTTTTTTTTTGACAGAGTTAATAAATTTTTCCTCCCATTTCTCTGTCAGCTTATTATGTTCTCTAAAATGTTTTTCAGCTCTGAACCAACAAAAATTTTAAAAGTTAAACTAATGTCATTCAGAGGGTTATCATATGCACAAAGCTAGCAATGATAAAAGTTCAATAACCTCTGCATTTTTTTCATGTGAAATATGTAAACATTTTATAATCTTAAGTGAAATCTCTTCACAGCAAGCAAGACCAAGTATGAATGGGTTAAAAAAAGTGCCTTCAGCTTCAGAAAAAGGGAAAGCACATTTTCATGAGGCATAAATCTTCCTTTAGAGTGCCTGCAAATATTATCCGCGTATATTCAAACTTGTAAATTTCATAAAATAGACATCAACGGTTTAAAAAGTGAAGTTCTTTGCTAAATGAACTGCTTAAGAAATGATAATGACACAGAGAAAAGGAAATGTATCAGAAGAACAAAATTTATATCCTAATGCCTGGATTTGTTATACTTTAATTGTCCGACCAATATATAATTATATAATACTTCACTCACATCTATAAATGAAGAAGTGACTGCAGTCATAAAGTAGTCTTTAGAGTACAAACACAAAAAACTCTTATACTTTTACAAAAAAGTAAGTCACACCATTGGTTTAATTAAAAATTACAATCTATCAGCTTCTAGGAATTACATCTATAAAGGGGTTTAGACTGAGATTTTTGTAACATAAGAATCTTCTTTACACATGAAAATGAAGTTGTCAGGAGTTTACGTATCCACCAGCTAAAAGAATTCCTTTAGTGACACTTGCCACAGCTACAGCACTGAGTGGAAGGATGAAAGCTGGAAGAACCTCTTTTTGGTGATTTGAGGCCTTTTTCAGTGCCTGTATTTAGTTGAATAAAATGGAATCCTGTGGTAGCAGGTGACTGATAGGATGAGTAGGAAAGAGGAAGAGGTGGTCATGTGGCTGCTGCCATTCTTCACTGGGCCTCTTGGAGCTGGATATCACCCTTTCCCATATTACAGCTCTGGCTTTAAAAAGTGAAACAGTTTTTAGTGGACATCTAGGCACACACACAGAGGACAATCCGTGCTCCACCAGGAATTATGAAAGCAATTGTCTTAGTTCCTCTATCAACACTGATTGATCTGAGGAAATTTAAGGAAAAGTTAGTGTAAGAGACTGTAAGAATGAGCAGTACTAACATCAGAGACAGAGAGTGGAGTAAAAATTTAACAGCCTCCTTTGGTCTATCTAAAGGAGTTTAAAAGTTCTAAAAATTCACAACTTCAAGAAAAACTTGCAAATGTCACAAAACATAAAAGTCTCTCTCCTTAGGATTTAATTGTCAAAGTTGCTTCAAGACGTCAGCAATATAGTCATATAGATTTTATATATATTTATATTTGTTATGTAACAACTTTGAGTCCTATGGCGTCCTGTTTTCTTGACCATGCTGTGCTTTTCTTTTGCCTCACTTTCACTACATCAAAGGCAAAATATTTTGTTTCTTCACTTAAGAGGAGGAATGATGATTTTGTAACTTTCTATCAAAAAACCCCAAACATCCTTGCCTCACCCCCCCCCCCAAAAAAGGAGCTTTATTTTGAAAAATGCATTCTTTCCCTGCAGCGCTCAGTGTGAGTTCTAATGGAATTTCAAGTTTCTTAATACCATTAGGATTCACTGTTTCTTATATAGAATGAAACTGTGAAAAATAACTTGAGAGGTTAGGTTAGAAAAAGCCCATATGTAAAAACAGAAAGCGATTTTTTTGTGAATTACTATGCACAAATGCCATAGTAGCGCATAAACATATATACATATAAAGAAAAATATTACAGTGACATGGCTATAATATTCATCTTACTGTAGCAAGAGCTAGAAAACATAAATAGTAAAACTATGGCAGCATAGTTTGTAGAAATTCTGTTGTGAGCAGTCCAGCATGTGCTGCTAGTATTCTCAAACCAAAACCATGGTTTTCTCAGTTCTGTTTCCCAGTTTTAAAATATACAAGAGCAAAAGCCAAAGTAGCATGTCATGGTACAAGGCAAGAGGGAGATGATCAAGGTAGCGGTTCAGCTGCCTGCTTCACTTGCTTGCAGTCAGAACCTTTTTCCTGTTATCAGAAGTGTTGTTCACTGCCCCAGAGCAGACCTTGGAAGTAAGAACAGAGGTCACAGGGCTGCCTGCAGGGAGGAAAAATAATCTAAAAATAAAGCTAGGTTTTCAAACACTCCTGCTTCCTGGTGGAGGTTTGTCTTTTATTCTTACATGCAGCATAGCCGTCTCTAAAAATTTCCTCGTCTGTGAATTTTCTCTTGTTCTGCTTGCAAAATCTGTGGCACTTTGAAAGCTCATCCTTCATTACGTTGAACAATAATGTTTAAAAAATAAAGCAGGACTTGCAAACTTCATTGCTGATGTGAATTTTGGAGAGAAGGGCTGAGATTTTGGCCTAGCCAAGTAAGAATGGATTAATCATGTGAGCTACAGAGACTAAGGCTAATGGGCTTCAGAATAAAACTTGTGACAGAGCACAGGCAGAAAATTCAAGCACCTGAGAAGATGTGTTTGGAATTCAGTAATGCATCCCTCTTTCTGGACTTTCTACAGTTAGTAGGGAAAAAACAGTAATAAAGAATGCCAGGATGTGGATACTATATGTTCATGCTGAGTCAAAGTTCATAGTAAAAACACACAGTGGTACTTGCAAATATGTAAGTATTTTAGTCAAAAATGATCTTATTTCCAGTTGAGTGGTATATAGTTTACAAATTCTCAGTCAGTAAGAAAAACAAATAAAAAATACCCTGCTGTGCTGTCATTGGTCAGAAGGAAAAAAGATTATGATAGTTTATACCTTAAGGAGATATACTAATATTGAAAACCTCTTTCTCTGCTAGCCTCAATAGTAAACAAATTGCAGTTGCCAGCAGCAATGTCCCTATTCCTTGGCTTGGTACTCCAGACACTTTACCAGGCTCATCTTGTGTTCGGTGCAAAAAAAAAGGAAAAAAAAAAGAAAGAAATCCAGAATTCATTTTAAACAAGGACTCAAAGTGTCCCTAGAAAATACATTTAGAAGTCCTTCTATTTATTTTGCAGCTAAGAATCTGAAAATGCATGAAACATGTTTGTCTATAGAGGATACATTTTGTTATTTCCATCTAACTTGGAAGAGGAGGTGAGTGAGAACTAGTAGCCAAAGGTCAACCAATTTTTCTTCTTGCCAGTGAGGATTTAGTGACTTAAATGTGAACTGGTAAGAATATATTTTTGTTTACTATTTGCTGCCTCTTTACAAAACCATCTTTATGGTGCATTCAGGGAGGAGGGAAATAGACAAAATGGAGAAGAAAATGTGAGTCTGAGGAGGTAAAGAAAACTTAATAGGAATAAGAATGAAATGCACCTTGGCACCGAGTCCCTCCCATCAGCAAATGCTTCCTGTTCCAGTCCCGGAAGTGAGATGTTTTCTGGGGCAAAATAAGAAGAGCCTATCAGTGACCAAGGTTAGTTCATTCAATTCTTTTGTAAATAAATTGAAATACATAAGACAAAATCAGCTCTCATAAACAGAAAATAATCCAAGGTAGATGGTGCAATCAGCATTACTGGAGCTCGTCGTTCCTTCGTCCCTACACTTCTTCTAATACTTGACAGTTTTCTGCATGCAACATAATATAGTAAAATATTGTATTATCTACTAGGTATCACATAGTAGATAGTATGATGATATAATATTATATAGTATATTGTAAATATAATATAGTGTAATGTGTTATTATGTTGTAGTAGATAGTATTACAATACTTTGCTTCAAGCACCAAATTATTATTTCTATTGCCACTATCAAAAGAAAAAGTAACATTTCATACTGCAGGAAAATATGCAGTCAAATGGGTTTCTGCAACCTTGTATGTAAATGACATCCAAACTTTAGCACCCTGTCTCCTGGGATTGACTAAACTATTTGCTTAAATCATAGACATTCTATTCAGTAGCTGCTACAAAATGCTGCAAAAAATGGAAATTTGTTTGAATCCTTTTCATTTCTATTGTGCAAAGAGCTGGCATGTGATTTCCCTTGAAAAATACAGACTATGGTCTTAGGCATTTGCAAAAACATTCAGGTTGTTAAAAGGATACTAGTCTAACATTCGATAAACCTTATATACCTTTATAACAGATGAAAAAATTATTAGGCCCAGCTAAGTTACATGGTTAGAAAAGAGGTCATGTTTCAGGTTAATCTAATCAATTTTGAAAACAACATTCACTGTTCATCTCTGTCTATATTCAAATTTGACTCAATAACTTGCAAATGCAATGCTAAATATAAAGGTTCTGTGAATTTATAATGCAAAACTTAGTCCTTACATGCATATAAAAAAAAAAGAACATTCTTGACAAGTTTATAGTTTCCCCTAATCTATTTTTCTACTAGGTTAATCCATATTTCATCATTCCTTCAGATTTACTGATTATAAGTTTGCTCCTGCTTTAAACCTCTGACTTCTAGTTGTAATAATACACCCATATCCATAATTGACAGCTCTTTAAACAAGTAACTTGTGCAATGTGGTGCAGTATAGCTTATTCAAATGCTGAACTGTTTCTTGTTATGAACTTCACATACAATATGAAAGTATTTCCCTGACTGAAATGTCATATCTGTACTTAAAACCTTAAAAACCCAAGTATTATCCTGTGATTTACTTGGTAGTTATCTAAAATTACAAATAAACATCTGGCAAGCCTTTATTGCTATCTACCACCCAGAAAATATGGAAAAGGCAAAGCTTTTGAAGAGCTCCCCAGTCTTAAGCACAGACCTAAATAGATATATAGTAAAAGCACACTACGTGTAATTTTTTCAAGAGCTATCTTAATTCTAGGACTCTCAGGTTTTTTCTTATTTCAAGTCTAATTCAAGGCAAATGCAGAGGTCTCACCTATTCACTTCCGCTTTTGTATCTGAATTATATAGCGTGTTCGTAGAAAATTCAAAATACATCTCTGGAACCTTAAAAAACACAGATAGTGAGGATTCCTGTCATTAATAGTATCTCCTTTCAGTGACATTTTAGTCATTCATTTAATTGTGATTTGCTAGTCCACTCAGTAAAGGATCTGATTCTGAGGTAGTAGTAAACGGAAAAGGAGGATCCAGAATAGAAGGGGATCCAATGGCGTTGGGCAAGGAGTAGCTCTGATCATCAGCACTGCCACTGGAGCCAGGACAGCAAGTCTGGTCAGAGAATAAGAAAATGTGATTGTTGCTTCCTTGCCTGATATATTATTGCTGCTGACAGTTCCTGTAATTCAGAGATGAGGGTCAAGATTAGGAAGGAAGGAAAGGTGCACCAGGATTGCGCTCCCCACCATCACCCGCCTTGTGACCTAGACCTCCAAAATCTAGCGACTTTATGCTGGATTTATTTTCAATAATCTCAGAAGTAAGGGCTTTCTTAAGTCTCTAATTAGAATTCCTAAATTACTCCTCCTCTAACTAGCTGGACTTTTCCAAGCCTATATTTTTTCTCCCAATTTAACTTGTTGTCCCAAAGCTCCTCTCCCAGGTATAATAGCAGAAAAAGAAAGTCTGCAAAAGGAGGAAAAAACCCTTGAAGACCCTGTTATGAAAAACTGTAAATCAGCTTCATTGAAAAATACACTGTGCATCTGAAAATATGTCTGTATAAAAAAATCCCACTTTTATTAGTTTCCTTAAAAGGCAAATCATTGTAGACAACTTTTAAACAACAGAATATTATAATCTTATCACAGTTACTAGTCCCACACCATTACTGCTCAGTAATGGATTATATCAATTTTCACTGATATTATTGTTGTGTGGGTTTTTTATTCTTGATGTGAAATAGGAAAACAGTCTTATGTTGCTTTCCCTCCAGGTAGTGTACAATCTCAGGGATCATATTAAGGACACATACATAGGATAAAAGCTCTACCTCTCTTTTTTTTTCCTTTTTTTTTTTTTTTCTTTTCCTCCCACATGTGAATATGCCCAGCTGAGGCCAGTGTAGACCAAGGAATCAAGTCTACTATCTATAGCATTTACCCAGATTGCCTGGCACTAAGCAGATAGTGTGTTGCATAGTCTCCTTCATGGGAACAGAAAATAAATAGCAAGTTAACACAGAGTGACGACTCCTTCAATTCTCAAATGGCCTTAGAGCTTGTTAGGTGAAATGGTCGACCTGAGAACATCAGCATCCCTTCTGCCTTGGCCATTTGAAAACTTGTTCCATAAACATGCGATTCTGTAGTTTAGAGTCTATTTAACAAAACTCTGCAGTGCCTGAGCCCTAGAAAGCCTTACGTCTCTACCAGAATTTAACACTGATGTGCAATTATCTAAAGCCTCCTCAACAGAAAAATGGATAAAATTTTAATGTACAGTTCACTGAATTTTCAGAGAAACTTCTGATCATTAAAGACAAATTGCAGCGCTGTCAGTGGGTGATTTCTCCGCTTCCTAATAGCTACAGTACTTTCTCTGTGGTTAAAAATCCAGTCTGAATGTGTTCCTCTGGCCCCTGGACAGTTAGTTCTGTTAACAGCTTCCATGTCCAATGATATTTCGGTTTCCTTCAATTTTATTACCTCCAAAAATCCTCCCAGCAGATATCCAAGCAACAGATTAATCACTTCTTGATTTAAATGTATCACAGGTTCTTCTCTGAAATCCTCAAAGGCAAAAGAGGCCCGGTGTAAGAACAGCTGAAGTAGCTTAGTTACTGGAATGTTAAAGAACTTGATACCATCTGTCATCTCTTTGTATAAGGAAACTTTGGCCATGATGTAAAATAGAGATAAACTACATCAGCCTTGTTCAACTTGATTTATCACAATGGACAGGATTTATTTGTGTAAGTGCATATACTTTTTCTTTATTTACTAGTCCTTGTTTAATCACCTGTAAACTATGGAAGTACATGATGACAGTATAAAAATATGAAAAATGTCTCAGAAATCAAAATGGTTAGGCATCAGGAGTTTACCACAGCGGCTTGTGGATGGAATTCTTCTGCAAACCCAGCAAGATCTGAGACACATGGGACTGTACAATACAAGATGGCCCAAGAGAGACCCTCACCCATCTGGAATGTCATCTAAAGACTAGGCTGATCGCACTCAAGCATCTCAAATAACTTCTGACACGTTAATATTTAGGTAACTGAATGCCACCTCTTACTTGCATACTAATATGGCTGTCAAATATTAAAGAAAACCTCTTTCAATTCACAGGAAAATTCTTCCTTGCCGAAGTTTTTGGAAGTCTTTAATGACTAATAAGAACTTTTACTCTCTAAGTATCTAAGCACCATTGCCATGTGACATTTATTTATTCTTTCCTTGCATTGTTTCAATTGTTTAACACCACTAAGGTTTGCTTCTGTCCCTTTCCACATAACACTATTTTTAAAATGGATTGATATCTCTGTTTCGCTCTTTGCAAGACGGATAAAAATAGCAGATAACTTCATAGTCAATAAAGGTTAATATAACTGCTTTGTTAAGAGTTTCATTTGCAGTTTGTTAGCCTAAATGTCTAGTATGGGAATATCAATGTCATCTCTTATGAGGATATTTGTAAATCAGTTTAATGCTCTAGTTGATTGAAAAAGCTGATTGAAACAGCATGCCCCCAGATTGCTCTTCTTGGGGTGGAAATATTTAAATATTTACTAAATAGATATTTAACCTATATGATTATAAAGCAGAGCACTTTCACCTCATCTACTACCTTTTAGAAGAAAAAAGAATATTTAGATATTTACTCATGGAATTTAAGACTACTAACAGGTACTAAAAATATGACAGACACTAGAAGCAGATATAGGAAGTAACGGGTTTTTTTATGAGCTCTTCCAGTGACAATGGCATTCTGTATGAAGTAGTTTTCAAGGTCTACTTTTGCTAGCTAAACAGAAAATAGGGTTACACAACCCACATCAAGGTGCAAGATTTGGCAGTGACATACTTGTATGCATCTGGCTGTCCAGATGTGTTTTTCCAGCAACAGCTAAGGGAACTCTTTAGCAAGGGTATCACAAATGAGTTTATCAAATGTTTTTTAGGTACCGATTTGAAAAGTAAATGATTTAAGAATTTTTGCTATATGTGTACACAAACATTTTGGGTGTGCCTGTGTGTGTGCATGTGGATATGTGTATTCACAGTGCACAGCATAACAGAACTCTAATCCCTAATGGTATCTTTGATGTTTTTTTGCAATACAAACAGAAAATAATAAAAGTTTATTGACTTCAGTGGCTGCATAATAAGAACAGAACTTTCTCCATGGACAATAACAATAGGCCAGTTTATGCACAATTTAGTCTCATAAGGGTTACAGAGCAGAGAAAGCCAATTCCCTGCTGCTTTAAGCTGTGTATTTAAATGGATACAAATTTACAGCAGCTGACAATTTAGTTCATTATAATTTCTGATTAACGTGATGTCATGCTTGCAGGTTTATCAAGCTCTATGTTCTTCTCAGACATGGGACAAAACAGATGTGAGGTACCTGTGCAGCCATTCCAGGTGGCAGAGGCTCCCGCTTCCAGGTATTCTGGAGTCAGTGAAGTCCCCTCTCTAAACTGGGAGTGCTGTCACATAATTTCTGCAAGTATATGAAAGATTGAAGAGCTAGAGCTTTTGGATTGTCAGCAACACTAAAACACTGTTGTGCACAAAAAAGGGGACAAATGTTGTGTCTCAACAGAATGTGTAATCAGCAAGCATCTCTAGGGGCCTAAATATAAATTTAGGTACAAGCAGATTTAGTCAATATTAGAGTGATACTGTAACACAGTTTAATGAACACTTACTTAAATTTAACAAGAGAGTGATTTTACCAAACAGGATCAGAGACCTTATTATGTCTAAATGGAGGGAACATCAAATTGAAGAAATTGCCTCTCTGGATCAAGTCAGTGCCACATCTGGCACTATGGCGTGAGCCTGACAGTGACAGATCCTCCAGAGGAAGAGACAGCAAACTGCCGACCTGGTTGTTGGCAGATATACTTACATAGGCAGTTCCCTCTGACAGAAGTGGCAATGACTGGCTTATGCTCTGAGGTATGAGGATTTACATTTTTATCCTCTCTAAAACATTTATTTATGTTCTTCATTTACATATGAATTCCAAATCCTTTTTCAATGCCCTTAGTCACAATCCGTATGATCACTTTTGGCAGTAAGTCCCACGGGTTGGTGGTACATGTCCCAGAAGCCCTCCCTCCTCATCCCCAGGCTTCCCTGTTTTACATCCAACACATTTGCAGTTCCACACAATGTAAACAAAGGCAAACTGATTTAGTTGAATAAAAATATAAAGGCCAAGGTCATGGAGAGGCTAGGTTCAAAGTGATGCTAATGTTTTGGCAACCCTTTCATGCAGTGGTGTTCATGTGGTTGGGGAACAGACTGAGGCTTTCTGGAGAGGCTGCAAGGGCTCGGCAGCACTTTCATGTGTCTGAAGGAACTCTTCTAGCTCACTGCATAAAATGAAACTCTGGGTTGCCCAAAAAATTAGTGCTGAGTAAAAGCGTGGGCTTAAAATTTTATTTGAAAGTCACAGCCACAAACCTCACTTCTGGGACTGCTGTTCCCTTGGATGTGGGAACAGTAGGCTATAAGGCCCATGTGAAGGCAGGCAATGAATCACACTAATGTGTTGGCCCAAGGAAGGCACAGACATCCTTGTGTTCTTAGCATGGGAGATCTGCCCATCATACCTATAAGCACATGTTCAGACACTTAGCGGATTTCATTACCTGAGACTTAGATCACTAAGATCTTATAGGGTTGAAGAAGTTTTGAGATTTTAGGTGCTTGCCATGTTCTTCATAACTGGCCCACAGATTTGTGTGCAAAAAAGGTTATGCACAGAGAACTACAATAGCTTGTCCAGTGTACTGAGTTCTAGCTAAGAAATGCTCTGTTACTAAGGAAGCAAGTCCTAGAATATGAGTCAGAATGACTGTGTGGTTTTCAATGTGATATCTTTCTTACAGAGAATGAAGCTTTGGGTCAGATGATGAACCCTTCAACTTTCAAATATAGTTTCTATCAATGGGTGGGCGTGATTGGAAGGAAATGTGTATTGAATATCAATTTGTTCATAAAGTTTAATCAAGATTTGCATTGAAGTAAAATGAGTATAATGTAGGAATCAAGATCTTTTGTGCCACTGAAGCACAATGAATGTAATATAGGAATCAAGATCCTCTGTGCAGGTTTGTAAAGAGAAATTTTCTCTTCTGCACAGAACATAATGAAATAACTTGGAAAGAAAATTAGCATATCATTTTCTATTTCAATCCTGTGAAAGAAAATTATCAGAAAGTTTAACATGTGCTATTTCCTTAACAACTAATTTCACTATACCTGCTTTGTGTAATGTAATATATTTGCATATCAATGCACTGAGCCTCTGCAATTGTAAGAATAAAGAATATTCTTTTTCCACCCTTAAAAAAGAATCTAGCTCCCAATAAACATTCTCAGTAAATATGTACATATATTTTTTATGGTGGAAAGAAACAACCTATTGGAAAGCTGATAAAACAAATTGTAGTAAAAGGAGCAAGGGGGGCTTGACAGGCTGAGGGAGAGACAGACAGCTCTTTTCATCTTGTATCTCATTGTATTACACTAAAAAAGTAAAAATAAATGAAGAACACCTACTGTCTAAATAATAAATGCCTACTGTCAAAAATTACTAATGTTAATTATTTCTTTAATGGCAGATGTTTTATGAAATAAAAATTTTAATTAAAGAGAGATTATTTACTTTAATGGTAATTATGCAAATTGCTATCTTGTTTCCCACCTGAGAAACAATCACTGACAGCCATAGCTTCCAAAACAAGTATGTCCTTTGTTACTACTCTAGAGTCTTTGTACCAGTTTCTCAGTGTTTATTACTGCAAGATGTCCTGGCAACTTTTTATACTTCTGATCAAGTGATTGTGCTTAATGCATGTGCTATCTGCTCATTCCCTCCAGATTGTTAACAGTAATGGAAATATACATTACTTCAGTAAACTTCTTTACTTTTAAAATTTTAAAGTGAGACAGCTCCAGAACCCTGGCATGCTGTTAGCTCCAGCGTGCCAAGAGATGGGTGACAATGTGTTATATCTTGTAAAAAACCCAAAGTTGCTCTAGAGCCACCTCAGAGCTTGTCAGCAACAGAGGAAAAATATCTTCATCTCCTGGCAAAGGAAATGGGCATGGTTGTCCATGAATCAGAAATAAAAGCTGAAGCAGAAGTGCTTTGTCAGAGAACTACCTTGAAAATCTGAAAAAGCTGCGTTCATGTTCATGTCACTGGAGTGGCAGGTTTGGAGGTACCAGCCATCTCCAAATGGTCATTCCTGTCACATGCACAAGCATTACCTTTCAGGGACACCATAAGCCTGTTGTCAATGGCAATGGTCTGCCCAGCTGTCGATTGCTTTTTCACAAAGCAAAAGAGTCAGAAAACCTATTATATAAAAAGATATGATCACTGCCTTAATGGTTTCAAGACCCCTATTGATTTAAGATATATAAACTAACTAGTGAGTTATCTAGTGGAAATAATAGAAAATAAACTATTTGCTAGTGCATACAGTCTCCATCTACTTAGGAGAATTCTCTTTTCTTTCAGTGAACCATGCCACTATTTGTTGCTTCAGGGTTAAATTTATGTATCTTCATCTCCATTTATTTCCAGGTAAGAGTTCTGCAAATCCTCATCCACATTTAGTCTTAGCTATGGAGCCTGCACAGGATGGCATAGGATCCAACGGTTCTCTTTTAGCTCCCAAAAGACATATGAAAAATTACTTTCCACCTGTCCTTATAATTAAACTGGAAAGCTAGAAATCTCAGTTTGTGGCCCACAGAAGGAAGAGCCATCTCATCAGCAGCAATTATCAGGGTGCTTTTGATATTTTATTTTAGTTGGACATTGAAATGAATTCAGGTGAATACCAAATTTTGGAATTTTTTTTTGACTAGTGTTTTTATTAACTTAATACTTTAATGTTAAGGTCAAGCTATCAATGAAGGCCATTTAAATACAAATAGAATTTTGTTATTATTGGTTGTTTTGGGTTTTTTTATGTTGTCCTTTTTACTGCTTATGTATTCTTTAATATTTATTAGAGACTCATTTATTATAGAGATATTTATTAAGTTTACTAAAGAGCGTGTATTTAGAAACTTCCAGAGGATGTTCCTGTTTTCTCCTCATAACAGGGTAATTTTCCGTAGTGGGATTTGGGGACCTGCTGAAAGAACCTGACAGTACCTGTCCTGGAAGAAATGTCCTTCCTAGAGCTCATATAAATGAGTCCAGGCTGATTTACTCCTTCCCTGTTTTATACTTCCATTCTAGTCTTCCTCTTCACAAGAACATCATGGTTTAACATTTTTTTGTAATAAGGATTGTTTCCTTTTCTTAGTTATGAAATACTTCCTAAATAGGGAGTGATCTACATTACTTGACTGATTATTAAGCAACTTCCTTGCATCTTCAAGACACTGCTTTATCATGAAATTACTTTTATTAGAGCTCATCTTCCCAAAACAATAAATGCACTAAAAAATACCCGATACAAATATGTAAAGAGGTGTAAGTGACTGTAGTTCATATCTGGGCTCTTTATTGAGACGACTCACCAATATAATCAACAATTTTGGGGGAAATTACTCAGGTTTTGGTGTATTATGTTGAGTTTGAAGGACGAGTCTGGGCTTTTTTATGATTTTATAACAAACTGCAGTTCTGAAACTATGCTAGAATATATACATAAATGAGGGCTGTAACTTTCAAATAAGATGTATTTTCACTATTAGTTCATTGACCTTTACCATTTTGAAAATAACTTTTGAAACTGAAAACTCCCTGTTATAACTGATGAAGGAAGGCCTGACTTTATCATGTCGATTTGGGAAATCAGATTTTGCCCACTGTAATCCATTATTCATACTTGCCTAGTTATTCTGAAATAAATTGTAGTGCTCTGGAATATTTCATATAAAGGAATATGACAGAAGTTTTTCAGCTTGTCGGATAATTTGACTGGCTATACTGTATAAATACTGAGGATTTTAATAACTGCTGTTCTGCACGTAATGCTTCTTGCAAATATATTTCACCTTTCTTGAATTCTCTGTCAGATGCCTGAAGAGAGTCTGCTTCAATTTGAAAGCATAAATTGGTGCTAATCTGAAGCCACCAGCTTTCAGGTTTTGGTGTTGGTTAGTGTTATTAAGTGTACTAAGAATAATGGACAATCAATCTACCGAATGTTCCATGTCTTTTATATAATTATTGTACATATATATATATATGTGTACCTGTGTTTAAAATTAAAAAAAAAGACAAAACCCCATCCTATTTCTTGTGTGGACAAAATGCCAGCGAACAGGAGTAGCTGAATGATATTTCATCACAATTTGCAATTCCTTGTTTACCAAAAGGAAAAGCAAGTGTGTGTTTTGCTCCAGCTATCAACAGATGACAGTTAGTTCCTTAGGGACCATAATCAGCTCGCATAGGTTAGAGCAATCCCCAGGCCACTCTAATCTATACAGAACTTTGGTCAAAACATCAATGAGTGCCATTTATTTCCTCATGCAGCAAGGTTTCCTCTTAGCAGGGAAGACCTTAAAGTGTGATAAGGCAAAGGACTGACAAACTCCAGCAAATATTTTCTAGACCTTTAAATAAATGAATTACTATTTCTGAGATGCTTTACAGTATTAATATTTGTTCAGAAACTTTTTTGCAACCTTGCATTCTAATTCCCCTCTTGCCTGTGTTGTCCTTCAAACAAAAGCCTCCATAAGAAAGTGTAGACAATGGATATACATGAAAAAGATATAGCTATTTCTCCCTAAGCTCTCACCCTAGTGACAAAGCAGGTCTTAAGAGAGCTGGGTGAATAAATAATATAAAAAGTAAGATACAGTAATAACAAGTGCTCCATGGACGGTCTGCCTTTGCCACTGGCAGTTATGTCCCTCACTGCCACAGCAACCTCAGGCTACAATTTCAGTCCAGAATACAGTTGCCAGCGCGGACCCAGTTAGATGCATCAAAGCGTTTCTAACCCCACGTTTTCCAGACAGACGAATAACTCAGCTTTGATAACTCAAAAAAAGGTTAAACACATATTAACTCATATTTTTTTTAGTCAGGCAGTGTGTCACATGTAATAAAACATGCTTCCAGTGTGAACCAGCCTAAGCCCGAAAAAAAAAAGTCCACATTACATATTATTAGTTTTCTACTGGATTTTATCTTCCAACATGCATGTCTCAAATGGTCAATTTATTTTACCTATTTAATAAGCATGCACCAAAAGTCCAGTATTTACAGAAACACATAATCAGTTTATACACGCAGTTTTTAGTCTACATATTGCTATTGTATAATAATGTAAGTGTATGTAAACCTTTTCAGTTTATTCATGGGTATCTATGACCTCCTCATTAGTCTATTAACCAGCTACTGATCAGTCTTACTTTCAGGCATTCTCCCAATTTGATTGCACAACTGCAGTATTAAAGATATGCTGTTTTCCAGACAGTGTAGCTTCTAATCAGCATGACACAGAATTAGAATATGGTCTTGTCTTTTTACTTTCAACAAATTTTTGGTTCAAGACTGTTACAAAAAAGTCTTTAGATTAATCCCAAGTAGATAGCACATCAAAATATAATTCTTAATTTTATGTATTTTTAATGTTATTACAAATTAATGATATAATTGTAACAATTAATACACAGAAAAATTCTCTTTGAGTTGTCATTTGTTTTGATTTGAGAGTAAATTGTTCAATTCTCACTCACTTCCAGAATGTACCTGTCCCTAAAAACACTCAGGAAAGCTATAAGTGTATTTTTAGAACTGTTACCTTATTTTGCAAAACCTACGTATCTGAAGTAACTGAAGAACAAAACAGCAAAGAAGGTGAGGCTAGATACATCTGCAATCATTATGAACAGGAATACTTTAGAAGTTATTCGAAGATATCAAAGGCAAAGAAAACACACAGGAGGGGAAAAAAAAAAACAACAAACAACAAATGGGGGGAGAGCTCATTTGAGAAGGTTCAAAATAATCACAGTTTTTACTTTTCTCCCTGAACCAAATCAAGTGAAAAGTAAATTAATATAGTTTTGTGAATTGGTGTTTTTGTGTTGTTTTGGTTTTTTTGTGGGTTTCTTTAACCAATAATTATACTCTTTATTATAAGTGGTTGCCATTTCCTCAAAGACTAATCTTGTGACAACAGAAGAAATTGTGGAAAAGAAATTAAAAAAACCCAAAACAAATCAAAACAAAGGCATGCATTCTTTCAATCTGTCCTGAGTCTGAGAGTAATAGGTCAGGGTGATGTGAAAAGTGTATGTGTGTATATATATATAATTATGTATCAGGGGGTGGGTGGACTGAAGGTTTCAGAGCTTGGTTAAAGATTTAAAAAGCACTTCATTCACCTTTTTATGTACAATTTAAAAAATTAATTATGGTAAGAGTAAGGAGCAACCCGTATACAACCTTGGAAATACCATCCAGCTGAAACAAAGCAAAAAGTTCTGCTTACCCTGCCGCTGATTTTCTTTTAAAATTTGCTTTATTGCTTCTGATTTACAAAAAAATTCTTAGTATAACTTATCACAAGTAGTAAAGTAGTGCATCTCAAAGGAAGAAAGGTTGCCAATTTGCAGAACATTAACATCTTAAGTAATTTTTTACAGTAGTGTATCAACAGGACACTTCTGCTTTCATCTTCTGTTCAGATAGTGACTTGGAGAACCATAAAATAATTGCTGGTAGGCTGTTCTATGTGAAGGAAAGAACAAATAACAGCACTGTGATCTTACATCCCTTAAGGGGAAAAAATATTTTATCTGTGTTAAGCTTTACGTATGTGAGCCTCAGCATCTGCTTAAAATACTAACTGGATTTATTTCAGCTTCAAGGAGGAAGTTTAACATCAAATGCAGAGTAAATAAAAACAAACAAAGAGTTATACCTTACCTATTTTCAGGACCACAAATGTTTGACAATTTGCACAAAGTGAAGTCACTCTCTCTGAGATGTCTTTTAAACCTGCTTACGTCTACCTCTACATGGTCTTCTATACGTAGAGAGTAAATTAAACAATGCAAATGAAACGACACACTGAACCATCAAAACTAAGAAAAATGTTTTAAGCTCCTTGATTCAAAATTTAGTAAGGTCAAATACGGTTTTGTGATATACAGGGTAGTACTATATGCTACTTTTCTAATTAAACTATTGAATATGTATTTTTTTATAGAATAGACAAGACGGCAGTCTGATGATGACAGGACAGTGTTTGTTTTCAAAACAGCAATTTAAGAGTTTGCAAGTTGAAAAATGAGAAAATTTATATTTTCAGAGACTATAACGATGACATGCTCTTCTTATGCATTGGACAGGGCTCTGAGCAACTTGATCTAGCTGAAGATGTTCCTGCTCTCTGCAGGCGAGCTGGACCAGATGATCTTTAAAAGTCCCTTCCAACGCAAACTCTTTTATGATTCTATAACAGCATTATCCTTTTTCTTCCAGTGTTTGTCAGATTATTGCAGTGGGTTTTTTCATAAAAACAGAGACTATTCTAAAGTTATCAAAGCTACAAAAGCCTCAGTTCTTAATGCATATTTAAAAATACGAACCACTTTTACAACTGTTATTTACTCAGCATCACCTCTTGACCCCAATCAGAAGCATCTTCATAGGTACATTCACAGATTACTCGAAATAATTAGTGGGTTTGCATATTTTAATGACTGTAAACATCTTGCAAAAAGACTGAAGTGAAAGTTATTAATAAAATACATGTAATTTGTTCAGCTGTTTCTCTATTTCCATGCTTTTTTGGCATCCATATCCACTATAAAGATCAGCACTTTATACAAGCTAAATAATATTCTTGGACACTTTGACCACTTTTAAGTATTTAATATTTCATCCCTTTGTATGGGTGCTACTTCAAACTTACTGCCTTTTTTATCTTTATTTCTGTGTTACTGCGATCCAGACTTTTATGTAAGCCAGCACCAGCCAATATAAAACTTTCTGTCCTGGTTTGGGCTAAAACAAAACTAATTCTGTTTTAGTGATTTAATTTTTGAGTTAAGTCTCTTCTAAGTACCTGCACTTTCTGAAATCAAGTTTTTCCAGACAGTGACTGCTTCTAGCAGTGATAACGCTTGATGTTTGTAGCTAATACCAAGGAAAGGTGCGCAGAAAGGCCCTTGCTTATACTTGTTCCTATAGCAACCAAGGTCACTGCTAAATCTTGTACTCCACGTTGGGATGCTGTAAGTGAAAACGGTTGAAAGCACATAAAAATCTGCCACCTGTAAGGGGGAGTGAACCAGACAGATGACCCAAAACTGACCAACAGAGTATTCCATCCCATCTATATCATATTCAGTATAAACCTGAGGGATCACAAAGGTCAAGCTCTCTTCTTTGATGGCTGACATCCAAGGAGGACTCCGTCCGTTCTTCTGGCTTCATTCCTGATCTGTGCATTCCTGAACCCAGTTTCTGAGTCCAGCTCCTGCATCCAGTTCTCATCTGCTGCTGAGTCCAGCCACTGCCAGCCCTGCACAGTCACTGGTGATGTATTGTCATCAGGGTGGGGGAAGTTGGGTTCAGTATTGGTTTTGCATTAGTTTTGTATATATTTGTACACATTTAATTATTTTCTTACTTTTATTATTATCTTTTCTTTTATTGTTATTGTTTCATTAAAGCCGTTTTAATTTTATTTTCCAAACCATAAGTCTCCTCTCCCTTGTTGTCTCTCCCTTTCTCTCCTGAGAAGGGAGACGGGTTAATGGAGAACACCTGGCATTTGTTAGTACCCAGCCCAGCCTCAACCTTTGACAGTTTCAGCTTAGTTTTGTAAGGTACCACGGCTTGTGTGGTCACTCTGTTTATGTATCTCTCTTCAATACTTGCAGTCATGGTTTTGAACTTGTTGACTGATTACAAATAATTTGAGAGAAAAGAAGAAATCTAGGCATCTAGTTGCACGTAACATTTGAGTATATGCACTTTGTTTTGTCATCTGTCTTCATTGCACAATGATAAATGGAAAATGTAGTTCATTCTTGTTTCTGTATTGCCAGCCATTTATAAGCTATGGATAGCTGTTCTGAGAAGATAGTCCTACAAGAACATACTTGTTACTTAGTGTAGTGTCAAATTGACTGGTGTAGCACTAAATCACGTAGTTTTAATTTAACTGTTGTTAATTTAGGTTAATTTAAATGCGTATAGGATTTATTTTAAATCCACAGATTATATTTATATTAGTCTAAGAATAAAAGCATAATTTAAAATAATTATGATAGTCATGATCTCCATCCCCATTCTGCCATTTCGTTTTAATTACAGCTTTCACTGTTTTACTAGTAATTGACCTGTGAATGCCATATGACCTTTCAGAAATATGCCAAACAAGGCAGTTATCTTATGAGCAATTATAACACTGGCTTAAAAAAAAAAATCACTTTCTTTTTGGCACTGAATAACCACTTTCTTTAAGTAATGATTTTTTTTTTTTTTAATGGGTATTTTAACAATATTACATGTCTTGTCAGGGACATGCATGATCTTTTCTATGTCCATGGGGATAGATCCAAAGGTATAATGGAAGTTATACACACAAACTGATTTTAAAAACAAAGTCCCAGTTCTGCTTTCCACATTGCTCCTCAGTATAGGTTGAAAATGGATGCTTAATTCTGACACCTACTCTCACCTCCCTCCACCCACCAAAGGAAAAGCCCAAGCAGACAGAATATTGTCATTCTATGAGACATAGATTACTAGGTCATTTGCCAATTCAGTCTTTTAAGAATCCAAATCCAGTTACACAATGTGTAATTTTCTCTTTCCTCTAGTAACTACAAATCTAAATGACATGTAAACTTTTTAAGTTCGTACATTATATTTTGGCAGCCCAAGACTGTGTTTATTTTGTTGGGTTTTTTTTTCTAAGTACTAATGAAAATACACATTTTATTGATTAAGAACAAAGTCAACTAAATTTTAGCAGTTTACTTTTTTGTGAGCAAAGAATCACTTAAGGAAATCTGTTTACTGAAACAGTTTCAAGTTGAGAATTAAATATCCAGATGTTGCATTTATAGGAAGAATGTTTAGATTCATGTCTAAATATCTCCTAGACAATAAAATTTTGATGCGAGAAAACAAACTAAGTAATCAAGACAATATATTATACATAAACATTAAAAAGTAGGCATATAGTACGCATAGATTCTATTATTGCCAAATGTTATCTTCATCTAGACAGGTTATATGATTAAGAAAGAACTATGAAAGAAAGGGAACTGAAAAATTAAACTTTTCTAATAAAAGATTTATAATTGAGATATTTTTCTTGATGATAACCAGTGATATGGTTTGGGAAGTGATGAATAATGACATTGAGCATATTGGTACATAAACAAATTTGAAGAGATATAGTATGTCTACGACAGTTCAGTACATAACAACTATGTCGAAGATCTGGACATCTTTGGATGTTTTTTGTGGCATTCTTTTGCATTGCAAACTTTACTGTGGGAGACATAATTGGAAAGTAAAGGGTGTGAAGAAAAGGATATAATAAGACAGGACTGAAAGACCTGTACATTTACAGATGAATCTGGTTTGTGATGTAGCTTGGAGCAACTGAAAGAGACCATGTGGCCCTGAAAGGTGCTTCTTATCCCCATCATCTAAAAATTTCATTAGAGGGACCAGGAGGAAAGCACAACTCCCTCCTCCTCCCCTGCCTCTGCCTCTTCTCCTCTCCACGCTTTTGACTTACAATGCACACAAATCCTTACCTGGACTTATCTCCTCTATCAGCAGAGAACAGAAGGATAGCAATGTCCAAAATCCTACTGAAGGTATGTTTTAACGTGCAGTCCTAATATACAGGTATGGTCTTGGAGTTACTTTGCCTCAGACTTCAGTTTATTCATCTCAGCCCATCTTTAGTTTATGCTCTCATCTCTCAGCCTGGAAGGATTAACCTTCCAGAGGTTATCCTTTCCAGACTTTACAGGGAAATTAAAGGAAAGAGAAGACCGTTATCTTCTGTTCAGACCACTGTCTGCCACAAACCTTTATCGTGAGGCTCACTTTACCCTGAATTTGTCAGAAAATCTGACAGCAAATCTGGAGAGTTTCTATACCACTGAAGATCGCACCTGCAATGCTGCTTTCTTCTTTGCCCTGTATTCTTCTTCCCCACTAATCATCAGTATTTCAGTGGCTTCAGCTGTGAATATACACAATTATATACATACACACATGCAAAGAAGTTGTTGCTTAGTGTCGTGTGAAGCCACGATTCTGTGTTTTGCATATCATACTTATTGAAATAGCCTCTGGATATCACCAAAGTGAGTTCCACGGGACACAATAGATAATACATGAATGCCTTTTCAAGACTTTTTCTAAAACAAAGATATATTTTAAAACAAAGATAACATTGTTTTTACATTGATGCTGGGGAGAGTGGGACATGGAGAAGATGCATAGCTTAAGGTACTGTGACTCAAAATATTTTATTTTCTTTTTCCTCCCAGTTTCTGACTTTGAAATAAAGTTTTGGTTTTTGTTTTTGTTTTTTTTTTTTTCTTTTTAATTAAAAGATTAAAAGCTGCAACAGTATTATAAAGCAGTTGGAGGAAGAAAAAAATCTTTTTGGAAGGATTATGTGCAAAAATAGACTTTAGGCATAAAAGACAGCTATAGTCAACCCTGGTGACAGAATTTATCACTTGAATGTTTGAAGATCCCGTCATTGCTGAAGAAAGGCATTATTTTTATTAAAAGTCATGACAGTAGGGTGTATACTACTAACAAAACCATGATATAATAGTGTCATCCAACAACTGTATCACAATCATAGTCATATGTTGGTTTTCACTCAAACAATTACAGGCTAATTGATCTGATCAAATCATCTTTGCCATTAAACTTCATTTTTTCCAAACTCCATAACATGCTCTGCTGATCTACTGGCAGTACTGAAGACCCAGAAAGAAATGTGATGAATTATCTGTCCCCAAATACATTCAGTTTAAAATAGAGAGTTTAAAGAGTGGTTGTCAGGGGAGAGCTGTCATGGTGATTCTCTACCTCACGAAAAGTGGCAGATACTTTGCTGTTTCAAATGACCATTTGTTACAGAAGGAATAGGGCTAATTCCATCATGCAAGCAAAAATTTACGTGCATAAAAGAAAACAAAAGAGAGCTGCAAAGAGTTGTGAATCCAGAGTTGACTTAAAGGCAGTCAGGTAATAGAAAATCTAAAAATTGTTGGGGATGGAGAGGTCTCAAGCATGAAGGTAATAAATAGCATTAGCACAATAATGATAATGTTCGGGGGAGAGGGAACATGAGTAATTGGACTCGAAAGCTGTGTGTGCAATAAAGGACAGACCAAAGATCTAGACATGGCTTAAGATTAAAGGATAAATGAATAATTTAACATGTCAGCTTGGACCTAACTCTCCAAGAAAAGTGGAGTTAGTACTTGAGCAAAAGGACTGGCAGCAACATTTTAGTGCAGTTTATATGAATGGTCTTTCTCCTATCTAAGCTGCGTCAGCTTTAGGATTTTGAAGGTGGGAGAAGTCAGCTGTTGCTGCAGGCTACTCAACTGGCTGTCCTGGATGCAAACCAAAAGCCCCCAAAGCCAAATAAAAAACTCAGCAAAATCTTTCCACCAATAAACAAACTATCTTCTCCCCTAATAGTAAATAAACCACCATTATTCTGCAACGCATAGCTTTCTGAACTGTTTATTGTGACTGGTTGAAAAGATTTCTAACCATACATTAAGTGTACAGGGAAAAGGACTCTAGGCTCAGTACAACAAAAGTTATTTAGATTGTGGATAATGAGTTTTCTTGGGAGAAGGTAGGTTGATTTATTTAAAAAAAAAAAAATCATAGAATTTATTATATAGCAGCGAGCTTGTTGTGAACGTAAGGGCAAAAGCAGGATTTAGTGTTAGGGGCTAGGAAGTCATTATGAAAGTTTAAGTTGACTATCTTAATGTGATTACTGATGAGAACTGATAGTCGTTTGAGGGGACGCAACAAATTTATTTTTTTTCTCAGGGATAAACTTGATTAGCATGGCTTTAAAAGTGGACAACTGGCTTTGGAGCTAATAGATTTTCAGTGACTGAGAAAGCAGAAAAGGTAGCTGCTGCACTGGAAGCTGAAGAAAGCATCATCCTGAAATAAAGCACAGAATTATGCACTGGACTGCGTTATCTTTAAAAAGGACAAAGGAAGTCATGGTATTCTGCCATTGAAGATTAACCTACATTTGGGTGTATTTGAAATGATAATCCAACACACTAGCTGACTCAGAGGCAATGTGATTACAGCAACAACTCTTATAGAAAGCCCTGACTGAGAGGTAATCCATGGGAGATTCTCAGCACTGAAAAGAGGTTCACACTGTGGAAAAGGTCCTTGCTACAAAATGTGCATTTGAATTCGGAATTAAGTATTTACAGAAGCAAGACCTTTCTAGCACACATGATTATTTAATGTTCCACATGCAGTTTTTTTGTCCATCTCATAGCTTCAGTCACTGATGAGATATTTTTGACAAATAATCCAGTGCATGCTTGTACACTGTTGCTCATAGCCCAGAAGATGTTTCAAAGAAGCTATGGTACTTGTTCAAGACTTCTCACAAGCTCACTGTATTTTAATGCCCCCGTCCATTGCTATTCCATCAGCACCAAAAGGACAGAAGGCTCTACTACAATGCTTAATTACAGCCCTGCTGTAACCCCCCAACAAAATACTTGCAATTAATTTTCTGTCAAAGAATATTCTTAGCTAGAGAAGCTCAGACAGGATATGCAGTCTATAGCATTGTAACTTCTACAGTACCTTGTCTATACACTAACAAAGACGTATATGATATGTTATGACAGAACTTTACCCATTTTTGAATATGGGTCGTTTTTCCCACAGAAGCTGAGATCACTGCAAGCAATAGGAATGAGGTCCTTCTTTTATTCAGACTTCACCAAGTTCACTAGTGCTAGAGGAACATTTCTCTAGGAATCTCACCTTTGGCCCAGAGACTATCATCATAGCTTAGATATAGGACTTTTCCAAGAAACTAGAGAAAATCACGACAAAATACGCAAATGACTTTAAAAAAGTACCCATCTCAGAGGATTTCTGACACTACAGCTTTTAATTTTTCATACATACTTGCCTCCGAACTGCAGAAGTGAACATATAGCAATTGTGAGCAAATAGTGAAGCACTTGTGCAGTTGTTTATATGTAAAAGGAATTCACTGCTAAATGAAATCCCTACTTACAATCTCAAATGAAAATGGAAGTAAACTTTTTATAATCACAAATTGATGAGATTCTAGATAGCTAATTATTGTTTACAGCTCTTTAGGGAAGAATATAATTTCAGGGAGTTGGCTGAGTAGGAAGACTTATGCTAATAAGTTTCTATTTTCTTCACCTGGGATTTAACTGGATTCCCTAGAATAATGCTTACCTTGAGGATATGTCTCTGGTATGTACCCTGCTCAAAATCAGAGGGAATGCTACCAATACCTTCCTGAACCTTGACTTTATTAAACCAAATAGTCTGAGGGAATCAGGTTAGATTTTTATGATGTTCACCTGAAAACGAGTAGTCAGATTTCAGGAAATGAAGCATATACGTAATTCCGAGAATCATACAATAATTCAAGTAGGAAGGTATCTCTGGTCACACCATCCACCTACCCATGCAGAGCAGGGCCAGTTTATATCATGTTGCCTGGGGCTTCATCTTGACTGATGTTTCCGTATCTCCAAAGAGTGGGAATCCCAGTCTTTCTAGGCATTCCCGTCTGGTGGTTTGAGTATCATCCCTGTGAAACATTTTTAATATCAAACTGAAACTTCTGGAACAGCTTCTCTTTCTGCCTCTGTGTATCTCAGGATGAGTTTGGATCTCAGTTTTCTGAACCTTCCCACATCAGTAAGTTCCCGGCCTTCTTTCCTTCTGAATGAGGAATGTTTTCTTCGCTGCCTCAGCCTCTCTTTGTACAGCTTGAAGACCTCTTCTGTTCCTGTCACTAAAATAAATTAAGAAATGTGAATTAGTATCATACAAAGCAAGGAGCAAAAGTAAAAGGATGACTATATGACTTTAAATTCTTCTGAGCACAGCATTTATGTGCTCCTGCAAGGCATTGTAAATGATCTGCCAGTTTTAGGAAAATACAAAACTTTTTTCCAGTTTAGGTGAATTCTTCTGATGGATGTTATTGTTGTTGCTTTTTGAGAATAATTCCCCCCCCCCATCCCCCCCCCCCCCCCGAAAACAGAGGAGCTTTTACACTTGTATTAGTATTTAACATTTACATAGGAGTAGATTTCTTCACTATCCTCATTTGGCTTGATTTCAATGAACAATTCAGAGGAAAATAAAGTGTAAAAAAAGACTCATCTTTGCATTAGGCTTTTAGAGTTTTATTTTTATTTAAATGAACTAGCACATCAAATTGATCCAGTGTCCAGTGTTGACAGATTTCAAGAGAAAGACTTTAAGAATTAAGTCTTTAAGGAAAGAAAGAAAAGTAGCACAGCCATAAGTGGCAACCATCATAAAAATCCTTCGCTTCTTAAACAGAAAAGACATTGAGACTTGAATAAGAAAGCCAGGATATGAAGAGTCACATTTGCAACAAGTAGTTCACAACTTTCCAGTGTCACAAATGTATGTGGAGCAAGCTCTTGGGAGAATTGCAAGTAACATTAAATCTGCTTTTATATGTTTTTAGAGATAATACCTTGCCTGAGAACATTTAAAATGTTCTAAAAAGTTCAGGGTGGCCCAAATTTTGGGATAGGTCAGCCTCGTACTTGACTTACAGCATTGCAGACGGCATGAAGATGATCCTTTCTGAAGTGTTATTAGAACTAAGGCAGATGAGAGATGCTACTTTTGCTATTTTTATTTACATATTGAACATATTCAAGAGAGAAGAAAAATAAAGTAACTGCAGTCTGAAAATAATTTTGGGATTGTAGTCAAAAATAAACAGACTGACTGATTTAATTCACTGCAACATAAATCAGTTACAACTTTTCATGTCAAACCGACTAAACTGATTTTTCTCAATGCCATAAGAGCAGAATCCTATACAGAGTTATAAAATCTTTTCTAAACAGACACTATATACATATTTATTTCCAAGGAAAAACCTAATTACAACCAATTACAATAAAAGGTTTAAAAATAGCTCCAACAACTCCTACTTCCAAGAAAATGTACTTCTACATGGTCAGCAAATCTCAATGTGTGAGTAAAAATTTTTATGCATGTGTTGTAATCTTCATTTACCCACGAAAAACAATGATAGATGCTTTGTAAGTACAGAGCTGCACAATGCGGTATTCTGCCATCTATCCTAAATTTTGGATTGTCAATTAGTAATTCAGTACATTTCTTCTATGCCACTGGGCTGGCCAATTAAATGTTAGTGAAATAAAAGACTGCTGACTGAATGCAGATTTTCTTTAATTACAAAACCTCAGATATACATCTTATACAGATATACTTATTATATTCCTAAATTGGAAGGTAGAAGGAGAAAATAAAGTTCTGGAAGCCAAGACACTAATGGGAAATGAATTAAGATCAAGGGGAAATGTTATTACAGGGCAGTGCAGGGAAAATAAATGAAATTTATGAAAGTTAAAAATGAATTTTATAAATCACATTTGGAAATAGCCACATGAGAAAAGACTGCACTAATTTGCATATTTTTGCATTTAACATCACTTTTATTTTTATCCAGTTTTTCTTTCTGTATTATCTTTAGGCATTGTATGCTGATAGTAATTTTAGCAGTCTCTCTAGAAAATAATTTTGTGCTTTTGACAGGCAGGATTTATATGTGTTTATAGGTCTTAACCTCTCAAATTTTACAGGGAACAATGAGCCATTTTGAGTACAAAAATCCTTTCCAGATGTGAGTGAATACATTGCATTTTTTGGTTTAAGAAACTAAAACTTAAATTAATTTTCCTATACTTATTCAGAAATGTAAAGCAAAAACCTTAGTATGTGTGCACTTATGCCTATGTAGGCACTTTATCAGGAGTACCCATCTCTACATGGTACTGTAACTGTGTCATTGTGTGTAGGTTTCCAAATGGTAAGTAACTTGCAGCTGATAAAGGCACATTAAATATTCAGAGATATGCATTCACTGACATTTTTTTACCATAAAAATACTAATTTATTTATGTGTGTGTATACATTTTTTTTTTACCACATTATTTACTATTTATATTTTAGATAGCATTTCAACGCAGTATATGGCTAGAGAATAAAATCTTTAGAAACAGATTTTCTCTGTTTCCTGGAGCGT
Organism: Leptosomus discolor; assembly: GCF_034619465.1. NCBI lineage: Eukaryota > Metazoa > Chordata > Aves > Leptosomiformes > Leptosomidae > Leptosomus > Leptosomus discolor. The sequence goes on along the minus strand of NC_141419.1, from coordinate 42,540,191 downwards.
TGACACATCAATTAACATATTAGGACTTTCCTAGCTCTTAAAATCTAATAGTGTCTTCTTACCATATTTTCCATTTCCTACACTAAAGAAGTATTTTTACTATATAGCTTTCAAAAATGTTTCATGTTTCAAAACTTCTTTTTATCACACTGTTTTTTTATTACAACATTGCAACTTTTGAATACATTTTCATCTGCCATTAATAAGAAGCTAGGCAACTGGAAAATGTTCAGTCACATACAACCATACTAAAGCAAATTATTAGACTTTATAGAAAAATCATCGCAATATTAGCAGCTTAAAATTTCTTCATTTTCTTTGTTTTAGTTTTATTTCACGGGAAGTTAGCAAACAATTTTTGGCAGTGTTTCACCACAAAATGAAAATATTCCTGAAATTATGAAATCATCAGAGGTGAGTTATAAGACGTGCAACTCCTTAATAATGTATCACTACTGATGTCTGTGACTGCTAGCATTTCATTGTCTTTTTGGATCTGATTGCAAAACTTCAGTAGATCAGATGCCAGGATGTTTTAAATTTTCAAATGTTAGGTTGTTATATTAGAAAGAAACAGTCGAAGTTTTTATTAATAAAGTGAAACAAACAACTATAAAGATTCTTTTCCATTGTTCTATTTCAGTATACCATTAAAACAAAGCAAATTATCAAGAATACTTTTGCAATTGCATTGGTTTTATTTGTAATTAATTACTAATTCTGTCCCATGGAGAATCACTCAGTTATTGTGATTTGTCTATTCCAGGAACAAAACAATTAGCTTAAACCTGAAATAATACGAAGTACAGCATACATCTATAACAGCCAAAGACATGGAAATATCTGAACTGCTGCAAAATGCACACAGTACCTCCAGGCATTACACTGACTTGGAAAATAGTTGCATGTTTACTGTGTCATTTTCAGTTGTAGTCTGGAGCCTCTCATGTCTGACTTTACTGCAGGAAATACAGGACCAGCTGATTTGCTTGAGATTGCCTCAGATAAATCAGAGTTCTCTTCTTTTGTTGTTCTGTACTGTATATCATCTACTTAGAAGAAAATTTAAATACCACAGAATCTTTGCACTGGCTTTAGCTTCATCTTTGCTTTTAAATCTACTTTGTCTCTCCAATTTTGTTTTTATTTTGTGCTGGACAAAATGGAATGAAGACAAGATAAAGTGGCTTAAACAGATGGACATTAACCTTGAATACCAAAAAGTATCTCTTTTTTAAATGCTCTACAGAAATAACTATAAAAGTCTTCAGTCAGCACACATTTTTTTCTCTAATGTCAATCCTCAATCCATTACTGACACCCCACTATTGCCTTCAAATGAGGTAAAAGCAGAAAGGGAATCTGCCTCCTTATCCTGTTAGGCATGAATATAATTGGTCTTTTCCTTAGCTTTTTTGGGAAATGCTACTGCTAAAGTCTGTTTCCAAGTCTGTTCACCAGAAACATAGATCTCCTTTAGCAGAAAAAAAAAAAAAAAAAAATCCCTGGCTTATGCATCTTATCTCTTTTGCTTAATAGTTGTGTTCTCTTCCTATTCTTAGCCAACTACATGTATAAATTTCATGAATGACTGAAGTTGCCCATGTAGTATTTCTAGTGGGTGATTATTGATGTTCCTGTTCCTGAAGACGAGCTGAGATGGTGACAAAAAGGTGGTTTCATAACCATGTTCCTATAGCAGACACCACTGAGGCACCTTGGACCCTGGTGACCTATGAAAGCAGGACTCCGCTTCAGCCTCCACTCTCCAGCATCACACCAAAAAACAGATATGAAGCTTTATATACGAAACCCAAGAGCAAGGTCTTCATAGAGAAACAGTACCAGCAGCACACAGTGGATACTGTGAAAAGAAACGACAGGTGCTCATAGTGGGTGACACTATTAAATAAAGTGCACTGAGGCACCCATCTACCAACCAGTCAGGGAGTCACAAGAGGTATGCTGCCTTCTGGGAGGTAAGATCTGAGACATTGCTGAGAAGGTGCCACAATTTGTCAAGAGCACAGACTACTATCAACTGTTACTCTTCTGTGTGGGCATGAATGACACTGCAAGTCAGAACATGGGCAGAATCAAGAAAGACTAAAAGGCCCTGTGGGTGCAAGTGAAAATATTGGTGCCTAAGTTATTTTCTCCTCCATTTTACCTGTTGGATGAAGGGGGCAGCCAGAAATAGATGTATAATGCGTATCAACTTCTGGCTACGTGGCTGGTGCCATCACAAGGGTTTTGGCTTTTATGACAAAGGGACACTCTTTGATGACTATTACCTGTTAGAGAGGGATGGAATCCATCTGTCTAGAACAGGCAAGGGAAACTTTAGCAGCAAGTTAGCCAACTTGGTGAAGTGGACTTCAGCTGAAGAACTTGAGGGGTGGGGTCCAGAATGGCAACGCTCATGCCATCGCATCTAACTGGGGAATAAGCCAGGCCAACCAGACCAGTGACAAATGTTCCTTAGCTGCCTCCCAAGATAAGAACAAGAAAGCCAGCCACCTCAAGTGTGTGTATGGCTGTGGCGGATCCTCTTGCACTCCTCCAGGGAAAAACTGCATGTTCAGTTATCTCTCCAAAATGCCTGTACACCAACGCACACAGCAAGGGGAATAAACAGGAAGAGTTAGAGATCTGTGTGCTGTCGCAGCGACATGAACTTATTGCAATTACAGAGACATGGTGGGACAGCTCACATGACTAGAATGCTGTCATGGATAACTACACAGTTACCACAGGCCAGCAAGGCAAGGTGGTGCAGTTGTTCTTTATTTGAGAAAACAGCTGGAATGTATCAAGTTCTGCCTGAGGGTGTCTGGAGAACGAGTCAAGAGCTTATGGGTAAGAATTAAAGAGCAGGCTAATATGGGTGACACTGTTGTAGGTATTTACTATAGGCCACCAGATCAGGAGGAGTAAGTCGATGAAGCGTGCTACAGACAGCTGAAAGCAGCCTCATGTTCACAGGCTCTAGTTCTCATGGGGGGACTTCAGCCACCCTGGAGAGGTAATACAGCTAGACACACACAGTCCAGGAATTTCCTGCAAAGCATTGATAATAACTTTTGGACACAGGTGGTGGAGGAGCCAATGAGGAGATCTGTGCTGATGGACATTGTGCTAACAAAGAAGCACGGCAATAAGTAGGATTGCAACCCTGGATTTCAAGAGAGGTACCTTGGGCCTCTTCAAAGACCTACATGGAGGCATCCCATGCATTAGGGCTCTAGAAGGTAGTGGGGTCCAAGACAGATGCTTATTATTCAAGCACCATTCCAATCAAATTGGTGCATCCCTATGAGTAAGAAATCAAGGAAAAGAGGCAGGAGACCTGCATGGGTGAGCAAGGAGCTTCTGGAAAAACTCAAAGGGAAGAAGAAAGTTTGCAGCCTGTGGAAAAAGAGACTGGCCACTTGGGAGGAAAACAGGAATCTTTTACAGAGTATGCAGGGATGCAATGAGGAAGAGTAAGACCCACTTGGAGTTAAATCTGGCTAGGGATGTCAAAGGCAACAAGAAGGGCTTCTTCAAATACATCAGTAGCAAAAGGAAGACTAGTGAAAATGTGGGTCTGATGCTGAATGAGGTGAGTGCCTTGGTAACAGAGGATATGAAGAAGGGAGAGTTACGGAATGCTTTCTTTGCTTCAGTGTTTACTTCTAAGGCCAGCCCTAAGGAAACCCAGACCCTGGAGGTAAGGGAAAACGTCTGGAGAAAGGGAGACTTTTCCCTGGTGGAAGAGGATCAAGTTAGAGATCATTTAGGCAAACTAGACACCCATGAATCCATATGCCTTGATGGGGTGCACCCATGAGTGTTGAGGGAGCTGGCAGAGGTTATTGCTAGGCCACTTTCCCCACCATTGAAATTTTGTGGTGAACAGGAGGGGTGCCTGAGGACTGGAGAAAAACGAATGCCATGCCAGCCTTCAAAAAGAGCAAGAAGGAGGACCCAGGTAACTACAAGCCAGTCACCCTCACCCTGGAAAGTTGATGGAACAGCTCATTCTGGATGTCATCTCCAAGGATGTGGAGGAAAAGAAGGTTATTAGGAGTGGTCAACATGAATTCACCACAGGGAAATCATGCCTGACCAACCTGATAGCCTTCTGTGGTGGCATGACTGGCTGGGTAGATGAGGGAGAGCAGTGGATGTTGTGTACCTTGACTTTAGCAAGGCTTTTGACACTGTCTCCTATCACGGCCTCAAAGGTAAGCTTAGGCAGTGTGGGATAGAGGAGTGGACCATGAGGTGGACTGAGAACTGGCTGAAGGACAGAGATCAGTGTTTTGATCAGCAGTGCAGAGTCCAGTTGGAGGCTTGTAACTAGTGGTGTTCCTCAGGGGTCAGTGCTGGGCCCAGTCTTACTCATCATATTCATCAATGACCTAGATGAAGGGACAGAGTGCACCCTCAGCAAGTTTGCTGACCATACTAAACTTGAAGGAGTGCCATTCAGCGAGATCTGGACAGGCTAGAGAGCTGGGTGGAGAGGCACCTAATGCAGTTCAACAAGGGCAAGTGTAGGGTCCTGTACCTGGGGAGGAATAAACCCATGCACCAGTACAGGTTGGGGGTTGACCTGCTGGAGAACAGCTCTGCAGAGAAGGTCCTGGGAGTCCTGGTGGACAGCAAGTTGCCCATGAGACAGTGATGTGCTCTTGTGGCCAAGAATGCCAATGGTGTCCTGGGGTGCATTAAGAAGAGTGTGGCCAGCAGGTCGAGAGAGGTTATCCTCCCCCTCTACTCTGCCCTGGTGAGGCCACACCTGAAGTACTGTGTCCAATTCTGGGCCCCCCCCAGTTCAAGAGGGACAGGGAACTACTACAGAGAGTCCAGCGGAGGGTTACGAAGATGATTAGGGAGCTGGAGCATCTTTCTTATGAGAGACCTGGGTCTGTTTAGCCTGGAGAAGAGAAGACTGAGAGGGGATCTTGTCAATGCTTTTAAATATCTAAAGGGAGGGTGTCAAGAGGATGGGACCAGACTATTTTCAGTGGTGCCCAGAGGCAGGACAAGGGGCAACGGGCACAAACTGGAACTCAGGAAGTTCCATGTGAATGTGAGGAAAAAATTCCCTGCTTTGAGGGTGACAGAGCACTGGAACTGGCTGCCCAGAGAGGTTGTGGAGTCTCCTTCTCTGGAGATATCTGAAACCTGCCTGGATGCAATCCTGTGCAACCTGCTATAGGTGCACCTGCTTTAGCAGGGGTGTTGGACTAGATGATCTGCACAGGCCCTTCCAATCTCTCCCATTCTGTGATTCTGTGATTCTATGTAGCCTGCCATAGACCAATTTCAAGTATACAGCTTTGCATACAGGTGTGTGTCTGTTTTGTTTATTTGTATATGTCAATAAATAACTTATTGGTGTTCTGAGTTTATGTTCATAACATAACATAACAAAAACAAATTTGATTTTGTGAAAATACTGGTTCTTCTCCCTAGCTCTCTTGGGTTGTCATTTCAACATTAACTTCCACCAATAATAGTTTGTGTACTATTTTTCAAATGGGCAAGGATATGTGAAAAAAAAAATAATCAATGTTTAGGTCCTATACACTTTAAAAATTTATATACATGTTTTTCCAGTCTTTTGGATTAGTATATACACAACTCACTATTTTTTAGCTGTGTTTGGGATCTTTAAACAGAAGTTCCATTTGTGTCATAAAAAAGTAAAGATAAAGTCCTAATTCTTCTAATACATCAGGATGCAAATCTGAATGCATCAGAAAACCACAATGTTCCAATAAGAGTTGATGCACAAGTTGGAGGGAATTTACACAAACTGTAGGTTGTGAAGAGTTTGGTGGGGTAGGATTGCTGCTGAGCTGTAAGGGCATGGTTACATACACACTCTTCTCTAGTACCTATTTTGATTCTTATCGATTTTCCTTTAAGTGAAACATGATACTTCCTCAGTAGCAGAAGACCAAAGTGACAGGGAGTGGAGGACAAGCTGTTAGTTTTCTGTGTGCCATCATATTTTAGAGGAAATTTTATTATCAAAGTGCTCTGGGCATAAATTCTCATGAGCAGCTATATGAAAAAAAATGAAGGAAGAAATATTCTTGGTACAACTCCACCATCTGCAACATTAGAAATCGTTTTGCTCTGAAACTTTATCAGGTCTAATGGCCTAACAGTCTGAATTAGTTTGACCCATACTAATGGATACCAAAGGGAGATATTTCCTAGGTAACAAAAATCGGTGCAGTTGCTCCTGGCTTTTGCAAAATGTCAGCCTTTGTGAGGAACTGGAATAAATGCCATGACCTTAAAATGTTTATGGGTAGAAGCAGTATTTCTATGCAAAGGTCACTAGGCAGCCAGTGTTCACAGCTAGTTTAGCAGCTTAGTGCTTCTCTCGAGATGACAACATAATTTAACATTGCACAGATGCATTGGCCATCCAGCAGGTATTTCAAAGTAGATATCTGTCAACAGGTTTGAGGAATCAGCTGCAGAGTGACACCTTTCCAATGAGCAAGCAGATAATGAGGATGATTTTGAAACCGTCAAAAGATAAACATTTAGCTGAAATGAAGCTTTCAGTCTTTCTATGTGTAAATTGCTTCGTTAGCCCAAACTACCGTCCGTGGAGATTTCTGTAGACAAAAGGGTTATTTTTCAGATTACAAGTGAAAGGCAAATGTCCAAGACATTATATCTATTTGTATCTATTTGAAACTTAAATATAATCCAGAAATTAGCTTAAAGACATTTAAGAGCATTTATCTATTTTTAAAATTCAGGACCAAATTAATTCATGATTAATTGGTTTGCATCTTAGATAAATACTTATTTTCTGAGCAGAATTGTTAAGGCAAAATATTTTTTTATCAACAGTCTATGCTTTAAATGCTTTATGGGTTTATTGAGTTGCATGATTCCAATAATTTCTGCTGAAAAATAAATTATCTTTTTTTCTGAAAAATAATAGAATATTTAAATATATCTAACTATCATGTAATCCAAAATGAGATATTTTGTCTGAAATACTGAATTCCACTAAAATCACTTTGGATCCTTTTCTAGAACTAGAAAATTAAAGAAAAATAATTCTGTTATCATCACAGGTGCAATGGTGATTATACAAGTACATTATGAATAAAAGGAATTTGGAAAACAGTGTTACTGATGTCTCAGGCTATCCAACAACCAAGTAATCCAATGACACATAGCAGTATAAGTGTCAAAAAGCTTAAGTCAGTTTATGGCAATGGATTTTTTTCCCCATTTTTGTTAGTTTTATTCATGTTTGTTTATTCACAGAGTAGGTAGATTGATTAGATTTTTATGGTGGTTTTATGGTTTCCATTATGTTCTTGAATACCACATGTATATGATCTTCTGAATCTATTAGAATATCCAAAAAATTCGGTGGCCATAGCAATTTACTCTAATATGATTGAATCTTTTTTAAACGACACTGAAATAAATGTGAGTTGGATTTATATTACTTAAAAGCTTATCAAAAACTGATGTGAGAAACTGAGGCATATTTATTTTTAAATAATTGAAAAATAGTTCTATAGGCTAGCACATAATATTTTATTGCGAAAAATAGGCCTTGTAACATGAAATCACAGAGCTGGACAGCAGTGAAAATAGGGACATAATAATAAAAGATAGATTGAAAGTCAAGGAAAATAAAATGGTGTGCTTAAAAAACAGTTATTTACTGAATAAATGTTTGCCATAAGGAGCTATTTTATTCTACTTTTCTGTAAAACAAAGTACCTAACATTTGACTGTGAATCCATGTTTTAGCAATAGCTCTAATCCCTCACTGTATATCCCTGCAGACTTTGATGATATGTGAAGGTACTGCTTGCTTTGTTTTATAGAGATCTCTGTTAAAAAGTCCACTGTTGCGGTTTAGACATTGGCATGGGGTTTATCCACTGGACAATCCGGTCTATCTATCTGCTTTCATTTGTTGTATTTATTTCTAGTGGTATACAACTGTCTAGTTATTTTATACCAGGCAGTACAGGAACATAATATCTGCAGGGACAAATTTCTTAACACAAAGGTCTGCTAAGGAATGAACCAAAAAAGAATATTAACACATCAGAGGAAAAAAAAAAAAAATAAATGAAAAGAGCAGTAACTTATGTCAAGAATTAAAGGACTTGCTCTTCTGAAAACTTTTCATGCAAAAGGTTCAAAGGATTTGCTCAAAACAAAAAAAAAAAAAGGCAAAAGAGGCAGGATTTGTTGACAGGAAAAGGATACACTTTGTATCTTTCACAATTTTTCAATTTGTAGAATTTGTAGAGTTATTTTACTTGATGTTCCTATCCCAAGAAGCCTAGCTTCTGTCTATATGTATAAGATTTAAGAACTTTACGTTTTCTTTCATTCTGAATTGTCTCTTCTTAAATTTTACTTCTTTCCCTGTGGTAACTTCTGCTGTTTTTCTTTTGTTTGAATATTGTACTCTTCAGCTTATCAAAGCCTTTTCTCATCCTTAATTATAAGCAAAAGAATGTACAGCCACACATTATAAAGTTCCCTCTGTTCTCAGAAGTTTTCAGATGAACAACACTCTTCCCTTATCTGTGCCCATTTTCTCCAGCAAAGTCCTTTGGTAACTGCCTAAGTCAGGAGAAAAGGAAAATTGGACCCCACTCAGACTGGATAGGTTGACCTTCTATACCATGTGGAATGCTGGGCACACAAAAATAACCCAGCCATTCAGCAATTAGTAAATATAAATAATTATCTGTCTGGTAAAGAAGAGTAAATCATCACCTCTGTTCTAGGTGGTGACATTATGTCAGTGATATCTAATCATGTACCACTACATCAAGTGACATTTCTGTGCAACATGTCACCTCCAGTAACTTGCAAAACATAGCAAGTGAGGAAATCATAGGCGCATCAAGACATATAGGCATTTTCTCAGACAGGAGCATTACTGACAGGCACCGTCAATAACACAATGTATTGTCATACTGAGATTTATGTGACAAATTAGCTTATACCACACTTTTGAGGTAAGATCAAAGCCTGGGTCTGCACTGTATTCTGCAATTTCCAGAATATTCCAGTACTGCCCAATAAAACCAGTATTCCAACACAGACTTGTAGATTCTTCCTTGTGAATATTTTTTCACTATATGAAACAACTAAAGCACATATAGTTAGAAACCAAAATAGAACAAAGCAATGGAAAAACAGACCTACTAAAATTGTCTCTGTGTTTTATCCATAATTGCAAATGGGAGGTCCAGAATTCAAAAGTTTAAAAGAAAAATAGATCTCTTCTTTCACCTGAAGAGGAAGCACTAGAATATTAGTAAAGCATCATAAATTTTGTTGGCAGAATTAATGTACATTTTGAGTAAAGCATTTCTAGGAAGTTTTTTATCTGATAAAATTTTACTGTATATTGTGGGTTTTTTTAGTGGTGCAAATACTTCACCAGCCAAAGAAAAAAAGAAAAGTGAGATAAGACGACAGGAAGCATAGGCTAGCAAAGCAGCTCACTACTAGCAAACAAGTAACAGATACAGTTGAGAGAGAAAATTTGAAATTGTGAAGAAACATGACTTGTCTTTTCTGAAGAATATATTCTCTGTTCTAGTACCTTTCTGTACTGGAGTTCCTCCAATCCATGAATTCTAAATCTTACTGGTAATAAGTTGTAAGTGTACCTGTCAGTATTATCCTGGAAAAGTGCTGAACTGGAATGAAGCATCATTGCTTTCTTAAAGAATAATGAATCAGATTTTCAGCTGATCTACTAGAGCAAGACCAGGTAGCACTATCTGGGAGCATGGATTTAAGGTATGGATTTTGCAGGACAGGGCAGACACAAAGGGGAGATTTCAAGACATTGTTACCAGTGAAGGAAGTTTTTGATGTACTAAGCTTAATTTTGGGTTAAGTTCCAAGTGTCAGAATGACAGGCAATCAGTAATTATAAACATGGGATAGACAGTAACCCTGTTTTATGTAATTTTAACTTGTTACAGACTTTTTGGTTAACATGTCTGCGTTTATTCTCTGCGGAATAAGAATTTATGCTCTCACATTTCCAAATGCTTCCAAACGTCTTTATAATAATGCAGCTTTCTTGGAGACCAAGTTCTGAATGCAAGCTGTACTTTAAGACCCACTGTGACTATCACTGCAAATTTTCAATGAGCTTTTTGTAGACCGGATGTCAGGAGAGAGAAAAAAAGAATTGGTATACTCCTGAGGAATATACATTTCTCAAAAACGAAGCGAAAAATGCTAGGCTTTTGTAGAACTAATGAAGTTGTACCACAAAAGTAAATTAAGAGACATGATAAGGGCTTGTCATAGCAGGCTAGACTAGATGAAGTTGCTTACTGTTTATTTTGCAGCCCGCAGAAGCTGTGGATCTGTACCTACTGAGATCACACATGTGTTCAGAATGAAAATCCAATAGTAATCATTGAGATCACAAATGACAGGGATGTATCTGGAAGTACAAGACAGCTTACAACTCATTTTTAGCAGAGTCCATTATGCTGCCATTCACAAAATGATCATTGCCCATTTTCCTACATGCGATGGTCACCATGTGATAATATTTCTCACTGTACCATAGAAGCAGGAAGAACTAAAAATCACTGCATTATGAATAACTCTACATTAATTAAAAGTAGTCTTCACTTAACTCTCATTTAAAACCCAAGAAAGTTAGAATGTAACTGTGGGCATAAACTCAGTAAGGTCAGATATTACATTCAGTGCCATTGAGAGCCTCAACCAGCTACCAGTGAGATGAAAGGAAAAATGTGTGCTCAATTAAGAAATATTTTAAAAAATTTTTTAGTAAATAAATGAAGAAAAGCTCTAAAACACAAAAGAAGGAACTATTAAGGAAAGAAACAATAGTGAGACAGTTGTGCAGAGCTCTTCTTACGAGATAACTTTAAAAATTTTAGCCTGTCTTCTATTCACTTTAAGAGAATAAATTTATAAAATAGACTCTTACCAAGGTCATTCTAGCTGGGATTTTATTTTACAATGTATAAAATGAAGCAGCTACTCCAGCTTAGCTTCACTGGAAAAGCAGTTTGACTCAATACAGCTCGATTCTGTATAGAACCTGAGCTTTGGTAAATTAATGGATCGTCCAAAGGTATGAATTTTCTGAACTGTCATAAGCAAAGATTCAGCTCCTGGTAGGCATCCTGAGAAAGAAAGACCTGAAATGTTGAAAAAATGTGCTTATGAAACATTGAAAAACAGGGCAGTTAACAGGTGAAACTAGTAATTCCTTGGTGCCCTCAATACTTTTTCTAAAATCTTCTTTTCATCTGTGTGTACATCTGTACTCTAAAGGAAAGTTGTTCTGTTAAAAAAAGCCAATCAAATAAAACCCAAAGAGATTACAGGAAGTAAGGATGACTAATGTGGTTTTTTTTTCAGTAATCTCTATTAAACAAACAAACAAAAATTAAAAAAAAATAACCCACACCAAAAAACCCTTATTATCTAGGAACACTTTATAGGTAAAGAATAAAGCAAAAGAGGTTACTCTGTCAGTAACCCAGGCTGGGTCCTTCCCATGGGCTGCAGTTCTTCGTGAATTGTCCCAGTGTGGGTCTTTCCAAGGGATACAGTCCTTCAGGAATAGATTGCGCCAGCATGGGTCCTCCTTAGGGTCACAAGACCTGACACAAAACCTGCTTGAGTGTGGGGTCCTCTCTCCAAAGGGTCATAGGTCCTGCCAGGAGCCTGCTCCAGTGTGGGCTGTCCACAAGGTCACAGCCTCCTTCAGGTGCATCCATATGCTCCACACGGCGTCCTCCACGAGGTGTAAGAAGTTATCTGCTCCATCGTGGACTTTCACAGGCTGTAGGGGGACAACATGCCTCACCACAGTCTTCACCACAAGCTGCAGGGGAATATCTGCTCCAGTGCCCAGAGCACTTCCTCCTTCTCCTTCTTCACTAACCTTGGTGTCTGCAGAGTGGTTTCTCTCACATATTCTCACTTTTCTCTCTCAGGTGCTGTTGCACAGCACTTTTTCCCCTTCTTAAATATGTTATCACAGAGGTGTTACCATCGTCAGTCATTGGCTCAGCTTTGGTCAGCAGCGGGTACATCTTGTAGCCAGTTGGCATTGGGTATGGGGGAAGCTTCTGGCAGCCTCTGACAGAAGCCACCCTTGTAGCCCCCCCGCTATGAAAATCTTGGCATGCAAACCCAATACATGTACGCATCTTTTGTATTTTCTATTCCTTGACTTGTAGCTTTGAATGTACAGTCCCACAGTACCAGAATTTATTACTGTTCTGTATATTTCCTTCTCTGCTGACTGGAAAGAAATGAATTCATATATGTATTTAAATGCTGTCATGAGGACCGTCCTACACTTATTGCTCTCACTTGTTTGGTCACTGGGCATACCGAGTCTTGCTACCATTTCTGGTATTGTCCTAAGGAGGTGATATTCAGACTTCAAGTATTTTAACTGATTGTATTGTGTTAAAAGGCTAAATATATGATCCCCAAGATGGGTTTGGAGTGCATTTTGCCATGTTGAATTCAAGAAAAATGCAAGACACTGTTCCAGCACAGGTGAGACGGTTTGGACATGTGGTAATGAGACATGTAGCAAAAAAATCCAGAACCAAATTATTCTTTTTTTGAGACTAATTACGTATTATTATTATTATTATTACCACCATTATTACTGTTACTATTGTAAAGATTAAATTCCATTTGTATTTAAGAACTAGTTCTTAACTTACTAAAATCAATTTCCCTTTTTAAACTATAAAGAGTACAAGAAATAAGATAAATCAACAAACATTTGCATTATAACTGTCCAGTGGCACTATTTGAATATCCTGAAACAGGTCATCTGAGTGTACCCATATGCTCTTTATAGATGCTTTTCAGAAGACCTCAATCCCACTCCCACTGAAATCAGTGTTAAAATTCCTTTGTAACTAAATACAAAAATTACCTGAAACAATATTTGAAAAACACAAATACACGAATAATCAATGGTATTGTCCTAATCAGTGTTCTTATCTGGACTTGGGAGCAGCTTGGAAGAGAGATGCCAGGAGATATCTGTGCTGTTAAACATTCCCTTTTTAAACTTTTGCAACTCATATACAGCAGCTACTGTTACTCTGATATTTTTAGAGGCTATCATTAAATACCAATTAAGATTTTTAAGGTATTACTTTAAATAAAAACAATTAGGAACTGTAATTTTTAAAATCTGAAATGATATTATCTAAGCAAACGAGAATCAAAATTTGATTCAATAATTTGCCTAAAGGATATAAATCTTAGAGCAGATTGTCTGCATACTCTAAAACTGTAATCATGTAATTTTTAACAGAAAATAAAATGCTTTCTTTTATAACGGCCTCAAGTTGTGGTTTACAGCTACCACTTCTGATATATCCAGATAAGTAAGTAAAACAATATTTTAGCAAAATAATTAATAAGAAATATGGTGATATTTATCAGTTCAAATAAAAAGCAGCAATGTTCTAAAATAGCCTATTAATTTTCTTAAATAACTTTCCTGAGGCTCTATTTTTTGTAATGTATGCAGCAACTTATGAATAACTTTCAAAAAAAAAATCAAAACAGCTTTAGCTTTTTAAAACAAATTATTAATAACTCCTTAATAATATCTGATAATCATGTCATAATATTATCCATCAATTTTGTGTGAGGAAAGGCTCAAGTAGTTCCATACTTTTTAATTTTGGAGCTTCACTCTCCACATTCTGGATTGTTCTCCTTGAAAAGTTTCATTTGTTTTACTATATGGCAAACTTCCCTCTTTTTCCTATTAATTAGAGTGAATAAACCTTCATTTTCTGCTGTTTTAATTCTGTTTCTTTATTGTTTCTGAGAAAATTAGTTGTGTTTTCAATTAGAACTGCATCTTCTTACTGGATGTCTGTTACTGTGATAACTGGCATTTGCGGCTAAGTTATGGTATCATCCAACTACCAAATAGTAACATCTATTATAGACAACTTTGTGTGAGTTAGTTGTCTAGACTCCACAGACAAAAGAAACTTATATTTCTACAGGGTGATTCATGTTGTCCTAAAGTAGCAGCTCAAAACGAGATTTTTCCTATCCCCAAACCTCTCCATTGATTATAAAGTCAAGGCATAGCCATCTGTGGAAAAAACATGTACAAACTTTTCTGTAAAGTCTACACTTAGTCTAACCACTTCTGGTCAGGACTACCATTAAAATCCTTTCACATGTCTGTCTTTGAAAAATACTCACTTGTAGATGAACTTTCTATGACCGTCCTGAATGCAAAATTGGGGGTTTTTAAGAAACAAACAAACAAACAACCCCAAAAAAACCTTTATCTTTCCTTTCTGTAACCTGTTCTTTAAGAGCATGATCCTAGAATCAGTGAAGCTATGGGCACAACTCTTAAATCATGATATAAATGATCTTAAAATTTGATTTTAAATAGAAGAAAAATGAGTACTATTTCATATATCTGTTTTCTCTGTATTTAACATGTCACTTTTTATGTCCACTGACTTGCATATGTAGGAGTTGATTCTCCAGCTTGAAGTCAGCTAACAAACATTGAAATATAAAGGCCAAGACTAGCCTTCTTTTGGAGCTGTTATTATCTTAACATATAGGTATAAATCTGGAAACCTGCCAAAGTTATAAAAAGTTTTCTGAATGACTCGATAATAAATACCACAGGAAAACGTCAAGTAGGAAATGATACAGATTTATAACAAGTGCAAATAACAATCCATAATTTCCTACATACAAAGTTATGCTAAAAGAAATTTCTCAAATTGTTTTGAAAATGAATGCAGAACACCTGCTTTGACAGATGTGTTATAGAGCAGCATCTTCATGGACATGAGAAAGGACAAAAAAGAATCTAATTAAGAGATATTAAGTAAAAATAACTTGTAATTGGTAGACCAGTGAAAAATGAGGGGTAGGAGGGGGCAAATTAACAGTTTTATTCATAACCTGGAGAACACTAGTTTCTATGGTAAAAATTCAGATTTAAAAGTCAAAGTGAACCCCATTAATTTGCATTAGTAGAATTTTTAAACAAAGATGCTGAAATATAGTTTGTTGCTAGATTTTCAAAATTGTTCATCATCTCCCAGGTATCACTGAGCTATAGATAGTCAGCACTTCTGAAATCAATGCATTTAGGTGATTTAGGTTGATTTTAAAATTCTGAAAAAAATATTTAAAAATTAAAGCCTCAATATTCACAACAAAATAGAATTCTTGTTTCTGGGGAATAGGGTGGCGTTTTTTGTTTGCTTACTTGTTTGTTAATTTTCCACTTAATGGAATTTCTTTTTTAAGGAAAGATAGTAGAAAAGGACAAATTTGTCATGCAAGTTCTTTAATAGCATGTTCCAACTGAAATTGAAACTTCATTACAGGCACAGATCTGTTCAGATGAAACCGTCCTTGAAGAATAAATTGTTTGTGAGACAAAAGGATTCACATAATCCAAAGGTAATGTCAACATGCATCCAATTATACTGAATACATGGCTATAAAATTTCTAGATAAATTCTTGAAACTTCCACCTGCTGAGGTATTGGACAAATCAGCCCCCTCTTATGAGGAAGCATACTGAAAATCCACGTGGTAAAAAAATGTAAGCTTATCTTCTGTCTCTAATATTTTCTACTTATACTCACTGTAAATCTCTAAGAAAAGCAAGTAGCAGTGCATTCCTCTGAGTATAATATACTATTCAGAGACAGCATAGTTCCTAGTTTATATAATTTTATATATAAAATAGTAAATCTAAACTTTTAAGAAATTACTGTTTAAATTTTCTCATTGAATAAATAAAGATTATTTATTATAGCATTATATATGTGCTTAAATCACATTTTGTGATTATCCATGATATGCAGGAAATTGGAGAACATTTTGCATGAAAATAAAAGATTTTGCAGTAAATATTTTTTTTTTTTTAAAAAAAAGTGTGTTATTTTGTTATGTGCAGCTATTACATCTCACATGTAGCATAAAATACTGTAAACGATTAATTCCTGCAAAAAATATTGTGCTTCTTCACTGCCACTGAATAAAAGCTCTATTACATCTTTAGTTGTATATTTGAAGTTCGGCTTTTTAAATAGATTTTGATCTCTGATTTTCTGGTTCAAGGTCTGAGCAATTCAATGACACTACCTCCTCATCTTACATTTAATCTAAGACTTTACCTTCCAGCTCTGTGGTGCAATGTGTTGTTTTGGCAATCTGACATAGTAGTACTTTATTCCTGTGTTTATAAACTAACACTGAATTACTAGGACTTGCAGAATCATATACTTCAAACATTTTTTTTAATCCTTTTAATTACTTGTGATAATTTCATGTAATTATGAGTGTTCTCTTCCCCCTCATCCTGGGTGCCAAAATATCCAGTCTTCCCACATTATGAAATGTAAACAGTATACTCTGAACTGATCTGGGCAGGCTAGGAAAATGTGAGGAGAGAAAGGAAACTGATGGAGCCAGGGATGATGATGAAAAGAAATTAGTTACCTTCCTTTCTCACCAGTCTTGAAGGGAAGCATAGGTTAGGTACAATTTTCCTGCAAGTCACAATAGAAGAAAGGCTTGAATTTTGTTCCTGTTAAAGATTTGGGGTTTAATTTGAATTATTACTTATAAATGAAAAGAAAGATGAGTTTCAACTGGAAAAAAACCTTACAGTTGTTTACTTAGGACAATAATATTAGAACTTTGTTTATAATTTTCAGGCTCATAAAGTCAGTATTCTAACTGTTTCACCATTCCCCACACCTCATCTCTTCTGGTATCAATCCTTCTCTAGGTTTTTCACCATGGTGCCCTGTATTTCCTTGGTGTTTTGTTGTTCTAATATATTACTTTACAGTTTCTAAGCTGAATCTTCCTTTCTTGTCAGCCCATAATTTTACAAGCCCCCTGAAATATATTCTTGTCCTCAGTACTTTCTCCAAATTTAGTATAATTCACAAACTGAATATCTTGCAGTCTTCTCCTTCTTCCAGGCCATTAACAAAGCTGTCGAACCCATTTCCCTCATCTTGACACAGGCTGTTTCACTCAGCCCTGTTTATAGCCATGTTTTCAGCCCATCTTCTCACCTTGCATGTGAGAATGCATGTGATCCTGGATCTCACCTCTCTCTGCACTGTGTGCAAGCCACAGCTGCTTGCCTTTATAGGGTGCAAAGTGTCTTGCCCTGGGCTAGCAGAGAACAGGGGAGACGGTCAGCATATCTCAGATTGTCTATAACAGGACAGGCTGGTTCTGCACTGGCTGTATGATTAGATTGCTGCAGCCACTGACAGGACCACCCCAACCTTCCTCGTACTCCAGCAGATTGATTCTAACCTGGGCTGTATGCCAACAGTGGGCACTTTCCAGTCTGTGAACCCTGACTAATCACTGTAATGGAGAGAAGAGAGTGGACCTGATATAGCAGTTTTACAATTTATATCCAGCCCACAGAGCGCTACCTAGACTATGTCTAAACAAGAAGTATAACTGTAAAAGAAAATACAATCCTGAAATAGTAATCAGCTAGATTCTCATCCAGTAGGTATTGTTGCACCAGCTAGAGTGAAATCGAACAGACTTCCACCAGCTGAGGCCATTCTTACCTCATTTACCTTTAAAGCTATAAAACTAAAAATGAAGCACAAAATTATAGCAAAATGTCATCATATTTCTCCAGTGTAATTACGAAAGTAAGAAAGGGGCATTATCAGCTAAAATTTAAGGAGTTTTAAATGTCTTTCACTAAAACTTCCCTAAGGTTTTTTTTGCTAATAAGTAGTATGTTAATGTGTCTCTAGCTTTCACTTATCTGTTTTTTTTTTTTTTTTCTTGTACTTAAACACATTCTGAAGACATTTAAAGGAATTCCACAAAGGTTTTGGAATGAGCAAAACTGAAGTTGTATTTCCTGTGGGGAGTTAGGAAATCTGGTTATTTGCATATCCTCTTGTAATTATGTTGTTAGCCATGAGGTGAGGAAAAAGGCCAATGCCACAGATTAAAATGTCTTTACATTACTAAAAGGATGGCCAAATGATTCACCTTCCCAGGGAGACCTAAATAATGCAGATATTTCCTAATATCTTTTAAATCTTGTGAATTTGAAGAACATATAGTTTACTAATGACATAAAACTGTAAGTTAAAATTTTAAGATTCACCTCCTTCTTTTCAGATTCACTGAATTTAACACCTTGCAGCAGTTGAAAATAGACTTTTTTTGTTTAATGCTGCTCACGATGGTTCTAAGCAAGTGCATGATGGAGGAGGGAGCTGAGGTATTGTCCATCGCTATTTCTCCCACCTAGTGGCTGTTCAATGCAGAATCATATTTCTGATCATTTGTAAAAGTATTGATTAAATATTGCTAACCATCACTAATCCTTAATGCTGCACTTCAGTAAGTTTCCTTTAGTGGCTGTCAGAACTCAGTCATCTAAAGAAAGAAATCTCCTGCTTCGTAACAGGCAGTTTCCATACTGAAGTGGGAAATTATTCATAAGTAACAGTATGTGATGAAATTGTTTCAATTCTTTGACTAGCCGTGAAGATGAAGCACCCTCTGATGTCACAGTTTATATTATCATTGAAGGAAGAACCTTATTTATTAATGGGTCAGGAAATACAGACCTGCATTTTAGCATCTACCAAACCTGGAAATTAAAACTTGTAAAATATTTCTTTTTCCTATGAGTAATAAAGAAGTGAATTTATAACAGATGAAATGTACTGCTTCATTGCTTGACACTAAGCACTTCATTCCCATAGAGAGGCAGAACATGCAAAAGTAATCTCTACCTTTTTGAGTGGCAGTGACCTGGTACCCAGAGTTCAGAATTCAAACCAAACACGAAACTTTTATTAGTAGTAGCAAAATTGAGTAATATTCTGACATAAATTTTTAAGTCTTTCTAATAAGGATATAGTTGGAAAAATGAGTGAAAAAAATCTAAGAAATACTGAAAATGTTGTAAAGCATACTTGGTCTTGATATATTCAGCACATTTTCACAACAAAAGAGGTGCAGATAAGACCAGACATGCTTATGCAAGCTAGATTAAATTTACTAACTTACATTTCAGTCATCCAAACAAATTGTAAAACTCAAGAAAATTACAGTTTTTCACTGTTTAGTATTTTTATCTACCTTTTATACTCAGTTCCCTACCCTATTACTGTCTTTATTTTTTCTTTCTCACACTTTAACCCTGTCCCACTTTTTACACTCCCATCATTTTCCCTGATTATTTTACCCGGGATCTGAAATCCAGTAGTTAATTTTGTTGATATTTTCATCAGTTTTAATATTCTTCAAAAGGGAATGTCGATTTTGGTTATGCTTTTTAGTATAAATTCCTCTCCCAGATTCACAGTAGCCCTGTTAATCGCAAGTGGTTATCGTTGCAAACTACTTTTCAACATAGTCAGTGGGTCTGTGTGGCTATTTCAGTGAAGCTTTTCTATATTCTAATTACATTTTTACTATTGCATAGTTTGGCGACTAAGAAATCAAGAAAGTTTGGATGCAGTTTGATATCAAATATCTGAACATTAAGAGAGCTCTAATGCACGAAATTTCTAGACTAGTAGGTAGAAACAGCAAATAAGGCTTAGACCTGACAGAATACTAAGTGAAAGACATTCTTGATCTTAATATTTCAGAAGTTCTATAAGGCTGGTATGCTTTAGCGAAATGTTTCATCTACCAACATTCTCTTACATGCTTATAGTGGCATTTTTTTTCTTTTTATAAAGCAGTTCTGCTTTTTTTCAATATTGAAATTAATCATTGTAATTTAAGATATCTAGTAAGAAAAAAATTGCAGAGTTTGAAATGAAAGGTGAATGGTAGAACTAGCACTGCTATGCCACCATGAGCCTGACATAGCTGGAACATCTGCCACAGCTTCAGCCTACTAGTGACACATTGGATACAAGTTGAACCCATTTCAAGGCCACAGATAAGTCTATGTGTAGCAGTGGACTGCAACACAACTCAAGCAAAATTGGCCTGCCTTAAACTCTGTAATGCTGCTGCAAGACTGCTACCAGTCCTGAGTCAGCTCTCTTTGTAGTCATTGAATCATACTCTACCCAGATGCATGTGATAAGTCTAGCTTAGAGTCAATACTCTTAAAAAGTTTCAGAGTTTGCCACTGAGTGCATCTATTTGAGTACCAGCCCAACACACTCTTAGCTGGCCTGTTGTGAGCATCTTAGGCAGCTACTGGTCTCCCTTTTTGACTTTGAAAATGTTTACTGTGATCCTTATCTGCTTAAGTTTTTAGATACTGAAACCTGCATACAGGAAGGGGCTTCAGTTTTTCACACCTCTGGCCTCTTATTTCCTTCCCAAGACCCTCTCCACTTTGATTTTGTCTCATCTTCTTGTGCAGGCAAACATGCCAATCTATGACCTAAATTCAGTGTTAGATGAAGCAGTATCAGATTTCTTCCTAAAAGTGACGAAAATACAAATTTGTTTCAGATAATGTTCATTTTAGGGTAAGTGACATTTAGTAATTGGAATTATGCTCTAACTATATGCCAATGGCATCTTTAATATTTTATCTTCTCTCAGTCAAAAAATCTTTGCTTTTTTGTCCTTTTTTTTCTTACCAGCAGCTGTTTACAGGACATGAAGTTAGACCAGAAACACATTTTCCTAATACAGAAATATTTCATCCAACATTTTTTTTCATTCTATTACAGTTTAAATATTTAAATCTACGCTACTGAATATGGGGTTATCAACATTTTGATCTTAAAAAACCACTAGGCTAATGAAATCTTAATTAAAGTAAGAACCATTATTTCTCCCTTAGAATAATAGTTTGAAAATGCACTTTATAAGATAACATAAACTGCATATTGAAAACACAATCATCGTTTTTAAAAGGTATATGTAACAAGGAACTATGGTGTTATCTGAACAGATGCTTAGGAACCCTTCAACTATGAGAGTGATTCAATTATCTCAGTAGTAACTGCAAGAAAGAGGAAGAGTGAAATCCTTAGACGAATGACACCTGTAAACTTTTTGCTCCTTTCAAATCATACCCTCCATGTGGCTGACATTTCCACATCTGCAGACATTTACAAAGCCAACGAAATATCAAAATGAGTCTATTATTCAAGTGATAACTCAGCTATGAACCTCTACAGTAGGCTCTTCTCTAGCCTCTATAAAAGCTGCTCCAAGACTAAATCTGTATACCTCTCCTGGTTGTTAACATGCTGGACATGTTGCAAGAATTGCACAATGCATCAAGTCACTGTAGCATTACAATTTTCATCTTTAGGTAAACTTCTTACACTCAGAGCTCTCATTTTTCACAGGTTGCTTCATTCTTTGGTGATTACGTTGGTTACTTGAATATCCTAAAAAAAGATGTGGAATCTTCCTCTACAGCAGCATAACACCAACACTACCTTCTATTGCAGTTGTTGAATAAGGCTATTTTTACCTTTCTTCCTGTGCAAGAGAAAAAGTAATAGCACTGACTGAGAACTAATAGAAATGTGTGATGCTATCGACATATGATATGAAAGTTCAACATTAAACAGATGAGGCCAACTTAGCATGGAGACTCTGCCTATAAGTCAAGTACCTCCCGAATACTCTTATAAATATTGTACATTCAATTATCTGCTCTCATGCCTGTGTGCAAAATGCCAGCTACAACAGTAAACCGTTGAAATACAATAGCAAAAGAGATTTTTCCTGGACTCTGTTCAGTTCCCTTCCTAAAGGTGCAGCCCTGCTGCAACTTTTGGAACTGACAACATCTGGAACAGACAGTTTGGCATTGTGACTAAGGGAATTCTCTTCTACTATTTTTGCACGCGACAAGACACTTTTACACAGAAGATTATTATAAGTCAACTCAAAACTCCAGCCCAGACTAATGGCTTGCCAAACACAGCAGATGCTAAAATATAACTAAATATAACCTTCCCTCTAATTTAACCTGATCCATAGGATAAAATGGGTTTATTTGAGATAAAGCCCAGTCAACATTGTTTTGATTGGAATGCAAATTAATTAAACTTGATGCACTAGAGGCTTGAAAAAATAAGAATAGAATTGCCTAAGATGACTACTACCTCTCAGTGGATTATATGCTTTGAGACTGATAATAGGAAGAAAGCTAGCTGAGCTTTACTATTATTTATACAGAAAATCTCTGATTCTGTTAGGTCTTAATTTCTGGAATTAAGAGATGTTTCAGACCAATCTGAACCTAAGAACCTTGAGACAGATAAAACCAGAGGCAAGTTCTCACATACCTCTTTTCCTTTCTCTATTTTTTTTTTTGTCTTTATCTTCTAGAAAAAAGAATTATGAGAGATTTATGAGTAAGCTTTTATACTCCCCATGGTCTTTCTTTGCTTCCCATTTAAGCAGAATACAAAAATAAAATACTTAATTGTTTTAGTTTTGGGGCTTTTTACTACCAAGGATCAAGAAGATTAAACTTAGATACTAAAGTAAAAATGTTTGGAAATAAGAATGCAATTTCTTTAGGTCATTTGTGGTCGCGCAAGTACGGACTCTGCATACCTACCAATATGGTTTCAAGCAAAAGCCGTTTATTGAATGTTTGGCTGCGTCTTATATACTGTTTTATTTCCGTACATGTAATCATGCATTTTTAGATTGGCTATCTCGCTTTGTCCACCCACCCAGCATGCAGTTACCTTACTTATGCAATTGGTTACAAGTTCTATGCGACAGTGTCTGTAAGTACCTACTATTCACCCCTTATTTCCTCTATGTCCATATTAAGTATGTTCTCTCTCTGCTAGTCTCCTACAATTCCCCCTTCTTTTGTTTGTAAAGCAAATACAGAAGTTACAGCATGCTCGAGCGCTTTTCCTACACAGCTTAAAATCACTGGTATTAACGATAATATTAAAAGTACAACGATTAATCAGACAAGCCCTCGCACCAGTAACCCTTTAAGCCAACCTGGGAGATTTATTCCCTATTTGCCCCATATTTCATCCCACCATGTTGATTGTCCACCGTTTCACATATATACACTTGGAACAGTTCCCAGTTGCTTCATCCGTCTACGGCCGGGCCCCTCATAGGGTTACGGAACCACGGATTGGGACTCCACATTCGCTTCACAGTAACTCTACGTCTCACTCACTCACACAAATACAGATAACCGGTTTTTACACTATCACACAAGGAGCTCCTTTACACCATTCACACAAAGGACACAAGGGGACACTTGCAACTATGATTACTACAATAGGAACTATAGCATTAAGCAGACTAAAACCCAGTATCGTACATGTATCAGACAAGTTCCAATTCACGTAGTCAAATACCAATGTCAGTGATCAAAGTAGATGTTAACATCAATGCTGAACCTGGTTCACAGTGCAAGCACAGAGCAAATTACAGAACCAGACCAAAGTACTTTCCAGATCAAGTGCTATGCACTATCTTGCCAGATGTATGGTGCCCATCATAGGACGTCTCCTACGTTTTACGGACACCTTCCAGAGGGTATACCTGAACAAGAACCAGAACCAGAAAGAATACCTTTTTCCGTAGATGGTCCTTGTCTGCCCCTGCAGCGAGCCAGATGAGTCAGGAAGTCCCTCTGAGAAAAGGTCCCGGGGCGCGCCTAGGGAGTCCCAGTCCTCATAGGCTTCTGCAGCCGGACAGAGATTGTCGCATCTGGGTTGTCAACTGAATCTGAGAAAACTCAATAACAACTCAGTGTTGTTAAGCAGGTATTCTTTATTGTGGCACTGGGCAGCACGGGAGATAGCTCCTTCCATATGTGTGCCAACCAGACAAGTACGCCTGGGGTTAATCTGATGAATGGCTGAACTACTCCTAATGCCCCATATTACAAACTTTAAGATCCTCATCTTTGATAGACCTGTTGTTGCTTCTCGCATTTTCGTTGTTTTTCCTTCTGTTTCTGCTCCAGCCTATGCTTCCAAACTAGCCATCTTTCCTTTTTCACCTTTTCCCACTGCCAAGGCCACACCGACCATAATACCGGAACCTTGATATGACTTCCACGCTCTACCCCACACAGCCCACATGTAACCAATACCCAAGGTTAACACTGTCCTTTATGTTCAGGGCATGTAGATGGCTTCGTCAATGACGACCAATGGTGTCGAACCGCCAGGGTCTTCTTCTGAATTTGATTCCTTCTCCATGTGATTCTTTCACATGGGCGAGCTTTTCATCTGATAGCGGCCATTGATCAATCCAGACTGGCTCTTTAGACACCCATGATAATTTCAGGATTGGTCGCCCCTCAATGGCCGCCCCACAAAACCCTCATTTGACATTTGAATGCCCCATTGCGACAACACATCACGCCAAATTAACCATATTGAAGTGTTCATAATGTAAGGGCAAACCTTAGCCCTGTTCAAGGGTTCCTCCTCAGGCCATACCGTTACAAACTCACCACTGATGCGAGTCAGCTGTGCTCCGCCCACTGCCATTATTGGCGTATTCAAACTGGCCAGGGGCCAATTATGGGGCCATGCCAACCCGGGAACAATGGTTACATCTGCCCCGGTATCCAGTTAAGCCGCATTAAAGTGCATGGTGTTTCCATCTGGCCCCTTAAATGTTACCGCTTTTACAAGCCTCTTTTCGGTAATTGGCACGGTCAAATATACCTGAGGAGATCGCGTTGAACCAAATGCTCCATCCCCTCTAGTGTCCACTCCCGGGTGAGGCACACAAGCATGGAAAGGCACAAGTTGCGCTAGTCTCATCTGCTCGGGAATGTGAACTGGAGGTTGTATCGCCTGTACCATGATTCCTATATTTATGGTATAGTCTGCATCAATTACACCAGGGATTACTAAGATACCTTGCCTGGAAGTAGAAGATCGTCCCAATAACAAAGCACTCAATCCATTCCCTAATGGCTCATTAGCTGTGGATGGAACTACATGAACTTGTTTGTCTTCTATGGTGATTGCGACGGCAGTGATCATGTCCACTCCGGCACTTCCGGCCATTGCGGATTGCATACTGGCCAGGCAGCCTGCCCTTGAGAGGGTATTGGTGTCATCGCGCTCCCTCTCCCTGCGCTCGTATTCCAGTTTCCTGTCCCCGAAGCTCGCGGAGCAAGGGAGGTCCCGTCCCTTCTAAAATGCGACCGACATTCATTCTCCCTATGCCCAAGTCTTTGACAACGATGACATGCCCCAGCAAGGCCTGTACTTGCCGATGGTCCCCTGTTGTTGCTGCTAATTGTTGGTTCCTTTTTCTCTTTGTTATTGGGACACTCTCGCCTAAAATGACCTCTTTGTCCACAAAGAAATCAATTTTATGACCTCGGTCCCTTATTCCCTTTTTCTTTTGGTATAAACTGTTTGAGAGCAACGGCCAATGCCTGCGCCTGGGCCTTGGCATGCACCGTTGCTCTTTCTTCCTCTTCTACCAGTGAAGCCTTAGAGCAGGCTTCTATCATGTCTATTAATGTAGCGATTTTGAGAAGGGCCTCAATTAACTTTCAACATGTGCGATTTGCTTTGTGGGTTGCCAATTCCACGCCAAGTGTAGCCTTCATGTCTGCAGTTAGCCTGGGTGCCGCATCTAATGCTGCCCTCAAGTGATCCAAAAATTCTACAAATGACTCCTGATCCCCCTGTTTAACGGTTGTACATGGTGGCCGTGGTTTTCCCATTTGTGGGACTTGCTTTATCATGGCCGTGGCCAGTGCTTGTGACTGTTGCAAAATGGCAGGGTCAAGTTGTGCCTGTATCTGGGGGTCAGCAAATGGACCCTTTCCTAACAGCATATCCTTTGTGGCCGCAAACAAGGGGTCGTTTGGATTGCGGTCAAGATTTTGTAATATTGCAAGATCGACTTGAGACTCTCAATCTGCCTGCCACAACAACCGTTGCGTAGGGGTTAAGAGCATTTCAGTCAGCCTAATACAGTCAAAGGGTGTCAAAAACTGGCTCGAAAATATAGAATCCACTATGGCTTGTACATATGGATTTTGCAAACCCCACTGTTGAATTGACTTTTGTGCCTCGTGAACGAGTTTCCAATCTAATGGAGCCCACTGCCAATGTTGAGGGCGAGCAGGATCCAGTGTGATCACCGGGAAAGCATTAGGAACAAATTCGCCCTCAATTATGGCTTCTCTTATTATCCCTTGCCATTTCTGAGCAGGATCATGGTTCGAGAGGGCCACTCCTGCTTTCCGTTCCCCCCCGCAACCCTCTGGCTGCTCCTTCCCCTGGCGGATCAGTTAAGCGGTGCATTCCTGAGAACTTAATTGTTTCTAAATCTAAGTGTGTCTTGGTTTGAAAGACAGGTGTCTGCGGAGGAAGGCAGGAGCCTCCCTTGAAATGGAAAGTGCAACCCCCTTCCCTCCAAATTAGTATAATTTTGAAATTAACGGGCCTTCAGGCAAAGATATGGGCAATAGGAATAACAGTTCTTTACTAATATATATATATATATATATAACACAAGGCAGGGAAAAAACAAACAACCCACTGGTTTACACTGACAGAGTCAGAAATACAACCTGACACCCTGTTAGGGTGGCAGTAGCAGTCCGATAAGATGATGGCTGCAGTCCTCCTGAAGCGATGGATGTAGTTCTGTGGAAGCAGCAATCAGGTAAAAGAGTCTGGTCTTCCCCGAAGGTCCAGTGGTAGGCCGGTAGCTCTTGTCCTCTGGAACTCCAGTGGGGGGAAAAACTCCTCTGGGAATCCAGTGGAAGAAGGCTGCTAGGGTGTTCGAGATATCAGTTTTTATTTAGCATGGACTGCTTGGCTCCTTCCCCCCCCCTCCCAGGGCGGAGCATCTCACGATGGGATGGGGAATCGTGAGGCAGTTCCTTGATGGGCCATTAACAGGGGATAATCCAGGAGCGAGTTATCGATGGGTCAGGCGATAAGGCATTGTTGTGCCCATTAACAGGAGATAGTCCAGAGGGGGGAGGCAGGGAGCACCGCCCCACCTGGTCTCAACAGCTCCTGAAGATGGTAATAGAATACTTTTTTTCCTTTTGGCATATTTTACACTGTAACCTAGGACAAAGTATTTGCTTGCCGCTTCCCCCGCACCTTTCCCAGGCGGATCGCTTAAGCGGCACATTTCTGAAAACTCAGTTATTTCTAAATCTAAAGGTCTGCTTGTCGCTCCCCCCGCCCCTCCTGCTCCCCCCGCACCTCCCGCTCCCCCCACTAATTGTTGCATAATCTGCATTATATGCTTTAGTTGTTCCTTCTGCCGTAATAACTCCTCATGTAGCTCATGGTTAGTAGGAGAAGCAGGAGAAGACGATTCAGGCTCCTCTCGTATCGGTTGTGGCTTAAACTCCTCAGGCTCTGTTTCCATCGGTGCATTCTCCACGGGGAAGTCATCTAGCAGCGGCGCGGACGGTAAAGGCGGTGCAGGCGCAAAAGGTAAAGGTGGTGCAGTAGGAATTATTTCATAATCCTTCCCCCCAAAAAATCGTCGGGCATCCACAGGTACGCTCGCAACTCATTAGGAGCCTCGGTTTCTGGGGTCAAAGCCTGCTGCGCCGAAAGCACTACTCGTTTTTCTGTTTTAGTATTTTCCAAAATGGTCTTAATCTGTCTCCAGATGGGAGCGAGATTAGCTGCTTCCTTCGAGCCAGCGCTGACCGAGTCCCACAAGTCCCGAACCATATCGGCCCATATTCCGGATTCAAAGCCGTTGTTTGGGGTTTTGAAAAATCCCCGTCTTTGTCCTCAATGCAACAATTTAGTCACAGTTTGTTTATCAATCTTCACATCTCTCTTAGAGAGTATAAGTAGTAGTATTTCCTGAACTTTTTCTTCCTCTTTACTTAGAGGGATTCCCATTCTTCCCGGTCACCCACCTGCAATTTCCCAGGTGATTCGTGTGCGCACTTCCCGTCTCTTGGACGCCCAGAGAAGTTCTTCTTCTCCCCCCTGACCAGCCCCTTGCCTGCCTCCAATGTGCGATCAAGCCTCCTTAATCGTTATCACGTTGGGCTCACCAATTGTGGTCGCGCAAGGACGGACTCTGCATATCAACCAATATGGTTTCAAGCAAAAGCCGTTTATTGAACGTTTGGCTGCGTCTTATATACTGTTTTATTTCCGTACATGTGATCATGAATTTTCAGATTGGCTATCTTGCTTTGTCCACCCACCCAGCATGCAGTTACCTTATTTATGCGGTTGGTTACAAGATCTATGCGACAGTGTCTGACTATTCACCCCTTATTTCCTCTATGTCCATATTAAGTATGCTCTCCCTCTGCTAGATAGTCTCCTAACAGTCATTTTTGAAGGTATCATTGTGATGTTGCAAAGTCATATTTAAGAAACAATATATTTTTGCCATACATTTACTTAGGAGTTTTGACATAACTAATAATTAAATGTTCATAATTTTTGTGGTTTTGTGGGTTTTTTCAGTTGAACATGTTTTAAGGCATGTTAGCTTCATCCTGTTCAGCTGCATACTGATAAAAAGACGAAAAGAAAAACATAAAGATATTCCCTTTTAATCTTTACTAGTTTTAACTAATAATATTATGCTTTTCTATCTGTCTTGCAGGAGAATATCTGAGGACCTGTTTCTGTTTTAATGAATAAGAAAAGGTAAAAAGGGGAAAACTAATTATATAAATAAAAGTCAACAAGAACTTTTGAAAAACTCAGATGGGTTTGCTGAGCTATGACGCTCAGGCTAAGGAAATACTTAATAGTAACTTTCTGTACGTATAAAAAGGACATCATTAGAACTCTGGATAATAGGAATCCAGTGCACTATTTGGAGGCTCAGTGATGTTTCAAGAGTTCTGTTTCAAATCCTTTATGAAGTATTTTGGTATGATTTCCTGAGATTTATAGCTTTTTAAAATATAATAAATAAATTCTGCAGCCTACAGCTGGAGACACTACAAGGCTAGTTTTATTCTCTTGCCTAATGTAATGGGCCTTGAAACTAAAACATGCTTACATTTTATAGCTTAATAAACAATCAGATTTCCAGATATTAAAACTCAAAGTTCACAACATTTTCATGCAGAAAACAAAACTTCCTGGAAAAACACTCCTTTTATTTAAAGTCTTATTCAGTTATCGAATGTATATAAAATGCAATGAGTCCATTAAATTTTCTGGGTAGCACTTTAACGGGCACCAGTTATAGGCTTTTAACTAATGGCTATGAATTTTTGTGTAATAGGTACATATCTACTATAATATCTATACATAACTACACATTTAACAGCAGTTGAAAGCACAATGATACTAAATCTAATCTAGAGCATTTTAGCATTTCTCTGGCAATTTTCTGTTATGGGATTACTCATTCTGAAGAGCTATAACTGCAAAGGTAATAGTGCGAGTGCTGCTAGTCCTGATAGTCATGTAATACAAAGGGGTTTAGATGCTAGCTGTAGCTAGATGACTTACAGAATTTCTGATTTTTTTTTAGTAAATGACAGCTTTTAATGCAGATGAAAGTTTGGTCTAGTATGGACAGCCATCAATGAAACAGTGTTAATTCACTGGCTTTGATGGAATTCATCCACGGCTATAATTTTATCCACATATGAATAGTGATAAGAAGAGTGTTTAGGAAAATAAAACTTTAAGTGTCTTGAAAGCATAGAATAACACAAAGTATAGTTATCATGTGCATTATTGTGCACCATAAGTGAAATGCTTCTCTCCCAGTAAGAAGAAATTAACCTGATTAATGTATAAGCCTTGGCATATCACAATGTTTTGTATTAGCTTTCATTTTCAAAAACAAATGAGCACATTTAAATTTAGAGGTAGACCAACTTCTCTTGAGATCTAGTGATCTAGTTTTTTGAGATACCATAGATATTTTTCACAATTTCTATGTGTTTAAGCCCTTGTGAGTCTCAGCTGGCATCATTCCAGCTTCCCAGGGAAGGTGATTCAAGATAATGTCAAATTATCATGATTTCCTTTTCTGTTATTTTTAGACCAGTTCACCACTCCATTTATCTTGTGGTTCTAACCCTACCTCCCTAGTTTTTCAGCAATTCCCCTCTGCAGAGGCAACAGTGCAATTCAGTGTGAAGTGTCTTGGCAACATAGTTTGTCCTAAAATTGTATGAGTATATTATATAGAGGGAATCTGCCAACCTTTGGTAAATTATCCTGTTATAAACTTTGAAATGTAGATGGGCTGTTGTTTGTTTTGTTGTTTTGGTTTTGCTTTCTTTTTTTCTTGTGGAATGACTTATGTAGAGCATACAGCTGGTCTAATAAGCTTTTCAAATAACACCAAATACAGCTTATATTTGGTCTATAAAAGGAATTTATTTGATACCAGATGTGCATAGAATGTTGCAGCTTGTAAAGGCCTCCTAGCCACAGAATTAGTACTTTGTTCCCAAATCTTGTGTGATGATTAGTTCTGTTGAAAAATTATCAGTCTAGCCAGATTCTGCAGGGAATGAAAATGCATCACCTGTTGACATAAAGTAATCTTTCTTTTGCTGGAAAAGATGATTTCTTATAATAAATTACTTTGTTTTGAACCTCTCAGAACAGGAATTTGAACTAGACCATATTTGGTTAATGTTTATTTAAGGATAAGAACTGGAGAGAACAATATTTATCATCCCTCAGGAAAATTGTTGGAAGGGAGACTTCAACTCCTTTTTTTTACCTCCTGATCTTTTTTTTACCACCTGGTAAACCTAAGAGATATACCACTATCTTAAAAGTTTGGACTGGCCCCAGAGCCTGGCTTTCAGTGTGTGGAGAGCTCTTCTTCTGTGTGCACAGACCAAGTCTTGGTCAAACTTGACAATGTGAACATCAAGAACGGAAGGAGCCCAGAGTCTTCAAGAAGTAACTCAGCCAAGACTTGCTGAGAAATTGGACTCACAGGGAGCTTGAGGTGCGGTGCCTCATGCCTTGACACAGCACCTTCCCACTCCTCCATGCTTCCTCACCATGCTGCTGATCCCCACATTTCTACCACTGTCCCAGTTGTGGCCTTGTTCCAACTTTTCCCCTTTCCCCTTCTGTGGTCTCTGTGGTTTGGTAGGATGATCATCACATATTCATAGCACTCAAAATGTTTGTAATACCAGATCCCATGCTGTTGTACCTTTGTCTACATCCCCAACTCACACGAAAAATAAGCTCCATAATGGTCATAAATATGGACCTGTTTCTGGGGAAACATGCCCTGGCTATCAAAATCTGCAGGCTATTGGTATATGGTCTTTCCTCTCCTGAACTCAGGCACAAAATATGTTTTCATTTTCCAGGGTTCACATTCAACAGCTAGATCTTGAAAAGTACCAGATTTTCAACTGGTCTCCTTTTTCCATCATTTCCTACTTTGCACTGTAGATGATGTGAATCATATTCTAAAGTACAGTTCTCTCACCATGCACCACATGGCAAGCCTAAGCATTGTCTCAGGCTACTTTAATCCTCAACATAAAGTGGCAACAGCAAAGTTTCTTTTTAATGAACTCTCTCCCATTTATTCCAAGGGAAATAAATGTTAAGTTTATTCTGTATGCTATTGTCCATATTTGTGATACTTTCTGGGTTAAGTGAGTTACTCTCAATCCATCAGAGTTGAAAATGGAAATAACACTACAGAAGAATATGAGCATATTAATATTTTGTGGTCTTACCAGGTTCAAGCCTAAAAATGGAAATATTACATATAATTTCTCTTCCAACACCATATCACTCTGAAATGCTAATAAACAATTAATCTGCTGCATTCAGCTGGTATGATTGGGATTTTTTTCCCTCTAGAAACATGTTACTTTCACCTGTGCATCATAATTACTAGATAGTATTGCAAAGCATTCAGCACAGAAGTCTTTCCAGATGATGAATTACATCCCTTCTAATTGTGTTCCTGAGTGCTTCCTGCTGTCTTTAGCATCCCAGATCCCTCATTCAGTACAATAAGCAGCCCACTATTGCTTCCCATATGAAATATGATATGTGTGCCACTGACAAGAGTCCTCTGAGATTAGACACTCTCCACAGACTTTTTTACTACAAAATATTAGAAAGGAAATACTCTGTATATGTTCTAAAAAGTGGTTTAGAACAGATTCAACTGATCCAAGTAAAAAAAAAAAAAAAAAAAAAAAAAAAAATTGAAACAGCAAAGCTTGGGCAGTATAACCTCAGAAGACCAAAGGTCTACCCAAATCTTAGCACAGTTAGGAGACTATCAGATAAAAAAAAACTTGTCATTGCAGCCATCAGCCACAAATGAATCACATTGCCACTGTGGCATAACTAACTCAATTCCCCCCATCCTGCTGACAAAATGTCACCACTGACGCTGCAGGGCCGGCACTGGGGCAGTCCCAGGCTGGACTCGGCAGCAGACAGGGACAGGATGCAGGAGCTGGACTCAGGCACTGAATTCAGGGGTGCACCGATCAGGACTGATGACAGAACAGACAGAGTCCTCCTCAGATGTTGGCCATTAAAGAAGAGAGAGAGACCCTTGTGATCCCTCACCTTTATACTGAATATGACGTATATGGGATGGAATACTCTGTTGGTCAGTTTTGGGTCACCTGTTCGGTTTGCTTCTCCCTGCAGGTGCGACCTTTTATGTGCTTGTGACCCTTTTCACTCCCAGCACCCCAACATGGAGTACAAGATTCAGCAGTGACCTTGGTCGCTATAAGAACAAGTATAAGCAAGGGCCTCTTTGCACACCATTCCTTGGTTCGAACTATAAACACCAGGCCTTATCACCACTAGAAGCAGTCACTGTCTGGAAAATATGCTGCTGTTTCAGAAAGTGCCATTAGTTAGAGGAGACTTGACTGAAAAGTTAAAGCACTAGAACAGAATTAGTTCTGGTTTAGCCCAAACCAGGACAGTCGACCATTATATCACCTTGCCTAAGCAGAAAGTTAAAAAATAATACTCAATGGCAGGAAGGAACTGCCTGCTCCTCAGCTTAAACCCACCTGTAACCAACTTCATGAAAAATCACTATCTAAGGTATTTTCAGTACGTCCCATAATTAGTTAATCAACCTACAATCAAATGCAGACAAGATCTAAGGATTGATGATGTGAAGGTACATATTGTATATTAATAATTTCTTTTCAGAAAAAAAATGTTTGTTTTAAAATACAAAAGACTGATTTAAACTCACTTGTTTGACTTTGCCTGAAATAGTCATGCAGCTACAGCTAAGACATGTTGAGGGAGCTTTAGACTGTGTGAACAATTCTGTGTGATACTCCTGATCTTCAGATGAGAACCCAAGTCTGTTCTTCTTGCGTGCAAATAGCTTGAAATTCTGGTTAAATTTCTGAACTGGAATTCACTTTTTTCCTGTACACAATGCTTTACTCACATTTTACTTTATCTTAGATGCATATTAGGCTAAACACGAATGCAAGATTAGAACTTTCTTTGAGACAACTTCTTACATTCTGCAATCTAACTATTCATATAATCAATGGTTAAAGCTTTTATATGTCTTTTTATGTGTTTAGTAAAAAATAATGAGGTGGGGGTTGTAGTTAACACAACACAGAATAAACTTGTACAGTCAACATTTCTAAAGTATACCATAAAACATGCTGTACATTCATCCTCTTGTTTGGAGAAGTAATAGAAAGAAAGTAACAAAAATACAAGGGTCTTGCCAAGTGAATGAAAATACAGAGTGGAAGAAAGAGGTAAGAAACTAAGAAATTATTATTCCAGAAAGAGGGAGGAATGTTGTGTTGGCAAGGTTATAAAAAGTGTTGAGAAAGAAAAGAGGCAGAGAAGAGAAAAAACCTTTATCACTCTTAAAAATCAAAGATATAAAGTGGACGAACAACCAAAGGCACTGGAGGAAAGTAGGCATCAAGGAAAAAATGGAGAGAAATCTCAGCCAAGTACAAGAGAACTCATCATCACATTGTTGGAAGAGAAGACAGACTAAAACGGTACTAAGTCTGGGACAAGCTTGGTAAGGAAGGCAAAAGAGTAATTTTAAGTAGTCTAATTAGCCAAGACAAAAAGAAATTATAACATGGTCTTTGAAGGATGGGTAGAATCAAAAGGAAGAGCAGCTATGGAAGCTGGGAAGGTAAAGAAACAATGAAGGAAGCATGGGAGAGGAAAAGGTGGAGAAGATAATAATGTTGACCAGTATTATTTTAACAGCGGGTCCTTGGCTGAATAACTTTATTTTTATATTCCACTATCAATAACTTTAATTTATCTCAGGTACACCTTTTCATTTTCTTCAGTACCTTCCATGTTCAGAAATTAATGGAGTTACAAAAGTGAAGTTTATATAACATGATCAAAATTTCCGGTTATTGGGATAGTTTGCCTTTCAGAAGTTTCAAAACTGACATGTTTGAGCCTCTAATTTCTCTTTACATACCTGAGCAGTATGCTAGTCAATATAAAATAGAAATGAGTAAATGCCTGAAAAGCCAAAAGTAGATATAAAACCAAGGAAGAACAAATACATAAAATACAAATAAAACCAGTTTTAATGGTCAACATAACATATGTATTGATAAGGCACTTACGCTTCTCATACATCCAAACCAATAAACTTCTAAACAAAACAACCTTCTGTTTATTTATGTGTGATGATTTCCACTTAAAGAAACCAAATGCGATAATTCTGCTTTCATGGCCCCAGGAGGGATTTGAAAAAATGGGCACAGTTAAGGTCAGTAACAGTATGCTCCATGAATCAGTCAGTGGCTTTCTAGAAGACAACATACCTAATCTATTCATAAGAAAGCTTGTCAATAAATCCAACACATTTATTACTTATAGTCCAAGCTACAAGAATTTGCTCTGAAACCCAGGTCAGGCTTTTTTTTCTCTTTATTTTCAGTTTCTGAAAATACGAAATTATCACTATTCATCATAGAATCATTAGGTTGGAAGATACCTCTAAGATCAAGTCCAACTGTTGACCTAATACCACCATGCCCACTAAACAGTATCTAGAAGCACCACATCAACATGGTTTTTGAACTTCTCCAGGGATGGTGAGTCCACCACTTCCCTGGGCAGCCTGTTCCAACGTTTGACCACTTTCAGTTAAGAAATTTTTCCTAACATCCAATCTAAACCTCTGCCACAACTTGAGACTATTTCCTCTTGTCCTATTGCTTGTTACCTGCGGGCGAAGACCAACACCCACCTCACTACAACCCCCTTTCAGATAGTTGTTGAGAGCAATAAGGTCTCCCCTCTTCTCCAGACTAAACAACCTCAGTTCCCTCAGCCACTTCCCACAAGGCCTGTTCTCCAGACCCTTTACCAGCTTTGTTGCCCTTCTCTGGACATGCTCCAGCACCTCAATGTCTTTCTTGTAGTGAGGTTCCCAAAACTGAACACGGTACTCGAGGTGCGGCCTCACCAGTGCCAAGTACGGGGACACAACTACTTCCCTACTCCTGCTGGCCACACTATTTCAGATACAGGCCAGGATGCCATTGGCCTTCTTGGCCACCTGGGCACACTGCTAGCTCATGTTCAGTCAGCTGTCAACCAGCACCTCCAGCTCCTTTTCTGCCAGGCAGCTTTCCAGCCACTCATCCCCAAGCCTGTAGTGCTGCATGGGGTTGTTGTGGCCCAAGTGCAGGACCCAGCACTTGGCCTTGTTAAACCTCATAGCGTTGGTCTCAGTCCATCAATCCAGCCTATCCAGATCCCTCTGGAAAGCCTTCCTACCCTCAAGCAGATCAACGCTGCCACTCAATTTAGTGTCATCTGCAAATTTACTGAGGGACAAATCAATCCCCTCATCCAGATTATTGATAAAGATATTAAACAAGACTGACCCCAATACTGAGCCCTGGGGGACACCGCTTGTGACTGGCTGTCAGCTGGATTGAACTCCATTCACCACCACACTCTGTGCTTGGCTGTCCAGCCAGTGTTTTACCCAGCTTAGTGTGCACCTGTCTAGGCCATGACCCGCCATTTTTCCTAGGAGAATGCTGTGGGACAGGGTGTCAAAGGTGTTATTAAAATCCAGGTAGATGGCATCCACAGCCTTCCCCTCATTGACTAGGTGGGTCATCTGGTCATAGAAGGAGATCAGGTTGGTTAAGCAGGACCTGCCTTTCATGAACCCATGCTGGCTGGGCCTGAGTCCCTGGATGTCCTGCACATGCCATGTGAGCACTCTCAAGATGAACCACTCCATAATCTTGCCTGGTAGCGAGGTTAGGTTGGCTGGCCTGTAGTTCCCTGGATCTTCCTCCTGGCCCTTCTTGTAGATGAGCATCACATTGGCAATCCTCGAGTTATCTGGGACCTCCTCTGTTGACCAGGACTTCTGATAAATAATCAAGAGTCATTTGGCCAGCTCCTCCGCCAGCTCCCTCAGTACTCTTGGGTGGATCCCATCCAGTTCCATAGACCTGTGAATGTTCAGGTGGCATAGCAGGTCATTAATTTCTTCCTCCTGAACTGCAGGGGGGTTATTCTGCTCTGCCACCCTCACAGTGAAAAAGTTTTTCCTTATATTAATGTGGAACCTCCTATGCTCCAGCTTGCACCTGTTGCCCCTTGTCCTGTCATTGGCCATCACCGAGAAGAGCCCGGCTCCATCCTCCTGACACTCGCCCTTTACATGTTTATAAACGTTAATGAGGTCACCCCTCAGTCTCCTCTTCTCCAAGCTAAAGAGATCCAGCTCCCTCAGCCTTTCATCATAAGGGAGATGTTCCACCCCCTTCATCATCTTTGTGGGTCTGCACTGGACTCCTTCAAGCAGTTCCCTGTCCTTTTTGAACTGAAGAGCCCAGAACTGGACACAATATTCCAGATGCGGTCTCACCAGGGCAGAGTAGAGGGGAAGAAGAACCTCTCTGGACCTACTGACCACACCCCTTCTAATACATCCCAGGAGGCCATTGGTCTTCTTGACCACAAGGCACATTGCTGGCTCATGGTCATCCTGCTGTCCACCAGGACACCCAGGTCCCTTTCCCCTACGCTACTCTCTAACAGCTCAATCCTCAGCCTATACTGGTACATGGGGTTGTTCTTTCCCAGATGCAAGACTCTATCCTTGCCCTTGTTGTATTTCATTAAATGTCTCCCCGCCCAGCTCTCCAGCCTGTCCAGGTCTCTCTGAATGGCAGCACAGCCTTCTGGTGTGTCAGCCACTCCTCCCAGTTTTGTGTCATCAGCAAACTTGCTGCCAGTGCACTCTGTTCCCTTGTCCGGGTCATTGATGAATATATTGAACAGTACTGGTCCCAGTACCAACCCCTGAGGGACTCCACTAGATACAGGCCTCCTAAAAATTTCCCTTATATGGGCTACTATCTCATTCATTAGTTCCGCAAAGGTCAAGAAACGTTGTCCTTGAAAAGTCAGTAAACAATGACAAGTTTGGTCAAACCCAGATATGGCACACACCATTGTAATCCATGACCTAATAAAGAAAGTCTGTGTGCTCTTGCTAGCAATGTATGTTCTTTGCTTGCATTTAATGACAACTCACTAAAAACATGTCAGCGACCAGGTGAAAAAGTCAACCACTCTTTCAAGCAACATGCTTCTGTTACTTACTGCTAAGAATGCAAGACCTTCATTTCAAATAAATGTAATGGATCAAAATGTACTGGTATATCTTTCCCAGTTCGCTAATTTATTCAGCGACCTTGTAAAATTACTTGACATTTTAACTTCTTTTTTCAGAATGCATTCACAGATTCTCCACTAGTTTTTGACAAGACTGTGACTGCAAGGGATTTTACTTTGTGTTACCAAAACTTGTGGTTCATTACCAATATAACTAACCTTAAAGAATTAAATAGTGTTTTGATTGTACTACAGAGAATGGAAAAATGAGAAAACAGGAAATAATTATACAGGTACCACAATGCATGCAAATATTTTATTAGACATATGCTTGCAGTATATGTCTACAAAATCAGAGTAGACATTAGATAAAGATGTACATTATCTCCCGTATTAATTTATTTTTGACCCAATCATTGAAAATCTATCCATTCTGTTGTAGTGTATGTCTCTTGCAACCACTTATCTGGATTTTTGTCTTTCACAGTTTATGATAACACAAGCTCTTATAATTTGTTCTGCATCCTGAGTTGTACATTTTAGATGATTTCCAATTTTGAGACCATGTGTTATAGCACGTACTTCAACCTAGCAACCATCAAATATCTCTTTTATGAATTTGTAGGGTTTTGAGAATACAGTTTAAATATTGATAAAATCTGGACTTAACCATAAAAATACCAGGGAAGAAGCCCACACTACAGTATACATCCTCAACAGGTGGTGCTCAACCTGATCATCAGTTCAAATTTTCAGAAAGAGGCGAGCTTTCTAGCCCCTTTTTTTCAGCTTATGATTAACACTGATCATTAAGATGCATGCATACTGCATCAAACATAGGGTCCAGGGCTATACCAAACACTAAATGTAGCTGCAGGCTTGAAACCTGACCTATTTTATATATCTTACAGTTATGTCTACCACCAGTAATAAGCACTTTGGTAATCAGCTGTGGCCACTGACCACACTTCTGTGGTAGATTTCTGGCATTCCCAGTGCAGTAACTGCCAGTTACTGCAGTGCTGGAATGAACAGAGACATACTTGACTCAGCATAGCAGACTGACAAATGGGAAGCCATTTCAGTGATGTGGCAAATTTATTTTCTTTTTAAATTGTTGAAAACAGACACTGTTTAAGCCTGAAAATGTCTCCCAAAATTATCAGATTGAAGACCAGGTAAACAAAACTTAATATTCTGCCAAAGAAGAGAATTACAATACTTGTTTCTATGGAAAATGCTAGCTTTACAATTTTGACAGCTGTTAGAAGGCTAAATACAGGGCTTACTGTTACCTCTTTTTTCTCTCTCACAGTACATATATATGTATTTTCAAAATTATATTTATAATTATTTTCTGCTTATGTCTGTTTCTTGGTGTGTCTTCTCGCTTTTCACTGTAATGGCACTTAAAATTAATTGAGCACTTTTGCTGTCAGTTGCTGCACAAGTACATGAGAGGTTGCCTTTCGTCTCCCTTTACTATTCACTGCCTTCACAGATCAGACAAACCATGAAATTAAAATTAAAATTACATGATTTAACTTACCATACAAGTGTTAAGGAGCTTATGATATCTTTCTGCCCAAAATACACTGTTTTGAAGATATAGAGCAAAAGCCTTAAAAATATTGCTTATTATCTAAAAGAAGAAAGTGAAAGTAATCATTATTTTTATTATAGATCTAGCTAAAAAACTAAATCAGATACTGATACCTTAAAAATACATTTGACACAGGTTTTTGTTCCTGTTAAATCATTGATATTTCAGGATTCAAGTTGAGATTTATCCTCTAACCCTTACTATCCGTGAACAAATAAAAACTTGTACTAAAATTTACTTCAGATGCAGTATCTTTATCAAAGGTATTCAATAGCAGTGAGACCATAGTATCAGAAATTTGTTAGAGAGTCTGTTCTTTTTCATTGTCCTATAAATAGCTGCAATATGGTACAATAACTCAGAATTTATAACTGTAGGTGTAGTCTGATTTTTTTTTTGTCAATGAAAAATATTTTAGTACTATTGGACCATCCTTTTGAGTTGTTTCCAGTGTGTACTGGTTTTCTCCTGTGAGTTGTCATTTTGTGTTACAATATAAAAATAATGTTTTAATTACTGTTTTATTTACTAATCTAATCTTCTTCTCTGTAAGAGAATAAAATCTGTCCATACCTGTGATGAAAGAGAGCCCCTGGGAAAAGTAGTGGTTGTGGAGAGACCCAACAGCAGTACAGTGACATGCCTGTCCTGCTTGAAACTTCAGAATCAATTTATGCAAGAAGACTGGAAGTAGTCCAATGGGCTGAATGAGGTGGTGCCCACATAGAATCTTAGAAAGATGAATTCATTCCATAAAATGCTAATACAGAACACAAGGAGAATCAAGTCAGGAAATGAAAACACTTCTTTTCTATATGAAACAAACTTGAAATTTAAAAATAATAAAAGTTCATAAATTGAAGTGTCAGTTTCATCACAATGCCAGAGCATGATGGAAGCCTTGTTGGCTATGTCTAGCAGTAAAGGACAATAAAATGTGTTTATATTTCTTTTTGCTTTCTTGGTTCAAAAATACAGTAGGAAGCATTAAGAAGATACTGTGATTATTCTTTATGGTACTTTATGCTTCACTATGACACTTGTTTGGCAAACTATTCAGGAACCATTTTCATTCTAAGACATGTCAGAGTGTTTTAGAAGAGTGTATTGCATTGTACTGAATCATGCTGCTGCTGTAAAGTGGCTGATATTGTCAGTATTTACTTCCCTTATGGACTTCTTCCATATTAATTAATTTTTTTAGGAGTATTGACATTTTTCAGACGTATTTTTGGAAAGGTAATTCTGTTCTTGTTTAAGCAAGGACATCTGTAAAGACAGCTCTAACATTTCTTTTCAGTTGTATGATTTGATCTTGGCTGTTCTGACCTAAATTCCTGTGTGACACATGTTCTATGATTTTCAGATTTGTGAAAGTAGATATATAGATAAACACATACATAGATAGATATGTTGGCTTCCTAGTGTCCTGCCAGAGCTTCATTATTCACTCTTAACCTGCATTTCTTCACATCAGGAAGCTAGTCTGAGTTCTTTATACACTGATTGAACTTTACTGAATTGTGATTTATGAGCAGGTTACATACTGTGCCCCTCTTTCCCTATCCACATAATCTCAACAGAGGACAAAGCACCCAGGCTAAGACTTTTACTAAAGGATTCTTTCATCTAGTATATTTTTCTCCAGTGGCAAGAAGTACAAGCCTTTCACTCCTAGCACTTTGTTGTCTTCTTTGATAGTCTCAAGAGCAACAGTGAAACACTGAGATTTGTTTTGAAGAACGGATCTTTACAGTCAGAAAAAACAATAACTAAAGAAGGGAAGTTTAAGGAATGCAGGTAAACATTAGGATCACAGAACTTCAAACTACAGCAGGAAGAGAAATACACGAAGAAGCAAGAATCATGGGGGAGAGAAATTGTAAACACATAGAGTAAAGAAAATAGTCACTGAGGTGAAGGGCTCCAGAGTGGCTGATCACACTAGAGGAGCCTTCCTGAAGTGGCAAAACTGCGGCCAGACCGAGATGAGAAAGGCACAGGGAGTGAGAGGGTGCCACAGCCCCACCTCCCTCCGCTGCTCTGAAAGGGAAGAGCAAGCTCCTGACAGCATGAACCTCCTCACAGACAAGAGCAGCACCCAGGGAGTGTGATCGAACAGGCATGCAGTGCAGGCAGGGCGGGCGTGGTGCGTCAGAAGGGCATGGTGCGGCAGTCAGCCCAGGTAGGGTGGGTAAAGGCTGGTGTGCGAGCAGGGCGCGGTCCCTCTCCTGGCTCTAGAGACCAGCAGAACCAGTGGCCATCGCCCTTCCAGGAAAGGACCCAGATATGGTTTCCACTCGGCCAAAAGCCATCACCAGAAGGAATGTGGTGACTCCAATGGAGCTCCCGTACAAACACACAGCTGTGCAGGCCTTGGGCTGCAGGGTGTGCCTGAGCCTGTCGCTCATGCCAGAGGGCAGCAGGGACACCTGTGTGCGGTGTGACCAGGTGGCTGGTCTGCTCAGCCTGGTGGCAGAGCTGAAGGAGGAAGTGGAAAGGTTAAGGAGCATCAGGGAGTGTGACAGGGAGATAGGTTGAAGGAAAGAAGTCAGAGAGTTGTCGTCAATGGGACAGAGTCTAGTTGGAGGCCTGTATCTAGTGGAGTCCCTCAGGGGTTGGTACTGGGACCAGTACTGTTCAATATATTCGTCAATGACCTGGACAAGGGAACAGGGTGCACTGGCAGCAAGTTTGCTGATGACACAAAACTGGGAGGAGTGGCTGACACACCAGAAGGCTGTGCTGCCATTCAGAGAGACCTGGACAGGCTGGAGAGCTGGGCGGGGAGACATTTGATGAAATACAACAAGGGCAAGGATAGAGTCTTGCATCTGGGAAAGAACAACCCCATGTACCAGTATAGGCTGAGGATTGAGCTGTTAGAGAGTAGCGTAGGGGAAAGGGACCTGGGTGTCCTGGTGGACAGCAGGATGACCATGAGCCAGCAATGTGCCTTGTGGTCAAGAAGACCAATGGCCTCCTGGGATGTATTAGAAGGGGTGTGGTCAGTAGGTCCAGAGAGGTTCTCCTTCCCCTCTACTCTGCCCTGGTGAGACCGCATCTGGAATATTGTGTCCAGTTCTGGGCTCTTCAGTTCAAAAAGGACAGGGAACTGCTTGAAGGAGTCCAGCGCAGACCCACAAAGATGATGAAGGAGGTGGAACATCTCCCTTATGATGAAAGGCTGAGGGAGCTGGATCTCTTTAGCTTGGAGAAGAGGAGACTGAGGGGTGACCTCATTAACGTTTATAAACATGTAAAGGGCGAGTATCAGGAGGATGGAGCCGGGCTCTTCTCGGTGATGGCCAATGACAGGACAAGGGGCAACGGGTGCAAGCTGGAGCATAGGAGGTTCCACATTAATATAAGGAAAAACTTTTTCACTGTGAGGGTGGCAGAGCACTGGAAGAGGCTGCCCAGAGAGGTTGTTCAGTCTTCTTCTCTGGAGACATTCAAAACCCGCCTGGATGCGTTCCTGTATGATCTACTCTAGGTGGTCCTGCTCTGGCAGGAGGGTTGGACTAGATGATCTTTTGAGGTCGCTTGCAATCCCTAACATTCTGTGATTCTGTGGTTCTAGTATAACAAAACTGACAGTAATTGCACCCAGATTATGCCTCAGTAAAAGGACCAAGGACTGACCATACAGGGAAAATTGACTCATCATACAATGCCAAAAGGGTTTTTTAATATTTTTTTTTTTTTAAAATATCATAAAAATACGTTAATTTAGTGAGAGAAGTTCTGTTGTCTCTGATTATGTCTTCTCTATAGTGTGGAACAGTAGATGAAATCCATCTCCGTGAAGGTGAAAGAGGCCAGCACATTTCATTGTCTTTTTAAAGACAGATTCTGATATGGTGAAATATGCTTTATTGCCCTAATTTGCATCTTATATGAAAGAAGGAGATGAACTATTATCATGCTTTGCTTCAGTTATACACCCAACAAGTAATCAATTAGTATGATAATAAGAAGGCAATGGAGTGGAATAAGGTGATGAGGGATATGCATCTATTTAATTTTTTAAATTTTGAAGAGATCCTATAG
Organism: Leptosomus discolor; assembly: GCF_034619465.1. Taxonomy (NCBI): domain Eukaryota; kingdom Metazoa; phylum Chordata; class Aves; order Leptosomiformes; family Leptosomidae; genus Leptosomus; species Leptosomus discolor. Next base: position 42,496,892 of record NC_141419.1, on the reverse strand, counting down.
AAATTAAAGTGTGTAAATGGGCAATGGAGCAGAAAAAGGGACATATAAAATCTATTGGCTCAAAGCCAAATAAGCTATTGCTCACCAAGACCACAATATGAGTTTCCTTTCAGACCTTAAGACAACATGTGAATGAACTAAGGTTACTGGTGTCCCATAAATTCAGAAAGCAGAAGATGTAAGGTAAATGAAAAAATCATATCACTGTGATTATCTCCAATTCTTGATTAAATTTAATATCTGCATTCCTATCCATGCTGGCTCATTCAAGACACAGGGAACACTTTATGTTTCAGGAGATTGCCAGCACACCTCCAAAAAAGGGCTGCATTAATGAAGAAGTAGGCAAAGAAAAGTCTGTCAGTGACATAACAACTAATATAGTTCAAAATAGCCTATCAAAAATGGAGGGCCATAGCAGTACAAAAAGTTGTCATTCAAGCCATGGTACAGCAGGCATAATCTACTGGCTATATGTGGGAGAAACAATCATCTAAAGATTTAGCTTACATGCATGTGATTTCCTTGAGTACTTTTTCCATGTGTCATAGAGTCTGTTTATCTTGTTTGGCAGCTTTTTTTTTTTAATCTTGAATTTTGCAATGGGTTTGAGTGGCAAGGTTTTGGTAACGGAGGGGGTTCAGGGGTGGCTTCTGTGAGAAGCTGCTAGAAGTTTCCCCTGTGTCCGATACAGCCAATGCCAGCCAGCTCTAAGACAGACCTGCCACTGGCCAAGCCTAAGCCAATCAGCAATGGTGGTAGCGTCTCTGTGATAACGTGTTCAAGAAAGCGAAAAGTTATTGCACAGCAATAATTTCAGTGTGAGAGAGGAGTGAGAATATTGAAAGTCAGTGAAGAAGGAGGGGGAGGAGGTGCTTCAGGCACAGGGGCAGCAATTCCTCTGTAACCTGTGGTGAAGACCATGGCAAGGCAGGTTGTCTCTCTGCAGCCCATGGGCAGTGGAGCAGACAATTGCCTAGACCCTGTGGAGGACCCCACACTGGAGTAGATGGATGCCTGAAGGAGGCTGTGACCCTGTGGGAAGCCTGCACTGGAGCAGGCTTCTGGCAGGATCTGTAGACCCGTGGAGAGAGAGGAGCCCACGCTAGAGCAGGTTTGCTGCTAGTGACCCCATGGGGGACCCATGCTGGAGCAGTCTGTTCCTGAAGGACTGCACCCCATGGAAAGGACCCATGCTGGAGTAATTCCTGAAGAACTGCAGCCCAGGGGAAGGACTCATGCTGGAGAAGTCATGGAGGACTGTCTTCCGTGGGAGAGGCTCCACATTGGAGCAGGGATAGAGAGTGAGAAGCCCTCCCCCTGAGGAGGAAGGAGCAACAGAAACAACAGTGTGATGAACTGACGGTAACCTCCATTTCCTATGCTCCTGTGCTGCTGGAGGGAGGAGGTAGAGGAATCTGGAATAAATTTAAGCCCGGGAAAGAAGGGAGGGGTGGGGGGAAGTTGTTTTAAGATTTGGTTTTATTTCTCATTACTCCCTTCTGAGCTGATTGGTAATAAATTACATTTTTTTCCCCAAGTTGAGTCTGTTTTGCCCATGACGGTAAATGCTGAGTGGTCTCCCTGTCTTTATCTCAACCCACAAGCCTGTTATACTTTTTTCTCCCCTGTCCAGATGAAGAGGTGGAGTGATAGAGAGGCTTTGGCAGGCACCTGGCAGCCAGCCAGGGTCAACCCACCATACTCTTCAAACCCATTTGGCATTAATTTCATACTTATGAATAAAAGAGCTAGGCAATGCTGATCAGGTCAGCAAAAAAACACAGCGTTTTTAAGAATTTGTCATAATTGTTGTGGGTTTTTTTCCTGTTATCTGTAACTGTGTCAGGATCTTACCCCTCCTCCAAATGTTTTTGTGCTAGGTAATCAGCTCTGAAGTAATGATTTCTGGGGAAAAAGCTATTTAAAAAGCTTAAGCCAGAAGACAGTAGTAAGAGATGTCAAAAAAAACCAAAACCCACTAAAAAGTCCTCCAACTCATTCTCAGAAGAATACTAGTGCTTTTGTGCTTTGGAGCAATGACTGTCTTTGAGTCAGCTCAATGAAACTACTCAATGTTGGCAGAATTAACATACATCCAATTAGAAAATAATCATTCTCTCTTGAGAAATGTTGAAAACAATGCATGGTTTTCATTTTAGTAAATAAAAATATATTTTCTTTATGTGTTGGCAGAGGAAAAAAAAAAAGTCCTGAGTTAAAAGTCTCAGAAGCTTCTGTTCTCAAAGATTTATGAATTTTAGCAAGTGCTCACTTCAAAAGATGATAAATGTCCTTATCAGTGTGCTCCAACCTCACAGGATTTCTTTTGTGCATTCTCGGTCCTCTGGTACAAGTCTCCTTCAGGTTCATACAATGCTAGGCTGCCAGACTTTTGAGCCTTAGGAAAGTGAACGTCATCAATTCTCTCTGGTATGCTGAAAGCTGCATTAGTCTGTGCTGGATAACACTCGGATTTCCAGTTTCATGACTGTTCAAAACTTTGCGTTCATAGGCTATACTCGTGAGCAAGATCTCATGAGTCAAGACTGTTCTTTGATAAAACATGCAATGGGAATGTTGAAAAGGTCACTCCTAGCATTTCTAAGACAAACAATAATAACAATCTTAAATCTGCCTAATAACAATCTTAAATACCTGCCTTTTCAGATAAATTTGTCATAGCTAAGTGGTTTGCCAGCTTTCTGAAACTATAGCCTTTACTGGAAGCATAAAGAAAAAAAGAATATCTTGAAATATTAGTGTCTTTTATTGTGACATAAATAATACACTGCGTTTGTCATTGTTTAATAATTTTTCAAGTATTACTAGTACTGCTATTAAATAGGTATAGCAGTCAAGTCAATAAAGTTTAAGAGACAGATAGATGTTGTCCTTAGGGATATGTTTTAGTAGTGTTGGTAGAGCTGGGACAAAGGTGGAGCTCGATGATCTTGAAGGTCTGGAAGGTCTCTTCCAAATGAAACTATGTTCTATGATTCTATGATCCTAAACCCAGCAAGTTTGTATATGCATTTACTAATCAATCCATGGTTTTGAAGAAATTCCCTAACTCAATTACAAACAAAACCAAGGTCAATAGCCTGTGTATAGAAAAGAATCACAAAAAGAAAAGTATCAGTGTGAATGGAATCTGAAAGACAGTACCAGAATTTTGCTATGGATAAAATATTGATCTATTGTGCACTGATCACATTTGAAACAGAGAATGTGTGAGTAGTAAAAATCTAAATTTTCATATCTTCTCCTAGTGAATGTTTAGCATTGTTTCATACCAAGTTTTTAATCTTTATAATGTGTCCTGTTAATTCTGTGTCTTCTGAGTATTTTTGTAAAAATGCTTTGTGGCATTACATCAAAAGCACTGGGAAAATCCAAATATATGAGACCAACATAATGGCCATTTTCAGTTTGGACTGGTAAACCATTTAAAAAATTTTTAAAAGAGTATTTCTGACGTGTGTCTTGGTCTTGTGTAAAAGTAGTTTTAAGTGAATCACATTACAAACGGGAACTTAAATCAGTATACTGTTTGGATGGAGTGGAGTTAATTTTCTTTATATTAGCCCATACAGTTCTGTGTTTTGGATTTGTGATTGAAACAGTATTGATAACACACCAGTATTTCAGCTGTTGCTGAACAGTGTTTGCACAGTACTGAGTCCTTGATTTCTCACACTGCTCCTCAATGAGTAGGCTGAGTGTGGACAAAAGGTTACGAGAGGCAGAGCTGAGCCAGCTGAACCAAAAGGATATTCCCATACGATAACGTCATGCTCAGCAATAAAAACTGAGGGGAAGATTTTCCAAAGTAGCCTTTGCACGCAGACTATGTGGGCATCAGTCTGCTGGTGCAATGTGGTGAGTAATTGCCTTTTCATCACTCAATTGTTTTGGTGGTATTTTACCCTTTTTTCTTCATTTACTAAACCTATGAGTTTTTGTCATGTTTGTTTTTCCTACTTTCTCCCCAACCCTGCTGGGAGAAGGGGGGAGTGACTGGATAGGTACTTCGCTGCTGGCCAGAGTCAACCCACACACTCAGAAGTATTGTAACAGTCATAAGTAGTCAAGGATGACTGCTGTGGTGGCAGCGTCTTAAGTTCAGCCTATGTTTGTGCAATATCATTGGTCTATGAACATAAAAGAAGGTCTCACCACCACTTGAAATATTGATGAAGATCAATATTGCACCATTTTCCTAACATGCTTCAAATAGGCCTATATTGTCACTCATTTTGATGCTCAGTTACTGCCTACTTGTGGCTAATGGTTCAAAGGAGTATACTAACCTCAGTTAAAGATGTCTTTGGGGAAGTTTTGGGCACTTTCTAAAGCAACACTGTTTCCTTCAACTCACCATAGTCACCGCTTGGGAACTGACAGTGTCTGTTCAATCTTTGTACACAGCCTGCAGCAGCTGGACCTTCACTGGCAGTACATCAGTGCCCTTGTTCTCCCTTCTCAACATGCAGAAAGCCATCAGGCTGCAAGACCCCATTCCTGATCATCTTACCACATGTACCTCACCTGGAACAGAACAAGCAAGTTTTTCCAATCAGTGGGTATTTCTTCTGTACCACTCCTGTTCTAACATTCAAATAATAGCACAGTAAGACAACATGTTAACATCTTGTGGTGCTTTGGTGCCTGGTGGGGTTTTGGCGAGGTTTTGATATTGGGGGGAGGGGGCTACGGAGGTGGCTCCTGTAAGAGGATTCCAGAAGCTTCCCCGGCTCCAGTTTCGGACCCGCCTCTGGACAAGACCAGGCCAACGGCGCCTCTGCGAATAACTATTTAAGAGTGAAAGAAGCGGTTGATTTTGTCTTGTTGTTCTGTGTGTGTTGGTGAGCGAAGGGCGATGGGAGAGAGACAGCCCTGCGGACACCTGGTCAGTGAGGCAGGGGAGGGGCAGCTGTGATGGAGCAGAGGTTCCCCTGCGGCCCGCGGTGGGGTGGCGGCTGAGCCCCTGCAGCCCCTGGAGCCCAGCGGTGGCCCAGAGGTCGCCCTGCAGCCCACAGAGTGCCCCGGGCCGGAGGAGCAGGGACCGGGCCCGGAGCAGAGCGCGACTGCGGCCGCGCTGGAGCCGCCCGTCGGTGGGAGGGCGGCAGCCCCGGGAGGGACCTGCGCTGGGGGGTTCTGGGGAGCTGCGGCCCTGCGGGAAGGACTCACGTTGGGGCAGTTCCTGGAGGGCTGTCTGCCGGGAGAGGGACCCCGCGGTGGGGCAGGGGAGGGCTGCGAGGGCCCCTCTTCCTGAGGGGGAAGGAGCAGCGGGGACACCTTGTGCCGGCCGGACTGTGACCCCCATTCCCTGCCCCCTGCGCTGCTGGGGGGGGAAGAGGGAGCAGAGCTGAGCCCGGGGAGACCGGAGCGGGGTGGGGAGAGGGGGAAGAGGTGTGTTGTATTTCAGACCTGGTTGTATCTCTCATTCTCCTTCATGGTGGTGGTTGTTTGTATTAAATGTGTGTTGTTATCCCCAAGTTGAGTCTGTGTTTTGCCCGTGACCATGACTGGTGAGTGAGTCCACCCTGTCATTTGTCTCAACTCTTAAGGCCTTTGGGTTGTATTTTCTCTTCCCCATCCTTCAGGTGACAGGGTAGGGGTGAGTAAGCATCTGTGTGGTGCTTTTGTTGCCAGATGGGTAGGCTCAAACCACGACACATGTCTTTTGTATAGTGGAGAGCTTGACTCCAGTGTACCTGATTAAGACCTTCCACAAACCGTAATTACTTTCTGGATACAAGAGGCTACCTCTTGCTAAATATAATCATGATCATTCCAAGCACACACAAAAGAAGTAAACTCCTTTGTAATCTGAAATTTCAGTTTCACTAGTGTATGCATAATGAAGAACATACCTCCTTAGCATGGTTCATATGCAATCTTGTTTTTTCTGAAATTATTCCTTAAAGCAAAGCTGATTCCAAAGCCTGAAAATCAGTGTGTATTTGGATACAATCTTAATACACAGAAGCTTCTGAATTATCTGCTCAGGAGTTTCAGAAAGTGAATGCTGACTAGAAAGTCTAAAAGAATCCCTACTATTTGAATGTGAATTATGATGACCAGTCTAAGATCATAAATTTCCTTCACTGAATCTGTTGAGTAAAACAGTTCAAACAGCACATGCCAATGACGCATCCCTTTTTATACTAATACAATAATCATTATGTTAATACATTTCTGACTTAAAGTATATATGAGAGCTCATTTGAAATGAAAATTAGTTCCTCTAGAAACACACAGTACAACACATAACACAACTGAAATCAAGCAATATTAAAAGTATTTGGTACATTGCTGCTTAATATCTTAGTAATTTATGGTTAGTCCTTTTCCTCCTATACTCTTGGTAAGTGTCTTTATTTCATTCACTAAGCCATAAACTACCTGAGCCCTAACCTGCCAGCATTGAACCGTTGTATATACTGTATTATAGTCAAGAAAATAATTGATTCCTATTCTAGGAAAAAAAGTGCATAGACTCGATGATTGGCCACCATTAGGGAAAAGAAGGTCAGCAAAAGACTGAAAATGCGTATGTTAGAAAAAACATAGAATCACAGGATCGCAGAATGGTAGGGGTTGAGTGATGGTACAATTCCCTCTCATTCCTGGGCCACTCGATACTTGATGTGATCACCCCTCCCTGCGTCGCTCGCATACCAACCTAGGGCAAATGAGGCATGGCCTGCAAAAGGTAGTGTACCAGAACTTTGAGGCTCCTGCATTAACATACATGGCCCCTGCCCCTTCTATTGTCTGGAAGCAGTGATGCCTGAGAGTCCAGTACATCTGTATGTAGGTTGTGCGCAGCATACCAGAGCATTAAGGCACCCTCTTCACATACCTGGCCCCTGCTTCCCCTATTGTTTGAAGAACAATAGTAACAAACAGGTCTAGCACATCTGCACCTGGGTTGTGGCCCAAAGGGAAAGGTACCAGAACTCCAGTATCTAGCCAGTTCTGGGCCTGTGCAACTGGTAGAAAGGACTAGAACATTATCCAAGTTGGGCTGAAACCGAAAAGTACCTGACAAAAGTCAATTATCTCAGACCCTGTAAACAGCGACTGCAAGTGAGACCCTTTGAGCTCTCCTGGATCACAGTGGGCTGTGACCAGCATCACCCCAGAACTGGAACATATCTCGGGCAGAAACCCCTTAAGGACCATCTGCTGACAGAGCTGATGACTGGCCAAGGTGAGAAGTCAACCTTCTTGAGGTTTGAAATTAACGGGCCTTCAGGCAAAGATATGGGGAATAGGAATAACAGTTCTTTACTAATATATATATATATAACACAAGGCAAGGAAAAAACAAACAACCTCAAATCATTGCCCATTGAGGAATCCTGATGCATTGTAAGTAATTACTCCAAAACTCGAAAAGGGAAATTCTAACTATAGGTTAGCCTCCAGTCTTCACCTTTCTACCTATCTATGTGTTTATCTCTCTGTCTATGTGTGATTGTGTTATGTACATATATCTGCTTTGATATAGGATACCTTGTAATAAGTCGGTGTGATTCCTGTCATTCTCAGATCTGTAACAAGGTTGCTTTTATAATGATGATATATTCTACTAAATTCCGTTATTAAACTTTAAATCAGTGTCCTGGGTTACAGTGTAAAATGTGCCAAAAGGAAAAAAAATATTCTATTACCATCTTCAGGAGCTGTTGAGACCAGGTGGGGCGGTGCTCCCTGCCTCCCCCCTCTGGACTATCTCCTGTTAATGGCCCATCAAGGAACTGCCTCAGACTCCCCATCCCATTGTGAGATGCTCCGCCCGGGGAGGGGGGGGAAGGGGCCAAGCAGTCCATGCCGAATAAAAACTGAGATTTCAAACACCCTAGCAGCTTTCTTCCACTGGATTCCCAGAGGAGTTTTTCCCCCCACTGGAGTTCCAGAGGACAAGAGCTACCGGCCTACCACTGGACCTTTGGAGGAAGACCTCTTTTACCTGATTGCTGCTTCAACAGCACTACATCCATTGCTTCAGGAGGACTGCAGCCATCATCTTATCGGACTGCTACCGCCACCCTAACAGGGTGTCAGGTTGTATTTCTGACTCTGTCAGTGTAAACCAGGGGGTTGTTTGTTTTTTCCTTGCCTTGTGTTATATATATATATATTAGTAAAGAACTGTTATTCCTATTCCCCATATCTTTGCCTGAAGGCCCGTTAATTTCAAAATTATACTAATTTGGAGGGAAGGGGGTTGCACTTTCCATTTCAAGGGAGGCTCCTGCCTTCCTCCACAGTCATCTCTCTTTCAAACCAAGACAATCAGCTAATGATTAAGTGCTGCTAAAATTCAACCTTTTGATCTACTTCACACCATTAATAAACTTCAAATTGTTGCTAAATCATAACCGTGTGAAAATATTCCATCTGCGATGGGTTGGAAGGGACCTCTGGAGATCATGTAGTCCAACCTCACTTCTAAAGCAGGTTGCACAGCGATTGCGTCCAGGTGAATTAGTGACACACCACAGATTTTGTCTCATGTTTTCCAGAATTTAGACAGTATAGATGAGAGGAATAGTAGATACATGAAAGATGAAATTTCATTGTTGCCAGTGGAAAAAGGGTCTTTAGTTGATGTAGAGCACATGCTCTGGTTTCTGGGTTCTGCTGAAGACCTTCATAGACTGACTTTAACAATAAGATGTTCATGTACCAGATAGAGGTTGTAACAAAAAAGTCATGCAATTTCAGTTGCTAAGTAAAGACAGTTTATAGCTTTTTATTTCCCATGCCCTTATGAAGTAACCCTACATAGTAGGTTTCTTGTAATTTTCCACCCTGAACAATCACAAAAGAAAGGGAAAGGAATGACATGCCTTAACTAACACCTCAGTAGAAGGTAAACAATAAAAATAGGGTAAATATGATCACCAGAAGATGAAAATGATAACCACAGAGGCAGTTGAAACTGGGAGTGGATTTTTAGATATGACTTGATAAGACTTTTAAACATAGAGGGACATGGGATCAAAAAATTATATGTATTGACACATAGTATATTCTTTGCTCGAGTGGGTTGCTTTGCACTTGGAGAAGCTGGTTCAAAGTCACTTAAACTCAATAAGTTATCATTTAAAATACTTTTTTTTACTGCTAACACTGTAAATGAATAGCATAGATATCTTACATACGTTTAGATGCTGGGAGCTCTGAGCAGATTAACGCTGAACAGACTGTGACACACGTGCAGCATGCCATGAAGACTGTCCATAGCAGAGATTTACCTCTTTCTATAATTCAAGCTATTGTAAGATTTTCTTTGCAAGGGAACAACTCTATTCATTTTTATAGTTAAAGAGAAATTATGTTCTTACAAGAACTTCTTGCTGTGCTTTTAAATAAAGGCAAGGCTACACTGGTACCAAGTCAGAGCTGCCTGCTGGCTCCTCTGTTGCTGTAAGGCGGCTGAGGTTATCCTGCAGCCAAGGGATCTGTGCAGCACAACACAGCCTGAACACACTGCATGCGTAGCTCCATGCAGCACAGCACTGGTCTTTGCATACTCAAGTTAACTGTATTGTGGATCCCTAACTTCTCCATGTACAATGATCTTCTGCTCAGGATTGCTAAAGGAATCATTTGCTGGTATGATTTTTGGATAAAATTTGAGTAGTTAAAAGAGTTTTGGAAAAACATAATTGACATTGAAATTACCTGCCCAACAAGAGATGAGAAACAATTTTTAAAATTCCTAAAAGACAGTATTTCCTTTTAAAAGTAGTTTTAGTTATTCAAGCAAATTGTCTCTTTTTCTGTTTTGCAGAACAAATTCAAGTAAATTATCTCTTTTACTGTTTGTACTTTTTCTTTTTTTTTTTTTTAATTCTGAGTTTCTATTTCATTGGAATGCACTTTGATCAAAAGTAAGCTCTTGTCAGGAACAGAGAGGGTTTATTATATCTCCAGGCTCTCTACAATGTCATTAAGAACAATACTGTACTGTAGTTGTTGTAAGAAAATGGCATTTTCTTTTCATTTTAGTACCTGAGAACCAAAGAAGTGAGATTGACAGATCTAGAAACTGAAATACTATATCCAGAGCATTCATACAGCACAGCCAGAGGCTATGGAAGCTTCCTAAAATTGTTGTATCCAACACTGGATCTGAACAATTACTATCTTTAGCGACAAGAAAGAGTTTGCATTCTTATTTTGGTTACTCTGCTGAGAATGCAAGATGTCCCTTCTCACATTTCCTGTTACACAGATAGTTGTGCATAGACTAGTTTACCAAGGTCATTGATTTAATTTTCATATTGAAAGTACCCATTTTAATGGCTACAAATAATCTGGATTCGAAGCCCTATCTGTAGCTATTTGATATTTCATGTAATTGGCCTGTAACATACCTCTCTGTACAATTGAAGTGCTTATCAGCAAAGACTTTGCTTGTTATCAGCTACATTAGTTAAATAGCTTGAAAATTGTGCTTTCATTTGAATGTTCATTATTTGTTCAATTTACCTCTATCTCAGTGTAAGTTATAGGCCTATCAATTCTAATTGACTTTATGAAACATGTTATGACACATATGAAGGCAATCGTCTAAAAACTATCTTCTCCTTTACCTTATAATTCTGTCATTTTACTGGCTACTCACTGTGCAGCAACTACTAAAAATACTAAGGTATGGGACAGATATCATTCAAAATCCATGACGAATTTCTTCAGAAATAGCAAAAACATTTCTATAAATATAAATTTTGTCACTATGTAGATATTCTAGTTTTATTTTAAACTTCTAATTAAACTAATTAAACCAGTACAATAAATGACCCATGAGATTAGTGACAATCCATGAGATTTTTGTTGTATTTTTTCTCCCCTTTCTTTTTGATGAGGGGGAGTGATAGAGCATCTTAATGGGTATGTAGTGGTTAGCCAAGGTCAAACCATCACATTCTCCTAATTTCTGTTCTTAGGACTCTCCGAAGGTTGTTTGCTACCATATTTATGGTACTTCACTGGCCACCGTCTGCCTTTGGTTGTTTGGAGTCATGAGCTATTCATGGTCCTGATACAAAAGGAATGCTATATGCATAGAGAAAGCAGTTGATTATGTTTACTACCTGCCCTAGAGGGTCTCTGGACTGAGTTTCTCTGGTGCCTGTTCTTTCTTCTCAGAAACAAGCAACTCTATTAAATAGAGACTGAGAAAATTTCCTTTATGATTTTCCTGGGCTTTTTATTTGATTTGAGTATCATTGGCACGATATCATGTGACCCTGACATCATTGACATGTTGCGTGAAGCCCAGCACAGAGCTTACTGCTAGATTACATGAATTACTCTTTCAACTAGCCTGATTACTATCTATCTGGATTGGGATCATAGGTAAGTGTAAGGCATGAAGCCCTTCATTTGATATAGAGGATTTATTCTCTAGGTGAGGAACTGGACTTCTTAAATACCAACAAGTGAGACATGCCCGTGTTCGAGACTCAATAACTTTTAAGTGGATAATCACAAAGCCACAGTTCTGCTTCATAATCTGCTATGAAGCAGGCTACAAATAGAAGATGCAGTTTAGCAGGGAGGAGAGAGTTTCATCTTCAACTCAAAGCTGACCTACCATAAATTAATAAATTACATGTTTGCTTATCAGAGATTGGCAGAGTACTGTCTTTGCTCAGACCTTGTTTTCCCCCAAATCTCTGGGTACATGGAAGTGAGCAGAGGCAGAGTTAACTGGTACATATTCAGGGACTGTAACAACCACAAAAATGTAATGATGCATTGTACATAGAACAGAAAAAGACAAGACACAGTGCTTTTATGGATACTCTGTTTTGTAACTGTGCCATGGTGCGGAGCTTAACCTATAGGCTTTAAGAATGTCAAAAAGTACTATAAAAGCTAATTAAAAGAATGATTCCTTTCATGAGCATTGGAAGGTCTTGCTAGAGGCAAATTTGATGTGGAATGACTCAAAAAGAAATAACAACAAAGATTTGTTCAACAACAAAATTTCTGGAACATATTAATTTAATATTTAGTATGAAGTTCAGTTAGCAAGATTTAAAATATCTTTCAGCAAATATGGCAAATACCAGATGCCAAAACTTCATTAAAAACTATCTGTTTAAATCATTCCTTTGAATGACTCCTTCTTTGTTATTTCAGAAGGATGGTTTCTAGGCACAAGAATAAGAAATGCTACACTTCACATAATAAAAGAAGATTGCATCATACAGATAAAAAGCCATTAAAAACAGCAGAAAGAAACAGTAAATAGACATCATGATGATAAATGTTAGTTCAAAAAATACAGCCCAAATACAATGCATCTGTTTGAGAATGCTAACCCAGATACTATAGAATTTTTTAGTCTTCTGAATTCCTCACAGCATTCAAGTTAATATTTTCATTTTCAAGGTGCACTAGTGCCACTTTCAGACACATTTCAGTGACACTCCCTTCTGAAAATGTGTTATGGAAGTAAGAAAAAGCAGAAAGTGTAATATGAAGAAAGAAAGGGACAAGTTCAGAGGAAAAAAATCTGGTCTCAATCACATTCTTGTTTTCTTGATTGCATATATATCTTTAAATTTTACGTTCAGTTTTATTGGGGGGGGGGGAGGAAATAGGAAGGAGAAAAAACCCATGCCTTAAAGAAATAATAGAATTTAATGAATACCTTCTTATTGCCTATAGTTAAGCAATTGTTATTTCTATGGGCTTGATCATGCAATTTGTTCATGATTGGTTATACCAGTGAAGAACAAGCTATTTTCAGGACAGGCCAATGCTCTATACTCCATGTTGAAGAAATAAAGCACGGGCAACTGTATGATACAACAGAACTTTTTGGTTATTTCAGAGTTGGAGGCAGATACACTTTTGACAAAACAAAGATTGCTTTGTCTCTTCCAAGTTACAACTCACTTCACATTATATTTTAATGCTTACAAAAAATTACAACTAAACAGCTGATGTATTCTAACATGCTCATTTTATATGCTAAGCTTTTCCTCTCTGTCAGGGGTTGCAGTCATGTATTGTATAACATTATATGCTTTCAGACTTGGCAGTTGTGGAGCTACTGAGCTTACCTTCATAATTAATTGAATATTTAAAAAATATATTCCTCAATTGTAAAATATTATGTACATAAATATCATACTTTTTTTCCCCACCTTCACAACAGAAAGAGAAAAGGCAACTCTCACAGCCCATATAACTCTTCCTTGAGGCATTTCTGAAGAACATACTGGGTAACTGCTTTGAGGTTTGATTTTACATGAAAATACTCATTTGCCCTCATACAAGCCAAAAAGATCCAGTGACTTGAAATTTCTGGTGGGGTGGCTTCTCCCACGTGAAAAAACAAAATAGCTTTCTACATCCATAGTAGAGATAGCATTGACTAGTTTAAGGGTTCTGACTGCAGAACAGATATCCTTTTGTAAAAAACAGATTGATCCAGGGATTGTGACTGCTCCGTGACTTCACATACACTGAACCCACAAGGAGGGAGTTACTCTCTTCCCTTGAACACCAGCAGTTTTGTGAAAACCACAAAACCCTTTTATTCTAGTAGGTTCAGGAAGACAGAGAACTCCCCCATGTCTCCAGGATAAACGAATCTCCTGTGCAAGCCAGGTACCCCGAAAGTGTTTTATCACAAGTTGTTCTGTGAGTGGAAATGCAGTAGCTCTGCAACACCTGGCTAATTAACAGAGCAGCTGGGAGCCGTATGTGTGCTCAGCCCAACATTTAGATATTCAAAGTTCAAAAGTCACCTCAAAGAGCTGAAGGTTGTGACAGATTGGAGCTGGCCTTCATCCATGTGTTCATTTCCCTTGCTCAGGGATGCCTGGCATCATAACAGTGAGTGCGAAGAGACCAGTAATGCATTAAAGAATATTCTTAAGTGCTACTTTATATTGGTATACAATTATAAACAATTGTAGTACTGCTATAGTGAAAAGGTTTTACCCTTACACTGCATTGTTTGAGTGTTTCTCAGAAGAACTACATTAGCTCAGTGGAAGTTGACAGCTTTGGACATAATCTCTCATCCAAAAGAGTAATAACAATTGTACAATTTCTTCTGTTTGACTTAGAAAGATTTCTAAATATTAAAGCAGCAGACCTATGTAACATTAAATATAAGCTTTGCTACCAGGAGAAAAAAGTATAGCTCTAGATTCACACACTTAAAACTCCCATTGACTTTATTACCATTAGTTTTCAATTTCTTTGTCTTCTGGGTCAGTGTAATGACAGGTAATGGTATTTTATGATTAATAAAAGCATAATTTATTTGACATTTCGCATTCATTTTATTTACTGTGAATAGAGTTTATTTGCTCTGTTGAATCTTACACAGAAAGTAAAAAGTAGGAAGATGAATTCCTCCATGGGAGAAGAGAGCCATCTAAGCTTAAAATTTTATTCCTTCTTCAGTCAGGCCCTAAAGTGACTTATAGGCCTGCTGCTGTGGTGGTTTTCAGAGGAAAAACTTTGTAATTGGAGATCCTGGAAATAATTTTATAATCTACACATAATACATTGAGACTTTTGTTTCAGAACATTGTACACTGCACCATTTTGAAATTTTTTGTGGCCTATGGGACTATTTCTTTCCAGAATCACACCGTTACTGAAGCTCTTTATGATAGCCATAAAAGATTTTGATGTACATTTTTGTCTTCAAAGCTTCATCACAAGATAAGAGGAAATATGACTGCAGAACAATCTAAAATGTTTACATTACCTAGCCCATGAACATTTGAATTTCCAGCCTAAATGACCTTCCCTTTTGCAGTGAGTTGACCTTGGCTAACCACTAGGTGTCGACTAAACCACTCTATCACTTCCCCTCATCCACAAGAAAGAGGAGAAAAAATACAACAGAAATCTCATAAGTCGAGAAGGACAAGGAGATCACACACCAAATACCATCACGAACAAAACAGACTCAACTCAGAGAAATAAATTTGATTTATTGCAATTTAATAAGAGAGTAGAATAAGGAGAAATAAGAACAAAACTAAAACCCCTTCCTCTCACCCTCCCTTCTTCCCAGGTTCAACTTGACTCTTGTCTTTTCTACCTCCTAGAGCAGTGCAAGTGGATAGTGAATGGAGGCTGTGGTCAGTTCATAACACTTTTTCTCTGCCGCTCCTTCTGCCTCACACTCTACCCCTGTTCCAGTGAGGGGTCCTACCCATGGAAGACATTCCTCCATGAACTTCTCCAATGTCGGTCCTTCCCATGGGCTGCAGTTCTTCAGGAATTACTCCCGCGTGGGTCCTTTCCATGGGGTGTAGTTCTTCAGGAGCAGACTGCTCCAGCATGGGTCCTCCATGGGGTCCCAAGACCTGACAGAAAACCTGCTCCAGTCTGGACTCTTCTTCATGGACCACAGGTCCTGTCAGAATCCTGCTCCAGTGCAGGTTCTCCACGGGATTGCAGCTTCCTTCAGGGCATATCTACCTGCTCCAACATGGGGTCCTCAACAGTGGATATCTGCTCCACAGTGGACTTTCATGGGCTGCAGAGGAGTCACTGCTCTAGCACCTGGAGCACCTCCTCCTTCTCCTTCTTCACCTTGGTGTCTGCAGAGTTGTTCCTCTCACATATTTTTACTCCTCTCTCTCAGGTGCTCTTGTGCAGCATTTATTTTACGCTTTCTTAAATATATTATCACAGAGGTGCTACCTACATCACTGCTTGGCTCGGCTTTGGATAGTGACAGGTCTGCTTTGGAGCTGGCTTGCACGTGGGGGAAGCTTCTGGCATCTTCTTGCAGGAGTCACTCCTGTAGCCCCCCCTACTACCAAAACTTCACTGCGTACACCCAATACACCTTTATTATATATTTGTGACATAGCTAAGTCAACTGTGAGAAAGGAGGGTATACTTGCAAGGTTGCTAGCCATGGTGATCAGTTCTGCTTATCACTTCCAAGACTTCTGAAATAGTACACAAATCAATAACTTCATGCTTTGCAGCCCATGCGTAAAGCAGAGGGACTTGTATTTCCTTACTTTTTTGTATTATTTCCATGTGAGGATTATTTCATAAAGGTTTGTGAGATACCTCATGAGTATGATAAACCTGTATTAGAGAACAGACTACTTAAACATAAAATAAAATAAAATAAAATAAAATAAAATAAAATAAAATAATAAAATGAAATAATAAAATAACATACAATACAATACAATACAATACAATAAATTCTCAACTACGTACCTTGATTTCATTGTATCTCTCTCTTTGCTGTGACAGGTTGTATACTACATGAGCATAGTGTTTGTCTTGATTAGTATTTGTAAATCTGAGAGTTTCCAAAGGTAAGAATCTCATGTAGGGCAGAATAATGATGCTTTAAGTTTATTTTAGGCTAAGGACAATGTTTGGCTTTACATACCTGTTCTCTACAGATGTTTTCCATTTTATTAGCTGTGAATAATCACTTATAATAACAAGAAAAGCAACAGCATGACAACTGCAGCATGCCAACAATTAATTTGGTCAGGCATCTCCCTGATCACAAATAACAAAATTAGTTTGAGAATACAAAACTCAAGATGTGTGAGATGGAAGAATTCTAAAGAATTAGAAATAATTCTCATGAAAATTAATGAGAATTAAATTATTGTCCCAAACTACTATAACTTCTATTATTACTTAATATTCCAGTGTCAGTTTGATGTAACCTTATTCTTTTTCCTTATCAGTCAGTCAACTTTATTATGGGGTAATATGAAAAGTTACTGGTAGACCAAACTGCTTTAGAGCAATTCAAAGAATGGGACAGAAAAAACCTAAGATGCAATACTTCTAGTGAATATGTTTTGATATGTTATTTTAATTTATGGTTTTATTACATACAGTACCTGGAGCACCTAATCAGACTGTGCAAACATGCAGTTTTTACATTTGCTGCACTGTGTTTGGGTCTTGTAAAAGAACTGAACCATTCAAAATTAATTATAGGACATAGAATCCTTAATCCTTTTGAACTTGGGGAAAAATTGTTACGCAGTATAACTCCTCCAAACCCAACATCATCATTAACAGGAACTTCCAAAAGTAAGGAGTACTTACAAGACAAAAATAAAAAATATAAATAATATTAAATATTACTACCATTGAACACAATTCTAATTATAATGCAAAGACTAGAAATGAAAACTGAAAAGCTAGAAAATGCAAAAATGAATTTTTAATTTCAAGACCCTGTGTACATCTCTTAGTATATAAACTACACATTTTTTGATCACCTATATTTTTTTGTTTAGCCCTCTCTTCACTGATAATTGGACTAATATGTACTCAATAAACACATATATAGGCCTGATTTTATCTCATTGTTTATTGTTTGCCATCATGCTTTAGGTGATAGTACATACTCTTCAAACTCCAACATAAACATTACATTATCAGTTTTCTAGGAGTTTTTCAGTGGTAATAATCAGTACAATGTTTTCAACACTCATAGTATTAGTATATTTTATTGGCTTACTGTCTTCTTAGGGAGCTTATGGGGGCAGGAGAAGAACATATACAACCAATTTACAGGTGAGGATCATAAAAACTCAGATCAGAGAACCCCATAATTCAAATTTCCCATCCATTTGGAGTAAGTTGTTTTTAATTTTCTTCATTTGTAAAGCTGTAACATTGCTATTCCTATCTGACTAGCAAGAAATTCATGTTTCTATTGAAATAATTATTTTGTTCAGTGAGAACTACTCATTCCTAGCTGTTTAGGCTGAAGCATTTCAGAATAGTTACCATTTATATGGCTTACGCTGTCAATTAGCTACTATCATTAAATTTCAGGATTAACATTTTAAATACATTTATGGAGAGAAAGGTAGTTTGTCTCTGTTTCAGAGTCATTAACTCAGGTACCTAAAGACTGATAAAGGTGACATTATATCAATTTTTTATTGGTTCAAACTTGGAGAAGGCAAGGAGATTATGAACATTCAATTTTAAATAAGAGCTAAAGATCTGCTATATGGATGTAAGAATGTCAAACTGGGATAAACACATGACATTTCAGGACTGGGTAAACACTTCTTAAACCATCTTTTTGCTTCTTGTTTCTCAGCCAGTTTACAGTCTAGGAAAAAAAAATAGCAACCAAGAAATCAAACAGAAAATGCCCTCTTTAAAACTCCTCATAGATACAGGCACAATCATATCTTCCCCATGGTTCATCCTGAATCTATTTGAATTTTAGCCTTGAGGCTTGCTCTTGCATCTGTGCTTTGAGTTATGCCTTGCAGAGCTGTTCACCTAAGATATTACATGCCGTGATTACCAAACAATTTACCTGTTTTTACTTAAGACTCAATTTGCCTCTTTTTTACTTCTTTCCATTTTCAATACTTGGCTTATTTTACACAGCTCACTTTAGTAGACCTATTTTTCCCCCAAAGGGAGATAAGCACTGTCTTCTTATTTGTGTCCCATGGGTTTGTTTGTTTGTATAGTTTTTATTTAGAGTCAGAATAATAAAGCAACTGAACATTTGAACTATTTAGAAGTATCAGTGAATTACTATTTATAACAGTAGACACACATTAGATAAGTTCATACTTATCACAGAATCACAGAATGGTAGGGGTTGGAAGGGACCTCTGGAGAACATCTAGTCCAAACCCCCTGCCAAAGCAGGTTCACCTACAGCAGGTTGCATAGGACTGCATCCAGGCAGGCTTTGAATATCTCCAGAGAAGGAGACTCCACAGCCTCCCTGGGCAACCTGTTCTAGTGCTTTGTCACCCTCAAAGGAAAGAAGTTCCTCCTCATGTTCAAGAGGAACTTTCTGTGCTCCAGTTTATGTAAATTGCCCCTTGTCCTGTCACTGGGCAGCACTGTAAAGAGCCTGGCCCCATTCTCTTGACACCCAGCCTTTGGATATTTATGAGTGTTGATAAAGTCCCCTCTCAGTCTTCTCTTCTCCAGGCTAGAGAGTCCCAGGTCTCTCAGCCTTTCCTTGTAACAGAGACGCTCCAGCCCCCTAATCAACTTCGTAGCCCTCTGCTGGACTCTCTCCAGTAGTTCCCTGTCCCTCTTGAACTGGGGAGCCCAGAACTGGACACAATATTCAAGAGGTGACCTCACCAGGGCAGAGTAGAGGGAGAGGACAACCTCCCTCGACCTACTGGCTGCACTCTTCTTAATGCACCCCAGGACACCATTTGACTTCCTGGCCACAAGGGCACATTGCTGGCTTATGGTCTACTTGCTGTCCACCAGAACTCCCAGGTTCTTCTCCACAGAGCTGCTCTCAAGTAGGTCAACCCCCAGCCTGTACTGGTGCGTTGGGTTATTCCTCTCCAGGTGTAGGACCCTACACTTGCCCATATTGAACCTCATTAGGTTCCTCTCAGCCCAGCTCTCCAGCCTGTCCAGGTCTCTGAATGGCAGCACAGCCTTCTGGTGTGTCAGCCAATCCTCCCAGTTTTGTATCGTCAGCAAACTTGCTGAGGGTGCACTCTGTCCCTTCATCCAGGTCACTGATGAACGTGTTGAATAGGACCAGACCCAGTACTGACCCCTGGGGAACACCACTAGTCACAGGCCTCCAACTAGACTCAGCACCACTGATCACAACCTGATCTCTGTCCTTCAGCCAGTTCTCAATCTACCTCACTGTCCTCTCATCTATCAAATACTTCCTAAGCTTACCTATGAGGATGTTGTGGGAAAGTGTCAAAAGCTTTGCTAAAGTTGAGGTAGACAATATCCACTGCTTTTCCCTCCTCACCTAGCCAGTCATGCCGTCATAGAAGGCTATCAGGTTGGTCAGGCATGATTTCCCCTTGGTGAATCCATGCTCCAGATAATCCTCTTTTCCTCCACTTGTTTAGAGATAACAGCCAGGATAAGCTGTTTCATCACCTTTCCAGGTATGGAGTGGAGGCTGGCTGGTCTGTAGTTCCCCGGATCCTCCTTCTTGCCCTTTTTGAAGACTCAAGTGACATTGGCTTTTTTCCAGTCCTCAGGCACCTCTCCTGTCCTCCATGACCTGTCAAAGATGATGGAGAGCAGCTTAGCAATAACATCTGCCAGCTACCTCAGCGCTTGTGAGTGCATCCTGTTGGGGCCCATGAATTTGTGAGTGTCCAGTCCAGCTAAGAGATCCCTAACACAATCCTCCCTGACCAACGGGCAGTCTTCCTTCCTCCAGGCTTCCTCTCCTACTCCCATGGTCTTTGATTCCTGAGGACCGCCTTAGCAGTAAAGACTGAGGTGAAGAAGGCATTCAGTGACTTTGCCTTCTCCGTATCGTCCATCACCATGGCACCTGCCTTGTTCAGCAGCGGGCCCACATTTTCCCTGGTCTTCCTTTTGCTACTGATGTATTGCTGCTTTAAAATAGAAACAGAAGTTAGCAATGTCCTCGGAGAAGCCATAAGGTATTCAAGTCTAGGTTATCTGAATGAAGAATAAGTTAATCAAAAAGAAATGCCTCTGAGACAAGAGCATGTTTGAAGAAAATCACCTCTTTTGTTTACTGAGATACAATAGAATGTTATTTTAGATTCAGCTGTCCACAAATCATTATTTTGCACTAATAACTAGACTTCATATAAGATGAATTATCATTTTGTATTGAAAAGGTAGAAGGAAAGGAGTCATAAAACCATTTACAAGGGAAAACGTTTCTGACATTCTTTTTTAAAATCTGAGCTGTGAAATGCAGTATCAATGTTCATTACTGAAAGCAAAAGCAAGATAAAATAGAAGGTTTCTATCAAGGTGGCCTTGCTGCATTTATACAAAATGTCTCTTCAAGATATTCAAACAAATTTCAAGAGATTCTTTGGACTGGGAAAAACTTTCTTAAGGTGCCATGATGTCCTCTGTGCTCATGTTGCAGAATTCTCAAATGATTAAAAGATGGGAGTCATCATCCCTAGTGCCGGCCAAAAGAAGGGTTTATTTTTGTGAAAAATTGTCTTAGCTGGCTTCAGTTCCAAAGTATAGTAAAAGAAAAAATTTTTATTATTGACCCTTCCTGGAATCCTGTAAAAGATAAATAGTTTTGAAATTTTAAGAACATATTAAGAAATAACATGGTCTTTTGCACCCTGTAATCTGCTTCCTGAAATTAACATACAGGGTCCCAAATTTGCAATTTTATCTAGCAGTCATGACTGCTATTCATTAAGTTGGGTAGCTTGCTTTTGATCGACACCTAACTGGAGAGCTAAGTGTCCAAGAAAATTTGACTCCCATAATATAGCTGAAAACATTGAAACAGTGCCTGTCCTCTCCATCACAGGGCCACAGAGTCTGATATTTGAGGATTCCTGAGGATTTTCTTCCCACAAGAAGGACAAGGGTAACATCAGGGAAAAAAAAAAAAAAAAAAAAAAGTGTTGTGGTGCATTTGAAGACGCAATGAAATTTTCAAATCCCAGTGAACAAGCAGAGTAAATCACAGCCTGAAATTTGTTCACTGTAAAATGCCAGTTGTATAATGAATGGGACATTGTTAAAAATAGTTTATTTGAGCAAAACAGAAACAAAGAAAAAGGAGAAATTAAGCAGATGATTTTTTATGCAGATAATTTTCACACTTCTGCATTCTGCCAATGATTTTTAGTCATCAAGAGAACACAAAACCCATATGTATGCCACATTCTGCTATCCCTATAAGCTTGGACCCTTTCTGATTACAGAAGAACCAGTAGCAGAGAAAACCATAATAACAGAATGGTAACATAACCTCCCAGACAGTCACTTCTTTACCTGCCAGGGCGTGGTGTTAACTTTATGACAGAAAATATACCATATCACATAAATTGATGGTAATTAACACATATGGTAAATAAAGATATTTCAAATGCCTTGACACATTACATTCATTGCCCATACTGAAGGAGCAATACAAATTACATAGGCTGAAAGACACACTAAACTGCCATAAGAAATTAATTTGATTAGTATCTTGTACTTTAGTTGCATTCCACCCCGGCTAAGCAGGGAGCAAAAAAAAATTAGTTCCCCTGTAGCTTCATAGCAGAGTGGCATATTGTGGAGCAATTTTTCGGCTTTTTGCTGTACTCAAAGCGGCGGAAATTAAACACTGCCCTCTGCTAAATCATTACAAAGGCTTATACATTTTTATAATTTGTGTGTGCTTTTTTAAGATGATCTCAGAAAAGCATTTTGTTAGCATGATTTTATTATGTATTATATAACACCACAGAGACAAGGCAAATGACATTGCTCATTTGCTGTGAAAGGAACTGAGGCATTGGCACCACCTCTTCAGGAAAACTGTGTAGGCTGAAATAATAAAACTAAATAAATTTTACAAGCCCAAAACTCAGCAGTCATTATTTCCCCCACTCATCTAACCTTTCCAATATTTACTTATTATTTTTTAAAAATCACATCTTTCAGTTTGTTTTCTGCAGTTTTTAAGGTCTCATAGTACCAGTAGGTGATATAGTTCATTGTGAGAGCCTGAAGGCAAGAGTTTAAGCCTAAGTACACTTCCCTTTACTTCACCATTCTTTCTAGCCACAGTTGCCTGTGCACTATTACCATGAACTTGCAGCTTTTATTCCTTATTGGAGCTCTGCTGGTTTCTCCCTAACACAATCCCTTAAAGGGTACTTCAGGCAAACATCCACCCCATTTTACATTTGCTAAATTACTACATAATATGAGTTTCATGTTGTTGTTTTTTTGTGGTTTTTTTTTTTTTTTTTAAATCGAGCTTCTGCAAGTTCCCTTAGCTGCACATTTCTTCCTCTGCCTTATCAAAATATACTAATTTACTGCTGATCTTATTAATTACATGTTCTTACATATTTCTTCAGTGACTCAGAAACCATTGTTAAATCAAGTCTTCACAAATTTCTCCATCCTGTTTTATCTACATCTTCCAAGGTAGCCGCAATCATATAGGCTAGTTTATTACTGCCTTTCCAAACAGTGCCCACTGTGGCTTCACTGCACAGCTAATTTAAGTTGCCTGCAATTAGCACTGATGGGATAACTAGAAGACGGAAGAAAAAGTCAAAAGACAGAATGCATGGAAAAAGAGTTCAGAAGGAATAACCTTATCACCTTAACAAAAACCTCAAATGCCAGGAGAGCAATTATACTGTTCAACAAAAGTCTGGCTAGCTAGGGTAATCTGATTCACAATGCATGTTTATTTACAAGTGGTCATGTTAGTATGTGCATTGTAAACTGTTCTGTGAATTCAAACAGTCCAAACAGCCTGATCTAAATTCCGAAGAAAGAAGGAGACACAAACCACAATCAACATTTGAGTCTATAAAGTGCATTATGTCTACATCTATAGACAGGTTTTCATTTCCAATTATATCCCCAGAGAAGCACATGATGTGAACCCCTATCTGATTTTCTATTTAAGGACAAAACTTGCTAAACTCCTAGCTAGCCATTTACCAGTAACTCAATAAAGTCTTAAGAATATACTTGCTTCATTTAATTGACTTCTTTTAACACTTCAGGAGGGCTTCATTGTTCTCCCTCAGTGTGCACTATCCTTTTTCAGCTACTCCATTGCTCAAGGTTTATTATGTGTAATCTCCTTCCCAGTGATTTTCTAGCCTCACACCTTCTCCTTTCCTTGACCTTCTAGACACTTCGTACATCATGTTTCTGCGTTTTCCTTAGGTCATCTTTCAGCTTTACTAATTCTCTGATACTACACTGTCAGACAATACAATTTCTGTATACATCACAAGTTCGGGGCAATATTTGAAAGACTATTTCAGCTACTTCCAAAACAAAGATATTTGCTTTCATCTGCAAAGTCTGGACAAAATTGCCAGTCATTATGAGACAGAGTAACATTTTGAGTAGGGATGGGAAGAAAGCTTTCACAAAAATAAGGCTGTAGTAAAGTCACAGCACATCAAAGCTAACCTGAAATAAACGCTACAGAAATGAAAGCCTTTCCTGTAGTGATGGGATGCTTCCAGTGACATACCACTGAAATGTCAGCATATTTTTCCCTAGTTCTATCCTAACAGCGATTTTATAAAATTGAACAAATATCCTGAGTTTACGATAGCTTTGCATCTGTTTTGCTGTACACTATACAGAAGATGCATAACAGGATTATATGGGCATGATGCAAATAGTATTTAAAAGCCAGGAGACCAATTACAGCTAAAGCAATTAAATACATAGTGTCCCATTAGTGCGAAATATTTCTGACAGAAACGTAGAAACATAAGAATTAACAAAAATACAAGGCAAGCAATTTTATGGGCAAGGTTGTTCTAATATCCTGCCTTGTGAAGAAAAGTGTTACTCTTCAACCTATGGAAGTAATGATGTTTTTAAAACTGTCAGACATGAAGTATCTTATATAACTTTTAGCACTGTCTAGGGAATCATCTATGATTTAGAATTCAATTAAGGACATCTTACAGAGCAGAAAATTTTAGGGTTTTTTTTTCCTTTTTTTTTCCTTTCCTTTTGAGGATCAAATTTGCATCAGTCCTGGAGCAAACAAATACATTTAAACCAGAATGAGTTCTCAAGTTCCAGTTCATGTTGCATTGAGAAGCTGATCTTTTTGATATATTCTTCAAAAATTCAGCAAGTTTACACCATAAAATGTCAGGTGTAAAATATGTCATTTTTCATCTTACTGCTAAATACATAATACAATTCCCTGGGATCTCAGTTTTTGAATAAATATAATAAAATTTCTAAGCCTTCTGAAGGTATGGGGAAGAACCTGGTTTTTTAACTTTCTATTTATTTAGAGCGACAACTTATATCAATATTTGACACTTCAACAGCTGTTTTGAAATAAGACATTTTTCCTATAAAATGGCTAGTCAAACACTTGGGTTGCTACTTTTCTTGATAATTATGAAGACCTTTGTAATATATTTCAGTTGAGATGACGGAACAGTCACAACATAGGGACACCTAGAGAGATGGATCTCTCTTGGAACAAAACCATTCAGAAGATCTGGAAAAAAGTACCAGTGTTAAACTGGACTTCCGTAAGGCATAAATACGATGAAAAGACAAAGAGCTGTGGATTCTGTGGTATATCTTTTGGGGGTTAAATTTAAGAAATGAAATGTTGATCATTTTCTTAAATATCATACCAACATAAGTATTTATTTTTCCTTTAACAGTTCATAGTTTATTTCGTTCTCACTTTCCTTTGAAGAAAGTCTGGCAGCAGGAAAAGAAAGAATATATACTTAATATGCAAAATTATTACCAAATTTACTCTGATTCAGTGATTGAAGCAGAAAAGAAATAGAATAAATCCGTATTAGGGACAGATGTTCTATTTTAGTTACCCATGCTGAAAGACTGCAATCAAAACAAGGAGTCATTTGCCAATGAGAGTTATGAAAACAAGATTCCTTAACAGGCCTTGAGTGACAACCAAGACAAGAGTCAGTGTCTGTGTTTTCACTGAGACATCTGTGAAAAAAAGTTGGCTATGAGAAGTTACTGATTTTCTGCAGAGTTTTGGGCTTTGTTTTCTTTTCCATAGAACAGAACAGAACAAAAAAGGTTTCATAAATTTCTCAACTACCTGGTTTTACTTTCTCTTTTCTTCCCACTATTTACAAGTAGCCTTCTCAGCTTCATACGCTACATCAACTTTTTTTCACTTTTATTTCCCAGAAGCCTGGCAGACATAGGAATCTTTAGACTTAGGACTGAACAGCAGCTCTGTGTATATTTTAGACCTTGCAATTAAACTTCACTTTGCTGAATATCTGCTTGTACCTACCAAATGCTATTTAGGAATCTCATTATCACAGCTTAGACCATTAAATAATAATGTCTCTCCTTCCATGTCCCTAGCACAATTTTATTCCTTTTTTTAAGCTTTCTTTAGACTTCCTCCCTTGATTTTATGAACAGTAATATTACTTAATTAGTAGTACTATCATTAGATTTAATTTCACTTTTGAAATAAAGTACATAATTTTCTAAGGGTCATAAAGAAAGAAAGAAAAAAAACCAACAGCCAGCAATTAGAGGATAGCACAAACTGTGACCTGTAAGCCAAATAATATTTCTTCTTCTTCATAGAGGAGGACAGATATTGAGAAATCTTCTGCATCATTTTTTATGAAATTATTGACTTATGATTGCACTATGCTCTATAGAACTGCTGGAACATTTAATAAAACAAACTGCACAGATTAAAATGTCTCTGTCTTGGCAGAAACATGGTTCAAGACCTCAATGTTAACAGTGTGAGGCTTCTATTCAGTGGCAGGTTGTAAAGTGAAATAGGTCCCAGAGGTGTGCAGTAAAAACTTCCATAAAACTTTGTAAGTTTTTCTTCTGGTATCCATCCTTTCAAAAAGATCTTGAAAAATCAACTATAGTAGCTATCTGAAGAGTAGTTCCCACCTAGTGAAAGGAATTTGAACACTTTGTCTTTGGATAAGCTGTTTTTTTGGAATTTCCCAACTTTAGTCATACTGAGTTATTTATTCAGAAATAAACAGTAAACTTTTTCATTGCGTGGATTGATCATTCCCTCAACAAACACACAATACAGTATGATCATTCATAAGGAAAGATTTGTGTTGCATCTGTGCATTACTCTGTGCAATTTGGTTCCCTGCTACTATTTAAACTAAAAAAGCAGACAATATATGTAGCATGCAGTAAGGAGAAAACAAAACTATATGAGATGTGTTCCTTCAGAATAGCCAAAAAGCAGAAAACAATCCAGGTGCATCTCAGGTGTTAGTACTTTGTCAAGGCAGATGAGCTAAACTGCAGTCCCAGTGGACAACCATCCTTTCCTGCACATGAATGCAGGACTCACATTCACAAAGGAAGTAAAATGAGTGCCAGTCAAGAAAACAAAAACTTACAAATTTCAGTTTAAAATAAAGAGAAACTGAGACATAGCAGTCTTTAACAACAATAAATAAACAACCCCCCCCCCCCCCAAAAAAAAAAACAGAAAAAAAAATCCCAAACAAACAAACAAAAGACCTGAGCATAGAGGAAAGAAATATTGTTCTTTTCTTTCCATACTAGAAAGAGATAATATGGTTGAGTCTAGTTAAGAGGAACAGTGTTGATGTTAGGTAGAACTTTGTAGTTACTATTACAACCTGGCACATACTCTCTTAAAAGATACAATACTCAATAATTAAAGGGAACAGGAAAGATTCAGACAAATATTTTGTTTGGTAGACCATTCCACGAGCAGGGTGCTTTAGCAGAACTTTCAAGTGCTCTTCCATTCAACATTTTTATGAAAGATTTCATAGTGATATTATACTAATTCTAACACCTGAGGCGAAGACCAAGATGTGAAGAAAGTGGATTTTTTCTTTTATGAGAACTTAAAGATGTTTATTAATTAAAACAAGCGATGGCTATTGTGGTCTAATACACAGTGTTCTATTATCCCTTAAGGTTAGGCCTCAAAGCTTATTATTCATGTCTCATTTTTTCCAATGCTAATAACAGCTTATAAATGGCACTGTATTTTCATTAAAAATCTCATTCTTTGGACTCCATTTTATTGGCATTTCATAAGAATTATACATCATAATGCACTGTATGTTTGTGAATATAAACAATATTGATAGAAGTTCAATTGCAATGAGCGGTTTAATAATTGCCTGCTAATTTGACTTTGAGTAGAAGTTCTTTGTTTTTCAAACTCGATCTGCTTCTAGATCATTAAAGCAATGATAGGCTGCTGCAGAGGCTTTTTTTAGCATCTAATTAAAGATGTTGCTTGAATTATTCATGCATTATGGTATTCTATGAATAATTTATGCAGAAATTTCATTGGCAAAACTTACTTTAGAACTTCAGTAAAACCTTAAACCTTATTACACTTTTCAAGGTCTTTCAGAATAATTACTTCACAACTTTTATAACCAACAGTTACCAATTAATATTAGAAAAGTGAAAACAGAAAATAAATTTAAGGCCTAGATTAAGTTTACTTAAAAAATATGAAGTTTGAGTAGATTAATTTTTCCTTAACACAGAAGCAGAAATTTGAAAGTCAAATCAGAACAACACAGACTCATCCACAGAAGAACTCTGGACAGGACAGAGAGTAAGGGAATATTGAGCATGGTGGAACTGGACACAGAGCGTAAGAAGTTGGCTTTGTCATAAATTTCAAACTCCCGTCTAAAATATCATCCTCAAACTCACTCTTGAATGATTTTGTGTAAGAACAAATTCTAGGGACCTGAAAAACATCATTCTCTATGTTTTCAGATAAATTCCAGATCACTTGTGTCGCTGTGCTTAGAGTGCTGTGTAAAAGATGAGAAATCTAAAGAAAACACCCGCATACTTTTGTGTAAGGAAACATATGCTCACAGGCAGTAAGGAAAAGTACTGAGCTCCATGAAATAGGTCCCTTCTGCTGTGGACAAAGGAGAAGAATACATTTACTTATCTGTTGTATATACCACAGAGAACAGCCAATAACAGTTAAATACAGTCATTTCACAGTGAATCTCAATTTACTTTTCTATTGTTCAGGTTGATCATGCAAGCAAAATGTAATGTAGATTTTTCTTCTCCTGGCACCACAGCAACAACCTATTGAGTGTGAACAAGCTGAGCTATTGGCAGACTGAACAGCTGTGTGTCACCTAGCACTTAAAAGTTACAGTGTCTTGGCTGTTGAAAGTAATATTGCATAATGTTAGAATGGCTTTGAGGCTTATGCAGTAAAGTCTGCCTTTCCCATTAAAGCTTGTTAAATTGGATGATGACACTATTATACATATACATTGTGCATGCTGTAAGCGTTGCAAGAAATAAATAAGAGAAGTAGACACCAATTTTCTGAGAAGGGCTGTCTGTACTCACCAAGACAGAATCTGAAGAAAGGAATACTTCTTGAATTCAGCTGTTATCCCAGTTTTATAAAGACAAATCATACCAACCATATAGGAAAAGTAAAAAGAGCTCTTTATCATTTTTCTCTGCAGGAATTTTAAGTGTTTTTAACAGAGAAGACATCTTTAAGGCTGATTTTTAAACAGAAAAAGTGACTGTCTTGCTCTGCAAATTGATTGGTAAAAGTTTTACAAAAGTAAAATATCATTTCAGCATGAAAAGGCTTTCATGCTTATTTCAAGAAACACTGCATGTTTTAATTTAGAGTTTTTTGTGCAACATGATTACATCATTAGAAGTTTACATTTCATATAAATTTTCCTGGAATTTAAAGTGACAAGTGCTTAGTGAAATCAACCTTCCAGTTTTGTAAATATACAATTTTCATTCCAGGTCTCCTGCTGACTCTGGATCTCTGGGATTGCCAGCACACTTTTTGTACAACCTCGAGGCATCTGTGTATCCAGAGATGCAGAATTAAACACACAGTGTGCAGTGTGAGGATCGATGTGTTAGACAACTAATATTCCCCTTGTGCATAGGTACTGAACATTTGCACAAATATTCTAGACTCCTGAGTAAACATACACTGTGACAAACACACAGGCACACAGAAGCTCTTAAACATCTGACACAAATTCTAGCTGCCTTCTTTTAATTGACTGCCTAAAAATTAGGTGACTATTGAGCTTTATCACAGAGAAAAGGGGAAACAATGAAAAAGCAAAGGAATCAAATAAAGCAAAGAAAAAAAAGCACCTTGATATGTATTCTATTACAAACAAACACCACGATTTTGAAATGCAAGAAAAATATATGGTCAAATTATTTTAAAAATATTTTAAAAGAATGACTGTGAAGGAGAAGCAGAGGACACAATCAACTTAGATTTTCAATGGCACACTTGGATGAGATCATTAAAGGAAGTAGACAATAACCACAGTGCCAACACTGGTATGAATTAAAAAGTGCCTAAGAACTGGGAAGCCAAAAGTAATAATTAACTTCTGTTCACTTAGTAATTTCCTGAGTGAACAGAAGTTGATATTAAGGTGCTCCAGCATCAGTTTGTGGATGGTTTGAGCTCAGTAAATAAAACACTTTTATGACGTTAAGCTTGTATAAGTCACTAAGTACCTCATTACCTGAATGTTGTTTTACAGTTTAACCATATAAACTCAGGAAAAGTATAGAAGATAATGCTCTGAGAAAGGGATGTGTCTGGGAAGGGTCGCCATAGAACCAATCTAAAAAAGTAAGATTATTTATTGTAGTATTGTTCAGTACAGAAAGAGTAAGATAAGATGGTCTGTAACAGCGAAGATATTCAGTATAAAATATTGCAAGTTCCACACAAAGCTAGAAAATGCTGTAAAAGTATCTAGAAGTGATAGTCAATGAAACTTAAGGACTACTGTAATGGATTTGCGTGGCAAGGTTTTGGTAGCGGGAGGGTTACAGGGGTGACTTCTGTGAGAAGCTGCTAGAAATTTCCCATATGTCCAATACAGTCAATGCCAGCCCGCTCTAAGACAGACCTACCACTGGCCAAGGCCAAGCCTGTCAGCAATGGTAGTAGCTCCTCTGTGATAACGTGTTTAAGAAAGGGAAAAAGTTATTGCACAGCAGTAATTGCAGTGAGACCGAGGAGTGAGAATATGTGAGAGAAACAATTCTGCAGACACCAAGGTCAGTGAAGAATTGGCGGGGACGAGATGCTCCAGGTGGTGAAGACCACGGTGAGCCAGGTTGTCCCTCTGCAGCCCATGGATGGTGGAGAACCTGCCTACACCCTGTGGAGGACCCCACGCCAGAGTAGGTGTATGCCTGAAGGAGGCTGTGAACCCATGGGAAGCCTGCACTGGAGCAGTCTCCTGGCAGGACCTGTGGACCTGTGGAGAGAGAGAAGCCCACGCTGGAGCAGGTTTGCTGCTAGTGACCCCATGGCGGGGGGTCCACACTGGAGCAGTTCATGAAGAACTGCAGCCTGTGGGAAGGACTCACACTGGAGAAGTCATGGAGGACTGTCTCCAGTGAGAGGGGACCCCACACTGGAGCAGGAACAGTGTGATGAACTGATCATGACCTCCATTCCCTGTCTCCCTGCACTGCTTGGGGGGAGGAGGGAGAGAAATCGGGAACAAAGTTAAGCCCAGGAAAGAAGGAAGGTGTAGGGGGAAGGAGTTTTAAGATTCGGTTTTATTTCTCATTACTTCTCTCTCAGTTAATTGGTAATAAATTACATTTTTTCCCCAAGTCGAGTCTGTTTTGCCCATGACAGTAAATGCTGGGTGATCTCCCTGTCCTTATCTCAACCCATAAGCCTGTTATATTTTTCTCTCCCCTGACCAGTTGAGGAGGGGAAGAGTGACAGGGTGGCTTTGGTAGGCAACTGTCATCCAGCGAGGGTCAAACCACCACAACTACTAGTATTCAAATGAAATTAAAAACCCCGCTGAAACAGTATTTAATCCATTCATGCAAAGTCCAAAGGTTGTTATGCAAAATAATTACAAATTAAAATAGTAATAAATAAATATACAAATAAAAATTAAATCAATATCTATAAATATTAAAATTTTTTCATTGTTCACTGAGGATATCAGTCACAACCAGAGACAGAATTAAGAAAAAACTGTGTTTATTCTGGAATAAAAGGTCTGCAAAACCATGCATTTTTTTAATATTTTATGGTAAAGACCCATGGCACGCTATGTATCTTTGCATTTCATTTAAAAACACTACTATGCTACTATCAGCTTTGTCCACCTCTTCTCTTTGTAAGCAGAGTTTGATGAAAGCCACTCATTCTGGAAGAAAACAGAAATAAACATTTTAATAAAATAGATTTCTAAAGAACACACAAAAAGCCTATGTGTGTTTTAGGGAAAATTAAGGTGAACTTCATTCTGATGCTGGCAAACAAACTTTGACCAGATTTGGAAATTACTTTAATGAGTTTTGGTGCACTTTCCTGTTTGGTAATATTTTAAAAATTGGTTATTAGTCCATTTTGCTCATGGAAGATGGGGATGCAGGACGTAGGCAAAGGACTATTAATCCTGTCACACACCTGAGATTCAATTAATATTGAAACAAGAGCAATTAAACAACAGGAATAAAAATGAGAAAGCCCTATTCAGAATCTGTATCAAAGCTCAGTCAGCAGATTCAATTCTTTTTCTTTCTAGAAAAATCAGTTCAATGAATATACTTATATTCAGAAGTAAGTCTACAATGACAAGAATTATTTCTCTGTTCCAATTTCAGTATATCACAAATTGGAAGTCCCTAGAATCTGTATGAAATTTAATTTCCTGAAAAACTAAGAAACCTCTTTTTGAATAAACACATTTCATCAAATCATGGAATCATTAGGTTGGAAAAGACCTGTAAGATCATTGAGTCCAACCATTAACCTAACACTGCCAAGTCCACCACTAAACTATTTCTCTAAGTGCCACATCTACATGTCTTCAAATACCTCCAGGGATACACTTCCCTGGGCAGCCTGCTGCAGTGCTTAACAACCCTTTCAGTGAAGAAATTTTTTCCTCATATCCAATCTAAAACTCCTCTGGAGCAACTTGAGGCCATTTCCTCTTTTCTTATCACTAGTTACTTAGGGAAAGAGACCAACACCCACCTCACTACAACCTCCTTTCAGGTAGTTGTAGAGAGGGATAAGGTTGCCCCTGAGCCTCCTTTTCCCCAGGTTAAACAACCCGAGTTCCCTCAGCTACTCCTCATAAGACGTTTCCTCTAGACCCTTCACCAGCTTCATTGCCCTTCTCTGGACACGCTCCAGCACCTCAGTGTCTTTCTTGTAGTGAGGGGCCCAAAACTGCACACAGTATTCAAGGTGCAGCCTTACCAGTGCTGAGTAGAGGGGCATGATGACCTCCCTACTCCTGCTGGTCACACTATTTCTGTTATAGGCCAGGATGCTCTTGGCTGCCTTGGGCACCTGTGAACACTGCTGGCTCATGTTCAGTCAGCTGTCAAACAGCACCCCCAGCTCCTTTTCTGCCAGGCAGCTTTCCAGCCACTCATCCCCAAGCCTGTAGCGCTGCATGGGGTTGTTGTGACCCAAGTGCAGGACTTGGAACTTATCCGTGTATCATCAAGACATCTTAATAACATTCAGAAGTTTGCAAGTCCACTTTCATGACATTTGGTGGAATCTTTTGCAAAGAACAGCAGCTGTTTATAAAAGTTCTACAATCTTTTTTTCTTTGTTTCACAATTACAGTTTTGCCATAAAAACTCAACAAGGCAGAAACACTGGAAGAATATTTGGCAGTCTTTCAGATATGTTTTGATTTCTGGAGGGAGAGAGATTTGCTATAAATTACGAAAACAATTAAGGTAGCAAATCCAGGCTAGGTATTGCATTAGAATTTATACCACTAACCTTTTTAGAAAATGAACATATATTATGTTATTAAATAAATATCTTACTGATAAAAAAGGAAAAGTCCAGCAGTATGCAATCTTAATTTCTAATGTGTGCTAATTTATCCTTAAACTAGCTCAGGGGTAAAGCTTTGAGTTTCAGTCTATGATCACACAAGACATGAATTATCTCATAGAAAGCTATGTATATAGAGTTAAATATAAACTATATGTATTACCATATGATTACATTCATAACACTGAATCCCCGAATTGCTGGCTGACTGCTACTGTTACATGATATGCTTCATCTTATAGTCCTGATTTTTTTTTTTTCTTACAATGGACAACATGTTTCACACCATTTCTGTTATTACTTATCGATTATCCTGAGATACTTCTAATACGTATTCCAGGGGAGCTTGACTAACAGGTTGTCAGAGAAGCCCTGAAAGGGAACAAATGCTTTCAGTGAATGCTTATTATGTCTAGAAAAAGGAAGACAGGAAGGAGAAAGTGTAAGTAGAATGCAGAAGTCTTACAGGTAGGACTAGTATATGTTACACAGGATTTTTTCCCATAAATTTGA
This sequence comes from Leptosomus discolor, assembly GCF_034619465.1. Taxonomy (NCBI): domain Eukaryota; kingdom Metazoa; phylum Chordata; class Aves; order Leptosomiformes; family Leptosomidae; genus Leptosomus; species Leptosomus discolor. The sequence goes on along the minus strand of NC_141419.1, from coordinate 42,463,003 downwards.
AAAAACATCCCTGGAGTGGGGCCAGTCTCCATGTAACGGATGTCTAACCATTCCACAGCCTGAGTGGGAAAATTTATTTCCACACATCCTTTGGCTTAACATTGAAGAGAGGTCACAAGCCATGTTCAACATGCTATCAACAAAAAAGCATGAATCCCTTAATTTTTTTTTTTTTTTTTTTTTTTTGCATTGAGTCAAGATTCTTTTCCTTTTGTCTAGAAAGTAATATCTGCATAGTTGTATTTTTAATAATAGATACCGAGATAAGTTTCCTTACTGTGTAATCATTTAGTTTTCAACTGTTTTAACATAATTTGCTAAATTAGATAAGATTATTTAAATAAGATTTGAAATTACGGACTTAAATAACCTGTATAGAGTCCTTTTCTTTACCCTGTACTTCCAAACTCAGCATTACTGAGCTTTTCCTTTATTGTGCTCAGTTAACACGCTAAACCCTTCAGGACAGAAGAGACAGGTCTGTCTTTTCCTAGCCTATAAAGCGTCTTCATCACCTTCTTTCATATTGTTCTGTGGGAAGACCATGAAAGAAACCTTTTTTACAATCTAGTAAAACACTGACTGTGATATTTAGCATTAACAGAATGCATATATTAATATGCTACTGTAGAGAGAAAAACTTCCCCAAAATAAGACACTTCTTGATAACAAGAAATAGTACTTCAATACATGACAAGGTCCCCTTCAACTGGACCAGTTACACAGTAAACTATAATTCAAGGAAACTTGGGATAATAGAAGGACTTGGTCTTCCAAGGCGCTATTGCAAAGTGTGTACTGTGTCAACTTACAGAAACAATGTGATTAGTCTTAGTTATATTGAGTAAGACAATAGAGCCATTCAAAGAAGATGCTTGGTCTTTCTGCTACGAAAAATCAAACCACAGTGAATGAGCTTCAGTGGAAAAGTCAGCAAATTAAATGTTATTTCAATCATAGCTTCTCAGTAACTTATAACCCTTCTTTGTTGAGTGTAGATATTTTTGTGAGTGAAACTGCAAACTTGGGTTCCTTTTGCTGCAGATGTATTGTGGAATATTTAAAGAGAACATAGTCAATAGCAATCAAACTTTTTTATTCTTTAAATTTAGTCGTGTGCTTATACCAAAATTGAAATGAACTTTCCATTTCCTCACTCATTTATCTGTCATCCAGGGTAGATAATATTGGCTTGTCTGGCAAACATTTTTTTTATACTTGGAAATGATGCCTTTCCTACACACGCTGGAATTCTGTGGTTGCTCAGTTCCAGAAAATTCATAATTTCAGATGCATTTGTACTAGCAGCCATTTTATGATTTATTTTAAGTTAAGAGAGTATTGTAGCTATATTTTATGAAGCATTTATCTTTTATGAATATTGCCTATAAGCAGTGCTTTGTCCTGCAGAGAAATTTACCTTGAACTTTCTCATAACCTCACTGTTACATAGACTTATGAAGAAAGGAAAAGTTCAAAATATGCTCCCCTTCCTCCCAATACTTCCCCCTTCATCTGTACATGGGGTATCATTTGCCCTTTAAAAAGAGCCTGGACTAATGTATTAATTCATTCCAAAAGATTTTGTTAATGCACATGGATTTTTTTTACTATGTGATGAATGACCTAATGGTTTTAGACATGTATGCCAAAATTGAGTAGATTCCTTTGGACCAATTATAAAAATGTGCATATCTTCATGTAGTAAAGTTAGTTGTTCCTATATGTGACTTCTAATTTATCAGTAAAAGGCTTAAGCTGATAAACTGGACCAAGTTGATGGATTTTAGTAGCAGAATATCAATAGTTTAGGTTTGGAATTTCAATAGTTTTTCAGCCCTCTGCTCAATACAGCTCAAACTTTACAGTAGCATCGTAACAGAGTCAGTCTTATTTATTATACCGATTCCTGTGCTGCATCAAAAATCTCTGTGTCCAGCAGGCCGAGGGAGGTGATTCTGCCCCTCTACTCTGCCCTCATGAGACCCCACCTGGAATAATGCATCCAGGTCTGGAGCCCCCAACACAAGGAAGACAGGGAGCTGTTGGAGTGAGTCCAGAGGAGGGCTACCAAGACGGTCAGAGGGTTGGGACACCTTTCCTACAAGGACAGGCTTAGAGACATGGTCCTGTTCAGCCTGGAAAAGAGAAAGCTCTGGGGAGACCTTCTAACAGCCTTCCAGTACTTGAAGGGGGCCTACAGGAAAGACGGGGAGGGACTTTCTACAAGGGCATGAGTGACAGGATGAGGAGTAATGGTTGGAAGCTGGGAGACGGCGGGTTTAGGCTAGATACAAGGATCTAGTGTTTCACCCTGAGGGCGGTGAAACACTAGAACAGGTTGCCTAAGGAAGTTGTGGATGCTCCATCCCTGGAAGTGTTCAAGACCAGTTTGGATGGAGCCTTGAGCAACCTGGTCTAGTAGGAGGTGTCCCTGTCATGGCAGGGGGCTTGTAACTAGATGACCTTTGAGGTCCCTTCCAACCCAAACCAGTCTATGAGTCTATGATTCTATTGCATAACACACAACCACATCTTATCAATAAATGTTGCATTATTTTCTAATTACTCTTTCTCACCTTCAGCATTCTTTTTGTATTAGTCTCAGATGTTTTGTGTAGGTCAAGATTATTTACTGAGAAGCATATATTGAAGTCAGAAAGACAACGCTTTAAGACCAAATATATATGATGGTTGTGATAATGAAAAAAAATGTTCTATGCTTTAATACTTCAATATAGAAAAATTGCTTTGGATAACGAAATTTCTTTCATGAATTGTATGTTCTCCAGCACATAGATTTGCTTGCACAAAATGTGTCAACTCATAAAAAATTTTGTTAGAGATAAATCTCATTATACGCAATCCTAATAAAACTTCAATAAACTGTACTATGCTGCATTTCATCTGAAATAAATTTTGTGTATTAGCTATACAGAAACAAATCAGGCTGGAGTCAAAAACTCTATTAAGTCCTTGTTAACTCCTGCTTTGAACAATAAAAAATAGATTTTTGAAAAGTGAAGGTTAAAGACTTTCTCAGAAGCACCCTCTTTACTCTGTCTCTAACAATTTCTCCACATCCTAGGGTTTCTGTCAGTTTGATTAAAAAAAAAAAAAAAAAATAGAGGGGCTATTTTGTTCACACTACATTGACAGGGAGGCAAATTTTCAAATCAAGTGTTTCAAAAGAAAATCATAAGCTCACATTTAGCTGCTTAAATGTATATTTAAGCTTACAGCTCCCTGCTTCTGTGTATGTTTGAGTCTCCAAGTTCAATATCTGTGTGTCCTGTTATACATCTCAATCATGGAATCACAGAATTGTTGGGGTTGGATCATTGAAGATCACCTAGTTCCAACCCCCCCTTCCATGGTCAGGATCACCTTCCACTAGACTAAGTTGCTCAAAGCCCCATCCAACCTGGCCTTGAACACTTCCAAGGATCTCATGTTTGGCAGTTTAATGAAAGACTGTAATAGCTACTTCTGGGCATATGAGACAGAATGGAAGATAATGTCCACATTCAGAATTACAACGAGCAGCATATGTGAGCAAGACAATTTGTTTTCTCCAGGAATTTTTAATCTTTTTAAAAAACTTTGCAGGGAGATCTAGTCTTCACGATTATTTTAGAAATTAGAACATCACGTTATCCTTAAAATATGTACATTCACATACAGACTATAAACAAAAGGAATTCACCTAACAATGTTCTAAATTTTGACAAAAAGGTGCTTTTAAGAATATTCCAAAAGAGATTACTCCCCATTCTACAAAATGTTCCTTAAGCAGACATCATAGTCAAAATATTGTTAACAAATTCTCTTTTTCAGTTAAAAAAAAAGTCTCGTGACAAATGATCTCATGTCTAAAGGAATTATTTCAAATATACTGCACTTCAACACTATTCCAGAGTAGCAAACATGACCAAACTATCTTTCCAGTTTCTTGTTGCATTTTCCTTGATAAGGCTGTTTCTTTATGTCCGTCCTGACACACATGCATTGACTTCTTACATCCAAAGACCTTTTATATAGTACAATGACCACGATTGGTTAAAAAAATAAAAAAAAGATAAAAAATAAAAAAAATAACTGTGGTTTTCACTTTGTCATTCCAGTATTCCCTGTAACAGTCTGAGAATTGTCCTTAAAACAGATTAATGATATTTTGTGACATTGCTGGAAACAATTTAAGGAAGATGGCAATAAATCATCGAAGATTACAAAGTTATTGTATAAATCAGATACATGTTTCTTGGCTTCGGTGACAAATCCTTCCATCCTTCTGACCTTAGGTCTGTTCAATTCAAATGAAGGAGCATCCCTATAGCATCTAGAATTGAAGTGACTGTTGGTACTTAAACACCCCTTATTTTCTCTCCAGACCAGCAAGAGGGTATTGCTTGTAAATACAGAAAAAAAGATCAGATGTATCCCTTCTCAAGGACATGTAGACATATGATCCTGTGAACAACGTATCTACAAGGATTGTTTAATTTCTTTTCTTCCAGGAACAAATCATACAGAAAAGGATAGGGATGATGTAGAGTTACAGTTATGTCCCTATTTGCAGCAGACCATAGTGCTTGATCAGTGCACATTGACGACAGAGGCACTGTGCTGTTCCTCAGACAATTTTGGATTTGGTCAGGGAATACATAAAATGACAAAACAGAGTTCTGGGCCGAATGAAAGACTTGTGGGAATTGCTATTGCTGTAACTAGAACAATTTTGAACCTTCTTAATGAAAGAATTTAACACACAAGTTACCTTTCTTTCTCCTCCTAACCAGTGCACTGAAGTATCTAATCCAAAGCTATAGTTGAGAAGGTAGCTCTTAAGTCTTTTTCATTACATATATATTTATCTAGGTTATACATACATTATAATCACATCTTGGGGGGAGCTGGAAGCCACAATATCCAAAGTAGCTACTATGTTTTTCAACACTGCCTGCCCTGTTTGCAGCATCAGGAGGTCAGGTCTACATTCTGACTGAGGCTTCTGTCATTGAAAACTACCTAGGAGATGTGCTGATACAAAATTCATGTTGTCCCTGATTAACAATATGGGATGATACCTGGAAATGTGACAAGAGTTGGACACAGCAATCCATACTACCGCAGCATGCTGGCAGCTTGCTGAAAGTTTGGCCCTACAGCCCAACCATGCTAGAAACATTTTACCAGTTAATTTTGACTTCTCCAAGTTAAACTAAAATGTAAGTAAACATTGAAAACAGCAAATAGAGTCAGGTAAAAGCATGGAATCTTTGCCCCATTAGAAACCAAATAGATCTTCTGACTCAGTGTTTTATGGAAGATGACACATTGCAAACAGTAAAACTAGCATTTAGGACTTTCGTCTTTAGGTGAAAGAAGTCCACCTTGAACATCAGAAAAGTATTCTATTTCTTCAAGAGACGTTATAAAGGAAATACTAGTGAAACAGCAGAACTTTGAAACCATAGCATAAAAGTGTAAGAGAATGTTTGACAGCTGCATGAATTTTATAGAACCATAGAATCATTTTGGTTGGAAAAGACCTTTAAGATCATCAAGTCCAACCACTAATGAATTTATATATAATTGCTATAATTTATATAATAGATCATTGCTTGCAAGTGTAGAACTCTAGAGCAGAGGACTACTTCAGCTTTCCACCTCCTTCTACAGTAAGGCAAGTGAAATTTCATACCTTTCCCTATCCATCCTCCACAGCTCACCCTGTAATTAAAAGATAAAAGAATTATGTTTTTTATGGATTTTTCTGCAAATATATTTGACATATTTCACACACTCCTGCAATCAGATTTAAATAACAAACCAACCTGATGAAATAGTAGCAGGAGTAGCATTGACATCACATCCTGATATAGTGCTGTTAAATGTCATAGAAATTAATTACACTTGTGATACTTTGTAACTGTCACCACCACACACATATACTGTGTAAAATCTTGTTAACTATTTCCCAGTACAAAATAACACTGAAAATGATCTAAATGTTGATTTTAGTTCCATTACTTTTAGTATTAGCTGATCTTGAGATAAGATACTCGTGTCTTCCATGAAATTCTTACTGTAAGAGAATTTAGTAGCTATTCTGTCTATAAATAATAATAAAAAAACCCCAGTGGCATTCTTTAATGCAGACCACAGTTCTACCATTTTTTCACTTCAAATAATTTTAGATTCAACTTCAACAAAAGAGCCAACAAAATTAAAAAACTGCTAATCCATCAGGGATATGTACATCTTCTCGTCAGTTCTGAACTGATTAAAAAAACCCACGAAGTTTGCAGATAAAAGCATCTTTAGACATAAAACTATTAAAAGAGCTAAAAACACTATCTCCTGCCAATAGTAACATTTATTATTAAATTTTTAATTAAAATTAAATCTTAAAGGAAATTTTCCTTTCATAAAGGAAGCAAGCTGATATTTTCAAAACATTTTTTAATTTATTCTGATCTATAATACAAAGACAGAAAAATTAAAACTTTTTAAAATTATATATTGACCAACAAAACCTATTTTTAAAAAAAAATCTGTGCCCATCCTTTAGGCAGGTGGTAGGCAGCCTATGTGACAGCTGATACGTGAACACAAAGAAGGTCAGATAGGCTTGCCAGGAGGCTTTATAGAATGCTGCACTAAGCTCAAATCATTTTTTTTTCCCATCACAGAAAATTTTTGACTGGCTCTGAGTATAAAACAACCTTTTTTCTCCTTTACCTCTTGCTTATATTTATTCTTCCACCTTCTAAAAGTCTGTTTATATGCAGATCCTTTAGCTCAGTCTTTTCTGAAATAGAATTTCATTTTAAGAGAAATCTTTTTTTACAGTTACAGGTAAACCTACTGATTTAGGTCTAAAAAAACCACACCTCTCACCTCAAAGATGGACACTCACACTTATATTAAGAAAGACTCAAGAATACCTAAACTCAGTAACCGGGTAAAAATTCACTATAGGTTGGAAATTTGCATTTTTAAAGTTTATATGGCAGAAAGACTGGTGTTAGGAAGGATATATTTTATCTGAACCCGATTACAGTGTTTCGTCAGACTCATTAAGCTGCACATGATTAAGGCTGCAGATATTTATGCTTACCTGGAAACCTTCTCAGAGTGCCTGCAGTTATGAAGGAAGGGGGAAAAAAAAAGAAAAAAAAAAGAAGCACACTATGTAATTTAAAGAGAAACCTATAAAAATAATATGAATATAATACTAATCAGCTGAGACACCGAGGGAAAAAAAAAAGATTAGGCACCCCTTTCCTAATGGAAAAATCTCTTAGAATAATAACTTGTTTTGATACATCTCCAAGAGGACCACTGCAGTGAGAGAAAGAGCTGACTTTTATTACATTCAAGAACCACACTTGGCTTAATGCTGAACACCAGCTTTTTCTAATGTATTTGAAAAAGCATTTGCTGTTTCTAACATACAGGAAAACCCCTATGAGTGTGACCAAAAAAGAGGAAAACTTTTCTATTACCTGAGTGTGTAGTAAAGGAAATAAATTACAACTTATATGTTTACCCTGTCCTAGAAAGAGTAGATTTATCAATACTGTTGTCTGACAACTTTCTTAAAATGCCAGGTTTTGGGGGTTTTTTTACACTTAATGGTTAGGCACCAAAATACATTAAGCACTAAATTGTTTTATTTGTTCAAACTGATCACAAAGATCATAATGCACATCTCACTTTCCCACTTCTAAAACTCAGAAAGTAGTTTATGAATCTACTTTATTTATAATTCTAAGGTCAAAATGTTATCAATCTGCTGTGATAATTCAATGGTATATTCTTCTATCTCAGCAAAACATTTTACCGGTACAGATTTGCATGAACCTCCCACAGTTCCAGCCAATCTTTGAGAAGTTAGGCAAAGTAAACAACACTGAGGATGAAAAAACATCTTATCCTTCACAAATTAGGTGTAGATAATTTCAGATCTCATTGAAAAGTTGTAGAAAAGCTTTGGGAATACTAATCCATCTCCACTGAGGAATTCTTACATATAAAGTAATTCATGCACTAAACTCTAGCATTTCCACTTAATAAGTATTCAGATCCTTTTTTGTGGTTCAGACATTTTAAAGGGTAGAACAGCAACTGACCAGGATCTAAGTTAGATGCAAGTTTCCCCATAATATTGAGCTCCATTGGATCTGGTTACATTTCTAACTTTAAATGAAGTTAGGTATATGAGCCTAAGATATTTCTAGACTTTCCTCATAACTTTCTGTATTATTAAAGAAACCCAGCTGTACATCCTAAAACTTATTGCTTGTCTCTCTTTAACTGCTAATTACTGTAAGATAAAAATACAGCAGCAGCTAATGCAGCATTAATAATTTTCTTGCCATCAAAGACATATAGAGTTTTGTACTTCATGAATATCAAAATTTTACCAGATTAAAAATTATTTATCCTTTTTGAATTCAACTACTTAAACATTGCTCTACACAGTAAACTACAATCTACTAGCTATTCTTCTGTATAGCTAATTTTTTATCTATTTTTCTTTCACAAAGAATTATTTAAAATAGTTACTATCTCTGATGTACTGTAATAACGCATATTGCAATATAATATAATTCAAAATACATCTAAAGAAAGATAATCCTTAAGAAATCCTTAGAATAGCCATGTGTCTCAAGCAATCAGCCATTGTTTGTGATGTTTGCTATTTCTGTGAGGAGGAAAACCTGATATTTCAGGCAATCCTGTTTGTTTATTCTTTTCCTCAAACAGAATAAAACAAAAAGCAGCAAGAATTTTTGTTTTCGGTTGCAGGTCTTTTGCAAGCCACATTGTAAATTTTTTTTTTTTTTTTTTTTTTTTTTTTTTTTGTCAAGAAACCTCTCTCAATCTCCTCAGCTGCTAAAGCCTCTTTAGTTCTCACCTTACTTATCTTTGTTCAATACTGCCTGCTTAGTCTCTCAAATGCTACCAATTCCATGAGGTTAATACACAGTTCTCTACATTTGTATTCAGCCTAAAATGCTTTCAGACCCTTGACACAGACAGCTTAACTTCTGACCTCACTTGTATTTGCTAGTGTTTCACACACTAGCTGTTACTGTTTTGACCATTTCACTCCAGTAAAGGAGTGCTTCTCCTCTTTATCCTGAAAGAAGATTGGAATAATTGATTTCTTACCTACGACATCACCATTTGAGTAGTTCTTTTCAGTACTTATTTTTTATTCCTCAGAGTCATAACCAATGGCTTTTGACATTGCATCGCCCTTACAGTCACTTTATTTTCATCAAACTAATTGATTATAAAGCCTGTCAGAAGTGGTCCAGTGTCTAACATTCTGTACGAAAAAAGCCAGAGACTTCTACAAACTATTTACTGTTTCTGTGTTATCTCTTTTACAATATCATCTAGTTTTATAGGATGAATTTCTTTTTCCTCTTCAACAAAAAAAAAACAAACCCCAAAACCCCCCACATAACTAGACAATGTTTTCAAATTTGCTAGTTACAATTACCAGCAGATAAATTATTTGTAATATATGTTACTCTCTATATATTATGACTCCTATGTCTTCCATACTGGTTCTTTAGGTTGGTGATCAAGTGACCATTTAACTTTCCTGATCAATAAATTAAACAGATTGAGATTATGGACTGTCTTACTGAAGGCATATTTTCCTACCCCTTCTTCCATTTTTTTTCTTTGTTCAAGCCTTCCCCTGCTTACTTAATCATTGCTGCTGTTAGCCTTCTAGCCAGAGCTCTGCACTACGTCCACAGCAAATTATCCACCCTACCTAAGATTTTATCTTAGAGTTTTCCTTTTCAAGTCTGTTCCTTGCATAACACCACCTCCAGTCTGGAAGCAAGAACTTGATTCCTCGCATCATGAAACCATATTTCATTTTTTGAAATTCATATGGTTTTCCTGTGTCCACACTAGATAGTGGAGTCTTACGATCTCATAGGAACACATTTGCTTGAGAATGTGTCTCTATTTAGCCCACCATAATCTTATATGCCTGTGAAGGAATTAGTTTCAGTTTACCAGTACCCGTACTCAGACTTCCTAAAATAATTTAATTTCCACCCTGCCAGATTACTCCAGAGACAGTAGTGTCTGTTCTTGTGGAAAGTTTATAAATAGGTAACAATCCTCTAAAAACATCAAATCTGAATCTGAATTTTTCCTCATGTAAAATATTGTTTGTCGCACTAGATATTATTTTCAGATGTTTCTACCTTATTCTAACTGCAGGTTTCCTTTCAAGCAAAAATATTTAAGTTTATTAGATGCACATTAAGGACTAAGAAGAACAACCAAATGTAGCCATACACATATATGCAGATGCACACAAACACACAATTGTTTAAATGTTCATCCTTATCCATCGCTTTCAGAAACCTCATGTGATGATGTCCTGATAGTACTGAGTTTTGCTGGGATAGTGTTAATTTTCTTCATAGGAGCCCATATGGTGCTTTGGTTTGGATTTGTGACCAAAGGAGTGGTGGTAACACACCAATGTTTTAGCTGTTATTAAACAGTGCTTGCACACATAAAGGCTTTCCCTAGATTTCACACTGCCCCTCAGCAACTAGGCAAGGCATGGACAAGAGACTGGGATAGCTGACCCAAATAGACCAAAGAGATGTTTCATGGCATATAACATCATTCTCAGCCATGAAATCGGAGGCAGTTTTTCCAAACTAACCATTTCTTGCAGAGAGGCTGGGCATCAGTCTGCTGATGGGAAGTCGTGAGTGATTGTCTTTGCATAACATTTTTTTCCCTCCCTTCTTCTCTTTCCTTCATTTATTAAACTGTATTTACCTCAACGCACGAATTTTTCCCAGTTTTACCCTTATGGTTCTCTCCCCCATCCCACTTTGGGGGAGTGAGTGAGTGGCTGGGTGCAGGTTTATGTGCCAGCTGGAGTCAACCCACCTCATATGGTTAATATAGTAAGTAGAAGTCACTGACTGAAATCCTTTCTTAGCATTTCACATTTTTTATAAAGATCAATGTACAAGAAAAATGTTGACAGTAGAAAATTTCTAACCATTTCTGTCCTGTTTCTCTTCATAATACGGGGTAAGGACCTCTGGCTACTTTATATATACAGTATTCACAAAGGACTTATGTAATGAAGAAGCTCCAGGCTTTTCTTACCCCCCCAAAAAAGTGGACAACTGATTCAGCAAATTAGTAATGAATGAATGCAGAATGAAAGAACAGATAATTCAGCAAAATTACTTGAGTGACACTTTTTATTTTAATGTTTTCCCAGAGCAACATTGAAAACTGGGAAGAGGTGACACAGAGGGCCGTATTACTGGTATCATTCACTGTAATCCTAATTACCAAAACAAGGAGTACTAGAACATTACTAAAACAAGAGTTTGAGATAAGAATCAGCGAAGTTTATTTCTGATACTTACATCCGCTTTCAACATTTATTAAACTACAGTGTTCCTAGTATTTATTTTCACTGTTGTTTTCATGTTCATTATGATGTAAAGATGAACTACTTTTCTTGTTATGTTCATGACTTATTTTTGGCTAAAATAATTTTTGAATATCTACAGCAGACATCCTTAAAAGGAGTGTGCTGGTTTGGTGTCTGAAGGGGTTTTGGTAGCAGGGCAGGGGGCTAAAGAGGTGGCTTCTGTAAGAGGCTTCCAGAAGCTCCTCTGTCCGGGCTCCAATTTCAGACCCATCTCTGGCCAAGGCCAGGCAATTGGCACTTCTGCGAATAACTCCATTTAAGAGTGAAAGAACCTGTTGGTTATCGGGTTTTGTTCTGTGTGTGTTGGTGAGCAGAAGAGTGGAGGTGGATATGAGAGTAACAGCCCTGCGGACACCCGGTCAGTGAGGCAGGAGAGGGGCGGCTGTGCCGGTGCAGCGGTTCCCCTGCGGCCCGCGGTGGGGTGGCGGCTGAGCCCCTGCAGCCCCTGGAGCCCAGCGGTGGCCCAGAGGTCGCCCTGCAGCCGGCGGAGGGCCCCGGGCCGGAGGGGCAGGGACCGGGCCCGGAGCAGAGCGCGACTGCGGCCGCGCTGGAGCCGCCAGTCGGTGGGAGGGCGGCAGCCCCGGGAGGGACCCGCACTGGGGGGTTCTGGGGAGCTGCGGTCCCGCGGGAAGGACTCGCGTTGGGGCAGTTCCTGGAGGGCTGTCTGCCGGGAGAGGGACCCCGCGGTGGGGCAGGGGAGGGCTGCGAGGGCCCCTCTCCCTGAGGGGGAAGGAGCAGCGGGGACACCTTGTGCCGGACGGTCTGTGACCCCCGTTCCCTGCCCCCTGCGCTGCTGGGGGGGAAGAGGGAGCAGAGCTGAGACCAGGGAGACCGGAGCGGGGGGCGGGGGGGAAGGTGTGTTGTATTTCAGACCTGGTTGTGTCTCTCATTCTCCTTGATGGTGGTGGTTGTTTCTATTAAATGTATGTTGTTATCCCCAAGTTGAGTCTGTGTTTTGCCCGTGACCATGACTGGTGGGTGAGCCCTCCCTGTCCTTTGTCTTGGCCCTCTCAGCCTCTGGTTACTACTTCTCCTCAGGGGATGGGGTAGGGGTGAGCGAGAGGCTGCTTGGGGCTTTGTTGCTGCCTGGGTGGGCTCAAACCACAGCAAGTAGTGTGGACAGAAGACAGAATGATCTTCATAAGATAACTTTAATTGATGATGAGTATTGTCTGTTGTGTGGAAATGGATAGACTAAGCAAAAAGCTTAGTGTATAATGAAATGTGAAATGAAATTTCGACAGCTGCACACCACATACTTTGTCAGCAATCAATGGCTACATGTCTATATAATCAGAATGCTGCTCTGAAATTAGTCAAACGTATTGTAGCACAATATTAAGTGTAAACAGGGCAGCAGAAATATTTTTTAATATATTATGTCAAGAGCAAGGTATTATTCTGTAGATGATCAAATCTAAGTATGAAGTACCGTAATTCCTCTGCACTCTGAAGCTTTAACATGGAAATGCAGACACATAATTAATTAAGATTTAGGATTTCAAAATTAGTTTTCAAACATAACCTAAATAAAATAAGTCACCCTAAAAGGTTGTATCACTACCTGACCCCTGTTGAGAAATTGTCAGAGAACTATCTCAGCTGCAATAGATATTCCGTGTAACGTGTAACACCGTAACTCCAGTAAAATCATGACAACTTTATTTTATTGTATCTGTATATTTTCCCACTACATAAAGGTTAATAAATCACACTTTGTGTTATTGTGCAGGAAGTGAATTTTGCTTCTAAGGCGGCAGACTGCACATGTCGCTGAGGTACCACAATTAAATAGATAACAGAGGGGTTTATATTTATTTTACAAGTTTGGGTATTTGTTTTGGACATTATTGCAACACACGACAATGCACTTTCAGTAAATGACAAGTTCAGCTCTACAAACCCAAAATCAATCTTAACTAAACACTGCTACTGAAGTACATTCAGTGTTTAGTAGAATGAGCACACTGAAAAGCTCACTAAAAAGCCAACACCCTCCACAAAAAAAGGAGAATGCAGAATACAATCTCTAGTAGGTGAAGGTCATATACAAGAAGTGGAATAAGAATCACCATGCACTTCAGCTTCTCCAACATACCAACAGGAGTTGTGTGACCCTAAGGATAAGTATATAGGGTTTACAAGTACTAAAATGCATAAATAATTACAATACAAAAGTGTAGAATCATAAAATCATTTTGGTTGGAAAAAACCTTTAAGATCATCAAGTTCAACCATTAACCTAACACTATCAAGCCCACCATTAAACCATGTCCCTAAGCACCATATCTATACGTCTTTTGAACACCTCCAGGGATAGTGACTCCCCACCTCCCTGGGCAGCCTGTTCCACTGCCTAACCCCTCTTTCAGCAAAGAAATTTTTCCTGATATCCAATCTAAATCTCCCCTAGTGCAAATTGGGGCCATTACCTCTTGTCCTGTCATTGGTTACTTGGGAGAAGAGACCAACACTGGCCTCACTACAACTTCCTTTTAGGCAGTTGTAGAGAGCAATAAGGTCTCCTCTCAGCCTCCTCTTCACTAAACAATTCCAGTTCTCTCAGGTGCTCCTCATAAAAGATGTTTTCCAGACCCCTCACTAGCTTTATTGCCCTTCTCTGGACTAAGGTGCTGCCTCAATGTGTTTCTTATACTGTGACGCCCAAAACTGGACACACTACTCAAGGTGTGGTCTTACCAGTGCTGCGTACAGAGGCACAGTCTCTTCCCTACTCCTGCTGGCCTTCTTGACCACCTGGGCACACTGCTGGCTCATGTTCAGCCTGCTGTTGACCACCACCCCCAGGTCCTTTTCCACCAGGCAGCTTTCCAGCCACACTGCCTCAAGTGTGTAGTGTTGCATGGAGTTGTTGTGACCTAAGTGCAGGACCCAGCACTTGGACTTGTTAAACTTCATACAGTTGACCTCAGCCCATCGATCCAGATCTATCCAGATCCTTCTGCAGAGCCTCTATACCCTCAAGCAGATAGACACGCCTGCTTAATTTCCTGTCATCTGCAAACTTACTGAGGGAGCACTCAATCCCCCCATCCAGGTCATTGATAAAGATATTAAACAAGACCGGCCCCAAAACTGAGCTGTGGAGAGCAGTGCTTGTGACCAGTCACCAATTGGATTTAACTGCATTTACCACAACTCTCTGGGCTTGGCCATCCAACCAGTTTCTAACTCAGTGAAAAGTACACCTGTCTAGGCCAGGAGCCGCCAGCTTGTCCAATAGAATGCTACAGGAGGCTGTGTCAAATGTCCAGGTAGACAACATCCACAGCTTTTCCCTCAACGACTAGGCAGGTCACCTCATCATAGAAGGAGATCAGACTGGTCAAACAGGACCTGCCTCTCATGAACATGGCCATGATGGCTGGGCCTGAGTCCCTGGATGTCCTGCACTTGCCGTGTGAGTGCACCTAAGATGAACTGCTCCATAATCTTGCCATGTAGCGAGGTCAGGCTGACAGGCCTGTAGCTCCCCAGATGTTCCTCCCAGCTCTTCTTGTAGATGAGTATCACATTGGCAAGTCTCCAGTCATCTGGGACCTCTCCTGTAACCAGAATTTCTGATAAATGATGGAGAGTGGTTTGGCCAGCTCCTCCGCCAGCTCCCTCAGTACTCTCGGGTGGATCCCGTCCGGCCCTATAGACTTGTGAATGTCCAGATGCTTCCTCCTGAATTGTGGGGGGTTTCTTCTGCTATCCGTCCCCGTCTCCCAGCTCAGGGGCTTGATTACTTTGAGGATAACTAGTCTGACTGTTGAAGACTGAGACAAAGAGGGCATTGAGTACCTCAGCTTTTTCCTAATTCCTGGTGGCAATATTTCCCCTCACATCCAATAAAGGATGGAGATTCTCCCTGGCTCTTTTTTTATTGTTAATGTATTTGTAAAAACACTTCTTAATATCTCTTGCAACAGTGGCCAGCTTGAGTTCTAATTGGGCTTTTCCCTCCCTAATTTTCTCTCTGCATGACCTAACGAGATCCCTGTACTCTTCTTGAGTCACCTGCCCCTTCTTCCAAAGGTGGTACATACATATATAGAAGACATACACTAATGAGATATTGGAGAGAAAATTACACAGCATTAAATTTTCATCAAGAACATATTCACATGCAAGCTTAGACACTTTCAGCATAAGGCAAAAAATCTATCAAAGTGTTTTGTCTAAATATAGATTGCATTACCAAAATAATTTTCACCTATGGTCTGCTGTGAAGATTCAAACAGCTTCCTTTGTTCAACTATGTATTATATATGCTGCTTCATTTGCATTTAACTAGACATCAGTTTTCATAAGATCTTCATAATCACATATTATGTAATAGTTTTGACTACATAATGGATGTTTTCATTTCTTGAGTTTGATTCTTATGTGTAGAAGTTGTATAGGCTTTCATAACAGAAATAATTTTTTACAATGTCCTTCTTTAGAGCTATCTGAATTCTTTTAATTAGTGCCTCAAGGCTAAAGAGATGTATGGATCCCAGAAAATATAAAAATTGCTTTTTGATTTGAATCTTATTATAACAATTAGGTTTTCTTCCTATATTACCCAAGATTTGGAGCTTCAAAAGTCTAATGTGCATTAGATTTAAGATTAGTTTGCTCTCCAACTAAAAGTCAAAATGCTAGTGGGGGCAGTGGGAATACAATTTAAATCTTTATGGATATCTAGTGCACAAAAATAAAAATTAAACTATGCAGGCATCCTGTTCTAATATCTTGAACACTGAAAATTATTTTGAAAACATGTTCTTGGCTGCTATGAATTCTACTCATTGAGCTACATGAAGAGTTGTATTCCCATGAAAGATCTTTGTGTTAACAACACAAGCTATTGAAAACAAGTCCCCCATATTGGTGGCTGTTTTACCCAAAGAACAGCTAAAATTGTAACTATGATGATACTCATAGCAAATGCCCCCAGGAAGAGCACTGCTTCTCAAAAGAGGAGCGTACTGAGAGGAAGGAATATGGTGTTTTGCATCCAGAAGCTTTGAGAAGCACCAGGTTTTGCTTTGTGAGGCACCTGGCTGCATTATTTTTTTAATTGCAGATAAATAATCACCAAAAATTTGGCTATGAACCTGGATTGTCTGGCATGAGGAGAGATATTTTGTATGAAGAAATGCTTAGATAGTGTCAATTTGTCTGAGAAATACAGATAACATTCTGTGAATCTGTGATTTTATATAGAAGATGTGCATCTTAAACACTTCTAGGAGTTGAGTATCTTTTTAATTAATTCTCTTATTTCTGATAATAATGATGAAGAAGGAAATGGTGGAGAGTTAACAATGTAATAGAAGAGATTAATTTTGAGACATAGGAAGCGATTCTGATGACAGAAATCTTCCCTTGTTGCCCACATTTGAACAGAAAAATAGAGCATTATGTGACAAACCATGGAACAAGTGACTTTTAAGCGTGTTTTGTATAGAATTGGTTGATCAGAGAACCATACTGATATTGTGCTTATTTGAAATAAGTAATTGTATTTTCCAGACATTTAAGGGTGCCATTCAACTGAGACTGGAATGCAATTCAGTAGGCCGTAGAATAATTACTCACATCAGTGAAGAGGAAAAAAGCAGAATAGAAATAGGATGACTTCATGAGAGGTGTTAGAACATAAATATTTGTCAGGGCACTTTTACAAACATGCTGATGAGAAGATGTGAAGTAGTACATAAAGCTGGAATAAAAGCATCCAGATACAACTCTGCACATTGAAATTATAGATAGCAGAAGGAAATTTCAATAGAAATTTTACTAAAAGGTGCATACTGCAGAATACCATCACTCAGCCTAGCTAAACTGTGCCAGGCATCAAAGCCTGGAAATCAGCTATACCTTTTTGTAGAGAACACACCCTCAATGGCCTTGCCCTGCTCTCTTTTGCCTAGGATCCTAGGAGGTAAATGATAGATAGATATAGATAGACATACAGATATATTTATGTACATAGATATATTTATTCATACACATGTATATCTTTTTATATATGCGTATGTATACTTATATACGTGTATGTATGTATGTGTATATCATGTGTGTATAGATACATATACAAAAAAATGTAAGTATATATACGTGTACGTAGACACATGTACATTTATCTACACATATAAACCTTCTTTTTTTCTTTTTAATAGAACAACATTAGTACGAAGGTTAAGAGATTTTCCGTTACAAAATAGGGACTAGGAAGAAGGAGTTGAACATACTATGCAGATAGAAATGAACAAGCATCTTACTTCTTTGTGAGTAAGCTTTCATATATAGATTGTTGACCTGGGGCAAAATAAAGAGTACCAGAACCCATTTACAAAAAGTGATGTTAAATCAATTTTATATACTGTTAAATTTTATTAGTGTATATTAAGACCTTAATAGGGTAGTTTAGGAGAGCTACCCAAGTGTTGATTTAACTTTGGTATAGGACAGGTACTGTGCTACCTTGCTCTCTGAAAACTATGGGATGTGTACAGAACTCCTTAAAAAAATGTGAACTGATAGGTGTGTGTTTTTATATATAAGTGTAATAATGTAATATATGACTATATATATGTATATCAGTCCAACTGAATATACCCTATCTGATTCAAAATTCTGTTTAATTTAATTTGAGACGTGTCCTTTTTTTACTTAATCTTTTTCATGTTTTGAATCATTACCAGAAGTCATAGTTACCTTCCTTTTACTTAGTATTTTCAATATTTGTGATAAAACCGTAGAGCAAGAAATAAAGCTCCGTTGATATCTGCACAATTTGTTTCTGAAGAAAATATCAATGTCAGCGTTTCATTATTATTAATTATTACTAAGAGTAACTAAAGGGACTTTTTTTTTAAAAAAGTATTTGTCTTCGTTTTTTTAGACTTCAGATTGGCTATAGCATAATTCTCTACCCCTACACTATGCTTTCCCAGGTCAGTCATAAACTACATTTATGAAGCTCTGAATATATTTAATATTTTATCTAACTTTTCATATTGCTTGCATTTGATAAGAAATTAACTAGCTACATTCAGAAACATACTTGCTATACTAATCAGGTTTTGATTCAGTCTCTTTTATAGTCTGTTTCTTCATCCCTGACAAGGTTATCTGTTATTTAGTGGAAAATATAAATACAAACACAGACTGATGCAAACTATTATTCTAAAACTGTTTCAAGGATAAAGAAAGTTGGTTAATCTTCCTATGATTTGGCTATGAGACCACAGGAAAATAATCTGAAATTTTATTTTCTTACTCACAGAGAATGTAACTGAGACTGACAGGCTTGCTAATTTTTGAGGACTACCACAGCAAAAAAAAAGTTGTTTGAAGGAAATTTTCCCAGAGGACAAAAGCTATAAATGTGGATATCAATTTAGAAATTTCATATTAAAACAAGCTGTCTTAGCAAACAGGTGATCATATAATAACTTTTTGGATTATTACATTTAGGTAGAAGCATAAAGTACTGGATCTAAACAAGTCAACTACTTCAAATTGCCATCTCTGAAAACTATAGTAACTCAGTGTGGTGGTGGTGCAGACGTCCTCGGCCAAGTTGTGATGTCAGGACCAGCCAATATTATGTTCCTGTTTTGGCTACAAATGCAGTGAATTGGGACAATTGTCCTGGTTAAAGTAGAGTGAGTTTGGACAATTACACACTCCCTAATTACGCCTGAAACTCCTGTTGTCTGGAAACTGTACCTGAAACTCCTACTGCCTGGATTGTGGCCCGCCCTGGAAGGTGCTAGAATGTAATTCATTACAATTAGATTTCGCAAAGTTTCAAAGATCATTTGGTACCAATAAGTTACTTCAATTGGCAAAGAGAGGAAAATCTTGATCCTAGGTTAACCTCTGTATCTCTGTGTGTGTGTATTTGTGTGATCTGATTTAGGCTATATCTGTATATGTGTGTGTGTGTTTGTGTGAGTGTGATACAATTTAGGAAACTTTGTAGTGTTGATCATAGCAAATTTTATTAAATTACTTATATAATTGGCTGATGAGTAACTATTGTTAAAAATCATATAACTTAATCTTGTGATTTACTATAATAGTGCTAATAAATCCTAAATTGCTGGTATTTCAAAGTTGTGTAGGATCCACAATCACTCATTCCCTGACGAATTGACATAGTGACTCCACAGGAGGGTCTCCCTTACCCTTTTCATCTCCAGTCTCTGTGTGGATCATTCTATCTTGATTCTAACTTGATTTTCCTTAGTATGTTTCTTCCATGTAGTAAGTAATAGAGTGAACTTTGCCATCGAACTTTGTTAAGTTGTACTTTCACAAATTCATATTAAAATCATTTTTGCTAACACCTTTGATGGCAATTCTTTAAGTGATGTAAATCAGTCTTCCATGACAAGTTGGCATAGTCATCAGAATCCTAAATCAGGATTCCACAACAAGTGATGCAAGTGATTTAAAACACTTCTCTGCAGCACTCAGATGCAGCACAAATAATTCACAGTGTTATAGCAGTCTGCAAAGCACAAGACGAAACTGTGTTGACTCTTACAGCAGCTAAAGTTTATGATCAGATAGTCAGAAACATGTCAATTCCATGCCCAAAGAATCTGCATATGCTAAGACTTCATATGCTTACACAAAACTTGTGTGAGCAATTATTTATCCTCAAGGTCACCTGGTTGGTATTTCAAAACTTGCAAGATGGCAAGTCTCTGGGGAATATTTTGTCAACCAAAGCAGAAATACTAAATGGTTGTTTCCTACCACTCAAGGGTCAGAAATGCTAAGTGGTTGTTTCCTGTCATGCAAGGGTTTACACTCTTACCCTTGTAATTGTGATAGCAGTAGAACCATTCTATTACTTAATGAGTGCCTCACAGTCAGGTCAGATGGGCACTCAACATAAAGGAAACCGTATAATGTCCTTTCAGATCTTTAGAACATTATACAGCACCAAGAACCAGATGGGATCCTGGAGTCAGGGCAATTTAAATATTTCAGAATTTTCAGAGAAAGAGTCCTTTCTAATTCACTACACGGCATCAAATGGCTGATGATTCTGATGATATCTTATCTCTGAGGGAATGACTTGCATTTTTCATTTGCAAACTAGAAGTCAAATTTATTATTTAATCTATTGAAAGTTAAAGATTCTATTACAATCAGAATAAAACTGCTAAATTAGAATATTGTCACATATTAAGTTCCTGAGTCAAGCCTCATAACAACAATTAATAGTTGTAAAAGGGCAAGTCTCTATATGCAAGAACTGCTTTTCGGGAGTTTTCTCTTTTATGAATAATGGTATGTGCACATGTATTGATGAGAGAAAGTGCAATTTTTTGGCTATAGGAGGAAGGAGAAAGTACAACTACATCACTTAATGGAATACAGAAACTTGTCAGACTGCAAAAGGCAGCAGATGGAAAGGGAAACGCAAAACCACGAAGGAGGAGTGTTATGAGGGAAGAGAACAAATGAACAGAGGGAACATTTAGGCTGACTATGAAGAAATATTAAGAAAAAAATACAAACCAAACCAAAACAAAAAAAGCTTTAAGAAAGAAGAATCTACTCAACTTTTGATTAAATACCTAAGGAAAAAAATTAGGAGGGACACCAATTGAGACATAACTAGGCTGGACAGCACCCTGTAAATATGTAATAAAAACTAAACCTGCATTGACAGAAAGACAGAGGACAAGACATATTGATTTTTTTCCCCAACTATAGGGTCTAAGATCCATGAAGCAAAGAGTGATCAGAATGAGCAGTAGATGCTGAATCTAATTTACATGTCAATAGTCTTTTTCTTTCTTAACTATTCCAGTGTGAACAGCTAATTGGCAGCCACCTATTAACTGGCTAGTCAAAGCCAAAAGGCCAGCTGGCACAAGTTTACATCCCTCTCTCCCAGGGTTCATAGACAAATTCTGGGTAAGGTGTAAAGAGTGTTTTACAGCAGCAATTATTTTATTCCTGGGGCAAAGTACAAATGGAAGTGGGTATGTATGTACAGCAGGAAGCTTGTTTCCCATTCCACTGTGACTGAGGAGATAACAGCCAGCTGGCAGTGGCCCATACAAATAAAAAATAGCAGCTGGCAAATGTTGGATTATTTTTTCCCACATGGCTAGAGGTATGTTGCATGACAAGAAGATACGTTACTGAATACTAAACCATCAATTCCTTGACGGTTATTTAAATCACCAGTCACAAACTAGTTCATAACTAGAAGTGAGGCGGTTAGCAACATCACTGTGCAGAAGTTTTTTGGAAGGTCTGACACATAATAGTGACATAAAATTTATTTGAACTACTTTCTTGAAAAGTATAAGAAATCTCATCTTTGTATTAAAATCTTCTGTGAATAATTCTCAAATACTGTGTCTTTAGCATTGGCTGGAAATTTTACAACTTATGCCTTCTTAGGACCTTTTCAGAATTATTAGTTTTAGGTTCATTTTCTTCCTGTTCAATATAGTTCTGTCTTACGGGATTTGAAGCATCAAATAACGTAAATAAAAGTGAATTTATTACATCAGTGCAGAGGGAATAGATCATTAAAATTTAAGAATATGATTGATTGGAAATAGCCAATCTAGATATGCCTCTAATGTGTAATTCCATACCGGAAGTGAAAATATTTAATTTCTTTTCATTTTATGTTATTTTATTTTACACAGAAAACGAGAAGTTTATCTTTTTCTTTTCTCCATCATTAGATCTTCTGAAAAGCGATCTTATGGTTATTGAGCTCAGCCCTTACATAAATTCAGCTGTGAATAAGTCAATTATGATTCTCTGTTATAGGGATATTACTACATTTCAGTATCCATCTGCAATTTCATTAATTTAAACTGCCCTGATGGCATTAAAAGAATGTCAAATAGACGTGTCTGTTTGGAGTTTTCATGTATTTCATGCCAGTGTTTATTTGAGATTGTATTAGTGACAGCCCTGGAAGATCAGTGTACTTTTTGTGTTACATATTAAACTTGCAATAGAAGTATTTTATATTAGAATAGAAAATTAACTGAAGATATGCTTTAGGAAGAATGTTAGAAACTTAATGAATGGCAATTTCAGGAAAATTAATCCTGTTTTGTATTAAAGGTGATGAATTGTCAAAGAAGGCATTGTGCACAGCATGAAGAGAAGTCAAAACCCTTTGGGAAAATATTGTTAATAAAAACCTCACACAGTTCTCATCCAGTTCTATCAAACTTCTCATAAGAGAGATGTCATTGTATCGTGCTTTCCACACATTTTACACCAACTTTTTCACGTATGATATTAATTTATCTAAATCATGCAATAGTCCACATTTTACAACAGATGTTTATACATGTAGTCCTCAAGGGTTAGAAGTTAGTTAGGTAACAAAAAATGGTTTAGGTTAATAAGCCCAGATCTTCAACTGGTTAGCACATAAAAATTTACTTTAGTTGATACTCTTCTCCAAGTCTATTTACATTATCCAGTACTTAAAACTGTCTAGAAATATTTAAAGCAGGATGCATCTATTGCAAAGTTAACAGTTTATAGCTGTGTGATTGCAATAACCTAAAATGTATGGAAATCTCATAGCATGAGATCTTGACGGTCTGGTAGACCTGATCCATTGGTATATATATATTACTAAGTAGATGTGAGATACAAAAAGGCACACATGTAACACATACATCCTAAAAATACCAGGAGGTTTTCTAACTTTTGAACAATTCTTTTTTTTTCCCTGATTATGTCTGAAGAGGCATTACCACTTGCTCACCAATACAGTACTAGTTTTAGATGACTTCACGAATTAAATTAATTAGACTGGTTTGTTCTTTTTTCTTTGTTTTTTTTTTTTTTTTTTTTTTGGGGTTCTTTAGTTATTATTTGCTTGGGTTGTTTGGTTTTTTTAAAGCTAAAATATTATTAGCTTCATATTGTTCATATTATATACTGAGTAGAGTGTGTAATTCAGCTTTGAAAGCACTAAGACTTACTCAAAGAAACTGTAAGCTGCAACCATGAAATAGTGATAGCCCTAGGTCTTTCCCAGTTAAATTTTTGTATCTTTCAGTTGCTGTCTGTATCTGTCTACCAGAAGCTACTCTTGAGAATCCTTGTATCACAATCTATTGTTATTAGCATACTAAATCTTGCCATTGGCTAGAAATAATTTTGTGATTTGGCATGGTATGTACTTAGTGACATACTTTGGAAAATATTTTTTGTCATTAACTTATTAAATAGAAAAATACATGTGCTGGCTTGCTAATAACATCTGTTTATAAAATACAAATTAATTGAAAAAAAAGTACAATCTATTAACTATAAACGAATAACTTAAAGATCTACTTATTTAATGGTTGTTCCATGATCACAGGGTTTACTCCACATTATTGCACAGTTAATATACACTGGCTCAATTGATATGACATGAGGTACGCCACAGAAGTCCCTTCTAAAACAGAGTTCAACTGATAACCTACAAGATTCATAAATAGCTATTGTGTCTCCTAAGATATCAACACCAAAAGAATTCACTGATGTCCTCTGTGTATATGAAGGAAGTCAGATGGCATAACACCTTTACAACAGAGAGTAGTACTTCTCTATAGTTGCGCAATCTATAGGTTACTTGTTCAGTATTAGAGGAAATATACAGGAAACAGCACATCATAGAGAGATTCAGTGAAGGGAACAATATTGTGAAAGTCTGATCTTGGGTAAAACCATTTTTTTCTTTGACTCATAGTAATGAACTTATGTAAAACTAAACAAATAACTGTGTAAAGAACATGCACCTTATCGTGACTTGAAAACAAAACACAAATATATGAGCAAAAGCATTTTTACAAGATGTCTCTGGACCCACAGAATGTCATGAACAAAAGAAGATGTATGCCAAGCACAGAGTGTACTCCTTTATCTTTATTATTTAAATTCATACCTTTAGAAATGCAAGGTCTGTTGCTATTCTGCTTAATTCCCACGTATTCCAACAATTCAACTTGTTTGACATCAAAATGCTAGTATTCAGCATTTTAGCTGTTAATGTAAAAGTATGTGACAACAAAGGCTACACAGAAATTGCTAATAGAAGGCTTATCTCTGTCTTTACAGGTAAAATGTTTAATGTTAAGACATAGATAAACTGAGTTCATTCATGTTCAGAATTGTACTGAATATACCTGCTGAAAGGAATAATTTAAGTAGCAGAAGTAGCAGGTAAAAAACAGAATTAAAACAATGAGGGCAAACAAATATCTGCATTTTGTTATTACGATTTTGTTGGTCTACTATACTAACACATTTTCATTAGGAAGCTCCAATTGAATAATAATCTACATACACTTCAATCAACAATTTACACTGCCAAAGGGAAGTGCAGACAAAGCCCTGAGAGTGTTATTATAATGGATAAAAAGCAGGAAATTTATCCAGAAGACACAGTATCAGCCCAAAATATCTCAGAATAGCTTAGGAGGTATTTTCAGGTATGTTCTTTCTCTTTTAACTTCCAGGATAGAATTATTATTGCCTTCCTGTGTATATATTTTTATGAGACAGAAAAAGGGCCAGTATATATTTGGAGTATACAGGAAGACTGACTGACAAAAGCATTTTATGATAAATAATGAACAACCTACTAGAAAGAGAAGGTTTTTAGGATTGCAAACCTAAGCATGGTAATTGGACATGGGTATCAAATTGCAGTAAAATACAGCAATAAAATGGTAGTTCTTTGAGTTTACGAATTTGTTTATGATTTCTTGAAAATTATCAGCAGATGCATGAACTACAGATTGGCTAATGTTAAAAAGTAGAAAAGCACTGCAAGTATTTGTTGTTATGTGGTTTTTTGTGAACAAATGTGTATCTTAACTTCTAAAAGTTATTTCAGGGGGAAAGAAAAATCCTGCTACTAACTGGTGATGAGAAGGCACTTCTTGAGGTTGTTTCACAGTTAAGCTTTAATTTTGCAGTTTATAACTGAAAGTGATCCCTTTTCATGAACAGAACAATTTTTAAATAAGTGGATATACTAAAACCTTGCCCTACAAACCCACCTGGTTTACCTCTCGTGTTATTTTCTTTGTTTTAAAAATATCATAATCCATAGACATATTTTACCAGTGATCAACAGATTTACTATCCCCATAATAAAACTATGATCAAAATCAAGGAGTCAAATTCATATTTCTCAATTTCATTATTAATAACTGCATGAAATTAATTTTGCTTTCTAATACACTATGTTCCAGTAAAATTGTATCAGGTTTTAATACCACTAACCCACTTCATTCAAGAAATTTGTCATTTTAATCTAAAATCTAATAATTTGGGATTAAGATAGATTATTTAGGGTTATATCTGGATAAAGATGCTATATCACAAATTTTTCCATTAGCAAATCAGTCAGCTGTTCCCAACAGAATCTTTCCACCTGCATGGCCTTTCTGGCAGCATTGTTTCTGACAGAGTAACACATTTAATCTCATGCGTCAAGCAGGTTCTCTTTAAGCCTATTACATCAAGCTGATTAGTCTCACTGCTTACCCCACTGAGACAGATAAGCATACCTAGATAATTAAAAAAAAATAATCAGAGAAGAATCTTTTGTGCATTCAAAATATTACCAGGATAACCTGGACCAGTCTGTGCATGCACAGAACGTGCACATGAACCTCAGCCCACCTCTGCTTACAGGACTCCTTTATTTTCCAGCTATAGTTTCTGTCTACAGATCCACCTTTTTCTGAAGCCTCCCAGGTACGACTGCTTATCAAATTAGTTAAAACTTTCACAAAGTCTAGAACATCTTACTGTTGAATAAACATATATACCAAGGGCCTTGGCAAACACTTACTTTTCGATTAATTGGTGGGCTTTATGTGGTGTCTAAGCATTAATACAGCAGTCTAACAAACTGAGACATCAATACATAGTCAGTTTCAGATCCTTAAAAAGACTATACCTGCTGACAACCATTCAGAAGACCCAGTGTTTCATTTGTGTCAACTGGAATTTAGTAATCCTGTGTAACAGGGATTACTGCCACAATAGGTAACCATCCAAGAGGAGGATGAATATAGTTGTTGTCTTATCTGGGAATTTGGAGTGCCCTATTTGTTTGTTTGTTTTGTATTTTTATGGCCACTGGCTCTATAGTGGTATTGGATTTTGTAATTTCTGACTTTGACATATTTCCAAACCTGGTTTAGACTGGTTTCAAGGCTAGGCTAAATTGGTCATGTCCTTGATAAGAAACTCTTATTTGAGATAGCTGTATATTGTACTGAAAAAAAATTGAAAATCTCACCTTAAGTGCCTATAAAAGGAAAATTCTAGCCAAACAAAAAATGGCATCTTGCTTCTGTGACAGTAGATGTCTTCTAAATCCTGAATATCACCTGCTGACACCTTTGACATTTCGAAAAGAAAATTACAGACTAGAATATCGCATTAGAAATGCTTCAAGTTGATGTAACCAATTGTCTGCAGCAATTATATTGAGTTGAAATAACTGGATAAATATTGTAATGTATTATATTAGAAAGCAGTATTAAAGGCTACAAACTGCATCATCCCCAAAAGCAGAGAGCATTTTAGCCCTAAATTTGTACTCATTAAATTAATCAAAAGGCTGTAGAAGGAAAACATATTAGACAGTCTTACCAGATGTTTTATTACCCAAAGACCTGCAGACACTGAAAAAGAAGGGAAAGGGAAAGGGAAAGGGAAAGGGAAAGGAAAAGAGGAAATTCACCCCATAAAAACAATCAGAAGAGAAAAAGAAAATGAAATAAAAAGGACTGAGTTGTTAGGTATTAATTAGGCCTCAGCAATAAATAGGTCAACTATTCTATAAACAGAGACTAATTCTTCAATTCTTTTGAAGGAAAATGCACTAGTAACAGTAGATGACCCTAAATGAAATACTCAGGCTTTTGACAGACACCCCAATTTGCATGTGTTTTCATTTGCATTGTAAAAAAAGATAGGAGGTTGGTGGCTGACTAGAAGTTACCATTGTATCTTGAAGCCTTTGATCATGACAAACCACTAGCATTAAAGTAATATTTGATTTTTATAATTTATGTTGAAAACCTAAATTTCTCATGTAGTGATGAACTGTACTCTTTACATTTTGTGATCTTTAGAAATCTTCGCTGGCAGAACGTTGAAAAAATTTAATATCCAAAATGAAGTGCTCGTTTATCAATGTTGATTAGTCCCCATTATTTAGGGAAAAAATCCTTTATTTAGTATGTGTAAGAGAAAGGTTTTCCAAGTCTGAAACATTACTTTTCACTTGTGAAAGTAAAATAAAAGAAGATGATAATGGCAATGCATGAAGCAACAATGTTTTACCTCAGATTTGGTAGGGATTAGCAAAAAAAGACCTCAGAAGCTTCTTCAAACAAGCATCTTAATTCTGTAACATGTGAATGCCCTATTGTGTAAGTAAAACCTTATACTAAAAAAAAGTACAGTAAAGAAGTGTTTTAGTACTTTTTATACTTTTTTTATACACAGTTATTATCTTAGATTGATATGCAATATACAGATAGGTAATATCATGAGATAACAGTTACCTATCTAGCAGTGCAATAGTAGACGACCTTTTATAGCTCAAGATCTGGTAATAAACTAACTAATCATGAGTGAACTAGTAAACAGAGAGAAACAATTTGATTAAATTCAGACATCTGGAACTTTTATTGGCATTAGCCTGTCCCTCCTATTTCTCAAAAGCAAATAAAGGAAAAAACAGGGAAAAAAAAGACAATAGTGGTATCTCCAGCTGCATAATTAGGGAAGCATTTATAATATTTTGCAACAGACCACAAAAGAAATGTTGAAAAACATGTAAATTTTGAATCTAAGTGTTTGGTGTCTTATGTAGCCTTACATATGTGGACTTACAGGTAGATTTTATTTTGCTAAATTTCTGAGGAACTGGAATCAGAATCAGATTGCATCATTAAACCAGTTGTATTTGTAACATATATTTTCTATGTAATTTTAATATCTTCTTATAAACTTTGCTTTCTGTGTGTGAAGGACAGTCTGATTTTCATACCTTAAACAACCTGTTTTGCAGATTTTATGTATGTGTCTTGAACGAATCTGTTTTACAGTGCAAGTTTTATGTATTAGCCCTAAACCAGCCTGCTTTGCAGTACAGCCTGCTCCAGGGAGGGAAAAAGCCCTGCGAAGGTGGAGCGGTGCTTCCTCCTCAGAGATGAGAGGGTGAAGCGGTGCTCCCTCCTTGGAGACAGGAGGTTGGAGCAGTGTTCTCCTTCAGAAACTTTAGTTGGGGTTATCGATAAACTGGGGCTTCAGTTGGAGTGACTATCCAACCTCTTCTGACCAAACGGACAAACCCTGGAGAAGAGGGGTGTTTCTGGACTTGAGGGGCCACTCTCTTATCTACAGGTGTACACTGGACTTAAGGAGGCCCACTCCCATATCTATAGTGGACAGAACTGCCTTGGACCCCCCAAAATGTCGCATATTGCACCTGTGCCCTAATTAGCATGAAAAGCAAGAAAAGGAGGGGGTAATGTGAACAGTACTCATGAATATTAATGGAAAGGACAACAAAAATACCAATAATCAAGACACAGGTGCGCACTCACCACTGAAGAATCAAAGATCAGACCGGACTTGTGAGATGTCACTGGACCTCAGAAGTGGTATTATCTCTTTACCTCTTTCTTTCTTTCTCTTTTTTTTTACTCCTTTTTTTTTTTTTTTTTTCCCTTCTGTCTCCATATTATTAGATAGAATTAGAGAAAGCCATACCTTTACCCATCTGTGAAATATTATTTTATCCAATCAGTGAAACTTTACCTATTCCTGATCTGTGAAATATTACTGTTAAAGTGTGTGTTAAAGTGCTGCCAATCTACTGACCAAAGAGGGTTATTAACTCAGTACCTTTGCCGAGAAAACGGTCTCTGCTGTGCAGAAGAAAACCCCTTTTTAAAGAGAGGATGCAAAAGACTCACCTACCCCGAAACCTACCGTGTGGGACAGGACATTTAAATTGGCGTCACGGACAGGATCCTCTCTTAAAGGGGAAGAGATTCTGAATCAAAATTCAACAAAAGAGAACACAGAATCGGCCAAGGCCAAGTTCTCTGATACATGGTCATGGCTTCCCAGGTATAGCCTGACTTTCATTGTTCCCCATAGTTGGAGTTATTAAAAGAATACAAAGCTTGCCCGACACCCCGAGGGCAGAGCTGGGCTAAGGAGAATTGGCAGTTACCTCTGGTTGTAGCAGAGCAGATAAAGGATTTGGCTAAGAAAAACAGATCAAAGCTGCAAAAAGGGAAAGCTACAGTATGTGGAGTACTGGAGGCTTCCCTCCTGGCAGCGCAAAAAGATAAATGCATTACCAAACACACTGAAAGAGAAACAATTGAGTCCTTACAAAAATTACCAAAACAACTACAAGGTGAATTGAACAGGGAGAGAGAAAAGAATTACATCCTGACAAAACACTTGGAAAGTGCATATGAGTGGGAGAAGGAGTTACAGCGTGACCACACTGTAGCTCAGGGTGATTTGGAAAGCTCCTCGGGGTGGGGGACCCTGTCAAAGGAAGAAGCTATGGTTGAGGAAGAAGTATCCCCTCCTTATCCTTGGGAGGAGATGAGAGAAGCAAAAGAAAATTACTCTCCCCAGATCAGACCCCTTGTTAAAAGAGAGTACCAATTTGATGAAGGGAGTGATTCCCCAGGAACGGTAACCTCTAAAGAAATATCCTATAGTGCTGCTGAATTGACAAAACTTGAAGAAAAATTTGGCCATCATCCCATGGAGTCACCTGTAAACTATATGTATAGATTGTCAACCTCTGGAGGTGACCGAATACATTTGAGTGAGGAAGAGGCCCAAGGGTATTTGGGACCTGGAGTTTTTCTGACAATTTAGGGGGACCGAAGAGTCACATGGTCAATTACCTGCAGGGCTGCCTATTGGGCCAGGGGCATAGACCTTCTCAAACTGGGAGACCAACTGATGATCCCCACAAGGGGCCTGGATGAGTTAAATGAGTCAACACATAGGTCAGCATGTTTACAATGGATTAAATTCTAGAATTTTAGACCCTAAAATGTCCTCCCCCATGCTGTTAAAGGTACATCCTGATAGAATGACTCTGTTAATATGTGGACTGCCTGACTCACTGAAGGTCTATGCCATACAATTACAAGATCAACTAAGAGATAAAATGAGGGCAGAAGGATCAACAGCTGATAGATCAAGGTGACACATGGAATGAGAGGAGGTATTTGATTCCCGACAAACTTGGGGAGAACTAGTGAATGACCTCATAGCTTACAGCATGAAAATAGGGGTTGGTTTGTCAGAACCACCCTCCTGGGCAATTAAGAGTTTAGAAAATAAATAACTCCCAGCTAATGATAAAGTTAAACAGGGGTGCCACTCTGTTTCCTCCAGGAATCAGTTATGGAGGAGAGAATAGAGAAAGGAATCCCAAGGAAAGTGATGGATGGAATGTTAAAATTGTTAGTAAGGGTATGGAGGAAGAAAGAAAGACTGAAACCTCAAGAGGAACCTTTACTAAAACCATCCCCTAGTGCACCCACCACTGAAGAACCAAAGATCAGACCAGACCTGTGAGACGTTGCTGGACCCCAGGAGTGGTGATATCTCTTTCTCTCTTTCTTTCTTTCTCTTTTTCTTCCTTACACTCTTTCTTTCCTTCTCTCTTTCTTTCTCTTTTTTTTTTTTTTACTGTTTTTGTTTGTTTGTTTGTTTTCTCTCCATATTATTAGATAGAATTAGGGAAAACCATACCTTTTTCCGATCTGTGAAATATTATTTTATCTGATCTATGAAATACTACTATTAAAGTGTGTTATTGTTGCCAATCTACTGACCAAAGAGGTTATTAACTTGCTACCTTTGCCAAGCAGAGGAAAACCCCTTTTAAAAGTAAAGACACAAAAGATTCACCGAAACCCACTGAGTGGGTTGGGACACTGTGTCCTCAAGAAAAACTTTAACTGCCCTGTGATCTACATCACTTATGTATGGAGGTCCTTAGTAATGATGTACGATTTCCTTTTATTTTGAGATGTAACACATTTTTTGATGGGCTTACTTTGTACTATCTTGGACTTTGTATCATTCTTCTTTCTAGGTCAGTCCTTGCCTAGCGTGAGATGTCTTATGTGAAATAAACTTCTATTATTATCATCCAAACTTGGAAAAAAAAATTCTTTACAATATCTGTTTTCCATAAACAAACCCTAGCGTCATTATTGTGCTACTAACCTTCAGTTCTTTATTCAGTGACTTCTGACTCAGCATTTCCATTATTTTTTCTCTGGGATCAATGAAGAGTTGTCAGGCCTACAAGCACCTAAGTCACCTACTTGCCCTTTTAAAATATTGGCACAGACTATCTTTTAGTCTTGTGAAACTCCTCTAGCATTTTAGGACTTACTGAAAATCAGTATTAATAGTTTAAGGAGATTCTCTCTCAGCTTCTTAAAGATTTTGGATGAAAACTCCCTGAACCTTCTGCTCTCAAATGTCTACTAAATCAATTAAAAGTGTTGTATTACTTTGTTAGATAGTTACTTTCCCCAAATAAGAATGATAAATATAAGACTTTGGAATTCTTATACATTATTATCAGTATTTTTACTGTTCACATATAGCAAAGAATCGATACCATTGCTGGTACTTTTCTTCCTAAGATACTTCGAATTTCTATTTCTTGCTCTTCTTTTTTCTAGACACAGTTTCACCTTGTTCTCTTTTTCTTCCCCTGTTAATTTTCTGATGAAAATATTTTTAAATTTCGCATTTCCACACATTTGCGTGTGTATATGACTGCAAATGTATGCATACATCTCAGTGTACGTATATGAACACAATACGAATGCAATGGTGAAAACAGCTTTACTCTTGATTGTTGCAGGCCAATTTATTCTTTGGCTTTTTTTTTTTTTTTTTTTTCCTGTGGGCTAAGAGCCTTTAGGGTCTTTTATTACAACAGGACCATTTCAGATATGCACTAAGGTATATTTTCATTTAAAAAAAACCACGAAACAGAACAAAACAAAAAACCCAAACCAAATACATGGAATTTGGTTGTGTGTCTCTGATTTTGGACTGTACTGATGATGCTATGAACATAAATATGTTCATTCAGCTTAATCTCTAAAACAAACCATAATATCTGAACCAAATTACCATCTTTCTTCAGGAATACCCATGTTTTTCCATTCTCTGGAGCATTTTTATCAGCATAGAGAAAAATTCAGTATAGGAGAAAATACGTTACATGGAAGGTATGGAAGACCACTGCGGTTCAGGGAGCTAGTTTTCACTAGATTGACCTGCACTGTTAGTCATTCTTTCACATTTATTCAGCTTTTTGAGCAGATAAATATTGAACTTTCACAATAATATATGTTCCTTCAACACATATAAGACGTTAAAGACATAGTGGCTTTTTCAGTTGATGTACTAATAGCAGACTGATAGACTAACAAGACTGAAGAAATGAAGGAGACTCAAGTGATGAAGTTCTATATTCTGGGACCACAGTTTCTTTTTCCTGAAAATGTAATTCAGTGGCAGGATTTCTCTGCTACAACAGCATGGGAATGCTGTATGTTGTCCTGGGCATAAAGAAGTGAGCAGCAGGCTTTTGATTTTAGTGCATGCTAATGTCATAAGAGAGATTTGGCTCCTGTAGTTAGGTCTCAGGGCAGCAGGGGAGAATCTTGCATATATAAAGAGGGCATGAGGCCATTCCTGTAATTTATAACATTGTCAGTGTAGACTGTACTAAATAAAATTATACTTCAACACTAGGTTTTCTTGTGCCTGTAAAAACTCATGATGTGATTTCATAAACCTGCAGAGTACTATTTTGTCTCCACATATTGCAAACTGTTATTTAGAAAAAGAAAAAAATAAAGGCAAGAAGAAAATTTGTGGAGAAAAAAAATTAAAATTTGGGCAAAAAGTAAATATTTTGAATGGATGCAAACATGAAATTAAATTAACTTTGGAAATATTATGAACTTTAAAAATCAGCATGAATTTCCATGAATTCCTGTTCAAGAATTCACCACTGAATACACTTGAGTATGCAATAAGTTCATGCACAGAAGATATGTAATATTTATGATTAAACAAATTGGTTATGTGATTGAGTGATTGTGTTGAAGCTGTCAATTAACTCTGTAAATAGAATTTAGGTGCATTCAGGGACACGTCAGCAGCATCATTTAGTCCTTTACTATAGCTGAGAGTACTGTGGTTCTAAGGATCATTGGTTTTACTACATCTAAAGTTACTGGTGTTTATAGTTGCCTGTAAATGTCCACCAGCTTGATGGAACATTGACAATGCACAGAGATAACCTGTAACCAAAATCTCAGATCCAAATGGAAGGGAGTTTTGGCTTTGTTATTTAATTTTCCATTGATTTAAATTCTCAGACTCACAGTTTTAATTTTGCATCTATATATTTCTTGGCATCATTTAGTGGACTGTCATTCTAACAAATATTCACCTCAGGAGGAAGACACGTATTGAGGAAATCCTTCAAGATCATGTATTTAATAAGATTAAAAGTACCAACTGATGAAATACATGACAGCACACTAGAACATGACTGCTTTTGCCATAACCAGTTACAATTTCCACAGCCAGCTATATCTTAACTAAGAAGGTACTTTATAGGAAACATCATCTGATTACAGTATGTTTATATTAATGTATATTGATACATCACCATTTTATTTTGTTTCTTTTCCAGCTTTATTCTCTGGGCATGGCAGCTTTTAATGCCATAGCTCATAAAGCTTGTTTCATAATGCTCGGCAGGTATTGGAAACTACATACCATAAATGTCCTGAGCCATCAAGTTAGAATGCTTATGTACTGAGATAAGAAACTTAAAAAAAAATGCTACAGTCATAAAAGTAAAGAAATGTTGAGGCTGGAGAAAAATCAGTTAATTTTCTTGAGGATTCTTTGCAAAATGAGTGAGGAACATAAACAATATAGGATAAGTACTTAATCTCTGGACTAACACCAATTGCAGACGGCTAACCTATAAACATAATTGTTTGCAAAAAATTTGAAGTATTACAATTCTTTGTATTTTTCAATTCCTCAACCTTTCTTGAGCATCTATTTAAGGTCACTTGTGCTAGGCATGTAGAAATCTATCCATCAATGACATGACCTAATCTCTTCTGAAAGGTACTTCTGTTTGTTTCTTTTTCCTTTGATGATCAGAAGTAAAAATTTCATTTGATTTAATCATTTCAAGAGTACACAGCAGCTGAGATGTATTACAAAACCATTTCAGAGAGTCTTAGTAGACAAATGACTTTCAGTAGCCCATATATTATTTAATTGATATATGTTAAAGGTGATTAAAAAAAAAAAATTAAGAAAGGAAAAAGGAGCCAGAGAGGAAATAGGACTGGAAAAAATAATATTAGGAAAAAGACTAAGTCTTTCAGGGTATGATTTTGTTCATCTACTCAAGGAAGAAACACAAGTCATCTTACTCTACGTGGGAATACACAGGATCACAGATGAATGAGGGATACTTATCCAACTTCAATTTGCAAAAGAGTTTTTTCACGCTTCTGTGTGAAATGAATTAGTTACCTATAACCACCTACTTCCACAAGACCCCAAAGAGCAAAACTGTAACTATATGTAATTAGTTTATGTATAGATATATGTGCGTACTTATTCGTATTTCAAATATAGCAGGGAGATAAACTGAGGAATCAGAACTGTGCTTCTCTACATATACCTACTCAGCAGCCAGATTCTAGTCCATACCTTGGAAAATGCATTGAACAGCACCAAATGGAACAGCAACACTTGCACTGCATCTTTGTTTTCAAAACCACACAATACATTGAGGCTCAGCCTTCAAGAGGGCCAAGACTTTTCATCAAAGAGGGGCTTGATTCAGTGGAAAATACTGATTCAAGAATGGAGACTTTTCAGAAGCACATGCTGGTTTTACATCTAGCCTGTAGAAAAGAGTTCTCAGATCCCAGGATGTAAGGCCATGTCAGTGAATAAAAGCATGTAATAACCAATAGCTTGTGGATTAGGGCATTTCTCTGGAGTACTTAATATTACAGTGATACACTATTACTGAAAGATTCCTCATTTTTGAACTTTGCATTCTCTAATTCACAGTGGAAACTTTCCCAAAGTTTTCAGTAGATTTCTAGTCCTGGAACATAATTTTATCACTAAAAATATTCAGAATAACATGTGCTTGGAGACATGTTTTCCTCTGGGCAATGTTGCTAAGGCACAGCCATCCCTTGGTCCATATCCAGGTCTACATCCAGGATAGAATGATTTCTTCAGTAAGACAGATTAAGTAGATCAAGGTAAAAATTATTACTTTTTTAAAAATAGTGTATATGTTTAACATTCAGAATAAAGTTCTGTATTTGGCCTTGGGGAAAAAAAAAAAATCAATCAGAAAAAGTTCTATCTGCTTTCTGGAGCTACTTTCTTGTCTTTCTCCCAAATAGCAATTTTAAATGTTTTAATTTTATGCATATAAACATAGCTTTACTTTACTGGAGGATAGTTTGCAATAAAGCAACTGTGGGAAATGCTGTAACAAAAAACATTATCTTCCATTTGTGATTCATGCTGGCTTGTCCAGTCTTTGTGGTTGAAAGTTGTCTCCTCCTCAGCTGGACTCAGTGAGGACAGTAACATTGCATTGACTTCAGACTACATCAGTGAAACCAAAATCTGGAAAAAAAAAAAAAAAAGAGAAAAAACTCAATGAAAGAAAGCAAGCCAAAATAAAGTCTGTGTTCTAGCTGACATTGTGCTTGGACACCTCTCATATTAAAAAAACAGTGCTTCTAAAGGGTAATATATAAGCATACGTGATGCATGATTTTCTTTGAACAATACGGCTTAGGATTTATGTAGATGACATTAGGTGTAACAGCTGATTCAGTTTGTTTAGAAATGCAGGGACCATGAAAAGCCAGTGAGATTTCAGCATTTACTATCTGCAAACTGACTTGCTATTGACAGCCAGCATTATTCGACATTATAAATGGCATAGAATCAAATTACAGTACCCCATTGCTTTATGAAAGTATTTAGGCTAATAGGGTTTCAGTAAAATTATTCACAATTTTTTTTTTTTTTAACTATTTTAAAGGTATGGATTTGTCACAGTTCTGAAACTGAAAATGGGACTGGGACAAATTCGTACCTCTAAAATAACTAATAGAAAAAAAAAAAATGTGAATGATTTTACTGAAACTCTATCCTGGTATTTATAACCCAAAATATCCGTTATAGTTGTTGAGTAAAGAATGGCTTTTACTTTTATTGAGGTGCCTAATAAAGGCAGCCTAATAAAAAATCAGTCAGATCCTATAATGAAATTTACATTTTAATGAAACTGAACAGATTATTTTTCCTAGTATTAATAAACTGCCTTTTAATGAATTACGAAACAAGTTCATGCAACAAAAAGCTTCTTCTCCACTAATCATTTCCTTCTGCTTGCTTTGCAGAAGCAGAACTAAAGTAAACATGCAACTTCTGTCTTCATATGCATTTTTTTTTATCTTGACTTAAGTTCTCAGTTACAGACGTTATGGGTACAGGATGTGGTTTTTATCCTTACAAAACTATAGATGGTTTCATTATATGTATTGCAGAAAATTTAAAGTAGCAAGAAAACTTCATAAATACCCACTTCAAGATTATCCTTTACTCCTACCTAAATGTCACCTTAGCATCCTGTTCAGTCTAGTCTCAAGGCTCGAAGTGAAAAGCAAAAAAACTCCGTAGTGTCTGGTGCGTTCCCCTAAGGTTCTGCCCAGTACAGGCAATTTTAAAGCAAATCTAACTTGTGTAGTCAACTTTACTGGTGAAGAAGGTATCATTTTGGAGAGCTTATTACTATCTTTCAGCCCTTCCAGGCTGGCTTTTCTGCTTCTTAAGAAGAATCTCTTTTTTGATTTACGTTTTCTTGAAAGACAGTCTCCTGGATTTGGCTAGGATAGGGTTAATTTTCACAAGAAGCTGGGAGGGGACACAGCTGGGACAGGCAAACCGAACTAGCCAAGGGTCCATACCATGCTGACGTCATGCTCAGTATATAAGGGAGGAGCGGTGGGAAGGCTCGCTGTGCAGAAAGGCAAGAGGTCCAGGTGGTGAGCCGTTGCGTTACATGTCACTTGCTGTGTCTATTATTTCATCAGTGTTGTTGTTATCATTGTTTCTTCTCTCCTTGCGTTGTTCCATTAAACTGTCCTTATCTCAACCCACAGGGATTTACCCTTTTCTCCTGATTCTCCTCCCCACCCCACCGCAAGGGGAGGGTGAGCGAGTGGCCGTGTGGTGCCCTGTTCCCAGCTGGGCCCCAACTACAACAGTCCTTTTTGGCGCCAAACATGAAGCCTGAAGAGTTGAGATAACAGCAGATCTGACCAGAGCATGTTAAAAGTTTTTTTATACGCATTTGTTATATTAGTTAAATAACTGAAGGTCACC
Organism: Leptosomus discolor; assembly: GCF_034619465.1. Classification (NCBI taxonomy): domain Eukaryota; kingdom Metazoa; phylum Chordata; class Aves; order Leptosomiformes; family Leptosomidae; genus Leptosomus; species Leptosomus discolor. The sequence goes on along the minus strand of NC_141419.1, from coordinate 42,424,905 downwards.
ATGTTGGTTTGTTTGTTCACCTGGTGGTGCTATGTAAATTCGTACATACTCCCTGCAGTGATGTCTGTGACCTCTGGGAGAGGGATCAGGGCTTTCATTTTGCTGCGCTGACTAATGTCAACTTGTGATATGATTGCATCACTGGTTATGAGGTTAAGCTATTATTTGTATGTGCCATTGCTGTCATGCCTGTTCCTTGCACGCCTTCTCTCTGATTTTATTACTAATTGCACCCAGTCCGCAGGAGAGACAAAGGGGGATAATTTCTCACCCTCTTTTACCTCTTCTTTCTCCTTCAGGGTAATTACAGCAGCTTTCGAGAATTTTTAATGTCCCTGGGATGCCCAAGACAGCATATTCTTATTGCTATGTCTCCTGAATATGTCCCAGGTATTGTTCAGGGTTAAACAAAATGTTTCTAAGAATACCACCCAGAGATCTGCCCTGAGGCTGGATAATTATGAGTGGCAGGGTGTGTGGGAAAGTATAGGCAACTGCCTACGACAGTGGTCACTCCTAGGGTTTTGGAATTTCACCTCTGAACAAATGCAGAATCCCGAAAAACTAGTAAAATATTTGGAAAAGGTATGCTGTCACCCTGGCAATTCCAGAGAGACACAAATCACTGCAATGTGCTGGGGCCTGGGCCACGCTTACCGAGCCCTTCTCAACAATACTTAGTGCCCGCAAGGGGAAGAGAAGGTCTCTGGACCTGAAAACAGACTAATAGGCACTATAGCTGAACTAGAGAACCAACCTGTGTCGGTATCAGTTGCCCATATACAGAAGAAGTACACAAGGAAATTGGTTCGCTTAGTGGAGGGTGAAAATGAACCAGAGTCATCATGAGAACAGGAGGAAGAGGCAGAACCAGAGGTAACCACCCTAGCCCTGAGTGAGCTGTGAGATATGTGAAAGCATTTTGGCCGCCACTCAGGTGAGCACGTTGTCACCTGGCTGCTCCAATGCTGGGATAATGGGATCAGTAGCTTGGAAGCCAAGTAGTTGGGCTCCCTGTCTAGGGAAGGGGGCATTGACAAGGTGATTGGAAAGTGGACACAAGCCTCTGGAGGTGACTCCTGTCAGACATGAAGGAGAGGTACCCCTTCAAAGAAGATGTTACATGTCACCCAGGCAAGCGGACTACCATGGAGAGAGGTATCCAGTACCTGAGGGAACTAGCTGTGCTGGAGGTGATTTATAATGATCTGGATAACAGGTAGTCGCAGTCACCTTTAGGTTCAGATGACATCCAAGGCGCACAGCCCATGTGACGGAAGTTTCTAAAAAGTGCACCGCCATCGTACGCCAACTCATTGACAGGAACGTCCTGGAAAGAAGGTGAGGGATGAACAGTGGACGAATTGGCTAGCCAACTCTGGCAATACAAAGGAAGTCTCTCTTTTTCCCTACAGACCTATGTCTCAGCCATGGAGGAACTGTCCTGGGAGTTCCAGCAATTCAAAAATTATGTGTCCTGCTCCCCACCTGTAGGGGACCATATCTCAGCTATTAGAAGTAGGGGCTCCTCTGCTTAAGAGAAATAATACAGAAGGTACACACGATGGGCTACCCTGTGGTTTTACCTATGTGACCATGGAGAGGACACGAGGAAGTGGGATGCAAAACCCACTTTGGTCCTAGCTGCATGGGTACATGAGTTGTGAGGGAAAACCACAACAAAGGGGATTCTTCCTGGAAAGATGCTGCTCCAGTTTCCAGTGGGAAATTCCCCAGGCAGTGTAGATGAGTTGACCTTATGTCTGATCCTCTTGAAGGGACTTCTAAGTCATTTTCACAAGAAGTGAGTGATTCTGATCAGCGTTAGAGGGACCCTGCCTCTACCCACATGGAGGAAATGGACAACTGGGTTTATTGGACTTTGTGGATCCGATGGCCTGGCACATCAGATTCACAGCAGTATAAGGCTCTAGTAGACACTGGTGCACAATGTACGCTAATGCCATCAAGATATAGAGGGGCAAAACCCACCTATATTGCTGGAGAGACAGGGGGATCCCAACAGCTAACTGTACTGGAAGCTGAGGTGAGTCTAACTGGAATGAGTGGCATAAACACCCCACTGTGACTGTCCCAGAGGCTCTGTGCATACTTGGCATAGATTCTACCTGAAGAAGGGGTATTTCAAGGACCCGAAAAGGTATTGGTGGGCCTTTGGTATAGCTGCCTTGGAGATGGAGGAAGTCAAAGAGTTGTCCACCTTGCCTGGTCTCTCAGAGGACCATTCTGTGGTGGGGTTGCTGAAGGTTGAAGAACAACAGGTGCCAATTGCTACCACAATGGTACATTGGCGACAATATCACACCAACCAAGACTCTCTGATTCTCATCCAGAAGCTTATTCATCAACTGGAGAGCCAAGGAGTGATCAGCAAAACTCGCTCACCCTTTAACAGCCACATGTGGCCAGTGCGAAAATCTAATGGAGAGTGGAGACGAACAGTAGACTATTGTGGCCCGAATGAAGTCACACTGCCACTGAGTGCTGCTGTGCCAGACATGCTAGAACTTCAATACGATCTGGAGTCAAAGGCAGCCAAGTGGTACACCACAACTAGTGTCACTAATGCATTTTTCTCAATCCCTTTGGCTGCAGAGTGCAGGCCACAGTTTGCTTTCACTTGGAGGGGCATCCAGTACACTTGGAATAGATTGATCCAGGGGTGGAAACACGTCCCACCATTTGCCATGGACTGATTCAGACTACACAGGAACAGGGTGAAGCTCCAGACATCATCGTATGGGGCAACACAGCAGAAGATGTTTTTAAGAAAGGGAGGAAAATAGCTCAAATCCTTCTGAAAGTGGATTTTGCCATAAAATGAAGGTTGACTTGCACAGGCGATCCAATTTTTAAGGATTAAAATGGCAAGATGAGCATAACCAGATTCCAATGGATGTGATCAATAAGAGAGCAGCCATGTCTCCACCAACTAATAAAAAGGAAATAGAAGCTTTCTTAGGTGTTGTGGTTTTTTGGAGGATGCATATCCTAGATTACGGTCTGATTGTAAGCCCTCTCCATCCAGTGACATGAAAGAAGAGTGATTTCAGATGGGACCTTGAACAATGTCAAACATTTGAACAAATTAAACAGGAGATTGTTCATGCAGTAGCCCTTAGGCCAGTCTGGACAGGACAAGATGTTAAAAATATGGTCTACACAGCAATTAGGGAGAATGGCCCTACCTGGAGTCTCTGGCAGAAAGCATCCAGGGAGACTTGAGGCTGGCCCCTAGGGTTTTGCAGCAGGGGATACAGAGGATCTGAGGCCTGCTATACTCCGACCAAAAAAGAGATACTGGCAGCATATGAAGGAGTTTGAGCTGCCTTGGAAGTGGTTGGAACTGAAGCACAGCTTCTCTTAGCAGTCTGACTGCCAATGCTGGGATGGATGCTCAAAGGGAGGGTCTCCTTAACACACCATGCACCAATGCCAAATGGAGTAAGTGAGTTGCACTGATAACACAATGCGCCAGAATAAGGAGCCCTAGCCTCCCAGAAATTTTGGAAGTGATCACAAACTGTCCAGAAAGCAAAGATTTTGGAATGCTGGAGGAGGTGATACATGCTGAAGAGGCCCCACCATATAATAAACTACCAAATAATGAAAAACGATATGTCCTGTTTACCGATGGGTCTGAAGCCGAGAAAACTCAATAACAACCCAGTGTTATGAAGCAGATATTCTTTATTGCGGTGCCAGGCAGCACGAGGGATAGCTCCTTCCATACGTGTGTGCCCAAGTGTTAGGATTCTTGCCTTATATTTACAGCTTTCATGTTTATTCATTACCTTTCTAAGAAAAGGTTGGGTTATTCTAATTATCTCCAGGAATTCATTAACATAAGTTCCTCCCATAGTCCCACCTCAGTCCGCCCAATTTACACCCCCATCGGGGGTCCTTGGTGGTTGTTGGGGATGAAGGTCCAAGTCTTCCTCATGGTTGAACTTTTGAACTTGTCCTGTGGCACATGCCCTGTACGATCCTGGGTCTTTTCCAATTTGCAGAACCAGCTCTTGCTAGCTGCCCTCCCTATCTCTCCTGCTTAGTCTTTTGTGTTCCTTGAGCCCCCCAGTCTGATTGGAGGATTCCACCTGCTGTCCTTCGCTTGGCGGATTCTGCTTCGTACTTATCTTTAAAGTGTTAGTTAGTCCGCAATGGATATATGCATGAAGGTTAGTACGAATCGGCCTCCCTCCCTATCTCTAAAGGCTGGTCAGCGGTTCTTTTCTAAAAGCCAGTTTTCTAAAAGCCAGTTTTCTAAAAGCTAGTTAGCCATTCTTTATTACAGGTCCTGCCACATTGTTGGATAACATCGGAGGTGGAAGGCTGCTGTGTAGAGTCCCACATGACAAGTCGCTGAAGATGCTGAAAGAATAGGTGAATTGAGTCAGTTTGCAGAGGTGAAAGCCATCCAGCTGGCTTTAGATATTATTAAGCGAGAAAAGTGGCCAGTGCTTTATCTCCGTACCAACCCATGGATGGTGACAAATGCTCTGTGGGGGTGTTTACAGCAGTGGAAGCAGAGCAACTGGCAGTGCAGAGGTAAATCCATTTGGGCTGCTGAATTATGGCAAGATACTGCTGCTCAGGTAGAGAACTTGGTTGTAAAAGTACATCATATGAATGCCCATATACCCAAGAGTAGGGCCACTGAAAAACATCAAAACAACCAGCAGGTAGATCAGGTTGCTAAGACTGAGGTGGCTCAGATGAATTTGGACTGGCAGCGTAAGGGTGAATTATTCATAGCTCAGTAGGCCCATGACAGTTCAGGCCATCAAGGAAGGGACGCAATGTATAGATGGGCTTATGATTGAGGCGTGGACTTGACCATGCACACTATCACACAGGTTATCCATGAGTGTGAGACGTGCTGCGATCAAGCAATCCAAGTGGTTGAAGCCCCTGTGGTACAGCAGGCGATGGCTGAAAATACAAATATGGGAAGGCCTGGCAGATTGACTGTATCACACTCCCACAAACCCACCAAGGGCAGGGCCATGCACTTACAATGGTGGAAGCAACCACCAGACAGCTTGAAACATATACCGTGCCCCATGCCACCACCCAGAACACTATCCTGGGCCTTGAAAAGCAAGTATTATGGCAACATGGCAGTCCAGAAAGGATTGAGTCGGACAATGGGACTCATTTCTGAAACAATCTCACAGACACCTGGGCCAAAAAGCATGGCATTGGGTGAGTATATCACATCCCCTATCATGCACCAGCCTATGGGAAGACTGAACGATACAATGATCTGCTAAAAAAGCACACTGAGAGCAATGGGGGATGGGACCTTCAAACGCTGGGACACACATTTAGCAGAAGCCACCTGGTTAGTAAACACTAGAGGATCTACCAATTGAGCTGGCCCTGCCCAATCAAACCTCTTACAGACTCTAGAGGGGGATAAAGTACCCGTAGTGCACATGAAGAATATGTTAGGAAAGATAGTTTGGGTTAGTCCTGCCACAGGCAAAGACAAACCCATCCATGGGATTGCTTTTGCTCAAGGACCTCAGTGCACTTGGTGGGTGATGTGGAAGGATGGGGAAGTTCAATGGATACCCCAAGGGGATTTAATTTTGGGTGAGAATAGCCAGTGGATTAAATGGTATGATGTTAATTGCTAGATAACCCTGCCATTGTATGCTGACACTACTATGGTTGCTGTATGTCCTATCAGTGGTGTTACAGTGAGAGTCACTCAAATCAATGAAGGATGGACTTTGATGAAATGGAGTGAGAGTCAGCGGTGGTGCCCAGCAGCTTCCTCACGATCAACGTCTTCAGCCTGCGGACTGTGAGCATGGGCCATGCCAAATACACCAGCTGTGGGCTCCGAATGCAGCAATCCACCACCACCTCTGACAGATGGAGCCTCAAAGTATAGGATCTGGGCATGACGCAGATGGTATAGAATAAGTGATGGATAATGTCCTGGGTTTGGCTACGATAGGGTTAATTTTCACAAGAAGCTCTGAGGGGGCACAGTGTGGACAGCCGACCTGAACTAGCCAAAGGGTGTTCGATACCATGCTGAGGGAGACATTGCGTTGCTTGTTACTCACTGTATATATTATTTCACTAATATTGTTGTTTTTACCGTTGTTTCTTCTCTTCTTATGTTGTTCCATCAAACTGTTCTTATCTCAGCCCACGGGGTTTTACCTTTTTCTCCCAATTCTCCTCCCCACTCCACCGCTGGGAGGGAGGGGTCAGCGAGCAGCTGCATGGTACCCTATGCCTGGCTGGGCCTAAGCCACAACAGATAGTAATATCAAGCCCCTTAGGAAAGATAAATTTAGGCAGTTACTCAGAATTGCAAAGATGAAGCAAGCAGAGTTTGAAGAGATATTGCAAAAATTAAAAGGAAACAATCTATGAAAGAAAATTAGAAGAGTAAGCATGTTTCAGGCATCAAATATATAGTTTCGTGATTGTTAATGTACATACAAATATATATAGTTAACAAAGTCTCTCCTTGTGAAGTGCAAATTTATTTTCTTAGGATTCATTACTTCTAAGAGAAAAACACATAATTCCCAGTAATATCACTTATAATACTAAAGTGCAACTTGAATTAACAAGTCACTGCAAAACCTGAACAAATTGTTTCCTGATAAACACAAGCTTCTAATCCATTTATAATTTTTTGTCACTAACTGGCTACAGGTGAGGTAATTCTGGGGAGTGTCTTTGTACCACTGTTACCCTCACAATATAAGCTCTCTTTATCTCTAGAATCAAAGGCAGTTCTACAAACTTTGTCTTTCATACCCTCAACCCTGATATGGCAGAATCAAAAAAGCCTCAGGTGTTGCAGCACCATCTTCCAGGAAGACCCCCAGTGAACCATTCATTAACATCCCCTTTACTTCCAAGCCAGATAATTTGCGTATGTTACTGCTATATCTCTAGCTGGTTGTACTGGTTTTCACTCGGATTGAGTGAATTTTCTTCATAGCAGCTTGCATGGTGCCGTGTTTTACATTTTTGACCAAAACAATGCTGATAACACAGGATGTTTTAGTTATTGCTAAGCAGTGCTTACACACTGTCAAGGCCTTGTCTGCTTCTCATGCTGCCCTGCCAGCAAGTATGCTGAGGGTGCGCAAGAAGCTGGGAGGGGACTGTCACGGTTTGAGGCTGGGCCGGCCACTAACAAATGACTTTACAGTTTGGAAAAGAAAACTAAAACAGCTTTAATGAAACAGTAACAATAAAAGAAAAGATAATAATAAGAATAAGGAAATAATGAAATATATGCAATATGTACAAATATATACAAAACCAATACTGAACCAAACTCCCCCCACCCTGATGACAATACGTCACCACCACACCACGGGGCTGGCACTGGGGCAGTCCCAGGCTGGACTCGGCAGCAGACAGGCATGGGATACAGGAGCTGGACTCAGGCACTGGATTCAGGAATGCACGGATCGAGATCGACGACAGAAGAACAGCCAGAGTCCTCCTCAGATGTCAGCCATTGAAGAAGAGAGGAAGAGAGAGAAGAGAGCGAGACCCTCGTGATCTCTCAGCTTTATACTGAATATGACGCATATGGGATGGAATACTCTGTTGGTCAGGTTTGGGTCACCTGTCCAGTTCGCTCCTCCCTGTAGGTGCGACCCTTTTCACTCCCAGCACCCCAACATGGAGTACAAGATTTAGCAGTGACCTTGGTCGCTGTAAGAACAGGTATAAACAAGGGCCTCTCTGCACACCATTCCTCGGTACGAACTATAAACACCAGGCCTTATCACTGCTAGAAGCAGTCACTGTCTGGAAAAACAGGCTGCTGTTTCAGAAAATGCTGTTAGTTAGAGGAGACTTAACTGAAAAGTTAAAGCACTAAAACAGTATTAGTTTTGATTTAGCCCAAACCAGGACAGGGACACAACTGGAAAAACTGACCCCAGTTGGCCAAAGGGATGTCCCGTAGCATATGATGTCATACTCAGCAATATAAGCTGTAGCAAAGAGGGAGGAAGGAGGGATGTTGAGATTCATGGTGTTTATTTTTCCCAGTAATTCTTATGTATGATGAAGCCCTGCTTTCCTGGAAATGGCTAACCATGTGCCTGCCAATGAGTACTGAGTGAATTCCTTATTTTGCCTTGCTTGAATGTACAGCTTTTGCTTTACCTAGTGAACTGTTTTTATCTCAACCCATGAGTTTTCTCATTTTCGCCCTCCTGATTCTATCCCGCATCCCACCGGCGAGAAGTGAATGAGCCGCTGTGTGGGGCTCAGCTACCTACTAGATTTAAACCACAACATTGGTGTAACAACATGTCAAATGTCAGTACTGTATTGATTTGAGTCCATTTTATTTATCGTTTTTCGAATACACTCAAAAATATTTCAGTCCTCAAAAGCTGATGCATCATAAGGTGTATCATGGTAGAGCTAGTTAAAAGCAACAAAAAAATCATATATATCAGGTCAGTGATTTCCATAAGTTCTTCCATATTTAACAACAAAGTTGCTAAATGTTAATTCCGTTATGTTTTCCAACTCAATTTATTTTCCCTTACTATTTTCAATTCAAATTCCAAAACAGGTACTCATTCCATGCAGGGAACATGAGAAATATTTTGAGAAGTATATTTTGCAATACTCAAGTGTCCTGGTTCAGGCTAAACCACAACTAATTCTGGTTTAGAGCTTTAAATTTCCAGTTAAGTCTCGTCTAACTAGCGGCACTTTCTGAAATAGCAGCATGTTTTTCCAGACAGGGACTGCTTCTAGCAGTGAGAAGGCCTGGTGTTTATAGTGAGTACCAAGGAATGGTGTGCAGAGAGGCCCTTGCTTATACTTGTTCTTATAGGGACCAAGGTCACTGCTAAATCTTGTACTTTGTGTTGGGATGCCATAGGTAAAAAGGATCGCAAGCACATAAAAGGTCACACCTGCAGGGAGGAGTGAACCAGATAGGTGACCCAAACCTGACCAACAGAGTATTCCATCCCATATACGTCATATTCAGTATAAAGCTGAGAGATCATGAGGGTCTCTTTCTCTTCTTCAATGGCCGACATCTGAGGAGGACTCTGGCTGTTTTTGTCATCAATCCCAATCCGTGCATCCCTGAATCCAGTGCCTGAATCCAGCTCCTGCATCCCATCCCTGTCTGCTGCAAGTCCAGCCTGGGACTGCCCCAGTGCCAGCCCCGTGGTGTGGTGGTGATGTATTGTCATCAGGGTGGGGGGAGTTTGGTTCGGTATTGGTTTTGTATATATTTGTACATATTGTATATATTTCATTATTTCCTTATTCTTCTCATTATCTTTTATTGTCATTGTTTCATTAAAGCTGTTTTAGTTTTCTTTTCCAAACCGTAAAGTCTCTCTCCCTTGTTCTCTCTCCTTTTACCTTTTGGGAGGGGAGAGGGGTTAATAAAGAGCATCTGTCATTTGTTAGTGGCCGGCCCAGCCTCAACCCATGACATCAAGGATAATAGTTTAAAATTAGAGGTCTTCAAGGAGTAGTGAGTAGTGTAGATCTTACTATAGTCATAAACAGGAAAAATATTCCAATGTTAGCAAAAATACATCTATGACTGATTATTTTTTTCTCAGCACCTTTCAGGTAACTGACACCTGGTAACCCAGATATTAATAGAAAGGAAAGTATCCACCCTATTCTCTAATTCTTCTTCAGAATACATTGGTAATAAAAAAAAGACCAGCAAAACTGTGGGCCCATCGCTGAATGAGGCAGGTACCCTGGTGACGGAGGATATGGAGAAGTCAGAGTTGTTGAATGCTGCCTTTGCCTCAGTCTTTACTACTAGAGCTGGACCTCAGGAATCCCTGACTCTGGCAGTAGGGGAAGAAGTCAGAAGAAAGGAGGACTACCTCTTGAACAAGGAGGATTGGATTAGCAATCTTCTAGGTAAACTAGACACCCGCATATCCATGGGCCCTGATGTGATGCACCCATGAGTGCTGAGGGAGCTGGTGGATGCTATTGCAAAGCTGCTCTCCATCATCTTTGAAAGGTCGTGGAGGACAGGAGAGGTGCCCGAGGACTAGAGGATAGCCAATGTAACTCCGATCTTCAAGAAGGGGAAGAAGGATGACCCAGGAATCTTCCAACCAGTCAGCCTCACCTCCATTCCTGGGAAGGTGATGAAACAGCTCATTCTGGCTGTTATCTCCAAGCACATGGAGGAAAAGAAGATTGTCAGGAGTAGTCAGCATGGATTCACTAAGGGGAAATCATGCTTGACCAATCTGATAGCCTTCTGTGATAAAATGACTGGCTGGGTGGATGAGGGGAGGGCAGTGGATGTGATCTACCTTGACAGTAAGGGCTTTGACGCTGTCTTCCATCACATGCTCATAGGTAAGCTTAGGAAGTGTGCATTAGATGAGTGGACAGTGAGGTGGGTTGAGAACTGGTTGAAGGACAGAGCTCAGAGAGTTGTGATCAGTGGTGGTGAGTCTAGTTGGAGGGCTATGACTATTGGTGTTGCCCAGGGGTCAGTACTGGGTCCAGTCTTATTCAATATATTCATCAATGACCTATATGAAGGGACAGAACGTATCCTCAGCAAATTTGCTGATGATATGAAGCTGGGAGGAGTGGCAGATACAGTGGAACACTGTGATGCCATTCAGCAAGATCTGGACAGGCTGGAGAGCTGGGCGGAGAGGAATCAAATGAAGTTTAACAGGGGCAAGTGTAGGGTCCTGCACCTGGGGAGGAATAACCTCATACACCAGTACGGGCTGGAGGTTGACCTGCTGGAGTGTAGCTCTGCAGAGAGGAACCTGGGAGTTTTGATGGCTGATGGGATGACCCTGCAGCAGCATTGTGCCCTTGTGTCCAAGAAGGCCAACGGCATCCTGGGTTGCATTAAGAAGAGTGTGGCAGGTCATCCTCCCCCTCTACTTTGCCCTGGTGATGCCACACCTGGAGTACTGTGTCCAGTTCTAGGCTTCCTAGTTCAAGAAGGACAAGGAGCTACTGGAGAGAGACCAGCAGAGGGCTACAATGGTGATTAAGGAGCTGGAGCATCTCTCCTACAAGTAAAGGCTGAGAGACCTGGGGCTCTTTAGCCTGGAGAAGACTGAGAGGGGACATTATCAACACTTATAAATATCTAAAGGGTGGGTGTCAAGAGGATGGGGCCAGGCTCTTCTCAGTGGTGCCCAGCAGGAGGATAAGGGGCAACAGGCACAAACTGGAGCACAGGAAGTTCCACTTGATCTTGAGGAGGAACCTCTTCACTCTGAGGGTGGCAGAGTACTGGAACAGGCTGCCCAGAGAGGTTGTGGGATCTCCTTCTCTGGAGATATTGAAAATCCATCTGGACATGTTCCTGTGCGACCTTCTTTAGGCTAACCTGCTTTGGCAGAGGAGCTGGACCAGTTGATCTCCAGAGGTGCCTTCCAACTCCTACCATTCTGTGATTCTGTGATTAAAGAGCAGAACTGGAAAAGCTTTCAAATGTGAATGCAAATTCAGATGAACTAATTTTTCAGCCAGATATTCCCCAAACCCCTGCCAACGCTCACATACAACTGCAAGAAAATGTCAGTTCTTCATGACAGATTTAAAAAATAATGTATCTATGGCCATATGAAGTCTTCTGCTTTTGTCACTACCACAACAGCAGAACTGTATATTCGAACAATCTGAGAATTAAGTTAAATATCAAAATAAGATGACATGGAAAGCAAGTGTCTGACAGCTCTGCAAGAAACTTTAGCAGGAGAGATCTGAGAGTAAGAAAGCTGTCATCCTATTTATTTAAACATAAGATTATTTTAGTGACTTAGTTTTTTACCAGTGCATGACAACACTTATGTTCTATGGTGTTCATTTAAGGTCTTAGAAAACCTTTTGAATTTCATATTTTCTGTGGAAATCATAGTGAATACATTTCACCAAATTTCAAAAAAGCCACAAGTTAGTAATTATCCTTTGGTTGATTTCTGCATCTTTGAAAACTATTAATCATCTAATTAGTGGATTCAAGTAGCATGGGTTAGAGCTTTCTACTTTTAGCCCATAATATGCGAATTTCTGCTAAACCTGCTTATCTTTCCTTCTTGTATGAGAGAGTTTTGATTAACCTTAAAACAGCAGCTGTCATTACTTATCATACTTTTTAACTCTTCACTTCAAAAGTTCAAATTCTTTTCAAATAATGCCGACATCATTAAGTTATTTTAGTATGGACAATTTATTGAATTTTAGAAAACAATAAAAGAAATTTTAAAGTAGGTTTGTAGAAATTAATAACCTATGATTTTCTTCTGATCATAACAGCCCTTTACAGTTCTAGGTCATCTCCTTTACTGTAATCAGTGATCAGTATGATATTTATTCTGTTTGAGTAAATCTGTAAAATTAGTTATATAAATCCATGTGGCTTTGGTGTTATATATATCTATCATAAAAATATACTATATAGATCTATCAAACATAATAGATACTGATTTATTTTGGCTGAGAACCTGGACCTAAAAGAGAATTCTTTTTTGTGTTGTTTACTTGTCCATTTTTAATTGATGTTGTTTAATAATATGTCCCTTTAAATTAATATAGGCATAAGCTTTTCTGCAGGCCCACATATATTACCAATATTTGGTTGGAATATGGCTCTTTATCCATCAGCTCACACTGCGAATAATTTGTTCCTCTCAGTGTTTACTATTGTACTATAATCTTTATCATCAAAGGTTTTCTATCATAACACAGCTTACTTAGAAAACCTTTAACCCTCGGGGGTGCAATGAAACACAGTCACATATTAATCCCCATTAATGATACATATGTTTTATCAGAGCACATTACTGTGTTTCTTTCCTTCATTTTAAAGGAAAGATTGGCAAACCTGTTTAAGTAAAAGAAAGAAAAGACATGGTGTGCATATGCTATTTCATGTATATTTTTTATTACAATTGCTGGAATCTTTATGTAATTATGTAATTGTTTTGTTCTGAATTGTTCCATACCTGTTACAAAGCAATTAATCTTAAAAATTCAGTGTATACACTGCATATATTTCTGGACAGTATTTCTGGTAGAATTTGTGGGTTAATTGAGATGAAAAATAGCTTGAACTGATCTTCCTGGAAATCCTCTCTTTTCAGTTCAGACTAAACACTTTCTTAATATATATCTTTTATCCTCAATACCAAACAAATTCTTTATGCAATCGAGTTGTGAAATAATACTGGTTATATTTAATGAACTTGACTGATCATTAAAAAGCCTTCTTCAAGTATAGGCAGCTATCCTGTATTTTGTGGATTCTGTACCGCATTTTTGATTCATTATGCTTCGATTTTTCATTACAGATATCAGCAAGAATGTAAGATACATAACATGACACATCTTCAAAATTTGCAAGGTTTCACTTTGCAAAACAAACTTTTCCAGTGAATCAGGGACAGAACTACCAAACTGTCTGGTGGATACATTAGAAGGAACAATGCCTTTCATACTGCTGCTAGTAATACCAACACTGAGAATGTTTTATTTATTTCCAAACAGTTATAATCAAAAGTAAAATGAGCAGCATAAGCTGTTGACATTCAATTTCTGTCAGGAAAAAAGTACACTTCCTCAAGTTATACTCATTTCAACTGCAGTCAGAAGTAACATTCTCCATATGTATATGTATTTACATTTCAAAATCTGGTGTTTCACTTATCTCTGCACAGTTTCTGACCTACATCATGTCTACATTATTCGTGTCTGTGTTTAACATTGATGTTTCAGTTATGTATAACCCATAGAGACAGAGACAAAAAAAATGCTGTTGAAACTCATTGAAATATATACATAGAGCTGTTAGCCTTCATTTCAGTGAACTATAGGATTTAAGTGTATTATGTTCCCATCTCAAAAAAAAACCCAAACTCAAGGTTGCATGCCTTCTCGTTGCTGGGATAAAAGAGTAGGCAAGTATTATTTTAAACAATATATGTTGAAAGAAAGATAGCCCAGTTGAAGATATGAAGCAGGGAGTAGAGCTTCAGCAATGCCTGAGAAAAACAGTTATATGGCCTTGGAAAAGTCCACAAGAGTGACTTTTGGCATGGTAGCACCGTCTGAAAAAGCCATGTAACTGAGAATAGGCAAATAGTCTCCAGCTGTCTTCTTCTTCTCATTAGTGTATATCTCCTTGACAAGACAAAAATGGTATCACTATATTCAGTCTGTCACCACTCTCTGATCTCAGGTAGAACAACTTATCCCCTCATTTTGGCTTGGAAAAAGCCATTCCAGATACTTTCTGGGAAAAAAAAAAAATATCTGGAGACACTTTTCTGTATTCTTTTTTTCAGATCACAAAATATAAAATTGAGAGTGTCAAGCGTTTCTGTTCCAGTTATCCTCTCAGCTTCCTGTGGCAACATAGTAATGTATAGATGAAAAAGTTCTTTCTTTTTGCACCATTTTAAACTCATGTCACAAGCATTGAATTGGTAGACAGATTTTAACTGTAGTTTATTCTCTCCCTGTCCTTTTTTTCTGCTTCAAATGGATACCTGAACATTCTGCTAGGGGTGGCTTTTTTATTTCAATTCCCTATTCACCTTCTCTATACCATTCAATATTGTAAGTTTTACCAGATCACAGTCATGTTACCACTGTAAAGAACTCTGTGCTATGTAGTCTGTTTTGTATGGAAACTGTTCCACCCTTCTCATTATTACTATCATCCTACTTCTAGCCTTTTCTATTTCTATTAGGTGTTTTTTAGACAAAAATTTGTGCAATAGTCAAGGTGCAGATACATCACCGTTGTAAACAGCGTTGTAATAAAGTTAATCAAACGCAGTACAAAAGCGTGGCAGAAAAGTAGCCTTCTTTTACTTAAATATGTATGAACAAATGAGTGCAGTATGATGAGGTTATAAATTATTTTTAACATTCAGAGAAGATGTGGCTCCAAGAGAAACAGAGAAAACAAGTGCGCAGCAGTCATGTAGTATTTACATGTTTATTTATGACTGCTGCCAGGCAAATTTAGTTTACAAAAACTTGAAATTAGCCAGACTTTCACCTAGAAATCAAGTGCATATAGTTGAGTGCTCGTGATGAAAGCTTGTCACCATTTCCTGATTTTAATTTTTTATCATTTCTTTTTGTCAGAAAATACTGATTTCAAAAGCCGGACTTAAAGAAGAAATATGATCCCTTAGATGCAATTTCTGAACAAAACTGCACAGAGACACAGGAAAGAAGGAACATTCTTAGCTCAGTTGCTAGGACTTTCATCAGAACTTCAGAGTTTGATCCAACTTCCTATCTAATTAGATTCATATTTTGTACAGGTGACCTTGGGCAGAAATCTGGCCAGTCTATTTGTTGGAATGTCCTCAAGCCTGGACTAGCACAAAAAGCTGGTTCTTCTGGCTATATTTTACAGTGCACACCAAGATCATGCTTACCTTTTAGGCTGATTAATATGTCTCAGTAAATTTGGGGATTTTTTTGAGATTTTATCTATTCTAGCTGCTGTTGCATCTGTGCCATATGACTGACACTGGACAAGGAATCTGTGGTGTGCCAACACCAGCTACAATGAGCAGAGACAGTGAGCTGAATTCAGGCCGTCAATAAAAGAAATATGCATGTTGGTGTCAGGCTTCATAACCACCTTCATCTTCTCTGTAGTTAGACAAATGTAGACATAATGACTCAGATCAGAGACAGCCATTTCCCACTCAGAGATTTGTACTCTAATGATCAGTAGCTATGCTGAGCTCTTGTTGATGTTTCAGCAGCTTACATTTTCCTTTTGCTTGGCAAGCTTCACACTCCACTGAGGGCAGTGGAGTCCACTGGAAGTTTCTAGGCATATGGACTTGAATTTCATATTTGTCTAATTCTGATCCATCTATTGGTAGATTCCACAAATGATGGGAAACAGGTAATTAAATGGATTTTCCTTAAAAAAAAAAAAAAGAGAAGCAAAAAATACAAGGATAATCACATCCTCTTTTCAAAAAAGAAGCCAGACTCTGTTTTTTTAATATCTCTAGTAATTCAGCAAAATGTATCATTTTCTTGTATGGAATAAAATGTCAATTTTCTGAAGATATGGCTGTCATGAATACACCTGACTAACATAGTTCTTAACCTGATTTATGTTAGTTACAGTAACAAGACTGAAAGTCTGTATTATTTGCAAGAAAGCAGAATAATAATTATTTTAGAAATACGTGCTGAGCTGCACAGTCGTAATGAAGATAGCAGTGAACACAAGTCACTTGATGACACGCTGTCAGTGCTTCTTTTCCTTTGCTTAGCTGAACAAGTTTCCACTGCTAAAAGGTTATGTCCCAATGGGGCATTTAGATGAAGGCAGTCAGTATTTCCAGAAATGCAGGCAGATATTTTATAACCGCAAGCAAAAACAATGCAAAAAACCCAAGAGGGACAGGACATTTTTCAACATGTTATGTTTCCCAGTGTCATTGGGTAATCAGCTTAAGCTCACTTTGCTTAGTACCTTACTTTTAAAGACAGGCACCTGACATTAGAATTTCTTCAAAGAAAAAAAAAAGGAAAAGGAAGAAAAATATCTATGTTTATGGTGTTTTGAGGCATTTCATCTCTCATTTGATCTACCACCTGTAGCTCTGACCTTTACTTGTTTTGATTACTCAGAGCCTGTGTTCTGGCAGTCATACTCTGTCTGTTGACAAGCATTATCAGCTCCTTACCTAGTGCTGGTTGGAAAGTTTTAGAAGCTTTTACAACTTCAGTAGGCTTTTGGTTGAGAAGCATAACAGAGTAAAAGCACTAAACTCTCTGAAAGATTCAGGGCGTAGTTTGCATTCAGCAGCAGACCATTCCTATTCTGTCTCAGTTTGAAAGACAGGTGTCTGAGGAGGAAGGCAGGAGCCTCCCTTGAAATGGAAAATGCACCCCCCTTCCCTCCAAATTATTATAATTTTGAAATTAACAGGCCTTCAGGCAAAGATATGGGGAATAGGAATAACAGTTCTTTACTTATATATATATATATATATATAAAAATAAACACAAGGCAGGAAAAAAAACCAAAACCAACCCACTGGTTTACACTAACAGAGTCAGAAATACAACCTGACACTCTGTTAGGGTGGCAGTAGCAGTCCGATAAGATGGTGGCTGCAGTCCTCCTGAAGTGATGGATGTAGTTCTCTTGAAGCAGCTATCTTGTAAAAGGGTCTGGTCTTCCTCCGAAGGTCCAGTGGTAGGTAGGTAGCTCTTGTGCTCTGGAACACCAGTGGGGGGAAAAACTCCTCTGGGAATCAGGTGGAAGAAGGCTGCTGGGGTGTTCGAGATCTCAGTTTGTATTTAGCATGGAATGCTTGGCTCCTTCCCCCCCCTGCCCGGGCGGAGCATCTCACAATGGGATGGGGAGTCGTGAGGCAGTTCCTTGATGGGCCGTTAACGGGAGATAGTCCAGGAGCGAGTTATCTATGGGTCATGCGATAAGGCATTGTTGCACCCATTAACAGAAGATAGTCCAGAGGGGGGAGGCAGGGAGCACCGCCCCACCTGGTCTCAACAGCTCCTGAAGATGGTAATAGAATACTTCTTTTTTTTGGGGGGGGGGGCACATTTTGCACTGTAACCTAGGACACTTCCAAAAGGCTAATACTATGCTTTAGGGTCACTAAGGAAAAAAAATGTTTTGCTGGGTTAGGATGGATCATTGTGAATACAAGGATGAAAGGAAGTAGATAAAAAAGCCACCCTGATTTCATTTGGATCCTACTCCAAGAAATTCTCAGTCAGCAACTGAGCATCACTTGGAAAACCTACAGTAGAGAGCAAATCTAAAGGAATACAGATAGTACTACAACTATTAATCACGTTAGTGATATGTCCTGCTATTATAATGGCATGTGGTTTACAAAACATATATCTACCTCATCACATATAAATCCAAAGTCTGCTGAAGCATCCTTCAAGAAAGGAAAGTGGACAGGGTTATAGCAATACCCATTTCTGTTTAAATTCCAAGAAAAGTTATTACATTCCGAGTGTTATTTTGGTATTTCATTACACAAACATTTTTAGTGGTAAAAGTTTTGGCTAAGGCAATCTTTAGTCACAGACAAATGGTATTAGATTATCTATGAACCGCATCTCCTATTCATTTTTAATTTAAACCATTAATTTGTACTCAAGAAATTTCAAGGGGAAGCAATTATATTTCTGTTTACAATAAACATATCAAAAATGTATTCTAAGAATGGATGTGATCTATTTAATTTGTAAAGTGTATGTATACATGCACACAGTATATATACACATATACATCTATGTTTCAGATATGACAAGGTTTGAGGCTGGGCCAGCCACTAATGAATGACAGATGCTCTCTATTAACCCCTCTCCGCTCCCAGAAGGGGAAGCGAGAGAATAAGGGAGAGAGACTTACTGGTCGGAAAAAGAAAACTAAAACAGCTTTAATGAAAACATAAAAATAAAAGAAAATATAATAAAAATAAGGAAATAATTAAATAATTAAGTATATACAAATATATACAAAACCAATATGAAAGCAATACTGAACCAAACTCCCCCCACCCTGATGACAATATGTCACTAGTGACACTGCAGGGCTGGCACTGGGGAAGTCGCAGGCTGGACTCGGCAGCAGACAGGGGCGAGATACAGGAGGTGGATTCAGAAACTGGATTCAGGAACACACAGATAGGGTTTGAAGCCAGAAGAACGGGTGATGTCATCCTTGGATGTCGGCCAGCAAAGAAGAGAGCTTGACCTTCGTGATCCCTCAGCTTTATACTGAATATGACATATATGGGATGGAATACTTAGCTTACCAGTTTTGGTTCGCCTGTCTGACTCACTCCTCACTGCAGTCGAGAACTTTTTATGTGTTTGCAACACTTTTCACTTCTGCAACATGGAGTACAAAATTTAGCAGTGACCTTAGTTGCTATAGGAGCAAGTATAAGCAAGAGACTTTCTGCTCACCATTCCTTGGTATAAATATCAAGCATTATCTCTACTAGAAGCAATTACCATCTGGAAAAACATGCTGTTGGTTTCAGAAAGTGTAGTTACTTAAAAGATACTTAACTGAAGAGTAAAGTCACTGAAAAGAATTAGTTTTGGTTTAGCCCAAACCAGGACAGACATTTTCACATATGATTCGTAAAATATCAGGAAATCATGATTACATTGTGCAAATACATTTTAACTGTCTGCATTTAAGCGTGAAACATATATCTGCATAATGTTATATGCCTTTACGCACAGTGGTAAACACACCATAGCTTTTCTGATAACAGACCTATTATATTTTTTGTCTCTTGAAATGTTTTATTCAAAAAAATGAGCCATAATTGTTTCTTTACATAATAATGCTTAACAGCCTGTAAAAGTAACTGTCAACTAATGATTGCATAAATAACTTTTTTTTTTTGAAGACTGGCATTATGTTCTAATCATGTTCTAATACCTCAGGCCATTACTGAATTACTTTGAAGACATACTTATCTCTTAAACTAGTTGTTCTTCATTTTCCACTGAACTTCCTTTTTAAACTCCTCAAAACTTTGATGAAAAAGGTGAACTGACCAAACTGTTTTAGTTCCAGGAATATTACTAAAATTAAAGAGGTGGTTTATAAACCTTATTTGTTACATCTTATCTCACAAATATTTTCTGAATATTCAGATGAGCTTTTATGAAATAAATTATATTTCTGTATGCATCAAAAATTAAAACTTTCATCTGAGATACTGCTGAATTAGGCAATTGACAGAAATCATAGTCTGCAATATTGCACAGAGAAAAATGTTAAAATCCTCCTCAGCTCTACTATTTACTGCCAGAATTCAAGACTTTTGTTTTACTGTAATTATGTTAGCTTAACTTTAAATGGTGTAAGAATAAAGATATTCAAAACTAGTTCAGATTATCTAATTGCACCTTTATTAGTCAATTATTTCCAGTACCAAATCCTCTTTCACTTGCGGTTGCTGGCCTTTTCAACTGGTGTCAAACTGTTAAGGTAATTTTACATGTAGATGTATTTTAACTAAGATATAATCAATATATCCATTTGTCTGCCTAACTGTATTAATGGTAAATATCTATTTATCTACCTGTTAAAGTCAGTAATTTTCAACATATTGGAATAAACATACAGTCTCCATTGCTGTTAGGTATTCTCACACTAGAGTCTCAACAAGAAGGAACACATTCTATTACATTACCTGGTCTTATTTAGACACTGGAAGCCTGAACTAAACTGTATCTATCCAGATTGGTGTTGTTCACCCCACATATATCTACAGTTTGTAGAAAGTTTGTATTATAGAACCAGAATCAATCATCTCTTTCTTGTTCAAATATTGTTATGGTTCAAAACCCAATCTTTGTTCTATAATTCTTCTTAGCTTAAAGTGAGCCAAAATCTCATTTGTACTCTTCAAGGATCTAATTTCAAGTTTACTGTCTGTTTTCTGTCAACTCTGAATGGACTTCAACTATCTCTGTTCCATGACCCTGAGAAAGAAGATTACAGAAAGAGTACATCTTCTTTACAACATTTAAATTGTAAAGAAAGAAAATATCAAGAGTTTAACTAAGGTGCTGACTGTTCACCCAGTTTTAAGTGACTCTGATTTTGAATTTAACTTCTGTTACAACTCCAGCTTTGGAAAAGTGGGCATGATTCTATGACAAAAGTTAAAGTAATTCAGACAAAATACAGCATCTCATCACCAACACCAAGACACGGTGGAGGCTTCTTTTGTGGAGAATTGTTAATCTTCTGGCTTGATTACTAGTAACTACATTTTTTAAGAATAGAAATATATTTACTAGTTTCCCATCATTACTAGTTTCTCATAAATTTTTATCTTGTTTATGTGGCTGGAACTGTGGAACAACTTTTGGGTTGCATGGAAATTTCAGAGAATGAAAATGAAAGTCCTTGTTTTTAGATAATTTTAAAGAAAAGATAACTGTCTAATGTGGGAAGGTGACTGATATCCAAGATTCTCATCAAGCTCAGAAGTTTTCTTTGCAGTATTCTCTGCAAAGAATCGTAAAGAAGGCATGCAGTTTTCAGAAACACAGAGATGAAGAAAATTCCTAACATATGCTTCTGATTCCAGCAATGCATGATTAACTGTAACTTATTTAAGTCTGCATCAGAGCTGCCAAAGCCCTTTAGGAAGTAAGTAAAATAATATAGGGGTTTGGTTCATTTTTTTTTTTTTTTGTGGGAAGAAGGCAAACTGCAAAAATTCTTCCTTATTTTTTATTTTTTCAGATTTTCTTTGGGCCTCTGTGTTTCAAAAAGTACTTTATCTAAAGTGTTACTACTGAACATAAATCAATGATATTTTATGATCATCACAGCTGGATTTCTTTCAGATATCCTTCAGTTGCTGAAGTTAGCAGTTGTCAGAAAGACCTGTTTCTGTCATGCACTACATTCTCCATTCCTGGAGGTGTATAGAAAGCAAGATGATTCTGAAGGCTACATTTTATGAAACATGATTAAACTGCAAAAAGAGAAACACAATTCTTATGAGACAAGGATCATAATTTAAGCCTTTTTTTTTTTTTTCTAACTAAAAAGAAGTGCGGTTTGTACAAAATTTCTTACAACCTACATTTTTAGCCCATTTTTCTGTGGAATTTTTCACGTCAGGACATTGAACAATGAAACAACATCAACATCCTCTTTCTGTGGCAAAGAATTTGAACAGACCTATCAGACCTATGTAGAAAAAACCCCATATGTTAAAAAGTTATGAATATTTTGATTCAGTTCTCTGACACTCCATGAAAGTGTAAAAATTAATGTATCTATTCATGAGATAAGAGAAAATTGTTGGGAAAAATCCTTAGAAAAATTACCTGGCAAAAGAAATAGAAAATTTCAAAATTGAGTTTTAGCTTATAGTCCCATTGTTATGGTTTTTAAGTTAGTGATTAGTTCCACTTCAGCTTATTCACAGTCATCATTTGGATGATTCATAATCTACATTTGCTCCAGCCTTTCTACTGAGGGAGGGGGTTTTAAACCCATCTCTATATATCATTGTTTGGAAAAATAACACTGCATACATCAAGCCCATAGGGCGTAAGTATCTGCATTTTTACTCCTGTTGATTTAAACTTTAACATTACGAATGCTTGCAGGACTGGCATTGCAGATTTAGGCACACACAAGCTTAGGAAAAAAAAAATCAAACACTAACAAAACCAACAAAATGAACAAATCCACCAAAATTTGGGTCAATTTTTAATAATACTTTCAGGCCATTTGAGTTGGTCTTTTGGTCTTACATTATGTATACAAAATTTGGTACTTAAAAAAATAGATTCCTATAAACCGTGTACTGGTAGTTACTAAGTTACCTGTTATTCATCAATAGAAAGAGGTTATGTACTGCAGGATATTCCTAATACAGCCTTTGTTCTGGCCATCAGGGTATCAACTGTTTCACACTGGCTCCCAGACTTTGGCTTTCTCATGGAGTTAGGAGTCTTTGCCAATATTTTGCTGTATAAAGAGGTGAAACTGTAAGAACTGCAGCCTTTGTGATTTAATAGTTCACTTTTAGATTACTGACTTCACTTCTGTTAGTCTCTCCTGATTACGTATCCTACCTCATAGGCTAAAGGGAATGCTGGATAAATAAATGTATCTTCTTCTATGCTCAGGAACTGCACTTTGCATAATATAATTAAATGTTAATCGAAGAAGAAAAAGAACATGCATGAGCATGACTTTTCCAACAATTACAGCTTTGATTTGGGAGAAGTAGCACCCATCTCTATGCTGACATACTTAAGATAAAATGCTTCAATGTTCTTTAAAACAAGAATTTGAATGTAAACTCCCCTCTATCAGCTTATATTCTTATTCATAAAGCTAATTGGTTTTGTTTGTTTTCTTTCTCTGAATAATCAGTTATAGAAAAGAAATGAAACTAAACCAATGCACTCGCTAAGAGGAAGTCCATGATTTATTTTTCAGAAAAAGAGACAAAAGGCAAAACCTGAGATTAACTGTGATATTTCTGCAGTTACATTAACACAGTCAGACCTTTAAGTAACAAAGCTCTAACTCTGAACTCAGGTTTTTAAAACTGGTTACATACACTAATATTCCACTGCACTTAACTTTCTCCATCTATCCTCACAATAAATTGCTGACACCTTTTCTTAAATGGAGAACACAAATTATTTCTAAATAGGACCTTGGGCAAAATAAACTTCAAGGTTACTGCAGAATATGTGGTCAGATGATATGGTATAGTCCTATTGCAAGCACCTTTTTTTCTCTGTGTGCTAGGTTTGGTTGGGGGAAAGAAGGGAGAAAAGAAAGATGTCATTACACTTTTGACTGTCTGATGCTTGCTTCTCACTATTCAGTATGTTGTCCTTTACTTTTCTAACACCAGCACAGGCCTTGTGGACACTCTAATTTCTTACAAAATAATTATGTTGAAGACTTGGTCATGACACTAGGGAGGATTCGTGATGTATGTCTATTGATTTATTTGACATGTTGCCAAGGGGACACTCAGAGAGTAGCTTTGTCACTCTACTGAGAAAAGCCAGGATCCAAGATATTTATGTTAACCATTCTATACAGAAGCACCCTTTCTTCCTCTCTTCCCTTATTGGAAGTGAAGTCTAAGTATAGCTTTATGTACATTACTATATATATTTAGTGCAACACACTTTATGTGTCACTAGCCCTAGTTCCTGCACCATACAGTCATCTTTGGGGAACAGGTGCCTTAAGATTTGCAGTTGTGCACTACTGATGACCACAAAAAGATTGGTTGTCGGTTGATTAAGTCCTGGAAGCTAAAAAAGTCCACAAAAGCTGAAGGATCAAAGTCAGAAATACATTTAAAATTAAACAAAGTAAGAGAGATAAATGCAGTTATAGTTAGGAAAGAGGACCTCCAAATGTACTGATGATCAGTTAGAAAGGTAGTTTTCCAACCTTATATAAGGGTTTTTCATTCTAGTCCATGACAATGTTTGAATGCCTGTTTCCTTTCACACACTGTGCTCATCATTCACAGAGTGGCATTCTTTTGCCATATGAATGTTTCCAAGGATGTTATGTTCAGCTAAGTCCTTGATTTAATTAGCATTTCCTTTGACTTATCTTGGTAATGCATGAAACCCTTAATCAGCTATCTGCATGCTGTATCCGTCTATGGACTAAAGTCTGGAGAAAATCTACTGTGCCTGTATATCTGACATCAGCTATATAAAGAAAAACATCTTTGAAACAAGTAGTATTTATATGGCAAGATAGTAAAATGACAAGCTAATTCATACCTCTTAAGTCAGAAGGTAACCAAAATCATGACTCTAAATCTTAATCATTTTTGTAAAAAAAAAAAAAAGCTGAAAATCAAACGGTAACTAGCCGATTTTTCCTACTACAAGACAGCCCTAATTACACTGATCAAACTATAATGAGGAATATTAAAATATCTGAGTATATACACTACCTATACAGTTAGCTAATGAGAAAATTCATGTATGTTTATATATAAATATACATAGGTGATGTGTATGTAAATAAGCAGATACTTATCTAACTTATATGTAAAGCCCTCTAATGATCATGGCAAAAGAAACTTTCTAGTCTATATTTTGTCCAAGAAAAGGAAAGGTGAAGCAGGGTTTACAAAAGAAGAGGAGATGATAAATCCATTAAGAAATAACACACAAATACAAATTATTCCTTTGTAATGCAGACCATTGGATAACTTGCATGTAATGATACAGCTGTTGCTTTAAGGAAAGTTCAGCTTCTTTTAATTCTTTTCTTCCTTTAGATTTGTCTCTTAGAGATCGCACTTACCATTTTCACATTTATTGCTTTCCTGAATGTCATTGCTCATTTATTTTTAGAGTTTCTGATTCTCATCGTACTAGGTACAAAACAATTTGACATATCACAGACACCCTTGACTGTATTACCTTTTTATCAGTCATTTTAGCCATTTCCTCCTGGATTGATTTGGTTCTGGCCACGATCAAACTAAGAAAAGTGTCTGCTGTAGTTGGTATATCTACTTTTGGGGCAATGAAAAACAGAAGTCTCCAGTACATTGATAACTAACAGGCACTCTGTTTCACTATTTTTTTTTCTAACAACCATCAAGGTAACTAATATACCTTATTGTCCACAAATTTGTTTTATGTGATTCTGTTCATTACTCCCAATATTATTTCTTCACAGTGGTGCTTGATAATGGATAGAAGATTTCCCCACATGCACTTTTAGTCTTTTTCTCTTTATGAACTAAACATTGGAGGCAGTATATGAATTACTAGTATCATTTTTGTGAAAGATTAAACCAGCATTTTTTACAGTACTATCTCATCAGAAATGTTGATAAAATAATATTAAAAAGATGTAGCCTGTTATTTTCTGTAAGTATTTAGAATTTGTATTAAAAACATGTTTCATAATGCTTATGAAGATATATTTTTGGTTATGGATATAATTCAACAGTTTTATTTCCCCCTAAACAATGTATTCTTTGCTTTAAGAATGTCAGTAGATTAATCCAATCTCTCGGGTGATATTATACACAAGTTAGGACTGACTTTAAAGTTTTTTATTTATACAATTAAGCAATGTTTTAAATTCTATCAAGTAATTATGTACATTACACAGATTGTTTTTCAGATGCTGTTGAGAAATTATTTGATAAAATGAAAAAGAATTCTTACTATTCTCTTTTCAGATTTTTCTGGTTTCATTCATTGTTCCAAACCAGCAGTTCTGTTTCCATACCTGTTTTCTTTCACATCTTCTGTATTTCATTTTGGTGGTGGCAGGTCTGCATTTGTATAGAATTGTTCGCTTCAAGCTGTGCTTTTATGCAGTGTTTCTAGGTTCAGAAAAAGGATTTTTTGAGAATTTTTTTATGGTTTAAATATTTGGAACACTTTGTAGAAATGATGTGTGTTTTTCCTCCTTTGACCTGAATCCAGTTTCTGTGGTATCCTTTGTTTCCATAATAAGTACAGTGGGCCGCAAACGTTGTCAAAACTGTTTAGGAGTATTTGTGCAGTCACAAAAGACTCTAACGTACAGTAAGCATCAAGTTACACCAGAACTAATAATCTTATTATTAATCCTCAAGAGTAATTTCCTCTGTTTTTCGAAGTTTTGTTTGAATGTTGAGTTGAAAAGCAAAAATTAATTGAACAGTTTCTGAGTTTGTCAATTTCTAGTCACCAGCTTATGGTTGCTTATTTCCTAATATTGTTTTCACCCTTGGCACTTCCAGTTCACTCAAGATACCTAAGGATGATTTCTCATATTCTAGTATTCATACAGTCCACCAAATTCTGCATGGCTAGATAAAAAGTTATGTTCCTTATTGTCTTCAATATGCTGAATTGAGTGAACTTCATCAAGGAGGAAAATATATTTGCTTGAAATTTCTTGTAACCTGATTGCAGTGAAGGGTGAGCAGAAAAATCAGAGCATTGAGGTATTCAGAAATGAACTGGAAAGACAGTCAGCAAGGGAAACCATTGGTGAGTACAGTAGCAGGTTGAATTCATTTCTTGCAAGCTGTACGAATGCTTTTCTCTAAACAGCATAAAACTGCTGATTAATGTGTGCTTTACCTCTTATACTTTTTTTCACAAAAGTGCTTTGGTTGTTGAAGAGTAATTCCTGCCTAATACTGGTAATGTTGAATTTAATCCTTCATTTTTTTTCAGCACCACTATTGAGGAGCCTTGGTCTTTAGACAACCTAGAAATTTAGATAGAAAACGCCAAATTTTTTCAACCTAGTTTTAAGCAAATCTTCACGCAGTTTACTGAACAGCTACACAAGCAATTACTTTTGGCAAAGCAAGGAAGGGCCAAGAAGGAGCAGTAAAGATACGGGAAGAACCAGCTTAATTAATATTGTTTCTTACCCTCAGTCCAGAAGGATCTGAAAGCCAACAGCTGGTGAGAAAAGCAAGCAAAAGTATGGCTTAAGTGTGGACGAAAAAGATTTCAGAGTTAGACATTGCTGGACAAAAAAGTTTCAGGATTTTTTAACGCAAAAACTGCCATTTTACTTTTCTTTGTACTCTAGTCACAAAAGTTT
Source organism: Leptosomus discolor (assembly GCF_034619465.1). Taxonomy (NCBI): domain Eukaryota; kingdom Metazoa; phylum Chordata; class Aves; order Leptosomiformes; family Leptosomidae; genus Leptosomus; species Leptosomus discolor. The sequence continues at coordinate 42,397,748 of NC_141419.1, read as the reverse complement.
CTGTGCTTTTCTTTCTTGAGCAAAGACGGATTTCACTGAAGAATACAGATGATTAATATAAAAAATATTTTTCCTGTAAGGTGAACAAACCTATACTGCTCCAATTATCAGGCTGTTACAGCATCCACAGTACTGTTTTTTCCTTTATTTTCTTATGTAATGAAGTTCTTACTAGGTGACATAGAAGCTTTCAGTTTGTCTGTTGTTTCAGGTTTTTTTCTTCTTTTAGTTTGAGAGCTTTTTTTCCACTCTTTCACAGGCTGCAAAAAATTGACCAAGGAGAATCAGACCCAGAGTCTGGAACCAAATGCAGGGCCCAGACCCACTGCCTCACAGCCAGTGCTCTACTCGCAGAAGGATCTAATCTTTCAGATTAATACTTTCTCCTGAAGTGTAGCAAAAGCACTGATAAGGCAAATATTTTCTACTATAGGTAAACATTTAGAAAGTTTATTTTGAATTCACTATTATCCAGGTCCAGTATCCAAACCTTTGGTAATACTTTCTGTTAATAAAGAAATAGGATTTTTTTTCTTTTTTTTTTTTTTTTTTTTGTTTGGTTTCTTTTGTTGTTGTTGTTGTTGTGTTTTGTTTTTAAATTTGCTTTCCGTGTCATGGGTTAGGGCTGGGCTGGCCACTAATGAATGACAGATGCTCTCTATGAATGCCTTTCCCTCCCCAGAAGGGGAACAAAGAGGGAATAAGAGAGAGAGACATATGAGGTATTTTGGAAAGAAAACTAAAACAGCTTTAATGGAACAATAACAATAAGAAGAAAAGATACTAACAAGAAAATGGTCAAATATATACAAATATATAAAACAAATGCTAACCCAATCCACCTGATGACAATACGTCACCTCTGATTCTGCAGGGCTGGCACTGGAGAATTCCCAGGCTGGACTCAGCAACAGATAGAAACCGGACTCAGGAACTGGATTCTGGAACTGGATTCAGGAACACATAAATTGGGGTTGAAGACAAAAGAATTGACTGATGCCAGCCTTCGAAGAAGAAGGCTTAACCCTTGTGATGCCTCAGCTTTATAGGGAATATGACATATATGGGATGGAATACTTAGTTGACCAGTTTCGGATCACTGTCACTCTTTCTGCAGGTGCAACCTCTTTACTTACTTACAACCCTTTAGTTTATGACACATCAACATGGGGCACAAGTTTTGGCAGTGACATTGGTTGCTATAGGAGCAAGTGTAAGCAAAAACCTTTTTGCATACCATTCTTTGGTATTGACTATAAATATTGAGTGTATTACCAGAAAAACACTAGCCTGTCTGGAAAAACATGCTGTTGATTTCAGAAAGTGCAGTTACTTAGAAGAGATTTAACTGAAAATTAAAATCACTGAACAGGATTAATTCTGATTTAGCTCAAACCAGAACAGTCAGGTATTGTTGCTGGACCTCTATTGTATGCTAATAAAATGCTTTGGCTCCCAGTACATAGAAAATCTATCTCACACCTAGGGAAGGAATATTTGCCAGGTGATAGAAAGTAGAAAGAAACAGCAGGCACTTTGGTTTTAGCACATCCCTAATAATAAGATTCTTGCTGTCAGCTGAGTTCCTAGTTGACAGGTGCCTCCACAACAGGAACAAACAAAACATTCCTCACAAATGACATCTTCAGAGTCAGCACATACTTAAAAGAACAAGTGCTACCAACAGGCCAGAGCTGTCAGAGGCTATATGCCACCTTACCACAGCACAGGGAAACTTGCATTGACTTTTCTTATGTTGTACTATTGAAAATAATGTGGGGTGGGGAAGTAAAAAAAGGGAAAAAAAAAAGGAGCTTTTTTTTTTTTTTTTTTTTTTTTTTTTTTTTTTTTTTTAATGTTACCTATCTATTCTAATTCTTTCTTCTCCAGGGGAAATAAAATTACTTTTAGTTTTCCCAGTTTGAGGATCTGGAAAAAAAAACAGTGTTCAAATCTATTTTTTGGTAACTAATAAAGTCACTACAGCAAAAAATAGAAAAGATTATAGCATTGCAAAACATACTGGAGCAATACATTTTACATCGGTTATTTACACCACCATACTGTTGGAAAGGCCAGGTTTCAGAGATGTACAGGCTTCCCAGTGGGGTTTGAGCAACTGAAGCATGTTATTAAACCCTTTTGTATTTTATATCTAGACACTTCATGACATTTTTGTTTTGTTTTTCCATAGAGGATATGTAGTAAAGGAAAATCAATTTATTCTTGGCAAAACCATTTAAACAGCTGGAAAAAGATTCTTCCAGTTTTTCACCGGAATGCTTTATATTACAAACCTTTACACTACAACTAGGTAGAAAAATTCCAACAATGGAAGTCATTACAATCGCTTTCAATGAAAGAAAAACAAATGTTTACAAACCATATAAAACTATGCAAAACTCCTGAAGAAACAGAGCATGTTTTTGGAAAATAGTCTTTTATTTTAAGAAAAAAAGGATCCAGTGATATACAAGTAACAAACATGGCTTACAGAGGAGAGTTGCACTGTTAGATTTTTTTAACTAGTTTTGTCTTCCATCATCATATTTACCAAAGAATAGTGTATTTGGGATGATTTTCCATTCTGCTGCCTAATTTGGGAAGTGATACAGCTCAAAGGACTTTTTTTTCTTCACATAGTACTTTTGTAACACCTGTGGTTTCTGTCCTCTCAGACAGCAAAGTGATAATGTGCTGGCACACAGAGGTAGTGTTCCTTACGAGCATTGTGAGTATTTGTGTGAGACACCACAAAATCTAAGGTTCTGGAACTGCAAGAGGCAACTTGAAGAATTATGCAAGTCTTGTGTAGAAAGTGTCAGTGAACTTGCCCCACAGTGTACCTTGCTACTCAAAGCTTTACACATAGCTTTATTTAGCATTGCCACAACTTTAAACTTTCTGGATTAACTACCTGAGAACTGGATGGATGAGGTAATTAAATTTCCAATTAACTATGGTGAAGTCATAAGACACTGAATCTGTAAAAATTACTACTGTAGGTTCAGCATCTAATACAAGTTATTGTTTTGGTATTTCAGAGACTGAAATATTCAATCTCTTTCTGTTCAACTATAATATTTACAAAGTTCTGAGAAAAATAAATAAAAATGTCCTACTCAATCAAAGGTGGCAGAAAGCATATGTTTACCTAATGACTGAAATAAACACATTTATTTATTCCTAAATCATTATATAAGGTTTACTTCCTTTGTAGGTTTCCTACACATACGTTGCTGTAATAAATTCGCCAAATAACTTGTTGCATTTGTTTGTGAGAATCACAGTCTTTAAATGAGTGCTTCCAAGAGTATCACAGCTTGTGAAAATACAAACATTTTATCAAATTTATGGAAAACAAACCTTTCTGGGATGTCTTGGAGAACCATGTAAGGAAATTGAACATGCTTGTGAAATTTGAACTACTTTCATCTTACCCATAATTTTCATTGGACCACGATCTGTGATGAAGGGTGATGACATGGGATGACTTGTGTATATTTCCCAACCTCAGAACCTTACACAGACAAAGAACTTTGTTAATCTGGAAAGTAAGCTCTGTCAGTAGCAAGTCAAATAAGAACATTTCTTTTTTCTTCTGGTTACAAGTGATTGATCAAAGAGGTTTCAGAAGAAACAGGCAAAGGAAACCTCAGCATATGTTTTGTTTCACAGCTGAAAGAAATATCATTTTAAACACCTGAATCAGGCTTTAAGTGTCAGTGACAGTTTCTCCTGATAACAGCTTTTAACAGAAGTCATAAGTGAGCAGACAACAGTAAATTTGATTAATGGATCAATGGTGTGCAGCCAGGGGACAGGTGGAGTTTAAGATTTAAGGGTCATGTCTAAGTTTTTGGTACAGAAGGGATTAAGATTAATACTATTTTATGACACAGAATCACAGAATGTTAGGGGTTGGAAGGGACCTCTAAAGATCATCTAGTCCAAACCCCCGGCCAGAGCAGGACCACCTAGAGTAGATCACACAGGAACGCATCTAGGCGGGTTTTGAATGTCTCCAAAGAAGGAGACTCCACAGCCTCTCTGGGCAGCCTGTTGCAGTGCTCTGTCACCCTCACAGGGAAAAAGTTTTTCCTCATGTTAATGTGGAATCTCCTCTGCTCCAGCTTGCACCCTTTGCCCCTCGTCCTATCATTGGCCATCATCGGGAAGAGCCTGGCTCCATCATCCTGACAATTGCCCTTAACGTATTTATAAACATTAATGAGGTCACGCCTCGGTCTCCTCTTCTCCAAGCTAAAGAGACCCAGCTCCCTCAGCCTTTCATTATAAGGGAGATGTTCCACCCCCTTCATCATCTTTGTGGCTCTGCGCTGGACTGCTTCAAGCACTTCCCAGTCCTTCTTGAACTGAGGGGCCCAGAGCTGGGCACAATATTCCAGATGCGGTCTCACCAGGGCAGAGTAGAGGGGAAGGAGAACCTCTCTGGATCTACTGACCACACCCCTTCTAATACACCCCAGGATGCCATTGGCCTTCTTGGCCACGAGGGCATATTGCTAGCCCCTCAGGCCCCTTTCCCTTACACTACTCTCTGGCGGCTCAGTCCCCAACCCCAACAGGTACATGGGGTTTTTCTTTCCCAGAGGCAAGACTCTACACTTGCCCTCATTTTATTTCATTAAATTTCTCCCCACCCAGCTTTCCAGCCTGTCCAGGTCTCTCTGAATGGCAGCACAGCCTTCTGGTGTGTCAGCCACTCCTCTCAGTTTTGTGTCATCAGCAAACTTACTGACAGTGCACTCTGTTCCCTCATCCAGGTCATTGATGAATATATTGAATACTACTGGTCCCAGTACCAACCCCAGAGGGACTCCACTAGATACAAGCCTCCAACTAGATTCTGTCCCATTGAACACAACTCTCTGACTTCTTTCATCCAACCAGTTCAGAATCCACAATCCACCTCACTACCCAATCATCCAGACCACACTTCCTCAGTTTAGCTGCAAGGATGCTGTGGGAAACGGTGTCAGATGTGTCAAAACATCAGCATATACTCAGTTTGCCTCTCTAAATATGTTAACCTCATGAAATAATGAAACAGAGAGACCAGCAACCTGATTTTTTAAAAATAGTTGTCTTTGTTTTATTTCTCTGGGAGACCAATATGCCCTCTGGGAGGGCAATGGTATGCTGCCCTTGACCAAGAATAAAATGCCAGGGATGTCAATGGGAGCTGGCTGCACAGGCTGAGAGCAGTTTATAGCCCTAGGACATCAGTATTTATGAAGTCTCTCAAGTGAGACAAATGGAAAAATAAACCTCTCCGTTCTGAAAATTGCTTTTCTCTTTAACATGAGTAGAAAGTCAGTTTCTAATCTCTAAAAAAACCCTCCTTCCTAAACAGAAATGGGCTAAACCTGAACTCTGAAGATTATCGGCATGCAGATTCATCACAATTTCATTAGAAGCAACACACAGAAATTACAGCAATGAGGAAAAAGAAGGAAATTTTTTAATAGTTTAATAAAGCATTAAACAAAAGAACATACCAGTTCACACTTAACTAAAAGTTCTCCAATATTGAGAGAAAGTTAATCATTCTAGAAATATGAAGTAACATACTGATTATCTGATTCTATTGGGAAGACTTGTTTTATGAACTCAGCATCACATTCATTTTCACACTAAAGAAAATAAAAAGCTTCAATTTACTGGATTTCATCAGAACTTATTGGAGTAGTTTCAAGGATGCTATTAACCTTTCCTTCCCAGTTATATTGTTGTATTCACTGCCAAGGAATAGAAGATCATTTCAGGCTCCTTTGGAAAGATCTAAACCCATTTTTATTGTGCTTCCCTTCACTTTGTTTTTGTAGAGGACTTTTAGATCTTTATTTTCATCTTCTAATATTTTTGAGTCCTTGCTGAGCTAGTAAACAAGACCAAGACAGGTTTAATCAAATTTGACCTACTAATGATTCTTCTTATGGATCTTCTTCTTAGTCTCTGGCTCTCTTATTGTACACAAAAGGGAATAAGTGGCTGAATAATATTGCATTATGGTGCATCCATCAAAGTGATGTTTTCACACAGTTAAAAAAATAGAGAACGACAAGTTACCTCCTGACTTCTCACCTCCTGACTTCGCAGGCTGACAGAATTTTACAGTAGGGATGATCTCTATAAGCATGATGTCTAAAAATCCCCCTTTTCCCCCCTTGATATTCATCTGATGCTTACAAAATCACATAAAATGGAGAGGTTATGTAGTGGTGCCAGTGTTCACTTCAGTATCACAGAAAGAAGAGCAGGTCCTGTCTTATGCACATTTCTCTACCACAAAGCAAAAAGACAATTAACATATAACTTTTATTTACTTGACTTCAGATTATTTTATGCCCTCACAGGCCCTTCTTTTCTAATAAAACTTCATGCACTGAGAAAGCACAGCAATGCAGAAACTCCTAAACTTCAATCCTCCAACTTCTGAAGCTTGATTTAATCGTACGTGTTCGGTACAAATACACTCAACCAATTCAATTTGTTGCAGATCTGGCCAGCAACCTAACTCAAGCTAAGTCGCTTCATAAGTGGTTTAAGGAGTATGATTTTAGGGTGAGGGTAATTTCCAACTAATATAATCTCTAGCTTTATCATTAGAATAATTTTGCAGTACATAGATTCTGTATTAAATTTTTTGGAGGATTTATCTTTAAATAAGAAAAGATTATTCAATTGTTTACATTTTGAAAAACATTAAAGGAACTCTGGATGTTCTTAGTTTTTGGAAGCAAATTGGTATTTAATTTGATTTTAATAATAATGGGGTTTTTTCACTCTTCTGCACAATACCCCTTTCACAGTCATTTCCTGAAAAGAAAAAAAGGTTTTACCTCACACCTCAAATTCTGCCTCACAAAAGTCACAGGTACAGCTACTTATCTTTAGAGTTTTCTGTGAGAAACTTGTTAGTTTACCCCATTCACTCTGTCCTTCCTGTACTCATATACCGTTTTGTGGTAACTGGGATAAAAAGTTATCTCATTGGGGTACTGTGTATTCCCAAATAGTATGTGTTATGAATAGCTTTTTCATCCTTTTTCTTTGGTTTTTTCCCCCATAAGGAACTCATGGCCAGATAAAGGGCAGGGCAGCTTTTATTACATTAGCAGAATGGGTTGTTTCTTTTAATTCTGCATAATCTCTGCATAATAATAACAGCTAGTCGGCCCTCACCAGGGCTAGTCTGACCAGCTAGTCAGAAAATGTTCATGTATTTAACAATGTAAGTCCTCTAGTATAGATCTTGACAGTACCTTTTTCCTTAATGGTGAGGTTTTCACCTGTATTCTGCAGGCTGACATAACTCCATCTGCTGAGAACCATGTGTGTTTACCATTATCATTTGCCATATGGCCATTTGGAGTAGGTAGTGAATTCCAGTCAGTTAGTGATGGAACATGGTGGCTGACAGAAACAGGGAGGACACAGCACACCACTTAAATAATCCACAAATACTTACTTATACAGGGAGGTACAAAAGCATAACTGTAGGTAAATTAGCAATACTAACAAAAGTGTCATGGCAACTATAAACCCTCAGGACCTTCAAGTGCTTCTCTGCAACATATGTGATAAACAAACTCTGCTCATGCAGTCAAACACAACAATATAGTTGCAAAGCGACAATTATCATTGTGCAAATACATACATGTGCACACAGAAAAAAATAAAAATAGGTACAGAATTGTCTGCTTCACAATGTGGTACACAAACATAAGGAAAAAACAAACTAAGCTCAAAAGCCCAGGAAACTGACAGTGTATGCAGACATGACTGCAAAAGCAAGGCGATTTCAGTTTCCATTCTATGTCCGTAAGCAGGACACTAGCCAATATTTCCAAACATTTCCAGCTGCATGACTATTGATAGCATCCCAGTACTGCCAGGGGTATTTCAATGATTGTTAGCGCCAGCAGCCCACAGTTCCATCTCCCCTGTTCTTTGAAAGATAACCCAAGATACTTCAGTATGTTCTACCTAGGTGCCTCACAAGATAGAATTACCTTCACATGTCAGGGGCAGCTAAGGCTGAGGCTGGAGAGCATGTGCAGACTTTAAGAGGGAGAGCTAAATAGCTACCTTCTTTTTTCACAAGTTGGCTGCAAGGAGCATTGTACTTCTTCACTTGTCCTTAGTCTGAGCTTCTACTTCCCACTGGAAGATCTCCTGATTCTTTCCAACTTTTAATAGGAAGGAAGCACTGTTTGCTTTACAAGCTGCCTCTCAGACAGGTGCAGAAAGGGGTCAGTATCATATGTTAATAAAAAATCTGACATTAGAATAGAATAAAATAGAACAGAACAGAATAGAATAGTTGAATAGTTCAGTTGGAAGGGACCTACAGTGATCATTTAATCCAGCTGCCAAACTACTTCGGGCTGACTCCAGTGGAATTCAGAACTATCTGGAATTCCTACTGCATGAAAAGTTTTCCTACTATCTGCTCTGAGCAGGTCCATATTTGACACAAAGTGGATAATCTTCTCTAAGAGGTGCTTGAATTCTTGGAAGATGTGAGAAAAGTTAGTGGTTCAGAAGCTTTCTCTTTAATCCAGGTGTGCTGTACTGACATGTTTTATGAGTCTTGGGCTCTTCTTTCTGATAAAGTCCCTCTTTCCTTCACCCATTTTTGAAGGTATCAAGGATTATTCTTCCTCTCTTCCCAGGCTGAAGTTCAGGTATCCACAGACTGTCTCAAGACTGCAGACTCTTTCTGTGCTGGGAATGGGCTGTCTGTCATCTGCAGAGCTCACCAGAGTGTGGCCAAAGTGTAGGAAAACGACGTAGAGGGTAGGTGGTAGAATGTAGTACATTTCTGGAAGCAGGTGTTACATTTCTTATTCTGTGCTGTAAAATCACAGTTAACATCAGCCCTCTCATAGCTATTTATGAGTATATTCAGAGTTGCTGTATCATCATTTTGAAATGGTAACTATAATTATCTTCATGGCATGGTGGGACGACACATGGGGAAGTGCCTGGATGTGCAACACTATTGTGTTTTTACTAGCTGAGTAACTAGATAACAATTAGGTTTTACTTCAATAATGAAATGTTCAAATGTAGATCTTGTTGTCTGTGAATGTGTTCTAATTAATAACCAAAGGAAATGATGGTTAAATTGACCAGTTTGTCCACACTAGTGTTATTTTAAAATTTACAGTTTATTGTCTACAAAAAGATAATCATCTCTATGACTTGTTATGTTACTTTGTCATAAACCTATTTTTTTAATTACCATTTTGATCTAAACCACAACTTCCCCAAAGTATTCATGTGGCACATTCATATACACATGGAATTTCTCAGCTCTGGGCCTAACTCCATTTACTACTTTTGATCATCTTTCTGTCCTATATTTCATTTTAAATAATTCATGGACTGACAAACTGGCTGAGAATAACAGAGAGAGTATAAAATGTCCAAAATGAAGCTCCATCATGTGTCTCCAACCTAGAGAGCTGAGGTGGTCCAAGGAGATGAATTATTGCTGGAAAAAGGCTCAAGATTTCATTGCTTCTTAATACCCTGTTATATAGCTTTACTTCTGTGGCTAGCACAAGATACCATTTCGTATTTTGTTATCTCACTTCATACTAACTGTTGAGGGCAAGAGCTATCAATGGTACAACGCATCCCATTGCCACACTTGATGCAATGAAGATTGATCAAATCTCTGCATAGTTTGGATATTTTAATTAAAATTCAGAAATAAATAACCACCAAGGAGATCTTCTCAGTAGGCAGGCTTTATTTCTAAGAACAAAGAATAAAAAACATGTATCACCTTTAGCCTAAATGATCGGAAATCCAGTTAGGGAGACATTGTAAACTAAGGAGAGAGATCAGCTCCCAGTTCACTCACTGCTTCAAGTGCTTCCTAACAAAACAGAGAGTTTGTCAAGAAGGGAAATGAAAATTGAGCCATATGTGTTTGTATGTATATATTTAATACTTTTATTCACTAAATTATTACTAAATAAATAATTATTACTAAATTCTCATTATCTAACTGATATTGTGACAAGACTTGTAATCTTTATCTAAATAAAGCAGAAGTGAAGAACATTAAAACAACTTTCCGGATCTTCTTTTGTCATATTTCAGAAAAAATTCAGAAAGTCATGTACAAAGTATATTAACTAATGTATGTGAAATATGTACTTTTCTATTCCATACACCATAATGAACTTACTATGTCTATGAGTAACTCTGTTTCTGTTACTATTCAGAGTTAATATGCCTCTTCTAAAAAAAAAAAAAAAAAAAAGCTTAATGCATGACAAAAGCTCTTTGTTTCTGCTAAACATGAAAAAATGTCAAAATATTATTTGGCATTATCATGGTCACCAATGAGTATAAGCTGGGTTGTGTGGTAACACAACTGACTTGAATGTTCTTTTACACTGTAGTTACAAATTGAAAATACTTACTATTGATTCCAAACCACTGATTAAGGAACAGAAAGATACATTTCTAATAACAGTTCTATAACACATATGAACCTCAAACAAGTTGTGTAGAATTAGATCTACAGATGTTACTTTTAAGTACACGAATATGTTATTAATCCAGCCAAAATCTCAAAGTTCATGAGATTCCTCTTTTTATAAATGTTCATATGCGAACAGACGCAAGCTTGATTGTGTTACAGGACTTCATTCTTAAATATGCAAATGTATCGTGGAGACGGGTGAACAGAAACTTCTTAGAGTTGTGTTGTTAAAACAGTTCCATGTGAAAAATCATTCAGCTTATTTCTAATTTTGTCTTTATACATGTCTTGTTAGCTCAAACAAAATTTGGAACAGTTGGATGTTCTGAGGTAGATAATTGCTAGACTATAGAAGACTGCTTCTTTGCTTTTATGTGTGACCTTTCTTCATACAGCACATACATGCTTGCCAAGTTCCTGATACTATTGATTTTTAATGAATGCTAAAATTTCACTTGAATTTCTGTAGTGGAAAATGTAACCTAAAACAACATTAACAAATATTTCCAAAGATCAGCATAAGTATTTTTTTCACCTCTGATTCACACATTTTTGAGAAAATGCTTTTATATGAGCTTTACTTACTTGGTTCAAGCAGTTAATTAGTGGATAAGTTTAAGTATTTTTCAAGCACAACCTGATAGTGACATTTCAAAATCTATCACTTTAGGCTCATTTTCTTTTCAGAGAAAGACCTTGGTCTCCTGGGTAACTCAGTCAAGCAATCTTTTTCTGAGCTTTGCTTAACCCTCGACTTAGCACCTTGTTTTGGAAGTCTTGACGAATATTGCTGGAGGTTAAGCCCATAAATTCCTCTAAGACAGTTATTTTTAACACTTTATGTACCAAAACCTTTAAAACATGCTACATAAAATACAGTTTATATATAAAATTACTGTTAAATTTTTAAGAAATTATCTTTGCAAAGATTTATTTTATTAAATCTTGTATAGGTTTTATGTGCTGATGCATGCAATTTTCTTTCGATGTATTACACAAGAGGAAAATTATTTATCAGAAATGTGATACTGTGTTTTCGTTATTCTTACTATGAACTTTGTGAAATAGCAATTACTTTTTTGTTTTGTATTTTAAAAGATTGTTTGGAATAGAAACTAGTAGCAAGTTTTCTTGTAAATAATCTGTGGTTATACAATAAAAAACACATATTGCTATCTACAGTGTTACATCTAACACGCTACAAGCAGTAACTTAGTTGTAACTATCTTAGTAATAAATACCTAGCAATATGCATTTTCTATTGTTTGGGGATAGATTATTTACAAGCAAAGTTACCACCAGCAGCATGTATAGGAATCATGCCGAGCAGAAAATTCCATTGTTGGAAGGGAGGTAGAAAACGATGAAAAAGAATCTTCCCTATCTCAACCTGTTTCTTTGTTCTTTAGCATAAATTAATCTTCTTTTAAATGTCTTATCTATGTTTTAGACACCACCTAATCTCAATATTTGTGAAAGTTTTTGTAGAGTACAATAAAGACATTGAGTTCCTGCAGACTAATACATTCAATAGAATAATTCACAGAATATTTTTTAATTATTTACAAAAAAGACAATAATATAAACCTCAGTCTTTAAAGTTAATTTTTTAAATACATTTTGAAGCATCATGCACTCTGATTTTATATTAAAATCACTTTACAATACATTTGAAATTATATAGCAAGGATATCCTCCATACTTTCTACAGAGATAGAATCAATTCACAAGTATTTATGTGTAAAAATTGATTATCAGAATATCTACATGTCAGTTATGAAAGCTGCAAATTAGTCTCAGATACTAAAAAACCACTACCAATGCTCTTCTAGATATTCATTATACTGTGTGCAGTCCATCCTCAACTACCTAAAAGAAATTCAGAAGCCGGTCCAAGAGAATGGATGCAGAGTTGTCATACTACTCAAGCTATTCAAGATAGGGATTTGAGTTAAATAATTTGATCTAAATTCTACCATGGGTTTTAAGTAATTTCTGTGACTTAAACATTGATAACATGATTTAAAAAGGTCCTTTAGAAATCTTGAATAGATTAAAACAGAATTTGTGTACTTCATGCACCTAAGAGTAATCACATAATCTACATTTAATATAAGTGCAGGCTCAATATGAGTCAGCAGTGTACCCTGGCAGCCAAAAGGGCCAACTGTATCCTGGGGTGTATTAAACATAACATAACCAGGTGGTCAAAAGACATATTAGCAATGGTGCAGCCTCACATTGAGTACTGTGTGCAGTTCTGGGCCCCACAATTTAAGAAGCATGTGAGGGACCTAGAATGTTTCCACAGGAGGGCAACAGGGTTGGTGAAAGGGCTGGAAGGCATGTCCTGTGAGGAGCAGCGAAGGACTCTGGGTTTGTCTAGTTTGGAGAGCAGGAGGCTGAGGTGTGGAACTGGAGAGGAAGGTGCTGATCTCTCCTCTCTGGTATTCAGCAACAGGACACATGGGAATGGTTCAAAGCTGCAGCAGGTGTAGTTCACAGTTGACATTAGGAAGCATTTCTTTACTGACAGGGTGGTCAAACACTGGAATAGGCTCCCTAGAGGTGGTCAATGCCTCAGGCATGTCAGTCCCTTAAAAAGAGGCATTTGGGCAACACCTTTAATACTATGCATCAACTTTCGTTCAACCCTGAAGCAGTCAGGCAGTTGGATTAGGTGGTCATAGCAGGTCCTTTGCAACTGGACTATTCTATTCTATTCTATTCTATTCTATTCTATTCTATTCTATTCTATTCTATTCTATTCTATGAGTACTGCTTTTTATCAGATTGCCACCTACTAAGCACTCAAACACTGAGAATGGCATCTGAGTATTACAGTGATTACATAAAACAAATACACAGCTGTCACTAAGAAAATAATAAACGTACACAAATGGGAAACAAAGGCATTGAGCCCAGGTCTGAAGCCATGAAAGATGTTTAAAAATCAACAAGCAAACACACGATTTTTGTAACATATGAAGCATGCTGGTTAACAGAGTATAGCTTAACCATACCTATTCTAGCTGGTTGTGAATTTTATTTTATATCTTACTTCCAAAGTTACTGACAATTTTTTTCTTTCTTCTCTATATTATCCATTTTTATTTCTACTCACTTCATCTTCCCCTCTTCCTGGGTTACAGTGTAAAATGTGCCAAAAGGAAAAAAAAAATATTCTATTACCATCTTCAGGAGCTGTTGAGACCAGGTGGGGCGGTGCTCCCTGCCTCCCCCCTCTGGACTATCTTCTGTTAATGGGCACAACAATGCCTTATCGCCTGACCCATCGATAACTCGCTCCTGGGCTATCTCCTGTTAATGGCCCATCAAGGAACTGCCTCACGACTCCCCATCCCATTGTGAGATGCTCCGCCCGGGGAGGGGGGGGAAGGAGCCAAGCAGTCCATGCCAAATAAAAACGGAGATTTTGAACACCCTAGCAGCCTTTCTTCCACTGGATTCCCAGAGGAGCTTTCCCCCCCACTGGAGTTCCAGAGGACAAGAGCTACCTACCTACCACTGGACCTTCGGAGGAAGACCAGACTCTTTTACCTGATTGCTGCTTCCACAGAACTACATCCATCACTTCAGGAGGACTGCAGCCAGCATCTTATCGGACTGCTACTGCCACCCTAACAGGGTGTCAGGTTGTATTCCTGACTCTGTCAGTGTAAACCAGTGGGTTGTTTGTTTTTCCCTGCCTTGTGTTTTATATATATATATATATATTAGTAAAGAACTGTTATTCCTATTGCCCATATCTTTGCCTGAAGGCCCGTTAATTTCAAAATTATACTAATTTGGAGGGAAGGGGGTTGCACTTTCCATTTCAAGGGAGGCTGCCTTCCTCCACAGACACCTGTCTTTTCAAACCAAGACACCCTCCCAGCTAATATCTCACCAATTCCTTTCTGCTGTCAGTCTATGATCGCTTTGATTTACAACTCTACCTCCCTCATCTTCTCTTCCAAATTTTCTGTATTTCTATCTCAGAAGTTCAATTTCTTAATAAAAGGCTTAATCATCTAGTGCTCCTTGCTTTTTCTTTCCTTTTTAATTCTCACCACCACCATTAATCCACTCTCTGTCTCAGGTGCCTTCTTCACATCTCTAAAATGAGTAAAAACGTTTCTTTCTAATTGTTGGTACTTTTTGTAGGTAGCATAGTTTTTAAATCAACATTTCTTTTTCAAATGCCTCATGTAATAGTGTTTTATCATCCCAAAAGACTCTCAGTCTACTTGAAATAGACCAAGCCAGTGTTGGAAAGACAGTATCAGATTCACCAGCCATAACTACAGGACCATATTTTCCAGTTGTTTTGTGTCTCGCCAGGGACTTGTCTCATAAGGCCCTGACCATTAAAAAAAAATGAAACAAAACAAAACAAAATAAAACAAAACAGCCCAAAAAACCCAAACAATGCAAAACCCCCCAAAACAAATATCCCAACAAAACACAGTCTCATATTGAACATCCAGAAGCCTACAGACAGCTGTGGACACCACTCAGAAACATATTAAAAATAGCTTGGCATTTCGTTCTGAATGAAGCACAAATAGTGGAAAGAAAGTTTGTCAGACAGGAGAGAATACTTCATCCTCCCTTCTCTGGGGTCTGCTGGTTAGAAAGGTGGGTTGTTGTCTTTTTCTTTATGGTTTTTATGAAATTCCTAAAAGTTGATCTTCAGAGACAATCTCCTCAAAACACATGAATGATCTACTCAGACAACCAGGGGATTAAGCAGGCACAGCGGGAAGCCAGGCTACTACTGTCCGAATGCAAGAAGGAGAGCCTATGGGAAATATGTAGCAGGTGGAAGTGGGGATAGGCTGCCCAGGAGGAGTAGAGAACTGGGCAGTTTGGAATGCAATTCAGAAACCCAAAGTTCATCTGAAACAGAAACTAGTGAAGGATGTCAATGGCAATAAGAAATGTTTCTGCAGATACACTGACAGCAATTGTTGAACCAGATGAGTTCAAGCGTGGTGAGAGAACTGGATAGTATCATTATAAGACCACTCTGTATTGTTTTTGAATGGCCTTCTGGGAAGGTCCCTAGTGACTAGAAAAAGCAAATACTACGCACATCTTCAAAAAAGACAAGAATAAAGATCCAGGGATGTCCCTTGGGACATTATGGAGCACACCCTCCTGTAAGCTTCTAAACACATGAAAGACAAGAACATGAATGAGAATAGGCAGCACGGATCTACAAAAAGAAAATCAGGCATGGACAACCTGATTGCCTTCTATGATGAAATAACTGTCTTTGTGGAGAAGATATCAATGAATATTATTTATCTTAATTTTAATACAATTTTTAACATGGTCTTCCTTAGCACCCATGTAACCAAACTTAGGCAATGAGATCTCAGTGTCTGGACTACAAGATGGATGAAAAATCAGATGAACAATGGGCTGAAGAGGTCATGATGAACAGTTCAAATTCTAACTGGCAGGTGGTTATGAATGGTATTCCTCAGACCAATACAAGAACCAATAGTTCAAAACCTTTATCATCAACATAGCAGAATATGCCCCTTCCAGTTCACAAATGACACTAACTTGCAGGTACCGGGCAGTACAGTAGAGAGCAGAGCCACCTTCCAGAGTGACTCCAACAAGATGGCAGAAATCTCATGTATTTCAACAAAATGAGAAATTCAAATGTCAGAATAAACACAGTACGGGTTTGGGAACAGCTGTCTGGATAGAACTCTTGCAGAAAAGGACTGGAGGCCTTGGGGGGATGGCAAGCTGAACATGAATCGGCAGCATGCCTTTGTGTCAATGTATGCCCTAGTGAGGCTACAGCCTATGGGCTGTATCTTTGTCAAGGCTGAGATTGAGGAAAGTAATTCCACCACCTTATTAGCACTTGTGAGAGTGTATTTGGAGAACTGAATCCAGTTTTGGTTCTTCAAAATATGAGACACATTGACATACTGATGGAAGACCACTAATGTGCTGAAGAACACTGTTTCAAAAGAGTGGCTCAGGAAATTTGATTTGTTCAGACTGAAATGCGAAGGATAAGGGAAAATCTAACAGCTGTCTTCATTTACCTGATGTAAGTGTTACAGAGAAAACAGAGCCAAACTCTTCTCAGAGGTGCATAGCAATAGGATTAATAAGCTGTGATCAGAAGTTGTATCACATACAGAAACAATTTAAGAAGAAATAAATTCTCATGTGATTAAGCACACTTAACTTAAATGATTGCTCAGAGAAAATGTAGAACCTTAATCCTTGGAGACATTAAATACCCAACCAGACAAGCAACCTGATCCAACCTTAAAGTTAACTCTAGTTTAAACAGGAGATTGGACTAGATATCCTCAAAAAGTTCATCCCAGCCTAAGCTATTTTGTGATTCTATCCTACGATTCTACATGGTAAGAAAACAAATCCCAATAAAATGGTTCCAAACCATCAAACTCTGATTTTGAGAGACAAATATACGAATGGCTTAAAAGAATAGTGAGGAGAAATGAGCTTGTTTAATCTGCAGAAAAGAAGGTTTATAGGGAAGCCGATAGAAACCAAAGAGAGAACAGAGCCAGGCCCTTTATGGAGGCACAGAAAAAGAGGGTGGGAGAACAACTGAAACAGAAAAAGTTCCAGGAGACATAACTCATTGTTTTTCACCATCAGGAATGTCAAGTGGTATAACATGTTGCCTAGAGGCCTTATGTAGTCCCCATCTTTGGAGGTTTTCAAGCCTCAAATGAACAAAGACCTGAGCAACCAGGTCAGACTTCCTAGCTGATCCTGTGAAGAGCAGGGTTTGGACCAGAGACTTCTTCCCATCTGAATTCTCCTATGAGCTGGGTACTCTGTGTGGTCATTCCATGTGTACATGGTTTCTTCTTTTCTCATAGTTCAAAATAATTCATCACCAATACATCCACTATCCTTCAGTACCACCAATAATTTAGCTGTATTTTCAGGGGAAAAAAAAAAAAAAAAAAACAGCAATTATACTACCAGCATGCCACACAGAATTACATGATAATTACTTCGTGTAATGACTATGATATAGCCACAACACATTCCTATAAATGGAGTATAATAACTTGAAACACTTAATATGGATTATATATTGTGTATATGTCACCCAGTAATGACATTTAATTCATTGTAAATTAAAGAGTACATCTCAGAAATCAAAGGATGGCAGGGAGGGAAGAGAAAAAAAGAGAAAGAAAGAAAGAAAAAGCAAGCAAGCAAGCAAGCAAGGAAGGAAGGGAAAGAAAACAGGGCTGAAACAACACAATGTTACTGATTTAAAACCAACACAATAGTCCTAGCTATCACAACTGACACAAGCTTTCAAGAATTTCAAATTGTATTTACGTTCTATGGTTGCAATGTTGCAAACAAAGATCACATTACTTGAAGCAGCTTTGCAAAATTATTGTTGAAATACAAAATTATCCACCAATCAGGATCCCTAAGAAGAAGGAAATCAAGATCCTCTGATTTTCATTTGCTTTAGGGACATTTTCTTTCAGCACCATATTGTGTAGCATCTGTCAGAAACTGTCACCTGTACTTTATTGTCATGGGGCTCATCATGGTTAGATTCTAGAGAACTCATCATGGCACTCATCACGGTTAGGTGTGAGAGAGAGGGTAAGGAAATTAATGCCGTTTTACATGCCACTGTATGAGTAGCCATTAAAAGTACTAAAATGTTAGAACACCTTTTGGATTTTCTTACATTCTTGTTCCAATTCTTGGACTACTTTCTTTACTTTGAAATACTTCTGAAATGTAAATTTTCATCAGTGGACCAGTTTCCATATGGGCTGAACTATATAGTTCAGTGACAATGCTTCCTCATGTCTGCTTGAAACATCCAGCTCAAATGAAAATTGGTCCATTTACACATGCCATGAAATCTGATTGATTCAGGGTCATTCTGCCCATGTTATGTCAATATTGTAGGCTTTTTAAATTTTTGCACATTATTTTCTTATTTTCCTAAAGCAGCAGTGCAGGTAAATAGGCAGAAAAGCTGACTGTCTGATATCACATTACTATGAATAACACAACAATTAATTACCACAGCTGGGAAAAAGGCATAAAGAACCTGGTGTAATCTTTCCTTTTCAGGAAAAATATTGCATTTTTGTTGCATGAGCCTGTTTTGGAGTCGTCCTCATGACACAGACATCACCAGTTTTGGAACACTAATCAGACTGCAGAACACTTCAGAGATCGCAATGTCAAGGCAAACTGAATACATACAATAAGAGCACTTAATGCAAAATATTGTACAGGAAGATATTCTCAGCCTGGCTGATAGTAGGCTGGCATAGTGTTATAATCTAATCAGGAGAGGAGAGAGAATTAGTACTAGGTCCTGATGTGTATGGTTTCAAAAATACATAAGTGGGTTTAAAAGTGTCACGTATATGCTCTTCAGTGTTTGTAGGATAATGACCAAAATTATGATACAACTGAAGTAATAAACAGAGACAGACATTTTAGAGAAAAATATAGCAAGCCATTATTTCACATATGAAGTGTTCACATGACCTAATAAAAAGAAGATTCCAACAAGCATACAATGTAATATTCATTTAATTGGGAATTTGAATAATGTACAAGACTGAGGGAGTGAAGACTAATGAGTTTCTTTAGAAGGAAGAGGGGAAAAAAGTCTCTTGACCTCAAGGATATTTCATTGCTATGACTTCAGCTTTTTAGCTACTTTAGCAAGTAGTCATAATAGCACCAATGAGCTAAATAGGAATTATTAAAATGAATTAGCGAGACTTAAAACTCAGCCAACATTTGTATGAATTTCTCATTGTGTATATAGGTGTAGGAGTGTCACACTTCATAATCACCCAAAACACTGGCAGATACCATGGACTCAAAAGAAAAATGTCTCTAGTGCGTGATACTGAGCACTCAGGGATACCAAATGCAACACGAGAAAACATTTTTAATGCTTGTCTCAGCTCTTTGCTATTAAAAACTGCTTCCCTCTTATAACGGGATTACTCTGTTTCTACTTATGCTTAACCTAAAGAGTGGAACTAACAAAATAGTCTGTCTCCCGTGTCAAAGACAGCTGGTCTAAGCTGTATAACAGCTCAGCTGGAACTAGCTACGCACTGGAAGCAATATAGCCATGGTAGTACTGTCCTGTACTCAGCTCCTTAGCGTGCTGGACTGCTACACTAAAATTTGAGTGCAAGTCCACAGTAACTCTGCTGATCACTTCCTGGAAGTCCTGAATTATTTGTTTTAGACGGATGCCTTCCCTGGGTCAAACTAATTCTTACTTCTCTGCTCCATTCATGGGAGTAGTTATGCCCTTCATAAGCACATAGTTAAGGCAGAAATAATAGTTAACACCTAATTTTCTGAAGGAATCCAGCATATCTGCCTTCCCCAAATTTACAGTTTTTCCTCTCAGGGTGCTGAAAAACTCTGAATAGCAGGGAGTAGTCCTTCATACTTTTCAGGTTCAGTATGTAGTGCTTTCCTAGCTGATTCTGTAATGACTGATCTAGTTTCTTTTCCCAGTTATATATCAGAGAATGAACTTCTATAATCTTCTGGAGAGATGTCCCTGGCCAAGTAGTAAAACTGAGTATATTGTGAGATGAGCCAACACCAGTAACTTACTACTTTGCCCTTCTTTCTTTTATTAATTTTCATCTTAATATACTTTTTTTCAAGATGTGTTCCAGCCTGATTACCTTTCCCACATCTATAGGAAATCCTTACAAGAACTATTCTCTCATTAAAAGTCTCTATGTAGTCATTTTCATTCTTTGTCATGATAAAGTTTTATTCCTGTTTCCGCTCCTTTTTCTATCACCAGCTGGTGTCTAGAGTACAATTCCCAGTCATCTATAAAGCAACCTGGATTATGGCATTCAGTCCATCCCACAGCAGGGTCAATTTAAGATCAGCAGCCTTCAACAGCATTATGCTCTCAGTGTATGAACTACCAAAGTGAAATTACTTGAATCGTTGCAAATTGTTCTCACATCACTCTACATCTCCATTTTCTTTCACGTTCCTAATTTTGAGGATATTATTGAAAGCTCAAATGCACGTCTTGCTGGTTCCATATTTTATCCATTGGAGAAAACAATGTATGCTATTCAGCGTTTGGATGTGTGAAAATTTCTTAAAAGTTTTATACCTATATATAAGTTATTTCAGCTAAATTAATTAGATATTATTAATTTTTGACTTTTTGTTTGTTAGTAAAATTTATCACTGTTTTTATGTATGTTGAATATTTTTAGTTGATGTGTAATTAAAATGGCTCCATTTTCTTCCTTTAGTCCTTCCAACAATTCAAACATGAAGTTCAGCAAGGCCAAGTGTAAAGTACTGCGCATGGGTTAAGGCAATCCCAAGCACAGATATAAGCTGGGTGATGAATGAATCGAGAACAGCCCTGTGGAGGAGGACTTGGGGGTGCTGGTGGATGAAAAACTGAATATAAGCCAGCAATGTGCACTCACAGCCCAGAAAGTCAATCACATCCTGGCCTGCATCAAAAGAAGTGTGACCAGCAGGTCGAGGGAGGTGATTCCCCCTCTCTACTCTGCTCTGGTGAGACCCCACCTGCAGTGCTGCATCCATCTCTGGGGCCCCCAGCACAAAAAAGACGTGGACCTGCTTGAGTGGGTACAGAAGAAGGATGATCAGGGGCTGGAGCACCCCTCCTATGAGGACAGGCTGAGAGAGCTGGGGTTCTGAGAGAGTTGGGGTTGTTGAGCCAGCAGAAGAGAAGGCTCCAGGGAGACCTTCTAGCAGCCTTCCAGCACTACAGGAAAGATGGGGAGGGACTCTTTATTAGGGAGTGTGGTGATAGGAAGAGGGGTAACGATTTCAAACGGAAAGAGAGTGAATTTAGATTAGATATTAGGAAGAATTTCTTCACTGTGAAGGAGGTGAGACACTGAAAGAGCTTTCCCAGAGAATTTGTGGATGCCCCCTCCCTGGAAGTCTTGAAGGCCAAGTTGGACGGGGCTTTGAGCAACCTGGTCTAGCGGGAGGTGTCCCTCCCCATGTCAGGGAGGTTGGAACGAGATGATCTTTAACATCACTTCCAACCCAAACTATTCTATGATCATATGATACTTTTTTTATTTTTCTTTTCTTTATAAATCCTGTTGTCTAGAGCCTCTCAGAGTCTCACTAATTAGCATAAATATGTAATAAATATATAATAAAACATTTTCTGTTATGCAGTTTTCCATATTCTTTCTAGTTTAATTTGTAAGTCATAGATGAGGAGCGTCAGGTAGAGATTGGGTAAGTAAATGCAAGTTGGAAAGGAGATACATAATAAACAGGAAGAGTGTTTGAGAGTTAGTACATAGCTATGGCATATATTTCCTGTATGAAAGGACCAGTGACCATCTAATGATCAAATTTATGCTTATTTCTTTTAACTCATGGATATAATCTATATTGGGAAGCACAAAGATCCAAGTATGGACTCTATATAATTATTTTAAATATTTCTCTAAAGCTCTTCCAACACCATTTCTTTTTTAAAACCTGGAAAATTTACTGTTCAGTTTTTCAAAAGGCAGCAAAAATTGATACTGCACTTCTCCCTCTTACTCCCTACATTACACCCTCTGTACAGATTCCTTTCAAATTTCTTGTTGTCAAATCCTTCCTGATTGCACTCTCTCTCAATATTTTGTTTTCCCTTTCTCACAGACAGTATGTCTGGAAAGTTACTCAAGCAAGTGAAAAGAAGTCAAACTTGGATTTATTCCATTGTTTTTCATATCTTGCCAACAATTACCTTCACTCAAAATATGTTAGCTCAGCCCTACAAAGTGTTATTTCTGGGAATCTCCTTATATGTCATTGCTAGAAAAACTGGATACATATTTCTTTTGAGTGGTGGAAAGGCTTGCTTTGTGTTGGAATAAACTAAGGATGGTCTAGTTCAATTTCTGATCTTTCCTTTCTTTATTCTGGAAATCAAGTGCAAATAATTAGGAATAAATTATTATGAATAATGAATTATGATTAATGAATTATGAATAACTAATATTAATACTTAACTGTAGTATATACCCTGCTGAGGAACCAAACCTATGTGAACTTTTAGCTTTTAAAATATTAGGGGAATAACTTCTTCCAAAATACTGACATGTATACACTAGTAAAAATTTCACTGTCTCAGTAAAACTAGTTAATTATGGTGTAAAAGTTACCAAAGAACTTATATGACTACCAGACTGATGTGTCCTTTCTAGTCCAATCATTCACCTATTTAGAATAGTACAGGATTATAATAGAATAGTACAGGATTAGAATAGTACAGGATTAGAATAGAAAAAAAAAACATAAAAAGAAATAGAAATAGAAATTAGAATAGAATAGAATAGAATAGAATAGAATAGAATAGAATAGAATAGAATAGAATAGAATAGAATAGAATAGAATAGAATAGAATAGAATAGAATAGAATAGAATAGAAGTGTTCCAAGTCAGGTTGGACAGAGCTTTGAGCAACCTGATCTAGTGAAAGATTTCCCTACACATGACAGAGGGGTTGGACTAGATGACCTATAAAGGTCCATTTCCACTCAAACTGTCCTGTGATCTGTGATTAAAGCACATCCACTTTAGAGGAAAAAGTATAGAGGACAATTTAAAAAAATACATTAACATAATGAAACTTCCTTTTGAGCTATACAGAAATACAAAAGTGTAACTGAATGCAAATAATACAATTACAAATGTACTTCAGAATGTAAACCTACAAAAACTGTGAGGTTAAAACCTGGAGTTTCCAAAGTTGTCTTAATCTTATTTACAATTGTACAACTAAATATCCTCTTGCATAGGCACAATATTTAATAGAAAATGCTGGTTAACACATTAAAAAAAAGTGTGAAAATTATAGAATCCTGGAATCATTCAGGTTGGAAAAGACCTTTAAGATCACCAAGTCCAACCATTAATCTAACTGTGCCAGAGAATGAGATAAGATAATCCATTACATCAGCTACCAGTTCCTTCAGCAAAAATATTGTATGAATTCCAGTTTTATTACCACAACTTAAGGCATTCTCAGAATTATTTTTATGTCATCATATTTTCTTCACTCTCTTCAATTTCTGGACTTTTCATCAGACTGAAAGGTGTTGCTCACGTCTTTCTAAGCATCAGTGATAACAAACTAGATTCACAAAGGATGACACTTGGGGGAGAACTGACATACCTGTGCTTTGTGATAATGTACTGACACTTGGAGGATGACTAAAATGTGTGGTGCCATATCTGGCGGCACAATTACAGTTTTCAAAACATATCTAAGGAATGTAAGAAGCTTGTTTGAAAGAAGAAGGAAATTCTGACTTAAAAGGAATTCTCGTTGTCGGTCATCTACAGTATAAGACTATTATTGAAGGAGATAAAGAGAGCAGTTTGTTTACTGAAGAGAGCCTAACAAGAAGGGGAGAGTGC
The DNA here is from genome assembly GCF_034619465.1 of Leptosomus discolor. Taxonomy (NCBI): domain Eukaryota; kingdom Metazoa; phylum Chordata; class Aves; order Leptosomiformes; family Leptosomidae; genus Leptosomus; species Leptosomus discolor. Next base: position 42,373,729 of record NC_141419.1, on the reverse strand, counting down.
AAATAATAAAGACTAATTGCATTACTTAAAAGGCAGATGGCTCAAAGACAAACACAATGAATGGCACATAAAGGAATAACTGCACAGAGTAAAAACCTGTGTTCCCTAAGACAGCACTAAACTGCACAGAGCCTGTAAGGTCGTTTGAGCCAAAGCACAAAGAAACATCCAACAACCTGGCTGGTAAGTTCAAGCAAGGTAGACTTCTCACAGAGCAAAAACCCAGAAGCCACAGTGTGTCAAAAATAAATTGGGAAGTTGGGTCAAGAGATAAAAGGAACAAATACTAACAGAGAAATGTAAGTGAACAGCATTGTGCAAAAGTTTGAAAACATGTGATTGAATAACTGAATTTTAACTATATGATTACAGGCAAAGAAATATTATTTAGCCAAAACCCACAGTTTATGAATAAGGGCAAAAAGAATAAATTATACACCTTATTTCCTCTTCTTCTCCTATCTGTACTGGATTATTTTTATTAGTCTTCATGCTGTGGAAGTACAGGCTTCTCTTTAATGGACCTACAACAGTGTACATAGTCTCTACCAGAGAGACAGATTTATCTAGCTGCTAACAGTTTATGGACCTATACTTGGAAATGTAAATCTGTATATATTTGTCTAAATAACTGTATATTAGTGTATACCAACTAAAGTGAAGGAGGACAAAATATAAAATACAACAGCAATCATAGAATCATTCAAGTTGGAAAAGACCTTTGAGATCATCAAGTCCAACAATCAACCCTACTCTACCAAGTACATCCCTAAACCGTATCTCCAAGCGCCACATCTAAATGACCTTTAAACACATTAAGGGATGGTGACTCAACCACCTCCCTGGGCAGCCTATTTCAATGTCTGACAACCCTTTCAGTGAAAAAAAATTTCCTAATATCTAGCCTAAACCTACCCTAGTGCAGCTTCAGTCCATTTCGTCTTGTTCTATCATTAGTTACCTGTGAGAAGAGACCAGCACCTACCTCTCTACAATGTCCTCTCAGGTAGTTGTAGAGAGCAATAATGTCTCCCCTCAGCCTCCTTTTCTTAAGACTAAATAGCCCCAGTTCATAGAATCATAGGATCATGGAACGGTTTGTGTTGGAAGTGACCTCAAAGATCATCTAGTTACAAGCCCCCTGCATGGGACACCCCCACCAGGCCAGGTTGCTCAAGGCTCCATCCAGCCTGGTCTTGAACACTTCCAGAGATGGAGCATCAACAACTTCATTAGGCAACTTGTTCCAGTGCCTCACCACCCTCAGGGTGAAGAACTTCTTCCTTGTATGTAGTGTAAACCTCTCCCAGCTTCCAACCATTTTCCCTCATCCTATCACTGCAGGCCTTTGTAGAAATTCCCTCCCTATCTTTCCTGTAGGCCCCCTTCAGGTGCTGGAAGGCTTCTAGAAGGTCTCCCCAGAGCCTTCTCTTTTCAAGGCTGAACAAGCCCAACTCTCTCAGCCTGTCCTCGTAGGAAAGGTGTCCCAACCCTCTGACCATCTTGGTAGCCCTCCTCTGAACTCACTCCAGCAGCTCCATGTCTTACTTGTGCTAGGATCTCCAGAGGTGGACGCAGTATTCCAGGTGAGGTCTCACAAAGGCACAGTAGAGGGGCAGAATCACCTCCCTCTACCTGTTTGACACACTTTTTTTGATGCAGCCCAGGATACGGTTGGCTTTTTGGGCTGCAAGCGCATGCTGTTGGCTCATGTTCACCCTATCATCCACCAGCCCACCCAAGTCCTTCTCTCCAGGACTGCTCTCAAACCACCCATCGCCCAGCCTCTATCTGTGCTTGGGATTGCCCTGACCCAGGTGCAGGACCTTACACTTGGCCTTGTTAAAGTTCATGAGGCTGGCCTGGGCCCACCTCTCCAGCCTGTTAAGGTCCCTCTGGATGGCCTCTCTTCCCTCCAGCGTGTCAACCTCACCACACAACTTGGTGTCATCAGCAAACTTGCTGAGGGTGCACTCGATGCTACTGTCCATGTCGCTGATAAAGAAGTTAAATAGCACCAGTCCCAGTACCAATCCTTGAGGAACATCACTTGCCACTGGTCTCCACTCAGACATCAATCCATCGATTGCAAGTCTTTGAGTGTGATCTTCCAGCCAATCTCTTATGCACCAAGTGGTCCATCCATCAAATCCACATCTTTCCAATTTGGAGACCAGGATGTCATGCAGGACAGTGTTGAAGGCTTTGCACAAGTCCAGATAGATGACATCAGTTGCTCTTACCTTGTTAATTGATGCTGTAACTCCATCATAAAAGGCCACCAGATTCATAAGGTAGGATTTTCCCTTGATGAAGCCATGTTGGTTACCACCAATCACCTCCACATTTTCCATGTGCTATAGCAGAGCATTCAGGAGGATCTGTTCCATGATCTTGCCAGAAACAGAGGTGAGACTGACCAGCCTGTAGTTCCCCAGGTCTTCCTTTTTTCCCTTTTTGAAAATGGGAGTGATGTTTCCCCTTTTCCGGTCAGTGGGCACTTCACCAGACTGCCATGACTTCTCAAATATGATAGAAAGTGGCCTAGCAACTCGGACTGCTAGTTCTCTCAGGACTCGTGGATGGATCTCATCATGTCCCATGGACTTGTACACCTTCAGGTTCTTTAGATAGTCACCAACCCAACTTACAGTGGGCAGATCTTCCTTCTCCCAGTCCCCACCTTTGGCTTCTGCAACTTGGACAGTGCAGCTAAAGCCCTTGACAGTGAGAACCTCAGCCTTCTCCATATCCCTTGGGACCAGACTCCATATCCCTCTTAAGCAGAGGTTCCCTCAGACACTCTTCATAAGACTTATTGTCTAGGTCTTTCATCAGCTTTGTTGCCCTTCTCTGCACTCTCTCCAGCACCTCAATGTCTTTCTTGTATTGAGGTGCCCAAAACTGAACACAATACTTGAGGTGTGGCCTCACCAATGCCAAGTACAGGGGGACTATCACCTCCCTACTCCTACTGGCCACAATATTCCTAATACAAGCAAAGATGCCATTGGCTTTTTTGGCCACCTGGGCACACTGCTGACTCACATTCAGCCTCTTGTCAATCAGTACTCTCAGGTCCTTTTCTGCTGGGCAGCTTTCTAGTCACTCTTCCCAAGCCTGTAGCGTTGCATGGGGTTGTTGTGGCCCAAGTGCAGGACCTGGCACTTGGCCTTGTTGAAGCTCATCCAGCTGGCCTTGGCCCATTGGTCCAGCCTGTCAAAGTCCCTCTGTAAAGCTACCCTACCCTCAAGCAGATCAACACTCCCATCTAACTTGGTGTCATCTGCAAACTTACTAAGGGTGCATTCTATCCCTTCATCAAGATCATTGATAAGTACGTTAAACAGAAGTGACCCTAGTACTGACCCCTGCAGACCAACTCTTGTGACTGGCCACCAGCTGGATTTAACTCCATTGATCACCACTCTCTGGGCCCCGCCGTCCAGCCAGTGTTTTACCTAGCAAAGCATATGCTTATCCAAGCCATGAGCAGTCAATTTCTTCACTAGAATTCCATGGGAAACAGTGTCAAAGGCTTTACAGAAGTTGAGGTAAACAACATCCACAGCCTTTTCCTCATCCACTAAGTGGGTCACCTGGTCATAGAAGGAGATCAGGTTGGTTAAGCAGGACCTGCATTTCATAAACCTGTGCTGACTGGACCTGATCACCTGGTTGTTCTGTGAATGACTTGTAATGGCACTCAAGATGATCTGCTCCGTGACCTTCCCTGGCACCGAGGTCAGACTGACAGGACTGTAGTTTCCCGGATCCTCCTTTTGGCTTTCTTGTAGATGGGTGTCGCATTTGCTGTTCTCCAGTCCACTGGGACCTCCCCAGTTAGCCAGGACTTCTGGTAGATGATGGAAAGAGGCTTGGTGAGCACAATCGCCAACTCTTTCAGTACTCTTGGATGTAGCCCTTCCAGCCCCAAAGGCTTGTGTGCATCTAAGTGGTGTAGGAGGTCACCGACCACTTCCTCTTTCATTATGAAGGCCACATTCTGCCCCCGCTCCCTGTCTTCCATCTCAAGGGGCTGGGTGTCTAGGGCAACTAGTTCTACTACTAAAGACTGAAGCGAAGAAGGTATTGAGCATCTCAGCCTTCTCTTCATCCTTCATCACTGTGTTTTGCTCTCTATGTAGTAAAGGAGGAAGAGTCTCCCTAGCCTTCCTTTTGTTGTTGATGTATTTATAGAAACATTTTTTATTGTCCTTAACAGCTGTAGGTAGTTTAAGTTCTAATTGGCCTTTCGCTCTCCTAATTTTCTCCCTGCATAGCCTCACTACTTCTTTATAGTCCTCATGAGAGACCTGCCCCCTCTTCCAAAGGTCATAAATTCTCTTTTTGTTCCTGAAGTCATGCCAAAGGTCCCTATTCAGCCAGGCCAGTTTTCCCTTCTGCCTCATTATTTGACGCATGGGGACAGCCTTCTCCTGCACCTTTAAGACTTCCTTCTTGAAGCATGTCCAGCCTTCCTGGACTCCTTTACTCTTCAGGGCTGCCTCCCAAGGGACTTTGTCAATCAGTCTCCTGAACAGGCCGAAGTCTTCCCTCTGGAAGTCCAAGACAGCAGTTTTACTGACCCCCTCCTTACTTCCCCAGGGACTGAAAACTCTGTCATTTCATGACCACTATGCCCTATCACTCTAGAATTAAATGAAATTAAATACCTCTCTTTATGCAGTGGATGGAAAGGATTGATACATGAGCAAAGTAAACCTGTTGATATCGGGTAGATAAAGTTATACCCTGCAGGGGAAAAGAGTATATGCACATTTTAGCAGTCCTCAGATTTTAATCTCACAAATAATTGAGATAATATTATCAATATCAGCAACATTTTTAGTGAAAATCCACACTATTTCCATTGCCTTAATTGGCATTGCTCTAGAATTATACACGTATTGCAGAGTGAGTAGTACTTATAAAGACTTTTAAACCTTCTCTAACCTGACTGGGGGAAGCCAACAAAATTCCTACAGAGTGTAATCCATATTACTGAAACAATCGTTTAGCCCAGGTTACAGCTACTCAAACTATTAAAAATCACCTATTCTATCTTTATTTTCTGGGGTTTTTACTGTCTTGTTGGACTTTCAGGATGTGGGAGGAAGAGTATGGGACTGGGAGTGATTCATATTTAAATTAGGGATCTGAAACTTTCAGCGACTTAATAGGCAGGTATCAAGAAATGTGCTACAATGTAATCTTATAGAATCTTTCGTAACTTCACAGACAATAGATTTTTTTTTCCTGAACTCACATCAGTATTTTTAAAAATTATTATACAGTGATGCAATACTATAGAGCTACCTAGGTTTCATTCAAATTACTTCTCAAGGAAAGAGGAAATAATGAAAATAAAATGTTGGTGTTAGTAGTCAGTCTGAAAAATCTCAAATTTTTTAAGGCATTGCAAATTGATGAGAAAAGCATTTTTCAAGACACTTAGCTAAGGTCTTCTTTCTTTAATGTGCTTCAAATTGAGAGGAATGTAATCAATCTAAATGATTGCCCTTTAATTTGTAAATACACTGAAACATTTTCACTTTTGGCATATTTAATGTAAATTCATCATTTCCATTTTCTCAGACATCAAAGGGACAGAAAGATCAGGACTGCACTGACTGCTTTTGTAGTTCTCATACTGGAAGAAAAAATAGTTTTTAAAAGACTTGACATTTTCAAATTCTAAATCACCTTGTGTTTTATTTATATGACCATTTTATACGATACGGCAATCTTCTCAGTCAATAAAGGATAAAAGTTAAACAATTTTATGTGCAAGCTCCCATACAAATTACCAAAAAAAAAGAAAAAAAAAAGAGATTTGTTTAAAATAAATAACAAAAAAAAAATTATTTAAAGATTTAGAGGTAAGGCATCTTAGTTTATCTCATACTATACAAGTCAGCAGTGTTTTACATCATTTAAATTCATGTTCTGTGACTTTGTTAATCACTTTACCAAGCAAATATAAGATTGCTTCACTGCCTATCTATACACACACACAATCATACTCACATCCTGGAATAAATCCTTGGATTATAACAGTTTAAAGATCACCTCTGAAGGGTCAATTTACTTCACCATGGATGGTATTTGTTATGTTCTGAAGAAGTGGCATCTGTTTCTATAGTGTAATTCATTAAAAATACCAGAAATAAGCCTCTAAGTTGACCATAAACGTAAAATAGTTGTCATGTTGGCCATTGCTTTCAGCCTGAACCACCTGGGCATCCAGTCAGCTGAAAACTGGTGTACTTCTCTCAGTAGGAAGGGGATGGATTTGAGGAGACCATCTTTACTGGCTTCACTGTTTTTAAGGCAGTCAAAAGACACAAAAATAAAAAAAAATTAAAATGAGAAATTGGTATCTCATTTTAAACTTAATGGCTGTTAATGCTAAATCAGGCATTAATGTGATTAAGATGAAAGATAAGGTTGTTACTTCATGAGCCTGAAGTCATAACAGTCTTGAGAGAGATAAGTGATGGTTGCCTTGTAACCCACAAGCTTGCACAGCCTCAGTAAAATTACTGCCTTGTGTCCTGTGGTCACCTTGATGCACGACCGCAAGCAACAGAGTAGGATTTTCTGTCATATATACTGAAAGCATTTATTTGACAAGGTCAATTAGCATTCATATAATCTATCTGATGTTGCCACCTGATGTGTCAGTCTCAGCTGTTGTCATGGCCACATATGGGAGAGATACAGGAGGCACCTTAGATTTCTTCTGTTGATTAGACTAAACCCTTTCAAATGAAGCTGTAAAAGCATGAATTGAAATTCCAACCAGCTACCACTCTTTATTCATACTTATACTTGGAATACTATTCTGGTTTTGGCTGAACTGGCTGGCTTGTAAAGGGGATAACATCAACACTACTCCTCAGTAGTAGTGATTAGAATCAAAAGCAACGTAAATAGATTTTCTAGACTTGCTTCTTTTTATAAGTAATATAGTTTCCTGGATCAAATTTACCTTACAGAAACATTTTACGAAAATCTAGAAAGACATAGTAAGATGGACATAGACAGAAGCATGTTGGAAAATATACGACCAAAGCAGATTTTTCAGAATGCCTTTTTGCCTTTGAAGAGTTCTTTATGTGCATCAAGGGGTATGAGCGAGAGAGTTAGAGATACAGTTTGGACAGGGTTGTACCTTATTATGTACCTCATATTTTAAGTTAAATCCTGATCTAGCAAACAGATCCTTATCACATTTGCTAAAATTTAATAGTATGTGTAGTCAGCTGGTTTGGAGATTTCTGCTCTAAAAAAACAGCTTTCTGGAGTGAATTATTACAATTTAAACATTAAGATTCTGCAAAACTTATGAAGGTTCCTACTAATTCTGAAAATTCTCTGAACATTTAGTAGCATCTGAACTGTCAGAATTTTTTGGTATGCAATAAGTGATTTGTTTTTAGTAGTCTGTTCTCAGAAATAGCTGAGGCAAAAATGCCCCCAAAATCCAGTATGAGGCAGGGAGTCAGTATAGAATATTGCATCATGAAGATCTTTTTTTTTTTTTTTTTTTCTTTTTGGCATTTACCAATCTATTAGCAGCTGGGAAAAAGGATTTGTGAGGGCCAGGGTCAGGAAACTCGGAGATCACGCTCTTTTCATAGACCAAAGTACTCCACAACCAATTTCCTCAGGTCCTGAGTGTATCATACAACTAATAACCATCATTAAAAAAAAAGAAAAAGAGCTAGTAACTATAGCCTGCCATCATAGAGTATCCTTACCCTCAACATACATGATTTTCCTTACAATGTTATAGTCATTCTAGTTGTGAAAGGAGAGATACCAGTTTCTGATCTGCTGTCAAGGGTTATATATTTCATTGCATTATGGAGTGAAAAAAGGAACTTCATGCCACTATAAATAATGCAATTCCACCTGTTAAATGTGATTCACATCATCTGCTTTTGTGACCACTTTCCCTGTCTTGAAAAGGTTTTGAGAGGATGTACGTTGAAGCATGACATTCACATGTGCTGTAAAGCTACTAAGATGAAATTTAGATACATTATTGATGAATATTTTATCTTCCTTGGTGGTCTATAGTAATGAATTAGATGGAAACTGGCAAAGTCAGTAGCAATTTAATTTTATGCTCTATGAGAAATTTTGACAGATATTTTCAAAAATGTCTTACCCTTGAACTAGAATTAAAGCTAGATTTTCTTGAAATTTCTCAAAGAGGATTTCTTAAGTTCCTTATAACAAAACTGGGCTGCTCGTTGACTTGTTATTTTAGAATTCTCTCAATTCTTAAACTCTCTTTCATTGACAATATCGTGACCAGCTCCAGCAATGAGGGCATTTGATTTTCCAAGTGGAAACAGAGTGCTCTGGTGAAAGATTTTAGTGTTTTCATTTGATCTGAGCTAGCAAAAGTGTGCTGGGTTTTGCTACCCAGAAGTTGTGCACCTATTCTAAACTTACACTAATCAAAGTTTATTATACACCATCTATATCCTACAGCTTCCTTTGTGTAAATGTGTGTGTCTGTAAATGTCTTACTGATTTCAATATAGCAGCTGAATATTTGCCCCTTGAAAAACTGTTCTTTTGTCTCACACATCACATTTGATAGTTTACAAGAGCAAGTGTAATATCCAAAAATTTCTTGGACAGCATGATGTTGAAGTTCCTTAGAACACATATAAAAAGAACCATAAGTTGAACACTTTTGATGTGGAATTGATATGGTGTTTTATTGTCAATGTATGACTGAAGGTAGTTATAAACAGACCTCAGCAATAAGAAGTTTTTGGATATTATTGCTTTTCTTTTACTCTTTATTATCTAAAGTTAAGAAAATGTAAAATTAAATCATTCTTACTTTGCCCACTGTGCTATCTAACAATTGTTTCGATCTTCAGTATCTTCACATCTATTTATGTGACTTTTTTGACGTATATTTTTGCAAAATTGGTGGGGTCACACATTTATCCTGTCAGTTATCTTCCTTGATATTTAGTAGTCACAGAAATGTTTTCTCCTAATAAAATGGAGAATGTGGAAAAACAATAACTGAGGAGTAAAATGATATATTAGATTTGATTAAAAATGAAGGATTGTTTGCTTTGTAATGATTTGTTCATAACATGTTGGAGCCTAGCTGCGAGATTAGAAGTTAATTTCTACTGTTTCACACGCATTCAATACCAGTCTAGACCCAATGTTATGAAAAGCTGTGGGACCAGAATCAAGGGTATAAAGATGAGACTTGTCAGAGGTTTACCTGATAGATATTAAACAGCAAACAAAATGTGAAAGTGGACCTGCATACTACATCCTTTGAACAAACCAGTGGCCATGATACCAACACCGTGCCCCTTCCTAAGTCTATTGCTATTAGAAAAAAATAAAGAAAACAATAAAGAATAACAGAAAAGAAAAAAAAAAAAACAAATCACAAAACCAAACATCTAATCTTAATTTAATTTTATGTTGGATCAAATAATCTTTCTTTGGTTTTTGACAAGTGACAGCATTCTCTTTTCTGTTATTCGTTTATCTTAATAAGTATCTGTCTGCATATTCCAGTATACAGGTGTGGGAAGAGAGGAGAACAGAAGATTTCTTCATAGTCTTTTGAATGAAAATAACTTCCCCCAGTGAGGAGTTCAAGGACATGTTCTTAGTGTGCAAAGATACATATTTAGTCAATTGTTTTGCACTGTGGTTTTATTGGCTTGGTTTTTTTTTTTTATTATGTGCTATTGAATCACACATGAATCTTTAATGTTGTCTGCCTGTATAATCTTAATCTGAGTTTAAGTAAGGAGAGTGTTTGTTTTCCTCTTGAACAGCTTCTAAGTTTGAACATTTAAAGTTTTCTGATTCTCTAATTTCAAGTTTCCTTTTGTAAAAGTATGCTAATTGTTGTTATTACTGCTGTTTATAATCATAGAATTGTAGAATCATAGAATCATTTCTGTTTCACAAGACCCTTAAGATCTTTTAGTCCTGTGGCCACCTGGGCACACTGCTGGC